>NC_090279.1:177605417-178330417 GCF_040414725.1 Anabrus simplex | reverse complement strand
CAAGGGAGGTGTTCAATACATTTCCAATTTCTTTGCAATTATTTAAGAAAAGACAACGTGAACATCAGATAGGGAATCTAACACCTGGGCGACTGTCGTAAATGTAGATCAATATTGACTGAAATTTAAAATTGATTGCAATGTTATCGATCCTGAGATTACCGAGGAAGTGGAGGCGCGGTTTCTATCACGTGACTGTCAGCTTACATTCGGGAGATAGTGGGTTCGAACCCCACTGCCGGCAGCCCGTTATTTCCCATTTTCAGCCCAGGCAAATTCTGGGGCTGTACCTTATTAAAACCACGGCGGATTTCTTCCCATTCCTACCTCTTTCCTGTCCCATAAGACCTATCTGTGTCGGTGAGACGCAAATTAAATTGTAAGTAAACATCAACAACAAAAGAGTTCATTACTCACTTCGATGAGGAAAGCAATAGCTAACTACCTCACTCCTCATCTTGCCTAGTATGCCTCGTTTTGGCGCAGCCATTGGTTTATGTATTTCTCCCATGACTGCACAGCCTTTGGTGGTGCTATCTGAGGATCCAACCAGCCTCTGGGGTGATGAACTGACAGACTCACTTCGAAAACTGTGTAATAAAGTAACCTTCTACAAACCTTATCCTTATTTTCTGAAATCTGTATCCTTTGAGAGCGAGGAGACATATTGCTTCTAATCTGGATGGACCTGCGATCAGAGATTAGGTGAATCAAAATCCTCAGCCTGTTTCCAATCATCCGACAGGGTCAGGAATGAAATGAATAAAAAACCGATCTAGCGGCCAGGATAGGAATTGTGCCGGCTGCCGAAGCCTGTTGCACTCCTCTAGGGCAATGATTAGTGACTGAGAGATGACATGAAGTTATATTAAATAGTGTTGTTGGAATGAAAGATGACAGAAAAAACCGGAGTACCCGAAGAAAAACCTGGCATACCTCCACTTTATCCAGAAAAAAATCGCGCATGGAGTGACTGGGACTTGAACCACGGAACGCAGCGGTGAGAGGTCACCTACTCTGGTAGGTACACAATCATATTTCAGTCAAGTTGTTGAAGTGCCAAAGTACTAACGTACAAATGCATGCTTGTTAATGTCGTTTTTAAACTAGGCGAGTTGTAATTATTCGTTTGTGGATTCACTTTAAGTGTTAGAACACCATGCAAAGCTCTCCATTGAAGGAACATTACTTCACAATGCGGCGAGGAAATTATTTTTACGTGCGGTCAGATACCTTTCTGAAATGCGAAGTGAAAATGGGAAGCAGATGAAAGATTTACCATTCAGAAACATGTGGATCACTACAGATACGCGGACATATAATTTATTCTTATAAATTATTTTCCACCTATTTAATACAGAAATAAAGAAAAAAGAATGTATACAATTTTTCCCACCTATTCAATACAGAAATAAAGAAAAATAAGAATGTATTGAATGGGTGGAAATTTTTATAAGAATAAATTATATGTAATCTCAATTCAATACAGATCAATCATAAATGAAATGTATTACCCTTCAGGTACGTGGTATCCAGAATATTAGTGGAATGCAACGATTAATTTATTATTATTATTATTATTATTATTATTATTATTATTATTATTATTATTATTATTATTATTATTATTATTATTATTATTATTATTATTATTATTATTAAGTAGTTTCCGTGGTTCACAGAGGAATAGGAAGAGCCTGACTTGAATGGCTGGACAAGGGATTACTTAAGGCAACATTTAACATAACAAATCTGGAAATTTTATTTCTTTCCTTTCTTAAAATTGAGAAATAGAAAATCTGATAGAATAACAAATTAAGGTAATAGGTTAATAATGAGCTCGTCGGCTCTAACAGTATATTGGATTTAGAAGTCCTGAAATCAGGTACAAAATCTAGTTGGTAATTTGTATAGAGAAGAGCATTATTGCTCCTGGCAGGTACAATATCTTGAAAGAGCAAGATTTGCTCCGAACAGGTACACTTCACAGGAGTCTGAGCTCAAAAATACGAGAGTCTAGCCTCGAAGAGACGATCAGTTTCTTATGGCGCACTTAAAATTGCACTAGGCTACTCATCGGGTGACACCACTTCAAAGTTTTCATCATTGCTCAACAATAGTAGTAGTCACTGTTCAAAAGTAGGAACTAAAACGAAGAACAGTTACCTTATGGATAATACAGAATAAACAGGGGCATAATTGCCCATACTACATGGCCTTAAGAGTAAAAGAAAAGGCAAGGAGACGAAACACCAGTACTCCTTATAGAAATTACTAAAAACCTAAGTGGGCTTACGGCCCGAAGATATAGAGGTTAATCCCATACTACAAGGGGGTGACTAAAGAAGGAACAAGATTTACAAAATTTAGAGTTTGAAAACTTTAGTCACCCAATGGCAAGTTTGAATGGGAGATGGCAGAGGGTCACCACTCTTCTTTCCCTTACATTACATATTTCCAGGCAGGAAATAGAAATAGACTCCGCAGACATCGCCGAAAATCCTACATTTAAACCACCAGTTTACAAAATTACATTAAAATAAAACGGCTAAAACCTCAAACCACCCGCAGACGTGTCACATGTTTAGGTAAATTCTGCCATTACCTTGTATCACTGAATGTTATTCAAGCAGGCCGCGCCCCTGCCTCCTAGGCCTCCGTCAAGTCACACTCCCAAGCACTGGAGCAATTGAGACAAGAAGGCGCTAAAGTTCCCTGCTCATGTAGTTCCGTAAGGGAATGCTTCCCGCTTAAATTGAATTACACTTTGCTGATAAGCCGAATTCCTGTACACAACCCAGGTTTTGACTCACTAGAGAACATATTTAAAAGCATTTGATATTTAGATTACAGTAGAGGAGGAACCAGCTGAAGTGTTGACTACTTCGGTCCATTTAAAAGAAAACAGTCTTCAGAAAAAGGTTTACCAATACCAAAATTGAAATTTCCTAAGTTCTAGGTTTGTTTCTAGCGCGTGAGAGTGAACTAGCAAACCGAAGTTAGAGTCACCTAACTGTAGAAGACAAAGTTATTTGGGAGTTTACAAGTTCAAGTCCGTTGGCTTAGATGGCCGTAGAGAAGGCGCGCAGTTTAAATAGCCGGGAAACCCCTGGTACAATTATTATTATTATTATTATTATTATTATTATTATTATTATTATTATTATTATTATTATTATTATTATTATTATTATTATTATTATTATACCATCATACACGTCATATACACAAAACACATCACACTACCATCCACCACAGAAACATGTAATACTGATGACGTCCCATCACACAACGTTGGCGTCAGGAAGGGTATTCAGCCGTAAAATTAGACCTAATCTACGGTACGAGCTGACTAATTAGTAATAGGACAGGAATACAAATGGCAATAATAATGTTACTTTCCCCGCGTGGGTGGGGCCGGTAGGTTATACTCATGGTATCTCTAGTCTGTCGTAAAAGGCGACTGAAAGGGGCACCAGAGGCTTTCATTTTTGTAGCCTGACATTGCTTCCACTTACTTGTGTCAGGCTATTCCCTTTCATAGTTCTTATCCGACCTCCCTTGGTCAATTGTTGTTCTTTTTCCGTCCCGACGGTATTAGGTTTCCAAGGCCTGGGAAGTCTTTCATTTTCAAGCCCTTTGTGTTGCTTGTATTTCTTTGGCCAATACATTCATTCCAAGCATTGTTATAACTTTTCAAATTGTCCCTCTACTTAGGATGGTTGCCCAGATGTACTTCCCCTTGCGGCCAGGCCCCGATTTCAAGTAGTTAGCGCCCTGGGCAAACAATATTTAGCCGCCCCTCTGCTCGTTTTCCTGTGCCTCTAAACAATAATTGTTTACAAATCAAATATTACAGTTTTCAAGATTATGAGTTTAAAAAAAACACATTATGCAAATACAGTTAATAAGAATGAGGCTGTTTTTATTTTTATTTAAAAAACCCGTTGGTTCAGTTTGATAGTTTGTATGTAAGTGAATAATTTTAGAAATAAGACACGTTTTCTTCACAAAATTTAAATATATCGATTAAATTCAGTTTTTAAAGTTAGAATAGTTTGAAGTGTGTTATATAGTCTAATAAAATAATTGGAATAATTTGTGTACTGTAAAAGTATTTTGAGTGTAATGAATTTAAGACGTAATTCACTCAGGCCATAATTACTCGATCCGCCGGCCGCCGCCCTCAAAAACTGGCGTCCTGGGCAAATGCCCAGTCCGCCCATTTGTAAATCGGGGCCTGCTTGCGGCCATGCCTTATAAGCTGTAGCGCTCCAGCACATTCTCTATTTGAAAAATAAACTACTTTAATAATATTATCTACAATCAAATACGATGCATTGAAAAAGACGTCAGCCAAAGAATAGGAAGTCGTTCATCTCCCCTCACAATTCACAATCACGTACCTCGTGCGCTCCTCGCCGGATGTTGTGCAGATCACAGCTCAGAGAGAATTTCTAAGCTTTTTTTTGCCAGAAAGCAGGAACTCTGCCTTTTACGCATGCATGCGTGCCCAACTTTTCCGATGTGCTGTGGAAACAACAGCCAAGACATCACTTCACAGCGATTCGTTCGACCACAGAGAGGCAGCACTGGTCACACTTGCATTTCGACCGAAATGAGGACGTGGCAGGCGACAGGCACCCTCTTGACTCAGCGATAGTATTTAAGAGGGGATCGCTCAAAGCAAACGGGAAAACAAGATACTATACAGGAAGCCATCAGCTGTTCCCACCAGGTCTTTTAATACCCCCAACTTGCCTATTCCGTAGCCGCATTTGTAATTAGTTTTGTATGAGGAATATGTATATGTGTTGAGGTTGTTCAGTATGGAAAACTCAGTGGAGAGCCTCTTGAAAACCGATATGTTTCTAAATATTTATATTTTTAGAGGGGGGGGGGGGCTACAGCACACAACTGATTTTTCTGCACCAGCCGCCACTGCCCTTAAGTCAACAGAAACTTGATAAACTACATTCCTTCAGACCATTTACAAATGAAACCGACCAATTACAGGGTGATGTATATGAAATACACGCATGAGTGTAAGTATCCATGAAACACACACTGTCCTTGAAATATACTGGTGATTCAAATTTTGCACAATGAATGATGATGTCATTACATAAATAATAATAGTCTGTATGAAGATACGATAATACGCTTCTGGGCTTTTCCTCGCAGAGAATTTTGCTCCACGTCTTCAAAAGATAATCTCGTCTGTTCATCCGTAAGACTTCTCTAAAAATGAATGAAAGTTTGAATCACTTGAACCGGCCTTGACAAACGGATCGACGCACTGTAATCACGGCCGACTGGATCCCTCGGTGCGCTCCCTTGCTAGAGCGACGCATCAAGTCGGCCGTGCTGTAATCGGAGTAGTTACACAGCACGACATGTAGCCCTGGCGGCCTAACTATTTGCGGTAGAAATGCATACTTCTTTATGGAAAAGTTATTGACTTTGTTGTCGATTTATCGTACTTTAGAGTTATGGAGAATGTTACACAGGTTAATACTTTTAAAATTATTAATCCTAAAGGTTACTTTCGTTGATATTTGCCAAAATAATGTCGTGAAATGAAACTACGGAGCTGACGTTCTGATATTGACTCTGATTGTCGATTTATCTTAATTTATGGAATAAAGGAATAATAAATAATAATAATGTTATTTGCTTTACGTTCCACTAACTACTCTTTTTACGGCTTTCGGAGACGCCGAGGTGCCGGAATTTTGTCCCGCAGGAGTTCTTTTTACGTGCCAGTAAATCTACCGACACGAGGATGACGCATTTGAGCACCTTCAAATACCACCGGACTGAGCCAGGATCGAACCAGCCAAGTTGGGGTCAGAAGGCCAGCGCCTCAGCCGTCTGAGCCACTCAGCCCGGCAGGGAATAAATGAGCATGCTACATTGGCTAATACTGTTAAAATAATTAATCCTAAAGGCTGCTTTCATTAGTATGTGCTAAAATAACGTCGTGAAATGAAGCTGCAGAGAGATAGAGTAGTCCAACTGACGTTCCGTAACTGTGAGGAATAATAGTAGGCCCAATCGCCTTTATTATCATGGCATTTAGATACGTAGCATAACTTACCACAATACGTTTGTCTCCTGATGTTAATCTTGAGATTAAGAGTCATTGTTCAATTAGAGTTTTAAAATTCTTCAAGTGCTGCTGTCAGGAAGAGGGCTGGACAAAACATAAAAGTCTTATTTTTTTTCTTTCTATATTTGTTGTATGGAAAACATAAATGATTTTGACTCAAACATGTTTAAATTTTAATTTCAATATATATTTTTTAAGATTACATTTCATTCATACCTTGTACTAGAATGTTAAAAACCGGGCGAGTTGGCCGTGCGGTTAGGGGCGCGCAGCTACGAGCCTGCATCCGGAAGATGCACTGTCGGTAGCCCTGAAGATGGTTTTCCTGGTTTCCCATTTTCACATCAGGCTATACCTTAATTAAGGCCGCGGCCGATTCCTTCCCACTCCTAGCCATTTCCTATCCCGCCGTCGCCATAAGACCTATCTGTGTCGGTGCGACGTAATACAAATTCATTGAGAGAAAGTATTTCGAGTAAATACAATGTAAACTGTTCATTGCTCAGGTAACAACACTTCATACGTTGGCCTTACCGCAGCGAGGGATCCAGTCGGCCGTGGTCTATAGTAAGTGGTACTCTCGTTCGCCACTAGATGGCTCCCTGTGCACAGTGTGAAACATCACGTGATGAGGAGAATACGAATTTGGAAAAAAAAAATCGAAACGAAACAATAACAGTGAAAGGACATGGCTGGCATCCACGTATTACTTAAGTGATAGATAGTGTCCCTGTTGAAATGTTCAGGACTTTTATGTATTTCCACAGATTCCCGTATAATCCCAGACCTGTAGCGTTTAGTGTGGGTAAGAGCTCGAACATCTGGTCGGCGGATGCAGGGTGAGTCTGGGCCCACAAGTGGCCACGGCTGGTCCGTGGTCCGACAGCTCTGCACTCTGACCGGCCAACTGAGCAGAGGAGGGGTGGCCACGGCTCCACCATGACTCTACGCCTCTGTATTCGGGAGACAGAGAGGTGCTAGTCCCCACCTTCGGCTGTCCTGAGAATGGTTTTTCGTGGTTTTCCATTCTCCTGCACTAAGCCGAATGCCGAGGCAATTCATAGTATAGGCCACGAACGGCAACCGCTCACTTTCTGCAAGCATTTCCTGCCCTGAGAGACGGCGTCACCGTCTAAGGCATCTCGTCCACTGGAAGCGGAAAAAAACTGCGATATGCGAGTTCGGATGAATCTGTGCGAAGCCTGTTCGTCCAAAATCGTGTGCGTAAGCTATCGTCCTTTGGCTGCTTATTCGGCCGATTTATTTAGTAGGTGTATGTGTGAGAGAGATGATGACGTCTCCTGTAGATTTGTATGATCTTTATGCATTAGATACACCTCTGCTAATGGGAAGAGGATCTCAGAAAAGGAGACGAGAGTGGGTAAATGATGTTATCGAAAAGACTAATGTTTGGTGAATTTCCACATATATGGGCTGATCTGGAAAAGGACGAAAGGCAGTACTTTGGTTATGTTCGCATGACATGTGAAACATTTCTATACATATTACAAAAAGTACAATATTAGCTTTTTTTAAAAAAGTACAGTAACTTTCGAGAAACTGCTTCATGCAATGTTCATTTTGAAAAGGAAAGCTGGAGAATTTCTCCCCTTCTGCTTATTTTTTCCAATTTTAACATTCATTTCCTAATTCCCAACCAGGCAGAGGAAATCTTCTCTTATCCCAGAGTATGTTTTGAAACAGCGAGAGGTAATAGAAATAGCGGAAATGATTCTCTCTCATCAGTGCGATAAAGCTTGTTTCTAGCGGCTACAGCACTTGGGAGTATGTGTGGAGTTTCGTTGTCAAGTCACAGAATGATAACATTTATCTGAAATGAGGAACTTAATCTTTATTTACTATAATTCGAACACTGGAGACAATGATTTATTATATACGACACTTTTAGAACATATTTTCAAAAAATAATCAGACGTAGGTATGAAGTGATCGGACGAGAAAATATAAATATTGCTGGAGTTTAAAAAAAATGAAAATTACACTCTGAACTTGTGTTGTAAGTGGTATAAAATGAATAAACCATATAAAATTAAATCTACCTGGCTCATCCATTTCTCTCGCCACCTCACTCCCTAACAACTTCTACACATCCCGCATGTGCTAATTAAACTCTCGCTGGTCCCACAAATACCTCCCATCTTGTACCAGAAGTATGAGCTTTTCAGCATCGATGATAAAATGCAGTTCTTCGGCCAAAAAATCCAAACCAATCTGGATAGTTTGCAGTTCACAGGTGTTTCGTGCGTTCACTGACGAAAAACACCGGTTCCAATGGACACAGTCTCGCTTGAATTTAGCGGTTTGGATCGTTCGGCCGTTTTCGTGCGTGTTCGTACGAATACGTCATCGCAGCTTTTCGCAGGTTTCCGCTTCCAATGGACGAGAGCCGTAAGGGGCCCGCCACCTCCTTCAAGGAATAATAATAATAATAATAATAATAATAATAATAATAATAATAATAATAATAATAATAATAATAATGGCGCCTGGTCTCCGGAGAGGTCTGGTGCGGGTCTTTTTCTCGTAGACGGCCTTTTAGGCGACCTGCATGTCTGTGAAGATGAGGGCCCTACCTAGGATGATTTCTAATGCTGAATATGTCACACATACCCAGCCCCCGAGCCATTGAAATTTAATAATTAAGGTCAAAACCCCCAACCCGGCCGAGAATCGAAACCGGGACCCTCTGGACCAAAACCCAGCACGCTAACCATTTTGCCATGGAGTCGGACAAGGAAGGAATGAAAACATGTCAGTAGTAGTCAAACATCTTGGAACGCAACATCACGACCCGTTGATAGGGCGTGATCAGCTATTGTTGATTTGTCTGGCTGGTTGAGACGGACATTACGTTGGTATTCCTTGATACGAGTACCAATGGAACCGACATGTTTGGCCAATGTATATCTTGCCGCAAGTACAGGAAATTTTGTACACCCCAGGGTGTATTTTATTTTGGCTTATTAGTAAGAGTGGTCCAGCCTTTGTAAGATAGACTCTTCAACGATGACGGGCATCATCTGTTATGTCCGACTCGTTGGCTGAACGGTCAGCGTACTGGCCTTCGCTCCAGAGGGTCCCGGGTTCGATTCCCGGCCGGGTCGGGGATTTTAACCTTAATTGGTAAATTCCAATGGCACGGGGGCTGGGTGTATGTGCTGTCTTCATCATCATTTCATCCTCATCACGACGCGCAGGTCACCTACGGGTGTCGAATAGAAAGACCTGCACCTGGCGAGCCGAACTTGTCTTCGGACACTCTCGGCACTAAAAGCCATACGCCATTTCATTTCATCATCTGTTATAAGAGTTGGCCGTGAGGTTAGAAGCGCGCAGCTGTGAGCTTGCATCCGGGAGATGGTGGGTTCGAGCCCCACTGTCGGTAGCCCTGAAGATGGTTTTACGTGGTTTCCCCATTTTCACACCAAGCAAATGCTGGGGCTGTATCTTAATTATGGCCACAACTGCTTCCATCCCACTCCTAGCCCTTTCCTATCCCATCGTCGCCATAAGACCTATCTGTGTTGGTGCGAGGTAAAACAAATTTTTAAAAAGTCTGTTATAAGTACAATGTACTTGCACGGAGAAACTTTATTTTACAGGAAAATAAAAGAGTACATAGTTGTATAACATTGATACACATAACTATTCAACATACTCACTATTCTTATCCAGGCATTTGTTCCTCTACACCAAAAAATCAATGTAGCAAAAAGAAATATACTTCCAGTCTCTGAAGCCACATCATGACGTTCAATTGCTTACTATCCTGATGCTTCATCAACGATCCGAAGAGATGGAAATCACTGGAGGCCTGGTCGGATGGTCATCGCTCAGCCCAGCTCGACAAGGTTTGCCTCTTTCTAGGTGAGCTGGAGAGAATAGAGCTATGTCAGTGTATGTCCTTGTTTTGTGTTGGGGTGCCGTGAGGCTCCGCCCCGCCTCACAGCCCGTGGTGACCTACCTGTTTGGACAAATGACCGACAAGCGAGTACTAACGCAGGAACATAGCCTAGTACAAGAGTACAGAATAACTTGAGGTGCAAAGGCTGGTCTTCTGCCAGCTACTTCCACCCCTCCGTAAAGGAGAAGTTATGAGAAACCTCCCTAAACCCACCAGGCAATCCCATATCTCCTTTCGGCACTGGTTACCCTGTCGCGGTCGTACCAAGTCATCCCCGGCGTTAGACCACTGCCGCTCAAGAGCCACTGTCACCCCCGGTCCATGGCCGCCTGCAAGGCTTTCAAGGTAGAAAATGGAGAAGTTAATAAAATAAAACAGAAATTTTGACGCGCGGCCGAGAGAGAATAAATAAAAAGTAGTCTTGCAAACGACCATGCGGATGGCCAGTAATGCGAAAACTCTTCCCAAAGAAGCTACTTCGCATACCCCCTTCAAATTAGGATATTAATGCAGCCACCACTTATAACATTAAGGACGGACCGCATAGAGAATGTGGTGCCGCTCGATTGTTGTCACAGCGATGGTGTGGTGAATATTGTTTTAAGAGGATGTACAACTGAGCAATCATCTCCGATAACACTAATCAGAGGGGGGAGGGGAAGTAGAAGGAATCCGACAATTAGAAAAATGAATGTATCGGCCAAAGAAAGACGAGGGCCACGACGGACGTGAAAATGAAAGACCCGCTAGAACTCGTGACCTAATACCGTCGGGGTCCGAAATGAACAAGAGTTGATCAACTGAGGTCGGGTAGAACAGATGAAAGTGATGAGTCTGGCACAAGCAATGCCAGGGCTCAGCTAAAGATCCCGTGGTCGCCAACCCCCGCTCCCAAGTTGAGTCCCTGGAGCTCCTTTTAGTCGCCTCTTACGACAGGCAGGATATATCGTGGGTGTTATCATTGACGGCTGGTGGTATCTGAAGCTGGGTATTGCGCCAAAATTTTTATTGTCACATTTTTATTTAAGAAGCTTATAAAAATAACAAGAAACTATTAAGTAATGAACTATATTCCTACTAGAACTGAAATTTAACTGGCAATTACAACACAGGAAATAAGAGGCTAATTTTACACTATAACTACAGTTACTCTTAATAATGTTATTGGCTTTACGTCCCTCTAACGACTTTTTACGGTTTTCGGAGACGCCGAGGTGCCGGAATTTAGCCCCAAGGAGTTCTTTTACATGCCAGTAAATCTACTGACACGAGGCTGATGCATTTAAGCACCTTCAAATACCACTGGATGGCCAGCCCCTCAACCGTCTGAGCCACTCAGCCTGGCACAGTTACTCTTGCCTCACTTGAATTGAAAATTTGGCCTCCTGTTTATCATTAAAGCAAGATGTTGAAAAAAATGATAATATTGTGGGTGGTCTGGTATGGCGAGCGATTTGGCCGTGCGGTTAGCGTCGCGTAGCTGTGAGCTTGCATTCGGGAGATAGTGGATTCGAAGACAACTGTCAGAAGCCCTGAAAATGGTTTTCTGCGGTTTCCCATTTTCACATAGGCAGACAAATGTTTTGGCTGTGTCTTAATTAAAGCCACGGTCGCTTCCTTCCAACTCCTACCCCTTTCCTATCCTATCGTTGCCGTAAGACATATCTGCGTCGGTGCATCATCGTAAAGCAACAATTTTAAATTTAACAAATGGAAATGTAATTACCTTTGCTAGAGGAGAGAAAGTAGGAATTAAGTAAACTCCGCAGAGTGGCGCAATCTAACGGGGATATTTGGAACTGTTTCTCGATAGGGGCTTGCTAGTCTCGTGCAACTCCCCGAGACCGATACTGGCGAGCATGCTACCTGATGCTGTGCCGGCTTAGGCTCGTCCCTGCTGAGGTACTTTGCGCCGCGCTGTCCGCTAGGGAGTGCCATAGGAAAGCAAACCCCCTGAGTTTGATTCGAAGCCGGCAGCGTTTATTGGTGCGCTGCGAAGCATTAGTACAGTGAACGACCAAAGAGGGTTGATTTTAATATGTTTTAGGATATATGACGTTTATTAAACTAAAACATTAGAAGAAAAGACGACAAATGAAGTGTAAAATTATTGGGAGTTGTGCAACACTGCAACAATACCACCGGCCCTGGGTGTTATTCTACTGCCCCCACCCACAAAGCAAGTTAAAGTATATTAAAGCTCCCACAAACTTTACGTTTGGTAGTAGAGAAATAGCCTCTGTGGTGTAGTGGTTAGCGTGATTAGCTGCCACCCCCGGAGGTCCGGGTTCGATTCCCGGCTCTGCCACGAAATTTGAAAAGTGGTACGAGGGCTGGAACGGGGTCCACTCAGCCTCGGGAGGTCAACTGAGTAGAGGTGGGTTCGATTCCCACCTCAGCCATCCTGGAAGTGGTTTTCCGTGGTTTCCCACTTCTCCTCCAGGCAAATGCCGGGATGGTACCTCACTTAAGGCCACGGCCGCTTCCTTCCCTCTTTCCTTGTCTATCCCTTCTAATCTTCCCATCCCTCCACAAGGCCCCTGTTCAGCATAGCAGGTGAGGCCGCCTGTGCGAGGTACTGGTCATCCTCCCCAGTTGTATCCCCGACCCAAAGTCTGAAACTCCAGGACACTGCCCTTGGGGCGGTAGAGGTGGGATCCCTCGCCGCGTCCGAGGGAAAAGCCAACCCTGGAGGGTAAACAGATTAAGAAGAAGAAGAAGAAATAGAGAAATAACTGATATGGCGAGCATCACATCTCGATTAGCATTCATCTCGGGCCTTCTGATTGTTTGACTATAAACTAACGAATAACATAGTGCAAGGTATATTGCGGAAATCATATTAAGAATGTTGTCAAGAAAGGTTACAGATCTCTTCACATAATTGTGAGAGTATTTAGGGAGGTGTAGTAAGGATGTAAGCCGGCCCCGTGGTGTAGGGATAGCGTGCCTGCCTCTTACCCGGAGGCCCCGGGTTCGATTGCCGGCCAGGTCTGCGATTTTTACCTGGACCTGAGGGCTGCTTCGAGGTCCACTCAGCCTACGTGATTAGAATTGAGGAGCTATCTGACGGTGAGATAGCGACCCCGGTCTAGAAAGCCAAGAATAACGGCCGAGAGGATTCATCGTGTTGACTACACGACACCTCGTAATCTGCGGGCCTTCGGGCTGACCAGCGATCGTTATTCTTGGCTTTCTAGACCGGGGTCGCTATCTCACCGTCAGATAGCTCCTCAATTCTAATCACGTAGGCTGAGTGAACCTCGAACTAGCCCTCAGGTCCAGAAAAAATCTTTCACCTGGCCGGGAGTCGAACCCGGGGCCTCCAGGTAAGAGGCAGGCACGCTACCCCTACACCAGGGGGCCGGCATTATTATTATTATTATTATTATTATTATTATTATTATTATTATTAGCCAGATCTGTGGTGTATTGGTAGCGTGCCTATCCTTCACTTCAAGGCCCCGGGCTCGTTTTCCGGCCACTTCAAGGATGTTAATTTTGGAGTGAGCAGTAAAGGTAGGAGATTTTCTCAAGCTCTTAGTTACAGGAAGAAAGCGCACGGTGAGAAGATGTCGCTATTGACGTAGTATACATAGACGAACACTGGTTTCCATGGTAACAGTGGTGGCAAGAAATTGACGACCTTAATTGCAGATAGAACCCCTGTCAAAAACCATATCCATGGTAAAACAAGGTCTGGATAAACTAGTGAAGATACCCAGGTGAAGGAAAGCATGAAAGACTTCAAGCAACGACGTTCTCAGTCTTAAATTCAACTTCTAAAGACTCCCTTATAAAGCTGCAGATCAACATGCATCGCCAATTGCCGCATAAACCAGTCGCGGTGTTAAGCCTTTTCTTATCGGTTTTATAGGCTTGAGCTATGTTATTACTGTCCTTGGAATGCCAACAAATGTCTTCTACTTAAAGAAACCTAGCGATAATGTAAGAGAAGGAAGGAACTCCGTTTACATGCTTGAATAAGGCCTCAATTTTGTTGAAGTGCTGCCTACGTGATGTGCTTACTTTATTCAAAAGAACAAAAAACTTCGATTTCCAAACAGGAAGTCGAAAATTTAAAAACAACGTGTCTTCTTCTGAAAGAGCAAGTTGATGCTGGAGTCACTTAGTCTACGTCATAAATGTCATACATACATCAACAATCTTCATTATAGACTCTAATGCCTTTCAGCGTTCAGTCTGCAAGCCTCTGTGAATTTACTAACCGACGTCACAATCATCTATTTGTAAATAGGTCTGTGGCCTCGCTTAGTTCGCTATCTCTTATCTTTAAATCGTTAGAAACTGAGTCTAACAATCGTCGTCTTGGTCTCCCTCTACTTCTCTTACCCTTAATAACAGAGTCCATTATTCTCCTGGGTAACCTATCCTCCTCCAATCGCCTCACATGACTTCAACATCGAAGCCTGTTTATGCGTACAGCTTCATCCATCGAGTTCATTCTTAACTTAACCTTTATCTCCTCATCCTGACTACACTCCTGCCATTGTTCCCACCTGTTTGTACCAGTAATCATTCTCGCTACTTTCATGCCTGTTACTTAACTTATGGATAATATATCCCGAGTCTACGCAGCTTCCACTGCAGTAAAGCAAAGTCTGTTTTCAGACCATGGAAAGACTGACTTCCTTCTCACTGTTAATCGCAACTGCGAGCTCGCTGCATTAGCTTTATTGCACTTTGATTCAAACTCACTTACTTGGGAGAACACACATCCTAGCAGTTGAAGTGCTCTACCTGTTGTAACTTTGTAGGCCTATACTAAATCTGACAAACATTTCACGTGGGTTTCTTACCTACTGTGTCATGTTAATCCCTGGGGGTAATAATTTCGTCGAGCACGGAGCTAACAATTGTGTTCCATATAACATCGATGTTGTGGATATTGGGAGACTTTACTTTCTTTTTAGCAAGTTTTTATTCTGTACCCTGAAGGGATACGGCGGGCCTCCTAGAGGGTAAAGCACTCTCTCAGGCCAAGGAGATTTAGAGATGATTTGAGGCGTGGAGAAGGTGAGTGGGTAACGGTCTACAAAAGGATCTGTCCCAGCATTCGCCTTGGTGCAGGGGAATGGTAAACCATGGAAAATCCTTCTCAGGACAGCTGACGGTGGGGACCAGCCCCTCCGTCTCTCGAAGGGTACTAGGTATTAAAACTAGCCACTGTTAAGCCGAAGCTTAGTCTACACTGTGGTACCTTACCTTTCATTCTTGGGGCCTTCATGCCTTTACCGTACTTTGCTTTCGGTCACAAGATGACTCACAGTTGCCATCCACTTAGATCTGAATTAGCCTTGCGCGTGAGGAACAGAATATAATTACGGTATCCCCTGCCTGTCATATGAGTTTTTTTTTTTACATACTTATTTATTTTATTATTTATTTAATCCTTTTACCCTCCAGGGTTAGTTTTCCCCGGACTCAGCTAGGGATCCCGCCTCAACGACAGTGTCTTGGAGCGTGAGACATTTGTTCGGGAATACACCTGGGCAGGAGTACCAGTACTTCGCCCTGGCGGCTTCACCTGCTATGCTGAACAGGGAGACCTTGCAGGGGGATAGGAAGATTGGAAGGGATAGATAGGGAAGAGGGCCTTAAGTTAGGTACTATCCCGCCATTTGTCTGGAGAAGAAGTGGGAAACCATGGAAAACCACATCGATGATCAATGAGGCGGGAATCGAACCCCTTTCTACTCAGTTGACCTCCCGAGGCTGAGTGGACCCCGTTCCAGTCCTCGTACCACTTATCAAATTCCGTGGCAGAACCGGGAATCGAACCCAGGCTCCCGGGAATGACAGCTAATCACACTAACCGCTACACCACAGGGGCTGACTATTTATTTATCTATACGTATATAACAGAGACGGCTAATTTTATTTTAACATTTTGTTTCCCGTTCTCAATACAATATTCAAATAAAATTAATAGAAAAAACTAACCGTAGGAACAGAAACAAAATTGTTAATAAATAATAGAATCATCACCATCATCATCATCATCAACAACAACAACAACGACGACAACAGCTCCCTCTGTGGATCAATGGTAGATTGTTGGCATCCGGTCGACAGAGGTATTGCCCCCTTCTTACCGGGCATAGCTCAGAAGTAGTGACCTGCGACACCTTAATTTCAGCGATTACTCCCCTTTCTACCTGTTTGATGGTTTCGTAGATGCCAGTAAATTTCTTACCCCAGTCTGATTTAGTAGCCGCGAGGTCAGCTGTATTATCCTCAATTTTCTCCTCAATGCTGTGGAAGTTTTTCTCTACCTCCTCCTTGTATCGGTCGAGTCCTTGTAGAATACCTGTCTGCACAGTCTGCCTCTCACTACATTCATTGGACATTGTTGACATGGATTTGGTGATGCCCGCTTGAATTTCGCCTTTCAGGTTGGAGAATTTCTGTTGAACGGACACGAGCTCGCTCTGAACAGACGCAAGTTTTCCGCTAAACAATTTAACATCCATGTGCAGCTTCCCTATATTTTCATCAGTCCTAGTCTGAATTTCCTCTAACGCAAGCTTGAGGTCCTGTTTCAGCTTAGCCTGATTTTCATTTAATTCGTGTTTTAGACTGGCCTGATTCTCACTTAATTCGTGCTTTAGGCTGGCCTGGTTCTCACTAAGTGCCTTTGTCACGTCCTGTTTCAAACTAGCTTGGTTTTCCTTAATTTTCACTTCTAATTGAGCCTAATTTTCACCAAGTGCCTCAGTCATGTCTAGTTTCAAACTATCTTGGGTTTCTTTAATTTTCACCTCTAATTTAGCCTGATTCTCATTCAACTCCTGTTTTAGTTGGGCCTGATTTTCACTTAGTTCTTGTTTTAAACTGTCTTTCAGATTAGCCATAGCCTCCTGGCTCCGGCGTTCCATATCTAACAGTAAATTCCGCAAATCCTCCATGATTACTAAATGATACAGACGGCAGTTCTGACAATGGGGAGCAGATTTCCAAAGATCCAGTTCATCAAACATGTGTGGACCCGGTTCACAACCTTAGGAGAAGATTCGACTTCAATTAAAATAATACTTGACTGTCTAAATTTAAGATTTTAGCTCAATATCACCTGAAATAAATTTCCCTATCCTTCATCAAGATTTTGTTCTGAACAATACAATACGGCCCTATTCTACCTTTAACACATGTGCTGTTACCCACAAACATTTGGGCAAATAAATGTCATGAAATTAACCTGTATAAAATTAATTTGTCGCCGCATCTTGGTCCTGCCCAACATGGGACACTACAAGATCGAGTCCTTGTATTGGAAAAGCCAATATCGGGCCCCTAAAGTTGGCCGCCAATCTTAACCTGCCCCCTTCTTACCGGGCATAGAAAAATATTTTACGTCCCTCAGGAATGTGATGAAGTCTGGATAATCACTTAATTAAAGAAGATGAAATTAACAACGTTGATAATGATAATATCGGCGGTTGATGTCTGAAGAAATTTGTCGACTACAAAAATGCACATAGAACAGGTCAAATATAAGCATTCGCCTTCATGGTTCATGAGTCACGACATTATTATTACTCAACTCCGCGTCTATTAATTAACACGTGCTCCACTTGAAGAAATTACGTTCAACAACACGTATTCTCCAAAATAAGACTCAATAAATGGATTTATGTCACAAACACACAGTAAATAATCCATCCTCAAGTCAATCAAATATAATAAATGATCCGACGAGAATCTGCCATATTCCAGGCTCATATTCATCCTAACTGAGCACACATTAACATCATACACTCAAGATCAAGCAATATTTAAACTCATGACCCTTATTCATTTATTTAACCCGAGATGAAAATTCGTTATTATTATTATTATTATTATTATTATTATTATTATTATTATTATTATTATTATTATTATTATTATTATTATTATTATTATTATTATTAGATGTGCGAGGTCTAAAATTCGCGGAAACTGGGATTCGACAATATGTCAGATGACACTAACACGCCTTAAATTACACATTAAGAAACTCTTACATAGAAATCCGGCGTAACACAATATGCCGTAAATCTGTCCCACACGACTTCCAAAAATATATTTTCAAAAACTAAATTGTTAATTATCGGTGAGGACAATGATTTTTAAACACACTAGACTATGAAATGGGACAGCAAGAATAACCGTAGAAGACACACACACGTTCTAGCTAAACTCATAGAGGTCAATAATCATCCACACACAAATGACAAAACTACCATCTCCCATATGAAAGAAGAGTCAAAATATTCAAATCTACTGCAAGACCAGAAGAAATATTATCACTAATGAATAAGAAAGCATTATGTCTACAAAGATGAACAGATAAACATTAGTAAAGTGTACTTAAATGAATGATGGAACTGGATCTTCGTCGATGGTCTGGAACATGTGGACAGCTATCTGCCCCTGGTCGCTCTCTCCCCATGCCGGAGATTGCCTACATTTTTAGCAGATCATCGTAGCCTCGGTGTTCCAAGTAAAGTTGTGGCAGGCTTCCTCTTCACAATGTAACAGCATCTTGAGACACTCGTTCCAACACGTGGCGATTTCTTCTTTCTTCTCGTGGAGTAGAAGCTGAAACTAACAAACAGTTTTAAAATATGCTCCACACACACACACGCGATGAAATTAGTGATGGAAAAATACGTAACTTGTATTAAAGAAATCTGCCGGGCTCGTTGATCCAACTATAAGCGAAAGGTGGCTGGTTTTACTGTCAAATAATTGATTTAAGAAGTAACCATCCCGGAGTAGACAGTGAATATCACGTCGAAGTTCACAGCACAACACAGCAAGATAAGAGCACAGCCAAAGAACGTAGAGAGCGTTTCTTCTGGAAACACGGGTTTTTATGCATATCCAGGGAAAGGGGTGTGGCACCATAATTGTCCGTAATTGGTCGACGTCTAACGTTCACTTCTCGAAATTACTTCTGCTTGAGATTTGACATGTGCTGTCCGCGTGTCCAGACGACCTTGGCCTGCACCCCCAGTGTGTCACGCGGGCCAGCTGATAGCTCCACAGAGAAAAATCAATGCATTTCTCCCCTGCCAATAAGACTGGTTTTGAACTGTTGGAGCTGTCCCCGTCATGCAGACTGGAGAATATTGCTCGCACTAATGAAATAAAATCTTACACATGCAAATACAATAAATGCTTATTGTAGGCCAAATTTGAAGGGGACAGTATATAGTCGGATATTCGAAGGGGGGAAAAAAGTTCATTCGACACTCCACGTCATACGATGTCGGCCAGTAGCGGCGATTGGAAATTAGAAGTGGGGGAGGGGTTGGGGTTTGGGGCACAAAAGTGTATAGACAACAAAAAGTACCCGGATCTTTGAGATATAGGAGGGAAGGGTGTTAGACTTCAAATTTCGTGGCAGAGCCGGAAATCGAACCCGGGCCTCCGGAAGTGACAGCTAATCACACTAACCACTACACCACAGAGGCGGAACAACCTTTACCTCTTTATAGAAATTCGCTCAGATAGCATAAAAAGTATCATTTTGTAGCTGTTTTTATTTTTATTTTGAAGTGGTACGAGAGCTTGAGCGGGGTCCACTTAGGCTAGGGAGGTCAACTGAGTAGAGGTGGGTTCGATTCCCACCTCAGCCATCCTGGAAGTGGTTTTCCGTGGTTTCCCACTTCTCCTCCAGGCAAATGCCGGGATGGTACCTAACTTAAGGCCACGGCCGCTTCCTTCCCTCTTCCTTGTCTATCCCTTCCAATCTTCCCATCCCCCTGCAAGGCCCCTGTTCAACATAGCAGGTGAGGCCGCCTGGGCGAGGTACTGGTCATCCTCCTCAGTTGTATCCCCGACCCAGAGTCTGGAGCTCCAGGACACTGCCCTTGCGGCGGTAGAGGTGGGATCCCTCGCTGAGTTCGAGGGAAAAACGGACCCTGGAGGGTAAACAGATTAAGCAGATTAAGGTAAAGGTTGACAGTCTACCAACTTTTATGCGATAATACAACAAAACTTTCACCAAAGGAACAATAAATACACATGTATTACAATTAAATAGAAATACGGTGTGATTATACAATTAAAAAGTCACTTAGTATTCGACTACACACTAACAAAGTAACAGACACTAAACAGTCCGGCTCCATGGCTAAATGGTTAGCGTGCTAGCCTTTGGTCATAGGGGTCCCTGGTTCGATTCCCGGCAGGGTCAGGAATTTTAACCACAATTGGTTACTTTCGCTGGCATGGGGGCTGGGTGTATGTGAAGTCTTCATCATCATTTCATCCTCATCGCGACGCGCAGGTCGCCTACTTGTCCTCGGACACTCCCGGCACTAAAAGCCACACCATTTTTTATTATTATTATTATTATTATTATTATTATTATTATTATTTAGTCACTAGATAGAACTGAACTCACATGGACTGGGTGAGACTGTCAGACTGTGCACAGCAAGCGCGTGAATTATTCCTACAGTATGTCCTAGATCTGTCCAGCCCCGCGGTGTAAGGGGCAACGCGTCCGCCTGTCACCCGGCCGGGTCGGGGGTTTTTAATTGTAAATTATTAATATCCCTGGCCTGAGGACTGGGTGTTTGTGTCGTCGTTGCTTTTCTCACGTTCAACACTTCACACTTCCGCCATTTACATAATATACGCAAGTTCCTTACATATGGTGCAAGTAGGGGCAAAAGATCTTCCTAGGTCGACACCCCGAAGAAATAGTATTTTTTTAAATGTCCCAGACCTTGGCGAAAATATACCCTTCCTGACATCGTTCCGCGGGTCTCCACTGCTTGCTGTGGCGCTGTACGAATCGGTTAGCCGCGATAAATGACATTTTCTACATATTTCCGCTAGTTTTTCTTAATAATTAAAGAAATTAAAGGAAGGAATAAGCTGAAAGAACAACAGGGTTTATATAAATTGATAGTTTCAAGCAGTTTCTTAATAACTGTTTGGTTTCTTCAGTCTGTCGATACTAAACAAAAAGTTTCAGGTGGCTAAATTGAATTTAAAATGTATCTTCTTCTCCACAAAATAGGGGGAGGAAACTGCCCCCCCCCCCCCGTCCCCACCTCTAATCGCTGCTACTGGTGTGGGCATGAAACACATCTCTGGTGACACATTTGGTGTTTACTCGACAAAAGTCATTAAAATTCAACCATAGACACCCAAGATAGATCCTGTTTACTCTGCAGATGCCGTCAAATTGAACTACTTGCACGGTAGCTGAGGCCATGCGATTATTATTAATGTTATTGTATTTACGTACACTAATTACTTTTCACGGCTTCCGCCAAGATGCCGGAATTTCGACACGCAGGAGTTCTTTTACGAGCCAGTAAATCTACCGACACGACGCTGACGTATTTGAGCACCTTCGAATACCACCGGACTGAGCCAGGATCGAACCTGATAATTTGGGGTCAGAAGGCCAGCGCCTCAACCGCTCAGTCCGGCTATTATTATTATTATTATTATTATTATTATTATTATTATTATTATTATTATTATTATTATTATTATTATTATTATTATTATTATACGAAGGCTTAACAGCACCCTTGAAAACGTTAGATTCGCCGGTTGGGGGCAAAGATAAGATAGTGTCTGGACTCTAGCTGAGACGATCTGCATCCATTTTTCGAGTTAATCAGTGTTCTTAAAGTGATGACATTGCCAGACAATAAATTACAGCTTCACGATTTTTTTTGTCTCGTTTTGCTGGCTTCCTATCCCACATGTATATCTTACTTTGATAACGAAACAGTCTACTTTCGCTTAACAACCTGCATGATGGTATAGAGGGCTTGATTATTATGTCACAAGTGTTTTGTTAGCAAGATAGCAGGGGAGCAGTGCAGAAGTATCCATTGCAGAGACAGCATCGTTCGATTTCCAGGTGAGTAGTAGCTATACATTCATACAGAGTTATTAAGAAGTTCCATAAAGAATTGAAATACCAATATTTTTCTCACAGTGATGATCATAATTTGAGTCCAAATGTTTAGGTTGTTAGAGGTTAGAATGCAAAAACATTAAAGCAAATAACAAGTATACTCTATCCGGACAACAGTTCTGCTATGAGATTTGCATAAACAGTAGGGTCCCAGCCTGTTAGTACCCCTAAAACTTACGTTACACTCGCTATACTATTGAACAGCGGGTAGACGACAGTTCCTACCATGTAAGTTGGTTTGCATTCTAACCTACAAATGCCAAAACAACCGATTCTAATCATAATCATCGCACGGCTCCTTGGCTGAATGGTAAACGTACTGGTCTTCGGTTCAGAGGAATGTGAGTTCGATTCCCGGCGGGGCCAGGAATTTTAGTCACGTCTAATTAATTTCTATAGATTGGGAGCTATACTCCGCACGGCCTTACTTCTAAATTGAAGTTTCGCAAAACAAATGAGCATCGCCTTCCCTCTGTTGCCAGCGCGCTACGCCTGCGAGAACAGCCGATGGAATATGACCGCGGTAAACAGCCCTTTTAAACTGTAATACAGTACTCAGAAAAACGAATGAATATGGATTGAAAACAAACTCACAAGACCTACACTTTCTAACAATATCTGGCACTAAAAGAGAATATATCATTAACAATAAAAGAGAATGAGGAAATAACACATCACTAACGGCTAATGGCTGGCACAGAAAGGAGGTTATGGCCTACAAGGGGAACACACTACTGATCTCAGAGTCACTGTAACCCTCCAACAATATGGAAAACACACTAAATACTGAAAGAAAATGCAAAAGATCGCGAACGGTACCGAATACCATACACGCTGAGCGAGATAGGTTAACCACGTGGCGAATGTAAATATTAGAGTTGGCAACTAGGTTTCGAGATCGTGCTCTGCCGATATAAATCGATATGAATGGCAGCTTGGGATTGGTTGGATGTCTATGCTTCAGCGCATAACCACCAGACAGAGCCAAAATCTGCTTAAACGTCAATTTAGAAGTAGAGCCGTACGGAGTATAGGCGTCTTCGTTCAATTCGCATGTACACTCCCGTATCCGAAGTGGGATAAGCAAAGACATTCATAAGTCAGCATTTGTGGGTCAAAGACCTCGTTCCCACGTGCAGGGAAACGATACGATTGCAGTAGTCAAAATGAAACATTCCTCGTGTTTGACAGCCATGTGCTCACATTGACATGACCCAGGGGCATAACGTTAGGGCCTGAAATGAAAGCAGGCCCGGGCATTTAAGGGGCCCCACAGACTCCTTGCAATATATGCCTGCATAATTGTGGTGATTTTAATTTATGACTTGATAAATTAGGTGAATCAAGTAAACACTTGCAATACAATATTAATCTATACATTTCCTAAGTAATAGCATAATGAGTGCATGACTCATTCACACACATGATTTCATGTCATTTTTGGAAGGCTTATCACTAGAGCCCGGATTTCCATGCACTATCAAATCTCAAAATATGCATGAAATTAATGCACTATCATATAGCAAAACATGCACGATAAACTGGAAAATATGCACCATCAGAATTCAGTTCCTTTTGAAACATTGTAAAACAACTAATTTGTCCAAATTGTCTTGATTTAAGCTCATCCGTTTATCTGTCAGCACATTCTTGAGCACAGAACATGAACTTTCTACGCCACAAGAAGTGACAGGTGCATACTGTCTGCGCACCTTTTCTGGATTTGGTCGACCTCGGCAATCTTCGAGATTCGTACTGGCAACCTTTGAAACACAAACTATGAATCGCTTATGCATCGCTGTACGACATCTGGCGTACACTTTACGTACTAGTACTGTTGTTATTTACACAGCAAAGCCGAACTATAGAATTCACTCTAGGAATGAGATTCGCATCCAGAAATGTTATATAATATTATGTAATGTGTGTGTGACACAGTTGTTGGCTTAAGATAACAAAGGTTTAGCAAAATTCATATCGATCGATCATATTATCGATTCAATTCAGATTTCATTTCCATTCAGTTGGCAGTACTACTGGAACCGGAATTGCTCCCTTCTTACTCCTCAAACCCGTACACAAATCTATCGATAAAAAGTGCGCAGATAATACTTAAATGAAGACGTTTGGGACAAAGTGAGGTTAAATTGTACGTCTTTTGCATTTCCACCATAATACGTCTTATATAAGCTTGACGAATTCAAAATCGGGATCACTTTGTTCAACTTATCTCTAGCTGCCGCAGCTACTTTTACGTGGGATGATGGCAGACACATTTGAATGTCCTCAATAACTGGTAATGATTGCCTGCTGCGATAACAAAGAGATGTGTGAGAGTTCCGGGTAGGAAAAACCAGGATAACAACAGAAGAGGGTTCAGTGCAACAAGTTTTGTTTTGTTCGTCTAACATAGACCAAAAAATGAGCCGTCAAATAATAATGCACAATTTACGATTCGATTTGTAACAGTCTATAACTGGGACAGCTTATTCCTAAGAATTGCATAGATCGACGTGGGGCCTTCCAGCTTACGTCAATGTTTACTCCAGCAATAGACAAGAAAGTGGTTGGTTAATTGGATTATAGGACCTCTACCTTATGTACTAAATTTCGTTGTCACATAGGATGTCAGGAATTCATTGTATCCGTCTCTCAGTAATAGACAAACTCTATAACGTGGAAACAGGGTCCTAAATTCTGCAAACCAACATTCATAAGTACACTATCATGCAAGTTAACATTATATATGTGCCAAAGTTAGAATAAAATCATATTATGCATTATTAAACGTCCAAATATTCGCTATTAAATCAAAAATCTTAAAAATATGCATTATGCATGAATTTACTCCTAAAAAGGTCAAAACATGCCGGGGAAAAAGAACGGATATTTGGAGTCCTTAAGCCACAAAACGAATATTTATAAAGTTTGAGGATTGTAACCAGATTATTTAAAAACAGGCATTTGCATAGAAATCTGGGCTTTACTTATCACTTATCAGAGACCGATCGTCCCACGCACACACGTCATATTTTTTAAGCCTGTTAGGGAATGGAGATTGGTAATTTTAATTTAATTTCCCTGTGATGTTTATTGATGAGGTGATGGCACATTTGGATGTTCTGACCATGACGGCATCAACTCTTATTAGGCTAGGTCACACTTGGCGATTTTATAGCAGCGAATAAGCTAGCAACGAGTATTCGGTGTTTAAATCGCTCAGTGTAATTAAAAAAGTCGCTACTCGTCGTTAGCCCAGCGAGAAGGAAAAATCTCTGCGAGAAGAGTTGGACATGTTTAACTTTTCTCGCTGCTAGCTAGTCACGTGATCGTCATGCAGCGACTCATCGCCTTGTGTGACAGCGTAATCGCTGATACAGGAAGTGCACAGTAGCTAGATGTTTTAGCTGAAAACACCTTATAAATATGCTTTCCAATGTTATCATTTAAGATGAGTAATATAAAATGGTCAGATGATCAGATAATACAATTTCTGGAGGTTTTACGGAAGTATGAGGCCCTAGCCGTGTTGATACACCGGATTCCGTGTGACCTCCGAACTTAAGCAACATTGGGCGTGGTCAAGATTTGGATGGGTTGCCATGCGCTGTTGGTGGGGGGTACGGGAATGAAGGAGCGGAAAGGAACTGGCCACCCAACCGTACGCAGACTCCGGCTCAAGCACACCTCTGCGGAGGTTCGGGCAGAACACACCCTTAACTTACCATAGGGTAAAAATATAAACAGTTTCACTGTAGCAAAACGGTGGCATATCAGTGTAATTTGAAAATAAATTTTATATTTCACGCCGTTGTCATTTAATCAGCTGCTGAAGTTAGCCAAACAGATTGCTTCGAGGAAGAATCCAAATGGGTTTTGCGAGGTGGTGTTGCTGGAAGCTCAGTCTGCATCCGAATTTCTGTCAAAATTCGTGAACTTCTCTTCAGCCATCACTGAAGGCTTAAGAATTCCAGTTCTACCCTATATGGATCAGACTCAAAAATGACCATACACACACCGGACGACTCGGGAGACAGTTTGGTCTTCCATTCACATCACAGCGAATAGCTAGATAAGGCAGCCTCAAATCAACGTCATAGAGCAGTGTTGCCAGGTCTACAAGTAAAAATCGGTAGATTGTACGTAAACAACTCGGGAGTTTTAATAAAAATTTCGGTAGTTTCTCGAGCACCGAAGTGTTGTAATGTAACTAAATTAAAGGAAGCAATAGTCATTTGAAGTTTTTATGAGAAAAATATATCATTTCACTCACTCGTACTCTCTAGCTATTCTATTTTTCTTATTCTCTTTCTCCCCATCTATTCATCAAGCGTAGAAATGATGTGCCAATTCTTAAGTTGTAGCAGGATGCAGATTTTATATTCTATATACGGGTCGGTGATTTCCCTTCGAATGATGCAATCAAATACAGTAGAGACAATACGCGACACTAAGCGAGATATCGAGGGGTAGCTATTAGAGCTCCCTCTAGCGTGTAGACCTGAGAACTACTGATTCTGCCATAAGAGCACGTGTATTTGTGTGTGAAGTTTTTGGTGTTATTTATGCGTTTTCAGTGAGTTGACATAATTAAATAGTAGCGTGTGTCATTCCTTGATATCTCCTCTCAACATGAGGGGAAAGGTATGTGCTGTGATTGGCTGCAGTAACTATGAAGTAGAGAAGAATGCGCGGTCTTTCTTTCGCTACCCTTGTGACAAGAAAATGTAAGTAATATTGTGTTTGCACATATATTCTTCCAGTGACAAAGATATTTTTGTAGTACTTCATAATCTTCTGACCTGTTCGACCCATATTTTAACTGGCTTAAAATATAATACGCGTATTTTATTGTATAGTGCAGCAGTTAACCTTCAATACCGATGTGGTGTTGAAGGTGTGATCTGTGGGTTTTGAAATGTCACAGAAGTGATTTGGATAAGGTGTACAAGAAAGAAGGGACGTTACGCTTATATAAGAATTATAGGATCTGTTCAGATCATTTCCAGGCCAGCGACTTTAAAAATCCTCCACTATACAGCCAAGGGTATGTTACATTTTTACTCTAATTGTACGCAAATATTCCTCAAAGCATCACTATCGACAACATTTCCATACTTTTCTTTCTTTTATCCCTCTTCTCAGATTAAAGCCGGGATTTTATAATTTTCTTTCTGTTAGTAGGCTTCATGTTAAGAGGAAAATTGTCCAGCTATTAAATGTTAATTCATTGCATCATGTGTGTAAGGAATGTGCCGATATTTTTATTGACAAGTGTCTTAATGTGATGATACAATGTTTTTAAATGAAAAAAAAACTCTAACCGTAAAAGTACAGGCAGGAATGCTAAAGCAAAAAAGTAATGCATAAATGAAAGATAAACCCATTTCACAGCAGTCCATTTCACATCTTGTTTATATGTCTAATTTCAGTCTTTAAATAATAACCTTTTAAATAATTCTTCATTCATTTATTCAGAATTGCTTTAGCAACTTCGAAGTTAATATCTCAATAATACTTTCTTTCTAGACGTATTTTATTTATCCATTTTCGTATATACATTTCCATTTATATTTGAATTCAGCGCGACTTTTCAGGTCAAGTCACTAGGAGCGCCACCGTCGAAATGTCTCCCATTTTAACAAGGCTAAATCTGTAAGTGTCGCGTATTCTCTTACTGTATTTGATGCAATCAAGCGTGAGTTTTGAGTTCAATAAGAGGGGAGAGATTACGTAATTCGAGCCTAAAATGAATGCGGGGAAGTACCTGACGAGTGATGTTATCAATAAAACGCCACGAGGAAAGAAGTTTTCGGCACAAATATATTATGCACCATTAATCGTTATTATTAATTTTCCTTAAATTTGGATCAGAAGAAATTTCGGAAGATTTTTTCGAGGTTTTTGGTGTGTTGCAAAAAAATCGGAAGATTTCCTGAAATTTCGGGAGACCTGGCAACACTGCCCTAGAGTGCCCTACCGTCCAATATTGTGGAGTGGGTGCTGTGCAGCAGTGCCGGCCCGTCGCATTTGTGATAATTATTATTGCTCTTACTTATGCAAATTAACTTTACACTAATGTTAACATTTAACTTACCATGCGTCCTGAATAATGTTTCTTATTTTGTTTTATGGTTCTTATAGACGAAAAACACACTAATATAAGGGTGGTACATAAAATTCAATCAGCGGTAATTCTAAAATTACGCTCGAAATCTAAACTGACGGGTGTTTCCTCAATAAGGACCAAAAAACCTAAATAAGAATCAACTGCCATTATACCAATTATATTTTTAAAGCATTCAACGAGTTTATAAATAAACAAAAGTTCTCAGCTCATCGGATAAAGAGGCAAATGAGGCAAGAGCCAGAAAATTAGACCTGGCTTACAAGGTAACACAAACGGCCGATATCCTACAAGGCCAAAATCCGACATTATATCTCAACAAAATCGGAAGGATTGTACGCTTCAAAGTGCCTTATATTTTTTTAAAGGGGAGCAGGGGAGCTGCAAGAACTCGAGAAGGAAAGGAAGATTTTGAGAAAAATTCTGGCACCGCAGAAGATTACTGATGGGACTTGAAAAAAAAAAAAAAAAAAAGAGAGAGAAATAAGGAGCTCTACAAGTACAGTGATTTCAGCCCCAGCTTACATTCTCTCTCTCTCTTTTTTTTTTTTTGCCATGTCTCTTACAGTCCGCGAAGAAACTTTTAGTGATATTTGGTTTTATGGGGGTGAGGAGTAAGATCAATCAATACCTATCTGCATTTAGGGCAGTCGCCCAGGTGGCAGATTCCCTATCTGTTGCTTTCCTAGCCTTTTCCGAAATTATTTCAAAGAAATTGGAAATTTATTGAACATCTCCCTTGGTAAGTTATTCCAATCCCTAACTCCCCTTCCTATAAATGAATATTTGCCCCAGTTTGTCCTCTTGAATTCCAACTTTATCTTCATATTGTGATCTTTCCTACTTTTATAAACGCCATTCAAACTTATTCGTCTACTAATGTCATTCCACGCCATCTCTCCGCTGACAGCTCGGAACATACCACTTAGTCGAGCAGCTCTTCTTCTTTCTCTCAATTCTTCCCAACCCAAACATTGCAATATTTTTGTAACGCTACTCTTTTGTCGGAAATCACTCAGAACAAATCGAGCTGCTTTTCTTTGGATTTTTTCCAGTTCTTGAATCAGGTAATCCTAGTGAGGGTCCCATACACTGGAACCATACTGTAGTTGGGGTCTTACCAGAGACTTATATGCCCTCTCCTTTACATCCTTACTACAACCCCTAAACACCCTCATAACCATGTGCAGAGATCGGTACCCTTTATTTACAATCCCATTTATGTGATTACCCCAATGAAGATCTTTCCTTATATTAACACCTAGATACTTACAATAATTCCCAAAAGGAACTTTCACCCCATCAACACAGTAATTAACACTGAGAGGACTTTTCCTATTTGTGAAACTCACAACCTGACTTTTAACCCCGTTTATCAACATACCATTGCCTGCTGTCCATCTCACAACATTTTCGAGGTCATGTTGCAGTTGCTCACAATCTTGTAACTTATTTATCACTCTATAGAGAATAACATCATCCGCAAAAAGCCTTACCTCAGATTCCACTCCTCTACTCATATCATTTATATATATAAGAAAACATAAAGGTCCGATAACACTGCCCTGAGGAACTCCCCTCTCAACTATTACAGGGTCAGACAAAACTTCACCTACTCTAACTCTCTGAGATCTATTTTCTAGAAATATAGCAACCCATTCAGTCACTCTTTTGTCTAGTCCAATTGCACTCATTTTTGCCAGTAGTCTCCCATGATCCACCCTATCAAATGCTTTAGACAGGTCAATCGCGATACAGTCCATTTGACCTCCAGAATCCAAGATATCTGCTATATCTTGCTGGAATCCTACAAGTTGAGCTTCAGTGGAATAATCTTTCCTAAAACCGAATTGCCTTCTATCGAACCAGTTATTAATTTCACAAACATGTCTAATATAATCAGAAAGAATGTCTTCCCAAAGCTTACATACAATGCATGTCAAACTTACTGGCCTGTAATTTTCAGCTTTATGTCTATCACCCTTTCCTTTATACACCGGGGCTACTATAGCAACTCTCCATTCATCTGGTATAGCTCCTCCGACCAAACAATAATCAAATAAGTACTTCAGATATGGTACTATATCCCAACCCATTGTCTTTAGTATATCCCCAGAAATCTGATCAATTCCAGCCGCTTTTCTAGTTTTCAACTTTTGTATCTTATTGTAAATGTCATTGTTATCATATGTAAATTTTATTACTTCTTTGGCCTTAGTCTCCTCCTCTATCTTGACATTATCCTTGAAACCAACAATCTTTACATACTGCTGACTGAATACTTCTGCCTTTTGAAGATCTTCACATACACACTCCCCTTGTTCATTAATTATTCCTGGAATGTCCTTCTTGGAACCTGTTTCTGCCTCAAAATACCTATACATACCCTTCCATTTTTCACTAAAATTTGTATGACTGCCAATTATGCTTGCCATCATGTTATCCTTAGCTGCCTTCTTTGCTAGATTCAATTTTCTAGTAAGTTCCTTCAATTTCTCCTTACTTCCACAGCCATTTCTAACTCTATTTCTTTCCAGTCTGCACCTCCTTCTTAGTCTCTTTATTTCTCTATTATAATAAGGTGCGTCTTTACTATTCCTTACCACCCTTAAAGGTACAAACCTGTTTTTGCATTCCTCAACAGTTTCTTTAAACCCATCCCAGAGTCTGTTTACATTTTTATTTACCGTTTTCCACCGATCATAGTTACTTTTTAGAAACTTCCTCATGCCTGCTTTATCAGCCATATGGTACTGCCTAACAGTCCTACTTTTAAGACCTTCCTTTCTATCACATTTATTTTTAACTACCACAAAAACAGCTTCATGATCACTAATACCATCTATTACTTCAGTTTCCCTATAGAGCTCATCTGGTTTTATCAGCACCGCATCCAGGATATTTTTCCCTCTGGTTGGTTCCATCACTTTCTGAATCAGCTGTCCTTCCCATATTAACTTATTTGTCATTTGTTGGTCATGCTTCCTGTCGTTCGCATTTCCTCCCCAATTTACATCTGGCAAATTCAGATCTCCCGCTACAATCACATTTCTTTTCATGTCGTTTCCCACATAGCTGACTATCCTATCAAATAATTCCGAATCCGCGTCAGTGCTACCCTTTCCCGATCTGTACACTCCAAATATATCAAGTTGCCTATTATCTTTAGATATGAGCCTTACACCTAGAATTTCATGTGTTTCATCTTCAACTTTTTCGTAGCTTACAAATTCTTCTTTCACCAGAATGAACACTCCCCCTCCCACCATTCCTATCCTATCTCTACGATACACACTCCAGTGCCGTGAGAAAATTTCTGCATCCATTATATCATTTCTCAGCCATGATTCAACTCCTATTACAATATCTGGTAAATATATATCTATTAAATTACTTAATTCTATTCCTTTCTTTACAATACTTCTACAGTTCAACACTAACAATTTTATGTCATCCCTACTTGATTTCCAGTTCCCTGTTCCCTTATCACCGCTCCCTAGGCCATCCCGTTTCCCTGAATGTACCTCCCTATTACCCTACCAAACAAATTTCCTAACTTATATGTACCACTGCGGTTTAAATGAAGTCTATCTGAGCGCAGATCCCTATCTCCTACCCACCCATTAGGATCTAGAAATTTCACTCCCAGTTTCCCACATATCCACTCCATAGCTTCATTTAAATCCCCAATCACCCTCCAGTCAGTATCCCTCCTACACAGAATTCCACTAATAACAATCTCCGCTTTCTTAAACTTCACCCGTGCTGCATTTACCAGATCCCACACATCTCCAACTATATGTTGGTACTTATATCAGCTTGCCTTACGTTGTTGGTACCAACGTGAAACACTACCACCTTCTCCTTCCCCTCCTCCCTCTCTTCTACTTTCCTCAACATCTGCCTCAACCTAATTCCTGGATAACATTCTACCCTGGTTCCTTTTCCTCCACACACTTTGCCCACATGTCTAACGATGGAATCCCCCATGACCAGAGCCTCAACCCTCCCCACCTTATCTGATCCCCTCCCCTCCTGGTCAGCCCTATCTTCTCTCACTGCTGCAGAAGCTACTTCCTCCTCCTCAGCTACCCCAGTTCCGGTAATACTGCCAACTGAATGGAAATGAAATCTGAATTGAATCGATAGTATGACCGATCGATATGAATTTTCTAAACCTTTATTACCTTAAGCCAAGAACTGTGTCACACCAAGGTCACACACACGCACACACACGCGCGCGCGCGCGCGCACACACACACACACACACACACACACACACACACACACACACACACACACACACACACACACACACACACACACACACACACACACACACACACACACACACACACACACACACACACACACACACACATTATATAGCCCAACATTATATAACATTTCTCGATGCGAATCTTGTTCCCAGCATGAATTGTACATTTTGGCATTGGTGTGTAAACAACAAGGAGCTAGCTAGAGCGACGCATAAAGTCGGCCGTACAACAAAAGTACTTTTTTTTTTAATAGTTGCTTTACGTCGCACCGACACAGATAGGTCTTATGGCGACGATGGGACAAGGAAGGGCTAGGAGTGGGAAGGAAGCGGCCGTGGCCTTAATTAAGGTACAGCCCCAGCATTTGCCTGGTGTGAAAATGGGAAACCACGGAAAACCATTTTCAGGGCTGCCGACAGTGGGGTTCGAACCTACTATCTCCCGAATACTGGATACTGACCGCACCTAAGCGACTGCAGCTATCGAGCTCGGTAACAAAAGTACTAGTACATAAAGTGTACGCGAGATGTCTCACGGTGATTCATAGTTTATGTGTCAAAAGTTGCCAATGCGAATCTCGAAGATAACCGAGGTCTACCGATTCAGCACTAGAGAGTCGAAGCATCGCCAAAAGTTTCGCGGACAAGCGAACTATCATCGTGCATGAGGTCTTTACTCCGAGCACGACATTAGGATCATTAACAAATAACATCATGTATACGTTATGGATTAGACGACCCATAACTTATCACATTTTTTAACGTTTTAAAACCTGCCAAAGGTGATAGTTAATACTATCCCACATTATTATGCCACACCATTTCATGAGGTGAAAGTGAGTATTATTAAACTGTCACAAAAATGCCGTAATGGACATGTCACTGAAACACGACACTTTCCCTCTTGTAGCATCGGAACAGGGTGCCCTCATATGACACAATACAGTAGTTGTATCCAGTCTATTGTATTTTGTCTGTTCTATGGATCAAAGAATGACAGGAGAAAGTCTGTTCTCATAAATGCCTTGAGTATGGAAGTGACTTTATCTGCAGGTGGCCTTGGATACATGTAACCGTAGGTTGCTTTCTATATGTCAAGAAAACGACCCGTTGTTTGAGCCTATTCGTAATTTCACAGCTGCGCGCCCCTAACCGCACGGTCAACTCAATCGGTTAGTTTTTACCTAAAATAATGAATTATTTATAGTAAATTCGAACTGAAGAGGTTGGTGTTGTCGTCGTAAAATCAGCTTGAATTCGAGAGAAAGTGCGTTCGAATCCCACTGTCGGCTGCCCTGAAGATGGTTTTCCGTGGTTTCCCATTTTCACACCAGGCGAATGCTGGGGTTGTACCTTAATTAAGGCCACGGCCGATTTTTTCCCATTCCTAGACCTTTTCTGTCCCATCGTCACCATAAGACCTATCTGTGTTGGTGTGATGTAAAGCCAGTGGTTAAAAAAAGGTAATACAATAATCAGCACCACCACTTGGATGGTTGGCTTTCTGTTTGTCGACAATCATCACCTTTGTCTTTCTTCAATTCATCTCCAGGTCGCATACGGCATTATTATTGATTTATTGTTTAACTAGCTGATGTACCCGTGCTTCGCTACGGGATTCTCAGAAAGACTGACTTTGTGGTTTTCCTAACCTGAAATCAACATAGGTCATTACAAAAACGTAAGTATGAATGTAGCGATTAAAAGCAATGCTATCATATAAAATACTCGATCAAATTGAAAGCCGCACGTTTTATCACTTTTAACGAACAGTGCTGCGATTGCGATTACATTGCGGTGCCAATCTAATAGTCCAAAGTTCCAGAGCTGGGATGACCAGGCCGCAGATTGCCATGAACACTCATCTGCCATTATTCCGCTAAATATGCACACTGTTCATTCCAATCAGTGCCTCAGAGTAGGGATTGAATAGCCCGAATGCTATGATGATACAGTGTGTTACGTACCAGTAGTATCAGAAAATTTATAAACCAGGGGAATGGCGTGCTAAAGAAGAAAGTTATCTAACTCCCCACCTACTTCCCATCAATATTCAGACAGGCTGTTACACTCTGTACGACTGGGTGAGTTGACCGTGCGGATAGCGGTGCGCAGCTCTGAGCTTACATCCGAGAGATAGTGGATTCGAACCCCATTGTCGGCAGCGCTGAAGATGGTATTCCGTGGTTTCCCACTTTCACACCAGTCAAATGCTGGGCCTGTACCTTAATTAAGGCCTAAGGCACTCCTAGTCCTTTCCTACCCCATCGTCACCATAAAACCTATCTATGTCGGTGCAACGTAAAACAAATAAAAAAAATACTCTGTACGCAGCAGTAATCCTATCTACCGGAGATGAGGGGCAACAGAAGGCACAAAGCACATCACGACAAACAATGGTCAATATAATGTTATTGTTGATCAATGTTATGAGCTTTCTATATTGTAGGTCTTCACATTTAGTTTTCTTTCGACTCTGTGATTTGTAAAATATTTTATACCATAAACTGTAGTTTCTTATTCTCCGACTTTACATACCAATTTTCATTAAATACTGTTTACCCATTTTCTCGTTACTCGGCGCTGATATGGACTTAGTAACAAAAATACAAATTCATGAATATCTTTGTGATCATAGCCAGTACGGTAACAATGCATAAGACATGAATAATAGGAAATGTAATACTATATAACCTTAGTTATGTAGCATTCATCGATTACACCTCTAATAAGAAATATTTGAGAATTACATTTTAGGCCTTCCCTAAACTACCATTTCACTCAGCGTGAATAAAATAATTTACAGCCTAGACTATAGCGACTTACTTGCTGACTTTGCATACCGATTTTCATCAAGATAGGACTACTAATAACAACAATATTTGATAATTAAATTTTAGGCCTTCCCCTAAACTACCATTTTTCTCAGCGTGAATACAATTATTGATAGCCTAGATTGTAGCAACTTATTGCCCAACTTTGTATACCCATTTTCTTTAAAATACGACCATTAATAACATAAATAGTTGAGAATTCAATTTTAGGCCTTCCCCTAAACTACCATTTCACTCAGCGTGAGTAAAATGATTTATAGCCTAGATTGTAGAGGCTCATCCCCCGACTTCACATACCAATTTTCATTAGACCACTAATAACATAAATAGTTGAGAATTAAATTTTAGGCCTTCCCTTAAACTACCATTTCACTCAGCGTGAGCAAAATGATTTATAGCCTAGATTGTAGAGGCTCATCCCCCGACTTCACGTACAGACAGAAATTACGGAAAAGTAAAAAATGCATTTTCTTGTTACTATGGACATGACTGATACAGAAATACCATTATTTTCAAATTCTGAGCAATGTACAGACAAAACTCTTATTTTATATGTATAGATGAGCTCCCCCATTCTCCACTTCAAATTGTATGCGACATTAAACAATTAGCAAAAGAAAAAGTCCTGTGTTAGTATTTAGATCCGATCATATTTAGTGTTAGACCAGTGTGCATTCTTTATGATCTCTATAATCACTAAAAACTTCAAGTTGAAAGTTAAGGTAAGCATAACATTGTTTTATTGGTTTCTAGTGAATGTTTTCTTCAAATATTATTTTTTCTCCTTTATTTAGGGCAACACTACAATGTGGTTCCCTGTGACAGTATTGCTTTTATACATTCCACAAACACTGAGCCAACAACAAAATAGCCTATCAGGAGCTACTGCTACAACTATACTGACAAGAAATAACTGTTCTACGATCGTCGCACTGGAACCACCAACCCTCAACACAGTGCTGGCATTCCGTGTTCTTCAAGCACCGCTGTTACGGTGCACCATCACTTTCCATGGGCCACAGAACGGTGGAGATTACAGACTACTCATTCAGCTGCTAGAGCTGGATCTGAACCCTGGTCCATTTGACTGTGAGTTGGGCGCGGTGAGACTCTACAGCCTGAGTCACGGGCAGCCTACACTCATGAGAAGGTGAGATAACAGCGGTAACTATTTCTATACGAGACCAGAATTGTAAATTATTATTATTATTATTATTATTATTATTATTATTATTATTATTATTATTATTATTATTTCTGAAACGTACACAATAATTTGATTTTTGGAGTGTTATAAGCTTACTGTGTATCACTGTATCATTTTAATATCGGAGATACCGAAATAGAATAATGTGTACTCGTCGTTGGCGAGTTATAGTTTCTGTAATTGTAGCGGGAATGCCATTACCATCTGGTGGAGATTAGTGGCAGCAGAAGCGACATGGCCCACTAGATCTCTCGCTGCGCTAGCTACAGCAGCGACGCATCAAGTCAGCCGTGGACAGAGCCAGTGCCGTCTGAATTATGACAGTTCAAACTGCGGTCAACAGAGCACACCTCAATATTAACATCGATATCAGTCATTGTATTCGCCTCCGTGGCTCAGGCGGCAGCGCGTCGGCCTCTCACCGCTGGATACCGTGGTTCAAATCCCGGTCACTCCATGTGAGATTTGTGCTGGACAAAGCGGAGGCGGGACAGGTTTTTCTCCGGGTACTCCGGTTTTCCCTGTCATCTTTCATTCCAGCAACACTCTCCATTCTCATTTCATAGCATCTATCACTCATTAATAAATCACTTTGGGAGTGGCGACCCCATCATACTAATAGCCTATATAAGATTCATTTCATTTCATCCCTGACCTGGTCAATGACTGGAAAACAGGTTGTAGGTTTTCATTTTTCATTTTCATCAGTCATTGTAGTGTTATCGTTAATACATTTTAGGGGCCTGAGCAGAGCCATCTACAGTTAAAGCCGGATGGTACGCTTGGCAACGCAGTACCTATGTGTCAAGCGGAGGCCGAGAGAAAAGGGGGTGTGTCCGACTTTGAATTACTTCATCCATATTCACCACATTTAGACCAATACGATGATCATGATAAATGCACACTTTTCGTAAAATGGTACTAAGAAACACACACATCAGTAAATGCATTCACTGAAGTTAGAAATACATATATAATATAAATAAAAACAAAACACTTAAGAACAGTACTCTCAAGCTCCATTATTGTGGAGCGTTGACAGCTTCCTCCGGTTAATGTTTTCATCCTCACTGCTAACATAACTCGTGTTCTTCATCTGCTTTCAACACTTATTTAACACGACATTGGAAAATGTGGACAATACACAATCTGTCGCACCATTATTGTCATGCCCACAATGACGGCGTTCAAACCAGAACTGTTGATTGTCACCTCTTCCCAAAACAGCTCAGGATAGAGAGAACAGAAATTCTTTATAATTTTCACAATCCAGGTAGTCTTCATATACCACTGTTCTGCAGACACACACAACACAATGTGATGGCACCACTAACCCGCCTCTCTGAAATACTTCAAAATAGGGATTACTCGTTTCATTACTCTGCAGGAGACCTAAACAAGTGTCACGGCTTATCCTTCTGGATATTGTCCTTAGTGTATACCTAGAAATGTACAGCATATCACCTCTGACATCTCAAAATGCTCACAAAAAAGTCACATGATAAAAGTGAGTCTAACTTGTTTATTACTTCCGTACTGAGCCCAATAGAATCTGTCTTGATGGAATCAGACACTTCTAATTGGCTACAGCCGAACCTCACTTTTCCATACCATCACCCCCACCACCGCAACCCTAGAACACCCTTAACCGTTATTTTCATCTCACTTTCTAGAACTTGAAGTGCAGTAACATTGTAGTTACAATAAGCTATAAGTACTGACTAAACCTTCTTTTTAAGTTATCACTTTGAAACTTTATTGACAGTAAATAATTTGCTTTCGCAGTTCCAAACGAAACTTTTTGAGTAACTCTTCTTCCTTTTAGTGCAAATAATAATAATAATAATAATAATAATAATAATAATAATGCTATATGCTTTACGTCCCACTAACTACTTTTACGGTTTCTGGAGACGCCGATGTGTCGGAATTTAGTCCCCCAGGTGTTCTTTTTCTTGTCAGTAAATCTACCGACACGAGTCTGACGTATTCGAGCACCTTCAAATACTACCGGACTGAGCCACGATCGAACCTGCCAAGTTGGGGTCAGAAGGCCAGCGCCTCAACCGCCTGAGCCACTCAGCCCAGCCCTTTTAGTGGAAAGTTGGAAATGTTCCCTTAAAATTATGAAGTAAGACAAAGAGTGGGCTTACAATGCTTACCTCACGATACTGTATGACATTGTGAAGCATTAACATTACAAGAATTGAAAACCAAAACCAAACCCCCTAGCACTACAGCCCTTGAAGGTCCTTGGCCTGCCAAGCGACCGCTGCTCAGCCCGAAGGCCTGCAGATTACGAGGTGTCGTGTGGTCAGCACGACGAATCCTCTCGGCCGTTATTCTTGGCTTTCTAGACCGGGGCCGCTATCACACCGTCAGATAGTGGACCTCGAGCCAGCCCTCAGGTCCAGATAAAAATCCCTAACCTGGCCGGGAATCGAACTCGGGGCCTCCGGGTAAGAGGCAAGCACGCTACCCCTACACCACGGGGCCGGCCCTTACAAGAAGTGGTTCCTACATAATTTAATAAATGCATTTAGTTGAGACCACTTTGATATTTTAATATTTAACCATCTGTTAAACATGCCATTTCTTTTACCAACACCTGATAACTATTAACATATACAGTGGCATTCATATCTTGGTGAATTTTGAGTAAATGGGTTACGTTTGGCATATCTTGTTTACCCTACTCTACATTTCCAGGCTCCTACCATCAGGATCTCTTCTTTTAACACTTTTCGATGACAAATATTTTGGCAAATTTGGGAAAATAATTGGACATGCATCAGGGAGAAGCTCATTAAATTTAGGTGGTAGTATGGTTACGTTGACTTTACTATCGCAAATTTTATCCCCCGTTGAAAAACTTTCGTGTGGGACATGTTTTAGACATGCGACTGAATCCTTCCTAGGTTCCCAATTATCTCGTTTAAAATGATAAATCCATTCTTGTTTTAATTCCTCGTCTGAAGGAAACCTAAACGAGGAAACAAAACCTTTTTTTAATGCTATAGTTGTTACGATACATGGGAACACATTTTCTGGGCATCTGCATAACACGAAACGTTTTATTAATAAGCCAAATTCAGTCCGCAACTTCACAGATAACGTTATTGATTTAACGTCCCACTGACTACTTTTACGTTTCTTTTGGAGACGCCGAGATGCCGGAATTGTCCCGTAGGAGTTCTTTAATGTGCCAGTAAATCTACCGACACAAGGCTGACGTATTTGAGCCTCAAATACCACCGGACTGAGTTGGGCTCAGAAAGCCATCACTACATATGCTTGTTCTATCACTTATCTTGTTATATATACTCGAACATGTCTGTCTGTTAGGTCATCAGCCCAGAGACTGGTTGGATCCTCAAATAGCACCACCAAAGGTTATGCGGTTATAAGGAAACCCCAAAAACCAATGGCAGCACCAAAATGAGACGTACTAGGCAAGATGAGGAGTGAGGTAGTTTGCCATTGCTTTCCTCACTGGATCAGAAAGTACTATTGCAGCACGACTGACCCTATGAGCAGCACCTTTCATAACACTCAGATGCACTAGTCATGCTCTGAATGTCATTACTCAGCACTACCCATACCCCAGCAACTTCCATATTGTCACAGCCATGGATGTTGACTGGGACTTCGGTGGAAGCTACACTTTACTCTGGCCTGTGCCAAGAGATGGATGCAAAAGTACTGCATCCATCAAGAAATGACAGCAGGCAGTACTCGAACATATCCGTGAAAAATTAAACGAAACACGCGACGAAGTTCACCAGACATCAACATGCACGGATAGATCCCGCGCTTTCACCTTGGCCTCCACTGGACGTTGCCAAACTTACATGACTCCAGCTTGTAACTGTAGTCGGCTATGGCTTGAGGCATTTTTGGTCATCACATTTTGTTTTCTTCCGACACAGCAATATTAGTGCATTCGAGGCCTGCGGTTTCAACCCCACCCCTCCTCACATTTTTGATTATTTTCCCCCTCATACCGAGCGAAACTGCCGTGCGGTTAGGGCCGTGCAGCTGAGAACTTGCATTCGGAAGATAGTGAGTTCGAACCCCACTGTTGGCAGCCCTGAAGATGGTTTTCCGTGCCTTCCCCATTTTCATACCAGGCAAATGCTGGGGCTTACCTTAATTAAGGCACGGTCGCTTCCTTCCCACTCCAATCCCATCGTCGCCATAAAACCTATGTGTGTCGGAGCGACGTAAAGCAACTTCTTAACAAAAATCTCATTTCGAATTTCATCCTCATGAACTTCCGGATCAATACAGATGCTGGTGATCATGCGGTTTGATCTTTTTTAAATCACAAAAACCAATAAAATCGCCAGATAGTTCGTTAAACATATTTTGCCGTCAGCGATGCTTGACGTTGATGAACTAAATAACAATCATCATCTTAGCATTTATCCCGCCTAATTGCATGGTCTGCTGACTTAACAACAAAATATAACAATCTGAATTCGTGAACATTTCCGTTACGATAGCCTGTGCGGTTAAATGTGTTAGATAGAAAAGACTGGAAATGAGACTTTCTATATTTTTGGTTATGTACACGTTAAAGATAGAACCAATATTTCTAAAGATAGCCTATGTGGAAGTTTGTGAAAGATAAACGCGAATAATTTATTATTCCTCTTATGTAAAGAAGCATGAATCATGAAAAATTGGAATTGTAATTTTCACAACTTTTGTCATGTACATTTCCTACACTGCATAGTGTAGCGTTTTCGCTACATAATCTTCTTCTTCTTGTAGTTCAGTAACATGTTGAAAGATGAGAAACCTAACTAAGTACGGTACATAATTATGTTCCAAAATTACTTGCTCCCTTGAGACAAGACTTTCACAACACAGAAGTAGGTACTGGTACGCGAGGAACGACTGTAATCTAGGCCTACTTAACTTTTTTGTCCAAGTCCAACATTCTGATCCATAGGTCAATATTGGCAAATAATATAATGTATAGGCCTGTATCATAATTTTTGCTTTGGTAGGATTTTTCCAATTCCTAATTATGTCTGATACAGACTAGGCCTACAAAGTAATAACATTTTGAGCAATTTCCTATCCTCTCCAAAATTTCTTCCTTGATGTTTCCTTTCCCAGTTAGCTTTAAATATTTCTTTAAAATACCAGTAATATCAATATTGGTGATAGTATAAGGTTATACAGAGTGGTCAGAACAAATATGTAGCCTACCGGGTTGGTCTTGCTGATAATTTGAAAAAATAATTTGATATCTTGTGCCGTTGTCATTTCATCAGCTGCTGAAGTTAGCTAATCAGATTGCTTCACAGGCGAATTCAAATGATTTTAGATTTTGATTTTTCATCATACTGTGTGCGGTAGATTTCTATTTCAGGTCTCCATTGGAAAAATATGTATATGCAGTTTGTGCCCAAGAAATATCTTTTTATGTCCACAGTTTGTTCCAATGATTTTTATAATTTTGTACTATTACTTACTGCAGTTCTGTAAATTTCCACGTGTCTCAAGCCTCCCATACATGTGTCTCAAACCTCCCATACATGTGTCTCAAACCTCCCTTACTGATATATTTGTCCTGAATGAGTAAATTAATATCATTATCATTATTTCCCCTTGTTCAGCTACTGCTGGGTCGGGGCATTTATGGCACTTCTCCACCTTCCCCTTTCCTTTTCCACTACCTTGTCCAGTCTAAATTTAGTCTTCTAATGCCGCTCTTCACTGATTCAATCCACCTTGTTCTAGGTCTTCCTCTTGCTCACTTTGCCTCCAGCATCTGTCTTGGAATTTTATTCTCTTCCATCCTCTCATTTAGCTTCCCTGCCACAACTTCCTTCGTAACATCTTCATTTCTCACTCTGTCTTTCCTATCATACTTCTTAGGAATTTCGTCTCACTGGCTTGAATTTACTCTCTTGCCTGCTAGTCAAGTCCAAGTCTGAGCTGCATAAATCAGTATGGGTACATAGTAGGTACATTTTGTACAATATCTCTTTAATTTTTCTTGGTACTTCTTTCCTCCAAACAAGTTTGCTTACACTTTGGTACCCTCCTGCTACTCTCCATGTCCATCCCAGCATTTTGCATTAATTCACTTCCTAGGTATTTAAAGCTGTCCACAATTTCCAGACTCTGACTTCAAATATTCACAGTACCCTTTCCTTACCTTTCCTCTCTCAACATAACCATAGTCTTGCTCTTATCTGTACGTTACTGATTTTCATGCCATACTTCTCAATTTTTTTGTTCAGTACAAAGGGCACTAGGAAAGTTTTGCAATGCGAGTGAAAGCTTTAGAAAATAACTTCCACCACACTCAATACACTTCTCCATACGTCGAAACCAGACACTGAACCAACTCTGCCACTTTTCTTCGGTTACATTTTCACATTCTTGATCCCATGTTGCCAGGAGCTCCTCGTCAGATGCAAAACGCCGCCCTTTCAGCTTCATCTTCACTTCTGGCAAGGATGCGAAGATCACATGGGGCAGGATCAGGACTGTATGGAGGGTGATCAAGCGCAGTCAACCTTGATCTGGCAAGAAAATCCATTGTTACACTAGCATGATGTGCTGGAGCATTGTCGTGATGCAAGAGCCAAGACCTTGGACGGAGCTGCTTGAGAGCCTGGATGACCTGAGGCAGACAAGTCTCACTGTACCACTTCGCAGTAACTGTCCTTTGTGTTTCTAGCACAACCCGAATCAGGATGCCCCGTTTAGTGAAGAATACTGCAATCATCCTTTTCTTCACTGACCCCGACTTTTGCACAGTCACAGGAGTACCCTCTTCAAACAGCCACACCTTGTTCTGGGATTTTGTTGGGACATCATAATAATAAAGCCAAGTTTCGTCATCTATCGATGCTATTGATGTTATGCGAAGTCCCATTTTCAAACTGTTTTAGCATTTTTCGGTACCATTTCATTTGATGTGCCTTTGTTCCTCTGAAAGTGAATGGGGCACCCAAAGAGAACAAACCTTGCTAACATGGAGATGGTCATGTAGAATTGAATGAATAGATGGTGCAGGGATGTGGAGGGTCTCTTCTACCTGCCGATATGTCAACCGCCTCTCTTGCTGCAACATTTTCCTCACGGCTTCAATGTTTTCCTCAGTCACTGATTCAGACGGTCGCCCAGAACGAGGATCGTCTTCAACCCCAAAATTTCCCCTCCGGAACTCTTTGTACCAGTGGAAAATTGTTGTCTGATGTGGACAGTCTCTTCCCAGCACAGGAGTCATTTCCTCCAGGCACTAATCAACAGTTAATCCATGAGCAAAACTATAGTAGATAATTGCGCGATATTCACCTTTAGACCACACTGACAACTTGCTTTCAATCCCACTGCTTGGTAACAACTGGTGTGAAGGTCGCGCCTTGATGTCTTCTAGACTGGTTTTCACCCCTTACCATAATAGGGGTGTCCAGCCAACCATTTTTGCGTATTGCAAAACTTTCCTGGTGCCCTTTGTACATCTAGTTGTTGTTGCACTTCTTTGCTGTTCTTTCACCACATTACATCATCATCTGCAAATAGCAGTATCTTCAGCTCTTCATCTCCATAGGCTTCCTTTACAATTTCGTCCATGACCATAATAAAAGAGGTAACACAGTAACACACACTCCCATCTTATTCCTAAACCATTCTGTCTTTCCAACTGGGGTCAGTACCCTGCTAACACAGTTGTCGTACATTGCTTGCACCATTTCTAACATTTCTCTTCCAAGTCTCTTTTTATCCATGTTTCCCAAACCTTCTCTCTGGAGACACTATCATATGCCTTTTCTATATCTATGAAAGTCATGACCAGATCCTTTTCCATCAGCTGTATCATGCTAAAGATGCTACAGATCTACCACTCCTGAAGTCGTACTGTTCCTCTTGTAACTCTCCTTCAATCTTTCTTCTCATTCTTCTTTCTAGTATCCTTTCCAGTATTTTAACTAGCTGCGATATAAGTGTGATTCCTCTATAGTTACCACAAACTTTCTTGTCCCCTTTCTCGAACACTGGTATTATCCCTTTTTCCCAGTCTTCTGGTACACATTTGTGTTTCCACATACACTTTAGTAGTCGGTACAACCACTGCATACCATAATTCACAATTACAATATAACTGGTTTGTTTTTGGACATTATAAATCTTCCCGCTAACTCATTCTTGGTTGCCAGAGTTTCGCCCCAGTGTGCCAATTTGGGTTCATCAGTTGGTAACTAGTCGTGCATCTCCGTAGGTGTGAAAGTTACCAAGTGATGAGCCCAAATTTGCCCATTGGCAACCAAGAAAGAGTTAGCTGGAAGATTTATAATGTTGAATAATGGACTAATTATATAGGTGAATTCAAATTTGCTTTGCGAGGTGGTTTTGCCCAATCTGCACATGGCCTAATACCAGCTCAAGAGCCATGCTGATAAATCAGTGTCAAACACAAACACAAACACCCTGGGTTTCAGCCGATGTCACTGTAGCGCACTTGCTATGGAGTGATCCTGTCATCTCAGAGGTCCATGTTCAAACCTCCTACCCTGGTAACATTTTTTCTTCCACTGATGCTCTCAAGCTGGTCTTAAGCCACGTGCAGATTTAGGAACACCGGCTTGCAAAACCCATTTAAATTTGGCCGTGAATCAATTTGATTGGCTAACTTCATCAGCTGATAAACTGACAACAATGTGAAATGTCAAATTACTCGTATTTATCAGAATGATCAATCCTCTAATGCTCATATAACCGGTTCAGGTTTTATCCAACCACCCTGTATAATCCAATCATTTGTGGACAGTATTTTCTTAAGAATTGTATGTTATCTATACTCATCCTTATTTCTTTTGTTTCAGTGTTTGTGGGGCTGAGAATTTCACTTCTGCTTTCTTACCTGATGAGAACGCTGCCATCCTGACGTACAGCTCAGACCGTCTGGCTGCTGGTACAGGGTTCACTGTACTCGTTCAAGTCATCGGACCTCCGCAGAATCAGAATCAGTATGGCAACAGTCAATATCATCATATAGCAAACAACTATTTGCTGCCAGCCCAAGGACAGCCTGCAAATGTACAGCCACAAACAAGTGTGCCAGACAACTTACTACCTCCTTCAGTGGTGAATCACACCCAATCTTCACAACAGTACCAAGGAGACTACACAACACCCGGTGGATATTATGTCCAGCCAGGGTATAGACCTACATCAGCTGAAGTACCTCCAGTCATACATCAAGCCCAAGGGAATCCATATTATGCATCATATAATAATTATTACCGCCCAACATCATCAGCACCAGAAATTAACTATCAAACATCAGTACCACTCACTTATCAACCTCAGGGATTTTATGGTAATAACACATTGCCATCTGGGAATTATTTTCAACAACTGATCAATTACTTTCAAACTTTAAGACAGGACAATTTACCACCCTCTAACTACCAGTCCACTCCAAGTTACTATCAATCACCAATAGGAAATACTTATCAGAAACCTACCCCTGCTAATTCTCAATACCAAAGTCCAGGGAATGATGAGGCCAGTACTCCAACAGGTAAACCATTTTATGTGACAGCGACTCCAGTTCCAGTGATAAACTACCAGTCAACCACTACTGGTTATTATCCAAGTTCTATTTCACGGAAAGATGACAGAGTTATTTCAGAGAAAGATTACAGTATCACTCCCCCATCAGGAAGATATTACAATATTATAACACTGCCAACAATAAGGGATTTTTACTATCAAAACTCTTACCAGCAAATTGGAAATTCCTACTCGAGTACAGTACCATCGTCTTATCAGAGTATCACATCTTCAAAAGATTACAGTATCCCATCAGTGTATCAGAGTACAGTATCACCAAATGGTTACAATATTCCCTCATCCTATCAAAGTACATTATCATCAAAAGATTACAGCCTACCATCTCACACCACCATTTCCCCACCAACGGTGACAACACCTAAATTTTATTATTCTAATTCAATTAAGGATTATAGTGTTACTCCTCCATCAAAGATATATCCAGACATAGTAACACATCTACCTTACTACCAACCATCTATCAGTTCAGTAACAATTAATCCATTATACCAGCCGCCAAGCAACCAGTATCAAACAGCGAAACCATATTACTTCCCTCCAGAAAGTACACCGACACCCTCCATAGAGACTGGATACTATCAGCCACCTTATCTATCTACCAATGGATATCAAACAATAACACCCAAGCCTTATTATGGTACCCCAACTCCAAGTTCCAACTACAAGCCAACAATTGGGTATGATAAAGACTGCAATGAAACTCAGTGGGTACCTGGGAAGTTAAGTCTTGGCAATTACTGGTCTCAGCAAGTTCCCCAGATTCACACGGCATATCATTTGTGACTGGGAAAGAATTCAAAGAACAGCTTATGATTAACTTACTGTAGTTGCCAATCTTATTTCAGTGTAGTACCAAGCATAGTGAAAAGAAGAATAAGTGTGTGAATTTCCTAGCGTTTACCAATGCACTATGGTTGTCTGACATGAAGCCGCGTCCACGTCGGGTAAGCATGGCTGCTGCGCTTACGCCAATCTCAGGTCTCAAGGCCTGACATGAAACATCGGTTCCATCCATGGTGATTATTGTGAACTAAGGTGCTGCTGTGAAGTTTCAAATCGGTAGTGCAATTGCTCTTTAGTTACACATTTACTGTATTGCATAATGAACAGTTTAATAATGAACACGCATCTCTTTCAGAGAGTTCGCACTCTTTATCACAAATATTGTTTGTAGCTTAGTGTAGTATCTGTTACTCGTGCTGTACCTACAAGTAGCTGCAACTTCTCGTGAGATGCAGATAGTAGCAATGGTGAGAGTCCCCACTGTGGGGAGTGGCGCCACTATCGTAACAGCTCTAGCCAGGCTTCAGTTTAGCCTGTCTTTTTGTGGAGAAAGTAGGTTCTTTTTGGATTTAGTATATTTGAAGTGTAAGACTGGGTTGCATATATTCTTGTAAATCCAATGGCAGTGAAAATGCTGAACTGTTTCATGCCATAATGTAAATATGGATATAAATCAAACAACAGTAAGCATTTTATACATATCATCCAAGGATGAGAAACTCTACAAGGGCTACAGCTATTTCAAGAAAATACACTGATGTGTAAATCGATTTGTGACACTTTGTGAAGGATCCTTTACTTAAAGACGACTCATCCGTTGCCATTTTTTTGTATGAACACTGTGCAATTCGAAATTATTATTTGTCATAGTTGTTAGTAGTAGGAAGTTTTAATTTTTTAAATTTTCTTGAATTTCCCCAACTAAAGGCTATTAGGTGCCTTACCGGTAGCCCATAATTAAAGAATTCTCAAATAAATACACACAAATCTGTATTAAAGGAAATAATTTTTCAAATAATGTCGCAATGTTTACCATCATTATCCTTTTTCTGGTCCCGCAAACTGGGCACGGATGTTTACGAGCCTCCTCCAGTTTTTCCTGCCCATCCACAGCTTCTACTTTTCGCTGCAAGGTCTTTGAAAAAAAATTTTCTCAACCATCATGATACCTCCTGTTGCCATAGGATGGGTAGCATAGAGATGTCCAATACTGCCTGATAGGTTTTGGCATTCATGGCTTGAAAAATTAAAAACCAGGGAACAAAAACCAAACCACAATAAACCAGCCCACACCCTAATGCCTCCTTTCACAGAAGGTGCAATTCGTTCCGATAAGCAACATTCACTTGGCATTTGCCAGGTTCATACACGTCCGTCTGACTGCTACAATGTGTAGTGTGATTCTTCACTCTACATGACGCTCTTCCATTGTTCTAGAGTTCAAAGGAAACATGTTTTGCACCATTGTAATGAGCAGTGAGCATTCAGTTTAATCAACCTGGGTGCATGTGTGCATTGCAGTGTCAATACTTGCCAAAGAAAGGTATAAGTACATGCCAACAGGAAGTCCATGGGTATGGTTTGTAATAAATCTTGCCAGTTTGATGTTGCTGCACATTGAAGGACTGGCAGTCCCTATCTGTTTTGGATCCCTTGGTCAAGGTGGGTTTCTCTTAACCCATAGGAGTTTCCTTTTCATCACTACATCACCCACTATGGTATCCAAAACTTGCCAGAAATCACATGGGTGGAATGACTGAATTGATGAGCTATGATAATCAAGCCCCTTTCAGCCTCACCATGTCAATAGAATACCTAGTGTGATCACTCCGCTTTCTTAAGCCCTTAACTGGGGAATAGTTTCATAATATCAACCAGCCAGTGGGTAATTATTCAACGCAACATGCACTTTGGGAAGGTTACAGCAGCGTGCATCAGATGTAAATACTCAACAGAAAAATATATTTTACTTAATTTACTTAAATTATTAGTGATATAGTAGAAATTCAATAGCATTATATTATTACCGTTATTCTTGTAAACCCGTAAATATACATATATATATATACACTGTGTGTTCATACAAAAGTGAATATAAAAAGTGTTCCTTTCATTATTATGACAACATTTTTCAAGTTTTCAGATATGCAACAATAGGTTATACATACTTTCTGGTTCATAGGTCATTTAGAAATTGCACACAGTGTGGTAAATACAGAAGCACGGGAAAGCACAAAGTGCCACGTCACATTCCTCACAGCAGTAGACAGTTTCCCGCCGCCTCTGGTTTGACAGGAACACAACATGTTTTCTTGAGTGATTCCTACTTCCGGTCTGTGGGTTCTAAGATATGAAGTGACGTGCGGTTAGTCGAACTGGATTTCCAGAAGTTCTCTCTGGAAGTTTTGGTTTCACTGTTGAATCACAGTACTTCTATGTCAGTTTTGATACCAGATTGAGACGAAAACTCAGTTGAGAATCAGTCCACGTTTCTTTTTGAAGAGACCAAATTAATTGAAAACAGCAATGTCCAATAAGTGCTGGAACATTTTCATGTAGTACTTCTTTAGTCTCCTCCGTGCCAGAGTAACTGGCGACGCACTAGTCAGACAAATCGACTCCTCCCGTTCCTTTGCTGTACTCTATACTCAGAGCAGGCTTGAAATTATTTCCTCTCTTATCTCGTAAAAGTTGAACACAGTTGTCATGGATGGTCCTGATCATATGAACATCTTTCATGTCTGCCCACTTCATTATCATCAGTTTGTTCTTGTACCTGACTGTAAACTCTCCCTTTTGTAACTTTAGAGTTGTCAGATCTTTGGGTACATCCTCCTTGTTTACATGTAAAGTGCCTGTGGCGTCTGTTTTCTTTTCAACCAACAAATCAAACAGTCGTGGAGAACAAGAGTAATTGTCCATATATAACCTATACCCTTTGCCGAGTAGGTCACCCATTAGTGACAGCACGACTTGGGAAAGCTTGTCAAGATTCTTTAGTTCAATACTGCTTCAGCTTGAACCTGTGTACAATTCGCAAAAGTTGAAGGACTCCATCCCAAACCGTGTACTTTTCTTTGGAATAAACTTTTTCCAGCCAAGGCGACCTTTCCACAGCAGACTCTCATCAATGGCAATGTTATGTTCAGAGGTGTAGGATGCTTGAAATGGCTTAATATTTTTCTTTTGCTAGTTGCTTTACGTCGCACCGACACAGATAGGTCTTATGGCGACGATGGGGCAGGAAAAGGCTAGGAGTGGGAAGGAAGCGGCCGTGGCCTTAATTAAGGTACAGCCCCAGCATTTGCCTGGTGTGAAAATGGGAAACCACGGAAAACCATTTTCAGGGCTGCCGACAGTGGGGTTCGAACCTACTATCTCCCGAATACTGGATACTGGCCGCACTTAAGCGACTGCAGCTATCAAGCTCGGTTTAATATATTTCAACACAAACCAAATTTTGTAGAGCTTTGGATTAGGGGCACTTTTCGGATCAAAACTTGCACTGTCGCTGAAGAGCAAGAATTTCGCTAAACAAATGAAATCATGATTCAGTCATGATCTCGGTAAAGAATGGAGTATAAACCAGTTTGTTTTTACTGAAAAACACCCCCATTGTTGGCTTCTGAACTATGCCTTGTAGTAAAAATAAGCCTAACAACAGTTTTATTTCTGAGCTATTAGTTGGTTCCCACTTTTTGTCATGACTTCTATTCTTCATTTTCCCAGCTTGAGTTTAAAAAAAAATTGATTGTGTGGCATATAAATTTGTTTGATCAGCAATTCGAGTACATAGTTCGCCAGTGAAAAAGCGGAACCCATTCCAGTACTATGTGTATACCTGCATCTCCAATGATAGGAAATCTAGACCTAGGCTTACTTGGAATGTCAGTCCATACAGTGTCACTTTCCACCACTTCTTCAGGATCGTCGTTTTCTGTGTCACTTTGCCCATCAGTGGACGCGTCACTGTCAGTATCTTGTAATAAATGTTCCACTATTTCGTCACCGATATAATTCAACATCTTTCCTAACCAAGCCATGTTCATGTCACACTGAATAGTTTACCACCATACACAATAAGTTATCAGAACATGGACAATGGAGTTCGCAGAACAACTGTATTGTAACGACAACAATTCGCAAATTTAGTAATTTCAATGTACACATACACAGATTCTTCAAAAATTTGGCGCGGCCCGTACGAGGCAACACGAGACAGCTGTCGGACTGCTGCCTAGGCGTGAACTACCCGACTGGCATGAGACCGGATAAAAATGAATAGGACCGCAATAATCACATCTAATATGAATGGAATAGTTTTAAATTATGATAGTAGATGGCAGAAGTGATTAAGAATAGCCAGACGCCTATAGGCAGCTAAACCCAACATAAGAACACATTTAGAATTACAAGAATGCCTAAAGGCATCAAACCCAATACTCGTGCGATAGCTATTGACGCCTTTAGGCGTCAAACCCAGTTAAGGGGTTAACATTGACGTTCGTGGCTCCGCCAGAGTGTGGCGCTGCAGTCACAACGAACCAAACGTAACAACACGGGCCAAATTGTCGACGAAGGTAAAACAGTGTGTGCGTTAAGTTAGGGTAACAATTTTAATGTCTATCGAGGTAATTTTTTATGACATTTTCCAAAAGTCCGTATTAATATCTGTACAGTGCTTTAAGTGTGCAATCAACTAGTTTTCTATTATTTCGAGAAAATTTCGTACCTGGTTGTAAATCGGGTTACGGAAGGAAGTCTGATCGTAGACTATTTTTTATACCGCCAAACAAAAATAATCTGTTTGCTAAGTGTACGAGAGTTTTTTTCCTGGAAAGATAAGCAATTGTCAGCGAAAAGCAGAATATGTGATCATTTTTCAGCAGATTTAATTAACTTATAAAGGCGGACTGTTTTGTTGTGAACAGTAAAAACACTGAATTTTGTGAGGTGGGAATTAAAACCAGGAGCAGGGCCTGATACTTTTCCAAATTTACCGAAATACCTATCCACCAAGGTAAAATCGCGAAAGGCACCCAATAGGAAAAGGAACAAAGGAAATATCGAGAGCATAAAGAACAAGAATCACGATCTGAGTGTAGCAGCAATGGCAACAGTGAGCGGTACGGTTTAAGGTCGGCCGAGTTGTAGTCAAATTTACGGCCAATCTAGTTCTCTTACCAATGCCCAAAAGCCAAGTCTCTCTCAAAGGGAGACTAAAGAATGCAACTTGTAATTTAATGCGAGCTATATGTCCCTTTCCTCAGTCAAACATAGGTTAATTTCCTACAGGGGCAGATCAAGAACACGGAATGTTTAATGTGCTCTGTTTAAAAAGTATTTTTTAAAGTATGTAAAGCACAATATTGCTTTCGCTTTTTGTAATGTTCCATTTATCTCGTGTCCAAAGATATTTCTTCGTGGGGACTGAGAACTCTCCGACAGTAATAATAAGTCTAAACAATTGGGTGTTGTATTATTTGCGTATGTGTAACGTCCACTAAAACAGCTGACCGTGTAGCATTGGTGATTGGCTCCACTAGTGCCGCTCTGCGGGAGCGACTTGAACTCTGCGAGTGATCTCACTCTGTATTCTATTCGTCATGGCCTCACTGAGCTCTCGTACATCCATTTCAACTGCTACATATAGTAAACATTTCTACCAAGCACCCACAGCCTTATACAGTATTTCACGACATCCTTGAGTGCCATACGGGATCACTCTACTTTCCTTTCAGGGGGTGCCTAGTCATTAATGGCAATACAGTGTTTCTACACACTCAGCTCTATGTTTTCATCATGATTTCCCATAGGCCAGTTTTAGCTGGGCTGAGAAAAATAAGGCTTCTTTTAACTTTATTCTATTTTTCGACCACTCCTCTGACATCAACATGTTCTAGTTCAGGTTGCATTACCTTACACCATCGTTCAAGAGGTCCCTACATAATACTCTGGGCCTTCCTCAATCTCTTTTCCTTTTCATTTACCACGCAAGCCTGAAGTGCATTTGTTATGTTACAACTGCTGCTCTGAATGGATCTTTATAGGGAAAAAATAAATGAAGAAATAAAAAGGAAAGGTTTTTACTAAAGGATATCAGTTTAGGAATATAGGGATTAACATTTCACTGATAATTCAGTAGAAAATAATTACACAGTGGAATTTCCATTATTTTCCTAGTCGAGATCCAATTAGTATTTCAAAATCTACAGAAGCATTAAAGGTCCAGATTTTGGTAGTGCTTCTCTAGTCATGGACAATATATTTTAAAAATGAAGGAATATTCTGAATGGAGATTTCACTGTATTTAACATTTCAAATGGGACAATTTCTGATCTTCACAATAAATATATTGGAGTAGCCATATTTTAAATATAATACAAATTACACCTCTGGCGCAACACGAAAAGACGATTTATTATAATACAAGACAAATGGATACTGGTTCATTCACACTTCATTTCCGAATTGACAAAATATATACACACATGATACACATACATTCTCACATTCGCTATCACATTATGGCGTCACTTTCTATCACAAAAAGTCAATGGCCTACTTTTCAGACCAACGAAGCAGACCTCTTTCTTTGATGTACTGTACACTTGAACCGTGCCCTTGAAGATTCTACTTTTGGGTCCCATGATCTGCAGTGAATATAGACTATAATAGATCCCTCACACTAAAGGCTATATTATGGCCCCATGAAGACATTACAATGTATACAATGAGACAAGAGGGTTGTAGGAGTCACAGTAGGTGAGCACCAGGGTTGAGCATCCTGCCTCACAGTTGACCACAAATACTACAATTGATTCTCTGATAAATGACAATTCTTGATTAATCATCTTCAGTCCCAGAATGATGAAAATTAATGTACATACAGAAATATTCTATGTGTAATTTTTTAAAAGATGGCACTGCAAAATGTGAGTGTATTGGGATAAAGTCATTATCACCCAAATAATACCTGAACTCCATCAGAACAATTCAGAGCTACACATGGTGCCAGTTACCTAGTTAGAAGAGAGGTGTAAATGTGTCAAGTATGGCTGCAAGTGCAGTAAGTTCTTGTTTTCGTTTGTACATGGCTACAGAAAAGCTGTGTGGTACTGAAGATGCAAAAAATTCAGGAAATACAGTGGTAAGAAAATACATCAGCTAAAGTTGAATTCATGACCGGCAAAAGAAGCAAAACTAGACTTTAAGAAAAAAATATTTCATGCTGGGCATTTTGCAGCCAAAAAGCGAAGCATCCGACCAACGAAAATAGGCTGCTCGATTATGTGAATAAAGAGAAGCAATATGGATATGCAGTTAGAAGTGAAATGTGCTACCTAAGAGCTTTACACGTAGCCCGGAAACAAGGCACGACTGTCATCTAAGCGAGCCAGAGCAGGCTAACATTTCACAAACTGGCAAAGCAGATCAGACACTAGTCTATTTTGAAATGTAACTTGGGAACACTGAAAGCAGTAAAAGGGAATCCAGAAGATTATGCCACGTTGCTTTAAAACAATATTTTACGTAGCATTCATTTTTGTAAATTTAACATTTAATAAAGCTAATTAAAAAAAAAAATCCCCTGCTAAGATAAGCATGTCTGGATTATTTTGCTTTTGGTAATTTAAAGCCTCCAATGAATGGTCCTCTGAAATTCTCTCTCTCTCTCTCTCTCAAATAATCACTACCCTTAATTCATTGAACAGTTATGTAAAAGATAAGACTCACAAAACGTGAATTAAGATCAGAGGTTCAAGCAGCGACAATCCTCAAATACTGAGGGTCAGGTGATCGTGATGCACAAGATACTTTCTTGAAAACAATGAAGAAAACCAGAAACAAACCACCAAGACGTAAAGACAATTATTAGACGTGGCACTATTTTAGTAGTATAATGAAGTAAAAGTCGTGTTACTGAAGAATGCTCAACTATTAGCCCAGAATTTTAATTTAGATGAACTTTGGCCACTACATTTAGATATGTTAATAGAACAGAAACAGTCATGTAAAGACCATTTTTTTCAGTCAGTTCAAAGTCGTTAATCAGAAACTCAATTGTAGTTTGGCCATGATGTGTTGAGGCTGCAACGTTGCATTCTAGGCACCCAAAAAGCCACCCCCTAGTGACCCCTCTCACTCAGAAGATAGGAACATAAAACGAAGGAGGTTATCGTGGATACTGAAAGGTACCAAAGCCCAATCCAAGGCCACGGTGAGTGTGAGTGGCAACTCGTGCAACTTCATATTGCATTTCCATTGAATTGAACAGTTCTTCTTGCTTCTTGAGAATGTCACTTCCTTCAGGATTTTGGGTACCGTTTGCTCCTCCACTACTGCTTGCTCCACCACCTGCAACAAGAGAAGTTCTTTCCTCAAATGTTTGCAAAGGGACAGAACTACAAGAAAAACACCTTGTTTCCGCATACTATTTAAATTTCTCAACGGTTTGAAGATCAACAAGGAAACAAGCAAATCTTAGCATAGACACCATTTCTCAAAGTTACTGCTCCTCAAAAATTTTTACGGTACAGAAGAACCCTGCTTATCTGGCTGAAACGGGGCTGGGTACGATCCAAATGACCATAAACACAAACTTTTTGAAAAAAACCCCCCACACAGTTTAGATACTTTTACAAATGCTATTAACAATAAAATGCAACAGATGTATCTAAATTTAATAACAAATCAGTACCTACAGTAGCTGCCTCTGTGGATCAGCGGTAGAGTGTCGGCCTCCGGATCCCAAGATAGCGGGTTCAAACCTGGCAGAGGTAGTCGGATTTTTGACGGGCGGAAAAAAGTCCATTCGACACTCCATGTCGTACGATGTCGGCATGTAAAAGATCTCTGGTGACGCATTTGGTGTTTACCCGACAAAATTAGTTAAATCTCAGCCACAGACACCCAAGAGAGTTTCGGTTTACTCGGTCTGCCATCTAGTGGGCCTAGAGTAAAATGGAACGTTGAAATTGACGAGCAGACAGCCAGAAGGCGTCAAATTGAAATGTCTGCACATGGTAGCTGAGGCCATACGATTATTAATATTACCTACAGTATAAATTTGACGTCATTTACAATACTGTACATCATTTTAATTAACAAAGGGGGGTTCTTGCCTACACCAATGGAATATCATCATCCTCCTCCTCTCCCGTTATCCACCTCCTGCTAGGTCAGGGCATTTATGGCATTTCTCCACCTTCCTTTTTCCTTCCACCATTCCTGTTTCATAATTTTGTCCCAGTCCAGATTTCTTCGTGCACTCCTCTTTATTGAATCAATCTACCTTGCTCTAAGTCTCCCTCTCACTCTCTCTCGAACGTCATCTCCCATCATCTGTTTTGGTATTCTTTCCTCTCTGTCTTCCATCCTCTTTACATGCCCAAACCATCTTAGTTTACTCCTATCAATTCTACTCTCCTAACGAAGTACTTGTCATTGCCCAGGTCTAGGCCGCGTAAGTCAATATGGGTGCATAATACTTTTTTTACATTATCTCTTTATTCTTCCTTGTTTCCGACAAAGTTTCTTACGCTGGTAGAATGCATTGCTCTGTTGCACCCTCTTACTAATTTTCACATCCAGCCTTGTATTCTGCATTAATTCACTCCCTAGATACTTGCAGCTGTCAACAATTTCAAGGCTTTGACCACCAATTTTCACAATGCCTCTCCCTTACCTACCCCCCCCCCCCCCGGCCCCTCCCAATATCATCATGGTCTTGCTTTTTTCTGTGCTGATCTTCATACCATACTTTTCCATTTTCTTCGTCGGTGCACCAAATTGTTCTAGTACTTCCTAGCTGTTTCTTTCCCGTATCACAATATTGACTGCAAATAGTAGTAACTATCTCCCTATTCCCATATACTTTGTCTCCTTTACAATTTTGTCCATAACCATTAGAAACAAAAGAGGCAACAGCACACTCCCCTGTCTTAGTCCAGTTTCATTTCTAAACCATTCTGTCTTTCCAAACTGAGTCAGTACGCTGCTGACAGAGTTTATGCATTGCTTGTACCATTGTTTGTCTCTTTTTGACCGTAGCTTACAGCTTGCTGCGCTGTCTGTAAGCTAGAGTTTGAACTATTTGCCATCATATGGAGTAGTAGGATCACTGATGCTGATGCCGATACTTTTTTTCCTTCCACTTTTACATTCACTATAACCATAAAAACAACCCATATACATGGGTGATCTTACGCGCATTTAGAAACAATCGTCAAAATGGCGTGCCCATGGCAAAGTGCCTTGTGTGGTGACAAAGTAAACACTTATACGCAGATTCATTTTTTGATGTACCACATGGGTGACAAGCCCTGGGAATTGTCATTCTGATCTAACAGTAGGCGACGGAATTTATAATCTTGACCATTTTTATAGGTCAACTGGTCGTATTGACAAAATACGATTTGTTACATGGGTCTACCTAGTCAATACTTATTTGTGACAAATTGTTATCTACACTTGTTCGCTGCCGTCGGTAGACGTTTATATGAGCTTCATGTATATTCGCTGTCATAGAGTTGGGTGGGAAGCCTGGCTGACTGATAATGGGAATATGGATTCGCCTTACACATTAGTACACCAATAGAAGAACATTTCAATGGACTGATACAAGAACAAAGCAAGGGACCGTGCAATAGAGAAGTGGTAAGACTATAAGAATTTTAAAATAGTGAACAAGTAAGGTTCTGATAGCGAACTACTATCTTATACCACGACAATTGTGTCTAATGACAAGCACAACATGCAATATAATATTATAACAGTGTACTGGTAATCAATATTTTAAAGGTCATTTATTTCAATTATTTTAGGAAAAGTGTTAATAGAATGAAAGGTTTCAATATGCTAAGAGTATTTCGTAAGAAGCCTGATGAAGGGATTAGAACAGAATCCCAAAATAAGTACTGAAGCAAATAAAATATAGATAATTTGTTGTGACAAGTATTGACTAGGTGGAGACACACATAACAGAAGTTATTATAGTAGATGACGGGTTATGAAAATTCTTGCTTTTATGCACCTTGCAATTCTTTGATCATTGATACAATAAAATTGTCGGCGAGATTATGAGTTCCAAACAGTATAGTCATGAAATATGAACTATCGCTAGATCTTTATTTCTTTAAACCTCATGTATTTAACAAAACAATATCGGACATGTAGAAGTCTGACTCCTTGGCTGAACAGTCAGCGTTGAGGCTTTCAGTTCAGAGGGCCCTGGGTTCGTTTCCTGACCGGGTCTGGGATTTTAATTGTGTCTTGATTCATTTCTCTGGCTTGGGAATTAGGTGTTTGTGTTTGTCCCAACACTCTTCTCTTCATATTCACAGAACACTTCCAACTACCACAGAAAAACGCAATGATGATTACATCCCTCCACATAGTGTTGGCGTTAGGAAGGGCATCCGGCTGTAAAATAGGGCCAAATCCACATGTGCAACACAGTTCACACCCATGACCCCCCAGGTGTGGGAAAAGCGGAAGAAATAGAAGAATATCGGATATATAGAACTATTCTTATCTTCATGGCGTGACAATTTCACTTGCTGATGGATACCAATATCTGCGATTAACTTCCGCCATTTATAACTAAAAATTGACAAAGCATTACACTCTGTATGTATACATAAGACAATGACAAAACTTATACATTAAACGTTGGGTGATGTGTTCATGAGCTATGTTGTGAAGTTTGATGTGTCATAAAAAAAGGAAAATTTTGTATCTGGTGATGTGACAACAGGTATGAATTCTTAAAATTAAAATTACTTCTAATGATGTTCACATTGGATGAAATAGTATTTTGATGAATATTAAATTTAATTAGTTGAGTCTGTGGAAAGTGCATCTATGAGAATTTCAGCATTCACATAATCATGTCACATGGGTGCTATCAGTTGAAACCCACAAATTGGGTATTAAGATGTTGCTGAGAAAATTGGCAGTTTTTTTCTCTGGAGAACTTAAATCGAGTTGATTGCCTGTGTTTAATCTGTAAACTTCTATCGTCTTCTGGAAATTTGAAAACTAGGTATGGTTAATTTACATTTGTTGAACCTCGTAGATGTATATATATTTCCGAATTGTGCCAACATGGGTTGCTGAAGATAGCTAACACATTCACTCCTGTATCTGACTTAAGTCTGATAACATTTTGCCAGTGTCTTAAGGTGTTTGGTGAGAAAAATTCCAAGCTTCAAAGTTCAGTATACGTCTTAGTTTACCAATAATTCGTATTTGGAGCTAATACCTCGACACTCATATGTGATATATATTTGAATTATTGCGATTGCTACGCTAAGCTTTTAACAATCAAAGACCGATCATTACTCATTTGCCTGGTGTGAAAGTGGGAAACCACGGAACCCAAATTACACGTAATGAATGTCCGGAGTTGGTGCTGGTTAGTTTTGTTTTAACAGTTCGGGGTCCTCGATCTCAGTTGGACAGCGTTAATTTTCTGTTCTGGTCCTATGTCGGAGCAGATCCAACAAGTTTAAGGTTATATATTTCGTACACTAGACCAAAAATGGCGGCAAGCTTTACGCAGTATACAGCCTGAGCAATTCCCTGTTACGTGCTGATATCTGTCTTGAATTTGTTTTAGCTGAGTTGCTTTTTCTTTGCAGATAGTTTGTCGCTGTTTCTCATTTGTTTACATATTTACTATCAACAAAGCATCCACCAGTTACGGCATGGAACCTGATGGTATTTACAAACAGTTGCATGACTGTGGTGATACTGATGATTTGTTGATGGATTATGAAAGTGACAGTAGTGTTCCCGAATCAGAAGGATTTTTCGAGTGAGGAGGAGGAATGATTGTCATTAATTCATTAAAGAAAAACTTTTTAGACTAGTTTCGATCGATTATACGATCTTCAAAAGTTTTTACAAGATAAAAATCTGAGAGAGAGACATGGCAAACTTATGTACAACTTAAAACGTATACACATGGAATTAAAATCTCGATCTTGTATGTATAGTCTATGAATACCGTATAATCCTGAATACCATCCACACTTTTCCCCTCCCGAAAATATTGCTTCTAAAAATTGGGTGTGGCGCGATACTTTACGCGTCTTAGGGAATGTTATATTTTTTAGTCTATTTTAGTTTTAAAGGTTGGCACTGGATTCAACCATGTCTTCCAACATCATTCGAAAAGAGTAAGTGGACATGTGTGTACCGTATTCTTCTCTGTTATCTATTTCATGTGATAGCGGAGATTTGTTCTATAACAAATGTGTGTAAAACTTTCCTAAAAGTCGGCTACAGTTTATAAGCTCAGTAAAATTATTTCTAAGTATGGAACAACCGTGAAATCGCACATCGGCACACTCTTGGTCGCCGTGACTTGGCAAGCAAGCTTCTCAGCGAGTGCTCCCCCAACCCCAAATACAATTTCACTTTTCTTTTACCAAAAGCGCTTGGCGGCAGTCAGTCTGCAGTCTTTTACTGTTAAGTGAAAAACTGAAAGTTATAAGCCGCTGGTAGGAAATAAGATATAGATGAATCTTTTATTCGAGATTGAAGAAAAGATTTTCTTTTAAACTTTTTTTTTTTTTGCTATTTGTTTTACGTCGCACCAACACAGATAGGTCTTAAGGCGACGATGGGATAGGAAAGGCCTAGGAATGGTAAGGAAGTGGCTGTGGCCTTAATTAATGTACAGCCCCAGCATTTGCCTGGTGTGAAAATGGGAAAATATGGAAAACCATCTTCAGGGCTGCCAACAGTGGGGTTCAAACCTACTATCTCCTGCTCACAGCTGCGCGCTCCTAACCACATGGCCAACTCGTTCGGTTTCTTTTAAACAGTAACGGGCAGAATGCACAGTTTCCTGAAATTGAAAGGATTCTGTACAACTATGAGGGCAGATCGGAAAGTAAAGCACAATAATATTTATCCCAAAAAGCTTAATATGTACCAAAACCGAACAAATCATAGATGAACTTACATCTTTGACCTACTTCTCTACATAGTCACCAAGTTTCCCAACAGATTTCTCCCATCGTGGTACCACTTTTAATATGCCCTGTTCGTAGAAGTCCGTTTGGTTGGAGTTTCGCCATCTGCGGACTGCTGATTTCACTTCAGCATCTGTCGCAAAGTGTGGCCGGCCAGGAATTTGTTCATGGGACTAAACAGATGAAAGTCCAATGGTGCCAGGTCCAGACTGTATGGTGAATGCTGGAGCACCTCCCACCCAAATTTGGAGAGTTTCTCACGAACAGGAGCAACAATATGGGGACAGGCATTGTCATGAAGAAGTTTGACACCGCCAGCATTAATGTTGCAGCGCTTGTCACAAAGGGCACGACGCAACTTAAAGTTGGCTGCAGCATACACAGTGGTCCCATGTTCAGCAAAGTCCACCAATAACACACCAGACATGTCCCAAAACACCATCACAAGCATTTTCCTATCAGATTGAGTCACTTTAAATTTTTTCGTACTGGAGAACCCGCATGTTTCCACTCCATAGAGGCCTGCTTGGTTTCGGGCGTGTAGTGGTACGCCCACGACTCGTCCCCAGTGATGATTCCTTTCAGAAAACAACACGTTAAGTGATCCATGCTTGTCATCATTCGCTGGCCCTTGTGGTTGTCTGTCAGCTTCTTAGGCACCCAGCGAGCACTAACTTTACGGAATTTCAACGTGCCAGGAACAATGTCATACACCGCACCATAGAAAATGCTGAACGTCTGCGATAAGGTTCGCAGGTGCACATGCCGGTCGTTCAAAATTGCTGCCTCAATGGCACGGACATTCTGCGAAGTTGAAGCTGTTACCGGCCACCTGGAGCGTAGCGAATCACTAAGGTTTACACCACATGGAGTCATTGCTACGGTCCAGGCAGTCATCCCCATAAATGCTGTGCATGTCCCTGTGAATTTCACTCGATGCATACCCTTTGGCCCACAAATATCGAAGTACAATTCGCTGCTCTTCACACGTGGATGACAGTAACATGCGCGCCATGTTTGTTTCGCAGTTAAGGCTTCTCTTGCTAGAGCTACACATGAAAACAAAGTACCCTCTGTAGTGCAAACTTCAAACTATATCGTTGTGAAATTTCAACATTCCACCTGAAATACCAGGGGAGAAAAAATATGATTGTGTCGTTAGTTTCCGATCTGAACTCGTATCTCTTGATAGCATTGTAATGCTTGCCTTTGATGAGCTGAGTTGTTGCCCAGTGATTCGACCATTCTTTGCAAGCCTGTTCCTTGATGTGGCTTTAAGTCTCGTATGTAACAGAAAAGTGGGAATTGGGATACGGCGTGTCTACCAAAATGCGCCAATTAAAAGAATTAGAAATCGCAAAAGAACTTTCTACGCCAGAGTTTAAAGCAAGCCGAGGGTGGATCAGAAATTTCTATAAGAGGAATGGACAGAGCATTAGAAGGCATACTACAATTTCATACTGTGTTCCTACTGCCAATGAAGAGCTTTTCCTTCCAGTGCCATATAATTTGGCAAAAGAAAAATTTACACCTGCTTTTCCAAATTGGAAATGCAGATGAGAAGCCTGTCTATTTTCAAATGCCACTGGACAGTACTGTGAGTGTTAAGGGTTCAAAAAGTGTTACCATCAGAACGGGTGGTAATGAAAAACAGAGGTGTAGAGTATGTATACTTATGTATGTATACTTGCTGATGGAACTAAACTTCTACTGGACATTGTCTTGAAGAAAGATGCTGACTGGCTGAAACGTGTTTGGCAACGTTGCTCTGGTGCATAGCTTGGATGGAAAAGCTTGCTTGTTATGGACAGCTACTGCAGTCACACAACAGAAGCTGTGAAGAAGCAAACAAAGGACGCAAAAACCAATCTAGCAATCATTCCGGGTGGACTGATATCTATGTTACAGCCATTGGATGTCTGTGTAAACCGTCCGTTCAAAGCAGCCTTGAAACAGCTGTATACCAAGTGGGGGGTGGCTGACAATCAAGCATCGACGTCAACTGGTCGTATTAAGCGCCCAGAAGTTCAACAGCACTGTTCGCAGGTAAGACGGCGTGGGATCGTATCTCTGGTGATCTTGTCCGGAAAAGTTGCCAGACTTGCAGTATTTCTAATGCTATGAATGGCAGTAAAGACGATATTGTGTGGGAAAGTAATGGTCAAAGTGATAGTGAAAGCTTCAAAGTTGGTACTGCTGATGACATGCTGACGATCTTTCTGTGATTGGCAACTTTTTGTGTGTGTGTGTTAAATAATTTATTGGGTATTATTTCAAGGACACTTAAAAACTATCTGAAACTATATTAAATTCGTGAAACATACGTAGTGAAATGACATTCTTGTTCTGTAGCAAATACTGTAAATAAATTTGAGTGAAACTTAAAAAAAAAAAAATTTGTCCTTTAAAATATAGGGTGCGGGTCTTATACAGAGGCAGGTGGTATGGTACGTTCAGTCTTGTATCTTGATGAACCATTAATGATAAAAATAATATTAACACTCAATCCACTGGACAAGTGTAAAAATGTGTCCAGGAACATGAGATGTGTGGACATGCAAAAATGCAGCTGAAGCTGCTGATCGTTGTGCTCCGGGTGGAGCGTCGAAGGATATCCTTAATGCATTGTCCAACACCTAGATATGACTATACTACTTTCAAGACCAGGATATCCCTTAGATTAATGCAGCAGCATTGTACTTTTAAAGAAGACTGCATCTTGACAAATCGACTGTAAGTTTCGAGAACCATGTCCTCTTCAAAATGAATAATCCACAACAACCTACAAAATGGGGGATAATGTTACATATCATTACCGATGCATTGAATGAGTTATGTTTTGTCCACGATTCCTTATTTTGGCTTGCTTACTACGCAAAATTTACGTTTCCCTGGTTTGACATTTGGCAGTAGAATAGTCTTTCTGCTGGTGACAGACATACTTCAAGTTACTCGAGCTGTAGGATATGCTGTGTTTACTGGCCGATTTTATACTAGGACGAAACTGGCAAACAAACTTTCGAAAAAGAAACTTCACTTTACTGAGAATATGCTATTGAAATGAAAGGGACTACTATCTCAATGATAGGAGCCTAAAATTGAAGAAGCATGAAATCCGTGCTCTATGGAATGAAGACAAGTTTATGGCATTTTCGTGTAAAGATTAAGTGCAGTGTGTCACTTCTTATTACATGGCAAAACCCAGCAATAACGGAGGCAGTAAGACAACAGGAATGGACAAGGAGAAAAAAGAATTTTGAAGCCTGTGGCCATTGTAGATCACACAAACAAAATGGGAGGGGTCAATCGTGCTGACTGCTCATCATAAGGTTTTGTTGTGGAGGAGGAAACTGTTCTTCTAGGAGTTGAAGGTAGCTTTAGTGAACAGTTCTCGCCCATTTAATTTCCAACCAAACAAAAAACCACCACTTAAAGTGAGTTACAAGTCTCAGGGATCAAGTTATCGTGGGGCTTGTGGGGGACATTAGGAACAAAAATGCTGGAAAACAGGGGCAACGGCAATGAAGAATTTCGACTGAATAGGCAGATACCCATCACAGATGCTCATGAGGACAATTGAAACTAAGGACTGTGCTGTGTGTTCAGGCATGAAAGTGAAAGGAGACAACAAGGAGACATTTTATTGTGAGATCTGCCCAGGGAACCCTGGACTGTACCCGGAAAAATATCAATGGTAATGTGTGTAACGTGATGGATATAAATTAATGTGCAGTTCATATTTTCGATGTAAAAATTCAGATTTTTACTTACGTATTTCTTTCCCATACTTGCCTAATGTTAAATTGGACCCCAGCTAGGTAACCATCCATTAAAAACAAAGTAAGTGCAAACAAAACTAAAGATAAAATAACATTCATTCAACAGGTGAATTTGAAAATCACTTTGAAAAATATGTTACTTGACAAATATTTAATTAAGCCAAAACAGGCACAAACATATCAAAAGTGAGCATGTTCCCTGAGTAAGAAAACACTCAAAATTTATATGCTCTTGATTAATCCACTCTCACACATAGTGCGACTAACGAGATCAATAGTATCATTGGTAATTATGAGTTCGAGTTTCTCCTACAGCCTAAGGTTCCGTCTTAGGTCAGGGAGATCGGCACACCTCAGGACTTCCCGGTTAATGTTCTTCTGCCCGAGTGCACTAAGCTCGGTAATTATCAGCCTTTACGAAAACGCGATTTTTTCTGTTACCGATATTTATGCACCCCAGCGATTATGTTGCATGCGATTGATCACCTTCGGTATCGTTTCCTCACTCTGTCCAGTAGCGAGTTCTCTCGTCAACATTCGAAGGAACTTCTGTTCTGTAAAGAAAATTCAGAATAAAAGAACTTTTTGCGTAATAAATGCATAAATAACTAGTCCAACAACAGTTGTACACTCGTTAAAAATAAAGACTGAGAAAACGATCACTTAATTTTGATGCTAAATACAGTAAAATACCAGTATAACAAAATTTTGGGGACCTCTGAAATTAATTTGTTATACTGAAATAAGTCAATTCTTAAGAACTCACATAGTATTATATCCATTAGTTATTGTTGTTTTTAGGGGTGGAACTACGAGGTCATCTGCCCTGTTATATCAGCTGCAGGATCTATATAACTTCAAAATACCATTATAATAATAAGAGTTACAGTACCCGACAGATGTTTTCAGAAAATCTATTTTTACATTGTACCAGCAAGTCTACACATTGTTCCAGAACATCATTTTTTGAAAAAGTCTGTGATTTTCTTCTGAACAGATCCAGACACAAAAGCTCGTTCCACCAAATAGTCACCAACCACTGCACATGAATTTAAAACAGAGTCTGGCACATCACTTCGTGACACAAGAAAATCTTGAAGGCTATGTGCCATGTTCGTTGCCTGCTAAAGAGTCAAGCTCTGTCGATCACAATCATTTTGGGGGTTGTCTTCCTCTTCCTCCTCATCACATGGATCTGTATCATTCATAATGTCCTCCACAATCTCCTCACTGGTGATTTCTTTGTGGACTATTACATCACTATCTACATTGATGTAGTCGCCGACTTACCGTAGATGGCACATCCAACGTTGTACACAAACGCTTCCAATTCTCCTCGGTTTCCACATAATCCAACACTTCACTTTCTGCGACGTCTTCTGTAAAAACTAAAGCAGTTTGTGATGATGCCTGCATTCAAGGATTTTCATGTAGCATTAAACATCTACATTGCTTCCAATATATTGATGTTAATGTCTCTATTCGTGGCAACGTTGCACAGCATTCGACGGACCACACGAGCTCGGTAATGCCGCTTTACTGCAAGAATTATACCCTGATTCAGCGGCTGTAGAATTGAAGTTGTATTTTGAGGCAAAAATAAAACTCTTACCTGCTCCAAATGGAGAGGCACACAATTATGAGAAAAGCAATTGTCCAATAATAGAAGAATTCTCCTCTTTTCGGCCTTCATCCGAGGTTCCAAGTCCAACAACCACTCTTTGAATAGCACAGATGTCATCCATGCCTTAGAGTTGTGCCTGTATTCACAGGGCAAATGTTGCACCCCCTTGAAACACCTTGGCTTCCCAAACTTCCCAATTATGAGAGGCTTCAGTTTGTCCGTCCCTGTGGAATTGGTGCACAAAAAAGCTGTGATACGTTCTTTTGAACGTTTGCCCCCAAAACACTTATTTCCCTTAAAACCAAGGGTTTTGTTCGGCATTAGTTTATAAAATAACGCAGTTTCGTCTGCATTATAAATGTCTGCCGGCGAATATTCTTTCAAGGCATCCTTTAGAGTCTCCAGCCGCCATGAAGACGCAACTTCCTTCGGGGCATCATTAGCTTCACCACTTATAATTTTGTGGGATATGCCATATCTCTCCCGGAACCTATGAAGCCAACCAGCACTACCCATAAACTCAGGTGACCCAAGCGAACGTGCGAAAGATCACGCACGCTCACATAACAGTGGGCCATTTATTGGAAGGTTTTTACTCAGCATTTCCACAAACCACGTATAGACGGTTTGGTCCACCTCTTCTTACGCTGTGGACCTAGGGCATTATTTAGACCGGTCCAGCTGTGGTCAATCATAGCATCAGCTGAATAAAAATCCAGGCTGATTTCTGCTTGTTTTCTCTTTCTCTCTTGGAGAACTACTACTTCTTGCTGCATATGTGAAAGCTGCATTCTTATTTTCAAATCTTCCAGTAAAAAAGGTTATTTTGGATAAATCTTGGAGATGCCCAGTGTTCGTTTTAGAAATCTGGCCTTTACATTTTCAATAGTTCGAAGGTCGGACACCGTTAGTATTTTCCAAGTAAGTTCCATACCATATGTGAGAACTGGGCGAAGCTTATTGGTTACACAAAAGCGATTGCCTTCTCGATCGCGTACGGTGCATATATGGAAAATGGCGATCATATCGTCTGAATAACGAAATAATGTAACAAGAAAAATGTTGCATAAAACAGGATGAATTTTGGTTTTAATTTGAGAATTATGGTCAAACTGGTAAAGAAAAGAGCTCAATTTTAACTCGTTAAACTGAAACTACGAAATTTGTTAAAACGAAATATTTTTAACATACAACAGATAGGGAAAAAGGAAGGGACCAAAAAAATTTTGTTATTCTGAAAATTTCATTATACTGGTGTTTGTTACAGCGGAATTCTACTGTACTGCAATTAAGTATGGAATACACCTCAAGATATGGCAGCGTGCATCATTGATTTCAAAGGTTAGTTTCCATTTTCTCGCGTCTGTTAAATTTCAGACAGGCTATTATCATGTAAATTTATAGCGAGAAGGGTATTTTCTACTAGCACCAGAAATACGTACGTATGTATTCACGATAAATATAGTACGGTTAAATTATGTTAGGCGACACTGTTTGAATACGAAAAACTGAAATGTTTGCCACAAAATGCGATCGATCATCTTCAGTGCAGTATAGTTTCTCGCTATGTGCAATTGCGAGATCTCTTGTAGACATTCAAAGGCGATGTTAGAGTTGATCAGTAATACCCGTCAACTGCTGTTCTCAAAAGGAAATTTGAAATGAAAGAGGATAACAAGTTTTCGTAATAAATGCATAAATAACATGGCCAATAGCAGTTTTTTACTTGTTAAAAATAAAGGCTAAAGTAAACAATCTCTTAATTTTAATGTTATATACTGAAATTTAGTAAAAATATGATACACCTCTAGATATGGCAGAGTACATCATTGATTTCAGAGGATAGTTTACATTATCTCGCGTTTGTTAAATTTCAGAATGGCTATTCCCATGTAAATTTTAGCGACGAGGTTATTTCTCTATTGCGTTCGAAGAAGAAAACAGAAATGTTTGCCACAGAAGCCTGTGAAGTGATACCGTATTTCTCCAAATCCAAAACGACAATTTTTTTTCTCAGAATCTCATGTGAAAAATCAAGGGTCGTCTTGCAGTCGCGGCCTTCGTAACTGCCGTAATAACCACGCTGCTACTTTTCAAACCCCCCCCCCTCCTTGCGCATGTACACAAAACTCTATATGTGACCGTCTCTTTATTATACATCGCTAGCCGTGACAACCGGTTGTACAGTGCCCTGTATAACGTCACTGGATCTCGGGAAATAGTGGAGAGAGAATGACATTCTATTAGCCTCTACAAAAACGCTTCTCAAATCTGCAGAATGGCATCAAAATATGCGAGCCATCTAATTCTTAGACAGGCCAGGCTACTCAGTGGCTAACTTATAATGCGTCTACTGTACCTGACTTAGTAAAATTAAGTTTTATAGATAGCAGGAATATTTTTGTGATGGATAGTCTTAAAGATACGTGGAACAGGTATTGCCAACAAATTTTCAACGGGTTCTCATTATGATGCAAATTTTAATTTAATGGTTATTAAACACTCGAAAATATATAATAATTGTGCAGCCGCACGAAAATATGGCATAGGCCTAACTAAAGCCAATATTTGGCGTCAGCGTGAAGGCAAAGATAGCTAAACATAGGTGTACTGTACAAAAGATGCATTCAGTGATCCGGAACAAGGACGCTTTACAGAAGTCTAAAATGAAATTGTGAGGTATGTGCACGAAAAACGCAAGGGCGGAATGGCCATACTGTGGTGCAATAAACTAGTTCATTGACCTTCAACGTCCACGATTAGGCCTATACATCGCTAGCCGCTGAAGTTGGCCGAACCTGCCAAGCGAAACGTGCGTGTAGCGGTAGCCGGTTATATCTGATGCTGACGAAAGTATCGTTACAGTTTTATAGACAGCAAAGAATATTTTCCTCACGGATCGCCGTATTGTAGAGATGCATGGAATAGGTATTACTGGCAAATTTTCAACGGATTCTCTTCGAATTTTAAGTTAATGGTCATTAAACCCACGGAAATAAAGAATAATTGTGAAGCCGCCAAAAAAAGGGGGGGGGGGGGAGAGGGGGCATAACGAAAGCCAATGTTCGGCGTCTAAAAATGCGTACTGTACAACAAAGGCATTCATATGATTGTACAAAGCACTTTTTGAGCCTGATTTAATTTTTTTGAAGGAAAAAGCAGGACTTGTCTTGGGATTCAGAAAAATACGGTACTGTAATTTTTTCAGAATGAAATTAAACACACACTTTCATGTAGCATCGGATTTCGAAAAATAACAAACAAGTAAGCCATAGTGTGGATATCATCCGCGGAAACACAAGTTTTGAACAAACTGATTGCCGTTTCATACCGATACAAAAATCGAATATAACGACAATCTGCTATAGCGAGTAAATTTTCAGCTGTGAATTCTCGCTACAATGGACTTCTCCTGTATTTTATTTATGCGTTCACAACCCAGAATACTAGAAATGATAAGACGTTTGTTATTGTTCTACATGAAAGGAGAAACTACAGGAAAATATCATGCTTGGAGACCCTGCTTCATTTTCTCAGAACTAAACAATAAGAGTTTTAATGATTAACATGCCAAGTAGTCAAAAATGTACTTACTTGGAGCTGGATCCTTGATTCCCATAAGTCTTTTGAACTTTGCTGTCATTCTTCCATCTTGGTCCTGTGCAAAAGTAGTTCCTTCCCATTTATTGTTTGATGCCGGAGCTGCAGGTTTGCTGGTGTCAACAGTAGCCGTTTCTGTCTTTGTACTCTGTGGACAAGAAAACTCCACGTAATCAATAAATTCCACTTGATGCAACATTAAAAACAGGATGAGCAAGGAAAGAGAGGTTATGCCACAATTTCATCACTCAACTTTATTATTGTATAGTTGAGCTTATTGTTTAAAGGGAATATACAACTGGGCAACCATCCCTTTCTAAACAATTATAAAAGGAAAATAGGGTAGTAACACACTTCAGAAATCAGGGCATCAGCAAAGGAAAGCGAACGGCTATGAAGGGTATGAAAATGCTCCAAGAGAATATAATAATATTAATAGTAATAATATTTGTTTTATGACCCACTAACCACCTTTTTAAAAGGATTCTGGAGATGTCAAGATACCAGAATTTTGTTTTGCAGGAGTTCTTTTACATGCCAGTAAATTTACTGACACCTTCATATTCCACCAGACTGAGCCAGGATCAAACCTACTAACTTGGACTCAAATGGTTAGTGCTTCTACCATCTGCATTACTTCGCCTAGCATTTTTTCTTTTTCATTTGCTTTATGTTGCACCAACATAGATAGGTCTCTCGGCAACAATAGGATATGAAGTGGAAAGGAAGTGGACGTGGCCCTAACTGAGGTGAGAAAACAGGAAACCATCTTCACAGCTGCCGACAGCGAGATTCGAACCCACAATCTCCCAAATGCATCCTGACAGCTACGTGACTCCGTTCCTAGCAAAGAAGGAGACTGGTGCAAATAAGGTATGCCAGATTGAAGAGTGGTGGTGGTGATTCCTGTTTTAAGTGGAAGTACAACTAGGCAAGCAATCCCTCTTAACAATAACTAGAGGACAAAATTGAAAGAATTCCACCCTTAAGGGAAAGGCCACAAGGGGCATGGAAGTGAGACTTCCTAGGCCTAGCAAATATAACACCCCCTGGGTTTGAAGAGAAAAAAGTCAACCAAGGGAGGTCAGACAGGAGAGATGAACGTGACGAGACTGGTACAAATGGGTGAAGAGCTGCCAGATGACTACGATCACCAACACATGCTTACCAAGCAGAGTATAAGGAGGTTCCTCTTACGATAGGCAGATGATACTAATGATGTGTTCCAGGGTACCAACCGTCTTAACAGTCAGTACTCTTTGTGTAACATTTGTTGGTTACTCTTGAGACATGGTCCAGGTCATTTCACCGTTATATTACTAACTGACGATATATCGTCAATGCCATTTCATGTTATAACTACATATCGCCAATGACCACACTAGATAAGACCAACTGGTGATATTTCACAAATGAAACGATCCTAAAATGTGTTTTAAAATAGTTGTTTATTCTGAAACATCATTTTTTGAGCTTTCTGTGATAGTTTATATAAATATAGCACCGATAGTACAGAACATACAGAAAGCAAGACTGGAGATGGTTCGGACATGTAAAAAGAATGGGAAAGGAACAGGTAGCAAGAAGGGAATTGGGAAGAGAAGTTAAGGGAAAGAGACCAGTTGGAAGACCGAGAAGAAGGTGGATGAATCAGATTTGGAAGGACATTAGAGCTGGATTGGATGTGGTGGAAGTAATGGAGCAGGAAAAGTGGAAGGATAGAAAGGAGTGGAGGAGGCTTGTTAACCACACCCGGCAACTGGAGTGGAACATTGATGATGATGACGTGTGAGTTATCTCGACAATTCAAGGAGGGGAAAACCTACCGTGCGAATATCAGAAATTTTTCTTCAAAATTTGGTAGCAAAATTTTGGTGTGTGGCTATTATTTGCATCAAAATTGGTACAGTGCTCTGGACCTACAGAAATCTGGAAGTTGACATTTATCCACCTGTTGTGTTCCCCACATAAGCAAAAAGCTTGCTAAATTGCTTTTGGATGTCTCTCACACCTGTTGCTTTAGTTCTTGGCCTTGCTCTCTACTTTCGCATGGAGTTCAAAACTAACATCTAGGTGTATTTTTTTCCACAAGTAGCACAAAAATGAACAGTCTCATGCAACCACCTTTGATTTTCCCATTGGAACAAATTGCACAATCCTGTGTGTTTCTGTCCTCCTAAAATATGGATTCCTACATAGTTTTTCACATGTATTACATGATGGACAACTATGCTTCACCGACTCTTGCACAGAATCTCTATCGAATTTCCTCAACCAATTATTCCCTTTCAAACTCCACATCAGAATAACACCCACGGTACTCCCTGCCTATCATAAGAGTCAACTAAAAGGGGTCCCAGGAGCTCTTGTTAGCGTGGACTGGCAACCACAGGGCCCTTAGCCAAGTCTGGATCGCTTCATAAAACTAACTAATAATATTACATAATACCAGAACTCATAAAAATAATTATTAGTTAATCAAATTCTGTTTCATAAAGATTTACACATGACTAATAAAATATCTTCACTCATAATATTAGTTCATTAATCAGCTGATACAAATTAAGGTTAGAATCTGTCTGTTGCATATGCTCTTGGTTTGTTTGTGTTTGTTCGTAGCAGTCGGCTAGTGCTTGACTACAACCGGCTATTAACCCATATGTTCAAAGAGGCTCACTTGATATTTTCATTGTTGTGACTTTGATACATACGAGAATGGATAAAAGAAGTGAAAATAATGTGAGAGAAGAAAGTTTCTTTGTTTAAAGGGATTGAGTTAAAGCCTCAACTATTTTGCACACTATATTTCACTCAGCGTAAATCAAACTATTTATGGCCTAGATTGTAGCGACTTATTCCACGACCGATTTTCGTTAAATTCTCTTCAGCCGTTTTCTCGTGATGAGCCTATATACATACAGACGGACAGAAATTACGGAAAATTAAAACGTGCATTTCCCCCTGTTACTGTGGTCACGACTGGTACGGAAATAACATTCTTCTTAAATTATGAGCAATGTACAGACAAAACTCTTATTTATATTGAGATAAATTACAATTAGTCAGAATTGTCTCAAATAGCTCCTAAAATCTCTAGAACAATCACTAGTCGTTATCATTGTAATTCTGTCACTAAATGACTAGAAAAGACTCCCATATCTAGCGACTAGTCTCTAGAATAGACTAAACTGATGCAAAAAGTTTCAAACAAATTTATTAAAAACCACCTTTCCAATACTTTACAATCTTTAAGTTTAAGATATAAATGTTATATAGATGTTAAAATGGGACATGTTTCGCTTAAACTTTGTAAGCATCTTCAGCCACACTTAATCTAAAGCTAAGTCAGGGCCCTGAACTGGGTTCCTCGTTAAATTATAATACATGCATTAATACAAGATAAAACAGTCATAAGAATCTAGTCTATGGAGAAAGCGATGCTTAAATGTAACAAAAATTCAATAATAGTATTATACGTACATGGAATGGATATTAGTGTTTGTCTAAAAATAATACAAGTTGATTATTTGTAGAATGATACAGTCAAAATGATCAAACATACAATTGGATGGTATAAATATGTTGATATTAATGAAGCGTGGATTAATTAAAATATTGAAAAATAATTCTTCGAACGTTGTTGAATGAGAATAAAGTACGTAGAATTACAGTAGAGATGTTAGCTCCAAGTAGTTGCGTAATAAGTTCAAAAGGCGATTGAAGCATCAGTGTGTAGAAGTGTTGTGATGTCTCTTTCGTAGAATAATTTTTTTTTTTTTTGCTAGGGGCTTTACGTAGCACTGACACAGATAGGTCTTATGGCGACGGTGGGATAGGAAAGGCCTAGGAGTTGGAAGGAAGCGGCCGTGGCCTTAATTAAGGTACAGTCCCAGCATTTGCCTGGCGTGAAAATGGGGAAACCACAGAAAACCATTTTCAGGGCTGCCGATAGTGGGATTCGAACCTACTATCTCCCAGATGCAAGCTCACAGCCGCGCACCTCTACACGCATGGCCAACTCGCCCGGTAGAATAAATAATCTTTGTATGAGATTGTAGTCATGAGCTGTCTTGCGTAGATTCAACAAATAGGGTGTTCAATAAAGCCTTAGAGGTGGAAGAATTCGTAATGTGACACGTGTTGAAGACTGAAATGTATAGGAAAAATAAATGTAGGTTTTGGAAACACAGAGAACATTCTAATAATGAATGGAAGTTTAGCAACGCTTACCCCCAGTGTTGTCAGAGAGGTGACTAGCCTTGTTGGTTGTTTGAGACGATCTGGCAGTCATTCTGCTACTACGTGTAATGTAGGGGTGTGTTTGTGAAGGTAGAGAATGAGTCGGGAGAGAGAGAGAGAGAGGGGGGGGGGTAGGCGGAGCTTTGAGGACATTAGGAGTAGGTGGAGTAGCGTGAATCGGTGACTTGGAAGTGGCTACTACTGCGGTAGGGAAGTTGTTAACGTGTTTATAATAAAATATTTTCATGAAATTATTGGTATTTATATTAAAGGCATCAGTTTACCCTGGTTGATGTATTTTATAATATGAAGGTCTTGTTCAATTGTGGTAAAGTTATGGCCAGTATCCTTCATATGATTGCTCATAGCAGAATATTTTCTCATAGTAGAATATTTTCTATGTTTTGAGGCATTGTAGTGTTCCAGATATCTAGTTTTGAAACTGCGTCCGGTTTGCCCTATGTACGTAAAAATACATTGGGCACATTCGGGTCTACAGATTCTGGAATTCGAAAATTTATTATGTATATTGAATTTGCGGTATTGGAGTTAAAAAATATATTACGATTTGTGTTTCAAGTTTTATACGCAATTTTGACATATTTCTTTAGCGGGTTGGTTATACGACATATAGTTCGGGTTAGTAAAGGTAAAGGCAGCGAAACGTGTTTTTTTATTTTTCAGGGGTTAATTTTGAAGCGGTTCTTAGTTTAATTTTAACTATAATTTTATTGACCATATCAGGTTTGTAGCCATTAAGTTCAGCTAAATCTTTAATATAGGCAAATTCTTTTTTTCTATTAGCATTAGAAAGTGGGATTTTTAGAGCCCTGTGAATTAAGCTGTAGAAAGTTGCTTGCTTATGAGAATGAGGGTGCAAAGAATCATTCTTTATAGTCAATGGAGCGGGCGAAGGTTTCCTATAAATTTGGAATATAAATTTATCATTAGCCCTTGTTAAATTTAAATCCAAGGAATTCAAAGAATTATTGGATTCATCTTCTTTAGTGAATTTGATATTGTCAAGGCTATTGAGGTACTTTAATATATTATCACTGTTATTTTGACGTTTGTCGATGATAGCGAATGTATCATCTACAAATCTCAGCCACAACTGAAGACCATTGATTCTGTTAATTATCTTATTAGTTTCTAATTTGTCATTGAAAATATTGGCAAGAATACCCAAAATTGGGTCACCCATTGCAAGGCCCTTTTGATGGTAGATTTTGTTGTTAAATGTGAAAAAGTTATTGTTTAGAAGAAATAGTAGATTGATGAATTCTTCTATTTCGAATTTACTTAAGTTATTCTTATTCGAAAGATTAGTTTTAATGATACTGGTAGTTTCGTTTATAGGTATATTCGAATACATGTTGACTACGTCATATGAAACCTTTATATGATTTGCTGTTAACTTAAATTTAGAGAGTTTTTTTTTTTTGCAAAAATCAATGGAATTTTTGACATCGGATGGTTATTAAACTTGAAAGTGTTTTGTCAAGAAACCACGTAAGATATTCTGAGACATTGTAGGTGGGGTTGTTACAACAATTTATGATAGCGCGCACGGGTACTATGTTTTTATGAATTTTTGGTAAGGCTTTGGCAGCTGGTCGCTTAGGATTCATTACTATAACTTTGTGGCATTCATGTTCTTTTAAAAGAAAGGAAGAATTTTTCAATAAATTCTTTAAACCTCGTTGGATTTTAGTGATTGGGTCTTTATTTACTATGGTATATGTGTTAGCAGAAAAGAAGTCTTCAGTTTTTTGATGTAATCATCTACTGTTGTGGAACCTTTATCTGCTTTTGTAACGATTATATTATTATTCTTAATTTTACTCTTTATCTCGTTAGCTGTTTCTCAAGAATCGGATCGGACTTGGACCTTAGTTCATTAGCTAAAGAAGAGAGTTTCTTTTTTATTTCGTATTCGACGTCATTTTATGAACGGGAAGTTTTGAAATATTGGACTCAATTTCGGCAATTGTGGTGATTAAATAGTACGTATTGTTAGGATGCTTCAAACGCCTTTTGACACTACTTGGAGCTAACAACTCTACTGTAATTCTACTTACCTGATTCTCATTCAACAACGTTCGAAGAATTATTTTTCGATATTTTAATTAATCCACACTTCATTAATACCAACAAATTTGTACAATCCAACTGTATGTTAGATCATTATGACTATGTCTCATTCTACAAATAATCAACTTGAACTATTTTTAGACAAACACTAATATCCATTCCATGTACATATAATACTATTATTGAATTTTTGTTACATTTAAGCACTGCTTTCTCCATAGACTAGATTCTTATGACTGTTTTATCTTGTATTAATGCATGTATTATACTTTAAATGAGGAACCCAGTTCAGGGCCCTGACTTAGCTTTAGATTAAGTGTGGCTGAAGATGCTTACAAAGCTTAAGCGAAACACGTCCCATTTTAACATGTATGTAACATTTATATCTTAAAGATTGTAAAGTATAGGAATGGTGGTATTTAATAAATCTGTATGAAACTTTTTACATAGCACGCGGGAACGAGAGATTGACAATCGATATACACGCCTCGATATACAGGTTTCAATAAACATCGCACATTCGCGCACAACTCCTGCATTAATAAACATCGATATTTCACTTGAAAGCGGCCAATGAGCAAAGGACTTCCAGACACTGGCGTGAAATATGTGAAATGGTGGGATTTTTACCCAATGAGTGCTACGCCCGCCTATAGGCGGGCTGACGCGGCCGGTCCACCAGTGCTACGCCCGTCTATAGACGGTGCGCGCGAATTTTAACTTTTTTGAGTTTCCCGGTTCATTTTCGAGTGCGAATTTGAACTCTGACATGTTCTGCCATCTATTGGGACTTATGTAGAGCTAACTGGTCAGAGATTATAGCTTCGGGAAGTAACTTACAGAGCTTTTTGTAGACGTCTGGAGTTCATCTGTGATGTAAACAAACATGGCGGAACAACAATTTATTTGCTGTTGCAGCAATGTTATTTCGGATCACAGAATCTTTCAGTTATTAACCACAGCGGAAAGTGATGATGGAGATAATCATTTTAAGGAATTGTTAAGCGATGTTGAAAGTGAGAGTGCCAAAAATTTTGTATGTGAGAAAGAAACAGAGCCTCCTAAACAAAAGAAGAAAAACACATTGAGTACAAAAGCTATTTTATCGCTAATTTTGTGGTGGATGGATTACTTTTCTTCACCAAAGTTTCAGGTAACTGAGACAGGCTCTGAGGGCCAAGCAGTGTTTGATGACAACCTGAAAATCATCATTTTAGAAACTTTTATGCCAGTGGAGTTGGTGCAGATAGGTGAACAAATCGGCATCACAAACAACCAGTAGAAAACATTTAACTATCACCACATTCCAGGTTTGGAAAGTATTTTAAATATCAACTTATATACTTCCAAGGAGTTACATGTATTAGTTGCCTACAGATTTTAGAAAATAATATTATTTTGGGTTCTTTACTTTGTATAAAGACAATGTTCGCATGGGCACATAAGTGTAATTTTGTTTTCTCTCAAAATAATATTGAACATAAGTGTAGGATTTTCCACTTGTATTTAGACTGATAAACAACCAACATTTATAAACATTTTAAGCTAATCCTCCCACTGACAAGTTAAAAATTGAGGCTTCTACAAAATTTTTACATGCGAATGTAAAAAATCAGCACTGAGGTACCAAACAGTCGTGTGGTAACTCAGCACTTAAAAGATTAAAACAAATGTTTGAAATTCACCAAAAAATAAGCTAAAAATCGGGAGAAATAATAGAATAATCGGGAGGTGGGAAAAACTGTCAAAAACTGGAAGTCTCCTGCCTAAATTGAGGAAGTTGGCAGTTATGCAGATGAAATGAAACGATATTGGAGAGTGTTGCTGGAATTAAATATAACAGGGAAACCGGAGTACCCGGAGAAAAACCTGTCCTGCCTCCGCTTTGTCCGGCACAAATCTCACATGGAGTGACCGGTATTTGAGCCACGGAACCCAGCGGTGAGAGGCAGGTGCGCTGCCGCCTGAGCCACGGAGGCTCTATTCTGCTATAGGTATGCCATAAAATTACTTATGGCACTACGCATAAATAAGTTTTAAACACTCTTTCAAACTTTTCTCAATCCAAACGTATGGTGCTTTGCAATTTATAAAATAAATATTATTCCACTGTAAGGCCTGTATTCACCAATGCGAGTAAAAGCTTTTAGCCTGGTTAAAAAAAAAAAAAAGCTAACAGTTAAATTTGTGTTTACCAACATCATGTCGGTTTAAAATTTTACCGGAGAAAGGTTGGCTGGTAAAACAGGAAATCTAAGGTAACAGCCTATCAAGATGGCACCTCGTACGCGACTGGAATATTAACTGAACGAGAAAATCACAGCGACTAGGAATATGAATAAGATTATGCAATAAAACGTCCTAGATGGATAAAAAGGATTCTGAAATACATTTTTGGTTATCTAAAGCTTTGACACTAACCATAATTGAACATAACCTGGAATTCCCAACACATAAGTAGCCCTGAGATGAATTCTCACCAGGTGAGTTGGTCGTGCAGTTAGGGGCGCACAGCTGTGAGCTTGCACCCAGGATACTGGGTTCGAACTCCACTGTCGGCAGCCCTGAAGATGGTTTTCCAGAGTTTTCCTTTTTCACATCAGGCAAATGCTGGGCTGTAAGGCCAAGACTCCTTCCTTCCCAATCATAGGCCTTTCCTACCCCATAGTTGCCGTAAGACCTGTGTTGGTGGGACGCACAGCAAATTGTATTTTTAAAAAAAAAAAGAAAAATAAATTCTCAATTATGGCTTTTATATAATATGGTAAGTGATTATGATTTTTTAATGAAGAACTAAAGAATGTTCCTTTTTTGAGTGAAATACACAATGTGTAGGCTATAATTTATTCTCTATGATATTAATGTTTCTGCCACAAAATTCAGTAATAATTCCTTCTTTTGGTTTAGTCAGTATAGCTCTGATACACACTGTATACAAAGCATACTGGAACAAGGCCTCATCTCAAATTCCTCTATCCATCAAACACATAATATGGCAGTATTACATGCTATTATAAATTGATACACATCAGATGCGGTTATAAATCGATGTACAATACTCATGGAACTACAAACAGCATCAGCATTGTTGTTATCCGTAAAGTCTGACTGACCTTCTCGACAGACCTTATCAGAAAACCACCTCAAGGCCTTCTGAAGGCTATCTCATTGTCGCTGGTAATCTCAATGTACATGTCCAGCACAGGAAGGAAAATAGTGTAGCCTATGATGGACATGGATATGGAGAAAATGATTTCAGCAAATCCTTAATTAGGGAGAAATACATAATCTAGACATCAACACAGGGTTAAAAACAGCGATTCACATTTCGTTATGTGCTAGAGTGGCACAATGGCAATATACACTGAGACCATGTGCAAGGGATTGCAAGCATTTGAAATGTGGACATACCTAAGTATGCTGAAGATACCTCATACACATAAAATGACCAATACAAAAGTTCTGCACTGTATGAACAAAGAACCAGAAATTCTCACTACCATCAATAGAAAAAAAACTACAATGCAATACTTTGATCATACGATGCAAAACAGTAAATACTACTACCTTCTACAAGTAATACTCCACGGGCAAATTTATCGTAAACATGGTCGGGACGAAGCAGAACATCAATCAACAAACAGCAGATAATGCTACTAATCATCAGCATTCTAGGAGAACATGGCACATGAAGAAGAATGATGGCAATACAAATCAACTACTTCCTTGTCAGACATTGAGATCTCAAAGATGTGTTAGATGTTTGAATTGTACTGTACAAATTATTTAGTTCCTTTTCCGGGTTGAACTACGTTGGTTTTTTTCTGTACATTTTGTAGCTTGCCGACGTTTCAAATACATTGCAGTATTCTTTGTCAAGGCAAACCCAGAAAGCTGCCTGGGAGACTGATTACCTCGGATCGAATAGGGGTATTTCAGTCGCCTCGACAAAGAATACCGCAATGTATTTGAAACATCGGCAAACTGAACGGAATGTACAGAAAACAACAACACGGTTCAACCAGGAAAAAAAAAAAAACCTAAATAATTCTACACACCGCGGAAGCTTCACTTCTAATGTACTGTACAAAAGTTGTGCTGCACTAACTACCAATCGTCTGAAAGTTAGAAAACGAGTCATCAAAAAACAAATAAAACCAATGAGAATCAAATTATGGCACTTCAAAGAGGAGGAGGCTGATGTCATAGCATGAATCACATTCCCACCCATTACCATACTTAATGAAAGCCAGAAGAAAGTGAAAGAGGCTGCTCACAAATCTGCAAATGCCACTCTTTGAACAATGAAGCCACATTAATGAAGGATAAACACCTCTACCTGTTCACCTGCCCTCTAAAGGAGGCTCTTGGCACTTGGTAGAGGGGAACCAATTATACTGGCGTTCATTCAGTCCGTGGACATGGTTGAACGTCTTACATTGTATTGTGCCAAAAAACTACCCAAGGTTTTCCTTGATGAATGGTTTAATTATGCTTCTATTTTGCAATACAAAGATCCTTATCTACTAAGTCGACAATATGGTATCATCTTCAGATGCACTTACGTGACACAACTAAATCACATTTGTAACACTGAAGCACAAGAAGTTTCTGTGTTAGTAGACCAAAAATTGTGTCCACATCAGACATGGAGTACTGTGTTTAGTGGACGTAATTTAAGATTGTGAAACAGAGGTTATGCATTTATTTGTATAAGTACTACAGAAACTGGAATGCAGACTTTTTAGTGGTTAGATTTTTCATCAAATTTGGTCAGAGTAGCCACTGATGTGGAAAACCAACACACTCCAACAAATATGCAAATTCTCATAAAAATCTTTTAGGTGCTAGTCAGGTAAGAAAAGTTCTGACTATGAGGTTCCTCTATCGGGTGTTTTTTAAATGATGTTAATGATAAGATATTTTAAGGTTACTTGTGTGTTTTTTCTTAAATTTATTTTTAAGACACATTTGTGTATTGACTAATGTGGACCAAAAGTATATTTTTCTTATACCCCACTTCTATCAAATAACACCAAGGGGTTTGCCAAAGGCTTAACATCTCAATTTGACAGATGAATTACCATCAACAGTGTCAAGTGACCTCACTCCATATGAACACTGTGGAGTTTTGGAATTGAATCCAGGCTTTTTTTGCTAGTGGCTTTATGTCGCACCGACACAAATAGATCTTATGGCAACGATGGGATAGGAAAGGGCTAGGAGTTGGAAGGAAGCGGCCGTGGTCTTAATTACGGTACGCCCCAGCATTTGCCTGGCGTGAAAACGGGAAACCACGGAAATCAAACCATCTTCAAGGCTGCCGAAAGTGGGATTCGAACCTACTATCTCCCGGATGCAAGCTCACAGCCGCGCGCCTCTAACCGCACGGCCAACTCACCCGGTGAATCCAGGCTTTTGGCACCCAATCCAGTGACTAGAAATTTTATACCATCACCTCTCCTAACCTGCTTGCCAATATTCTGATGGTGAATTTTTTTCCACCAACTCTGAACTGAATCTGCTAACCACACTGTCAAACCATACAGGGTTATTCTAAATGATTGTCGGGGTTTTGTGAATTTTTTTTTTGAAAACGTACCATTTTTATTGCTACAGTAACGGTTAGACAACTCTCAAAGTTTTCGAAACCGACTTTCAACCTATTAGGTCGTGTTACGTACATTTAGTACGTGTTGAAGAGATGTTAAGTACAGAACAAAAATGGCCAACCAGACACCAGTGGGATCCGAACCCACAACCTCCCGATTTCGCGTCGGTTGCTCTACCAATTGAGTTATGGTGGCCTAGGCATCGACTCTAGTACATAAGTTACCACCAGATGGCAGTAATAGCAGTGTTTAACAAAATGGCAGTTAGTGATAAGGAGAAAGCTTTTTGTACTCTTGAATTTCATCAACACCGATCCGTTACCAGAGTCCAACGCCATTTTCGGACAAAATACGGGAAGGAGCCTCCTTCCAACAACTCTATTCGCAGATGGTACGCACAATTTGTGGATACAGGTTGTTTGTGCAAAGGGAAAAGCAGTGGGCGTCCCGCTGTGTCAGAAGCGGATGTGAATCGGATTAGGGACGTTTATCTCCATAGTAATAAGAAATCAACTACGAGATGTAGCAGGGAACTGCAAGTTCCTCAAACCAGTATGGCGTGTATTACGAAGGCGCCTAAAGGTAAAGCCATATCGCCTACAATTGCATCAAGCTCTAACAGCTAATGACAAAGCCCTACGTTTCAAGCTCTAACAGCTAATGACAAAGCCCTACGTTTCAACTTTTGCATGGCATTGCAGGAACGGATTGAAGAATATGATGGTTTTCTTAACAGAGTAGTTTTTAGGGACGAAGCTACTTTTCATGTAACAAACAAAACGTTCGCATTTGGGGTGCAACGAACCCCCATTGTTACGTGGAACATGTGCGAGACTCTCCTAAGGTGAATGTGTTCTGTGCCGTTTCAAACACGAAGGTCAATGGCCCGTTCTTCAATGAACAGACAGTAACAGGGCTGACTTACCTGGACATGCTCACAGAATGGCTGTTACCCGAGTTAAGTGACGACAGGGATGATTACGTGCTGCAACAGGATGGTGCACCACCTCATTTCCACAGAGAGATTAGAGCATTTTTAAACCAAGAACTTCCACAACGATGGATGAGACGCGGAACGGAAGGTGATCTGATGCTCAACACTTTCCACCACGTTCACCAGATCTTACACCATGCGATTTCTTCCTGTGGGGATATGTTAAAGAACAGGTATTTGTTCCTCCTCTACTGGTGGATATTCAGGGAATGAAGCAGCGCATCCAAGCCGCCTTCGAAAGCATCACCGCTGCCATGTTGACTTGTGTGTGGGAAGAGATGGACTATTGAGTAGATGTGTGTAGAGTAACACAAGGCGCACATGTCAAGCTTTTGTAATGTATGCCAAAATAACTTTATGAGTTACAGTACACAATAAAACAAGATTCATATTCCTATGTCAATTGCACTGAGAGTCGTGAATTTTTCTAACCCCGACAATCATTTAGAATAACCCTGTACAGACTAAACGCATAAACAATTATGACCACCAGATGGGCTTTTAAACAGACAAAGCATGGATTTAAATCCTGCTCATTTTCTTGCTTACGTGCTCAACCTAATGGAAATCAACAACCTAGAGCTACTGCAACCAAGTCAAAATGAGAAGAAATTTAGACTTGATACTGACTGAGCAAATGTCATGGGATAGCAGAGCACTGATGAGCAGGTGTGTTGTCTGCGCACCACAGGTATAACGTGGAACGTCGTCGTAAGCCGACACTGCTTGAATGGAGTATGGTGGTCGGTGCCCGACGGATTGGAAGTGCAATTTCGAAGTGGAGCAGGAATTCGGATTCACACGATCAACTGTGTCCAACTGTTTCCTGGACCAGCCGTCCAGCCACCCTCGATATTTGAGACGGATTGTCAATAGTGACAGACGGGCAACCGTCCAACAAATTACGGCTCAATTCAATACGGGCCATGCTAGACACGTCTCCCAGTGGATAATCCGTAGAAACATGGGTACTATTGGGTGTGGAAGCCGGCGCCGCACACGGTGCCACTATTAACCCAATGACGCGCATTTGTCGCCAGTCACCAGGGATGGACACTGGAACAATGACGTAACGTGATATGGTCGGACGAATCACGATTTCAACTGCACAATGGTGATGGGAGGCACCATGTATGGCGCAGACCACATGAAGCGATGGATCCCACCTGCCTTGAAGGTGTGGTCCAGGGCGCTGATGTCTCTGTTATGGTGTGGGGTGCATTTTCCTGGTATGGAATGGGCCCCCTAGTTGTTCTGGAAGAGACTTTGAATGGTACGCGGTACGTTGAGCTGCTCGGAGACCATCTCCACCCATTTTTGGCCTTCCAGCACCCAGAAAGTTCTGCGGTGTTTCAAAATGATAACGCGCCGCCAGAACGCCCCCACGTCGCCCGGGAATGGTTCCAGGAACAAGCAGCGGAGGTCCAACGACTGCCATGGCCACCCAGGAGCCCCGATATGAACCCTATCGAGCATATCTGGGATGTAATGGAACGCAGGCTCCGTGCCATAGATCCTGCACCCATGAACAGACCAGCATTGGCGACCGCTCTGCAAACGATTTGGTGTCAGCTGCGTCCAGAGGACCTCCAGGGACTTGTCGACTCACTTCCATGGCGTCTCACTACAGTTCACAGGGCCAGAGGAGGCCCCACACGCTATTAAGTGACTACCCCATGACATTTGCCAAGTCAGTGTATAAATTAAGTTCTTTACTACCACTGATAGTGAAGTTCCAGGCACAATCCCCAGCATTTTATGAATGTAAAAGTGCAACCGAAAAAGTTCATCCTAATGTATTCCCCAATTACCAAATAATCTTGTCATCCAGCTTTAGCTAGTGGACATTATTTTTTTCTTCCTTGTTTCTTTTTCTTCTTAGTTCGTTCATTCAAAGCTTTTGGGAACTGAAAAGGCCTCCAAACTAGTATGTTCGAAGCGTTTAATCCCTGTGATAATACTTTTTTTTGGGGGGGTTCACAACAAAAACCTTTGCATCAAAAAAAAACTTCATCAGCTTGGTCTCATTGCAACCTATCTACAAAATACAATTTATTAATAACAATAACAATAATATCAGTAACATTAAATTATTAGTAACTGAAGAATCTGTTTTAATTTACTGATGTCATTAAGTGCAGTATGAAAGTTACTGATGTTGGCATCTCCATTAAGTTTGTAGATGGCAAGACAAATAGAATGTGCTGGATATAAATTGGAGAATGGTATTTCAGTTTTTTCTTCTCCCCCTCCCGTATGAAGGAATAAGCAAGCTTAGTATGTCCAGGTTTTAGACAAGTGTGTTTCTATTGCATTTTGTATTACTAATTGAACAGATTTAATCAATTTTAAGTATGACTATTGTTTAACAATGCTTTCTAATAGGCTTACATTAAATGTGTCACAGCATCGGTATATTAATATGAAAAGTAAGACTATTTTCCACCATGAAATATCAATGCAGAAAAAAGGCAGAACCAAAAAAAATTTAGTTTTAAGAAAAACAAAAAAGTTTTAAAACAAAGTGATTTGTTTTTCCAACCCTGCCACACTGTCACCTCACGTCAGTCAAATTTTTCACTGTGGGCAATGTACAGGCTCGTACGAACCATTTGCCTGGCATTGGCCATATCCAAACCCTCCCATCCGACTCCTCATATCTCCCAGCAGTCGTAGTGCTGGCTGGCTGGTTTTGTTTGCCTGGCAATTGCCACACCCAAACCCTTCCATATGACTATTCGTATCTCCCAGCACAATCATAGTGCTACCTGCACAATTAGTAGCAATATGGAATTCAGCAGGTTGATGGTATCACAGGATAATGTACAGTTTTTCTTTACCACATTCTTCAATGCTCGACAGTCCCTGTTGGTGGACACACACGGTTTTCTCACCCATGGTTGTTCTTTCCCATTTCCACTTCACAAATATAGGATGTCCCCAACAGTTGACTTGGGCATTTTGAGGGGGTGGAAAATGCCCAAACTGATTGCTTACGGACCTGACGACGAACAGCTATTCAATGTTGAAAGTCTGTAAGCAAACTTACTTCAGCCATAATGCAGATATCTCATAACAATGAAAAACATAAAGCAATAAGTCGGCGTTATAGCAGCAGCAGCATTTGTAGTGTCATCTAGGTTTGATTTTACGAGTAGAGAAGGTAGTTTGTATACTTTGATAACATAAAATTGAGAAACACTTCAAGAGCGTTTGAAACACTTCACGAGTGTTTACGTGCCCCGATCTCTGTCTCTTTACTATACACATATATTTTGCTCCTGTTAGCTTTCATTTACTTTAGTCTAGGAATTAGAAACTAGTTTTGCTATTCTAGACAATTTACTCTGAAATTATTTTGAGAACAAAACTCATGATTATTTCATGATGCTATAGATTAATTCATTCTATCACTTTTGTATCGAGCTGCAATAGTGAGCCTAACATTCAGAAATGAAAGTCTAATCCACAATTCGTAGTGGTTGCCTGTATGTATCTGCATTTCCTTACACCATCTTTCTAAATAAATGGAACTGTAAAACCATCACCAAGAAATCTATTAAATCTTTTCTCTATTTTAACTTCAATAAGAGAAGCAAACTCCTCTTAAAAAGACAAAATGCACCTAAGGAACTTACCGTGCAGGATACATAATCAAACACATTGTGACACGGTGCGAGCTCTCAGCCAATGGGGAATCCACGGCTGACTTTGCCTTGGAACAATGATGATGGGGCTGGTGTGCTAATGCAGGAGATATAAATAAAAGAGAAAAGAGATTTCAATTCAGCCCAAACCATTACATATAACATAACCCCTGCTGTGACACTGAACTAAGCAAGGAAAAACAAGCTACACTAGGGATAGTTACAGAAATTTCACTGGTTAAAATCACAACAACAAAAAAAAATCATGCAAGTCTTTCTAGGATGGAGGGAAGGAACAGTTTGAAAATTAGAGGGAATTAAAAAACAGGAAGGTTTCTTCGAATAAAATAGCCACTGAAAGTCTCCAAGCTGAATAGTCATCTGCATTCTTTAACGTAAACAACACATATTACAATTAAATAATTGTCTTATACGTCAACTTATATTTACTCGAGAATAATCATCCACATGGTTTGAATGCAGTATCAATTGGATAAAATCTTCTGTTGCATTACGCATAGTTTTTACTAAAATGCCAGGTATTAATAAAGAATATAATAACAGGTCACAATGAGGCACTGAAATCAGGTTTCAGATGACTAAGACGACAACACGGAACCTACAGAAGATGATGTGATCAACTCTGCATGACAGGATAACAGCGAGTCATCATGACAGATATTTGTCAAATAAAAACAAAAATATGTCTTTTGGGACATCAACTGTGTCTTCTCAAGTGGCTGATTAGTCCAATTCTAGATGGACAGACTGTTATAGTGACAGCGCACGCCAGTTGTATCAGTAGAGAATTGTAAGAGAGCACCATTGTTTTTCTTGCTCGTTCTATCCTGCGATTCCGTCTTTCAGACTCTAAGCTGCTTCCATTCTGCTCAAATTTTCAACTCCATCATATAAGATTTGGTGCCATTTTGCCTTATCTTTGGCTACAGTTTCCCAGTTGACAGAGTCAATTTGACATTTATTTTAAGATAACATTTCAAAATATCCTTATATCGTTTTAGCTGCCTTCAACAATTACACAGGCCATTCTTTAGTTTGCTTTGGGAAGAGTCTTTATGGCATGCGAACGATACGTCTAGACCAACGTAGTAGATTCCTAATTATCTTTGCCGCCTCCATACTTATACTGTAGTTATATTATAGTATTATATATATTATTATATTATAGTTATATACTTATATTCTTTGAGGATACTGAAGTTCATCCAATGATCTTACCATTTCATTTTCAATACCTTCTTCAAGCATTGTTGATGGTACCTCTCCAGGCATTTTAGGCGTCTTCTATAAGCGGTCCAAGTTTTGCAGCCATAGATAAGAATTGAAAATATAACAGCATTGTAGACAGAGCTTTGTTCCAACATTTATACCATGATTATGAAACAGTCCTTTTTTTAATTTTATATATTCAGCAAAATCTGATTACTAATCGTGATATTTGAGGTATTCTTATTCGAATTTGGCGCAGGCTGGTGTAGTATCTGATTCTTAGCAATACAGTAAAATGTCATTGTAACGAACGCCTTTCGTTGACGAGTTATGAATGGAAAAAAAAAAATGTATTGAGGTATGACAATCAAATGTGGTGTCATCAAGATTAAATGCAGAGTCACTGTCGCTAGGCAACGTACATAACATAGGTAGAGAACAAAATTCAAGGAGCCATTTTACGTTCAGGGCGTAGAAAGCCGTTTTTGGTCTTATATGGTGTGAGGACATAAGACGCTGTTCATGGTGATTCGTCCGTCGGATCGGGATGCAAAGTCTTGAGCTATTCGAGAGGAGTGGGCTATGTGCCGGCGCCAGGTATCATCCTCTTCATTCTTACCATCATATATCATTTATTTCATCTGATTAGGTTGACGTCATGAAAGTCATCCGGACGTAAAAACTCGCTACAAAGATTCATCTCACTTCATACCCAAACCCCGTACAGAAAGGGGACAAGGGCTGTACACGTATACATTTAGAGAAAACTAACGAATCTGCAAATTGTCAAGAGGTTAGGAGAGCTGAAAGAAGTTGTGATTACTCACATAAGATCAATTTTTATATTTAATGATTGGTTTTATGTGTTAGGCATACAGAACAAGCTGCAGATGCGAGACTTTGTCAGAGGGTAGACAATATATAAATAATGAAATATATAGACCAAAACTTGAGAACTACAGATTTCCTAGTTCGTTACTTTCGCTAGTTTGCCAGAGTGGAGACGATATAGGACACAAGATAGACGATAATAATAAACAAGGAATAATACATATATCAGTCAAGATGCCATTTTAAGTCCGTGGAACAGGAAGCCATTTTCCTTCGATCCATGATGCCTGTCTCTCTCATAGGTGGACACAAGTTTTCACCTATGACGCATGGCTGTGTCTAAGAGCAATTCTTGCACCAAGATATGAAGCTGTCAATGTCATCAACAAGCAACACTCTCATGACTTATCCGGTTTTCTATAAATTGAAAAGTCTATTGACACGTCATACAGATGAGGCTGTCAACTACACGACAGAGATTTTGAACAATTTGGAGTCACCTGGAGTACCCTCGGAACATCTTGGGGTGGCCGATTGTGGCACCGATTATCCTTCTCAGGAATATGAATCCTTCCCTCTGAAAAGAACACGGCTCTGAAACTGATGACGAATATTACTGAAGCCACCATCATGACTGAGCATGCCGCAGGCGAAGTAGTATTCCTCGGACTGCAAGTCCATTGAGTAGGAAGCCATTTTTGGTCCACGACACTAGGAGCAATCAGCCCGTAATATTTGGAAGGGAGAGAGAGAGAGAGAGAGAGAGAGAGAGAGAGAGAGAGAGAGAGTGTGTGTGTGTGAAGCCCAGTCAAATCTACGGCACACAGAGGTCTGAAATTTTGACATAGGACAATCGCTTAAAGCAGTAGGACTCCATCTTCGAAAACGGTGCTTTTGCCATTGTCAACTGTAGGTGGATTGCTCGAGAGTTCAAAAGGCAAACACAATACAGTATACATCTTACCTCCAAATGGAAGGACATTAATATAGTTTATCATTTTGCATTATATAACAGTCTTTTATATTGTTTTAATATTATTTGTATCATCCATCAACCTAGTATCTTAAGCATTGAAAGTAACAATACAATAAAAATAAAATAATGTATTTCATGCAATTTACGTCAAAACGATGTGAGTTAATAAATATGTTTTAATTTGCTTTTAAATAATAATTTAGAAACATCTAACGGTTGAATTAATAAATGCAGGCAAAGCCGCGGGCACATATTAGTTGATTATATGAGCCATGTTTTTCGCCATCTGTCACCATCCCCAGTGTTCGCGGATTCTGCTTCTCCATACACTGCCTGCTGCATGATATTGTGGCGTTCCTAAAAACGCTGAATACACGAGTAATTACAATTCACTCAAACCTAGCTAATATGAAGCACACTGAAGTGAGTGAAAGTGTGGAAAGCTACCCTGTATGTTCTGGAAACAGGTTCTATCATGTCGTGGATAAATGTTCAACTTAAGTTACTCTTGCAAGTTATGAATCTCATTAAGTTACTCTGTAAAATACTATTTTTTTTAAATGCACAGGCAGTTTTGAATTAAATCTGTGTTAAATTCAAGTGCAGTGGTTGCTGACTACCTTGAATATTCGTTTTCTGTCTGGGAGTGTTCAGGAGAAAATCACAGACTGTTTCAAAAAAAATAAAGTCAAGGAGATAATGTACCGATACAGGGTAAAATTTGAGATACTGAAAACTTCTTGCCAGTATCTGTACTTTATATCATTACTTCATGTAAATATATGTATCTTAATTTTCCTCTCATTTAATAAATACAGTATTAAGCTGTGTCAAAGATGGATCTCACGTCTTCTCACCGATGAACACAAGGGACATTTCCAATCCTCCCTGGCATTTTTGCAACGTTATGCCGCAGACGGCAACAGATTTCTGCGGCGAATCGTCATAGGCGATGAAATGTGGGTCCATCACTTCACCCCCGAAACGAAGAGAACATCAATGGAATGGGTGCACCCCTCATCACCACAACGAAAGAAGGCCAAGGTTCAACCTTCAGCCGGTAAGGTTATGGCGACATTGTTCTTTGACATGGAGGGTTTGCTGCACGTGGAATTCACGCTGAAAGGAACGACGATCAACGCAGCGTCGTATTGTCAAACGCTGCACCGGTTGTGTAAAGCGATTAAAGAGAAGCGTCGGGGGAAATTGAGCACCGGTGTGATTTTGTTGCACGATAACGCAACAACTCACAAGGCCCGCCAAACGAGAGAACTGCTGCAGCGTTTCAAGTGGGAGGTCTGGCAACATCCACCCTACAGTCACGACCTAGCGTCATGTGACTTTCATCTGTTCGGTAAGCTCAAAACGGAGCTTGGTGGTCGACGTTTTCAGACCGATGAGGAGGTGAAGGCCGCTGTCTCAGAGTGGTTGCAGAATGCTGGAGGAAATTTCTATGCATCCGGCATTGACAAGTAGGTTGTGCATTTGCAGAAATGTTTGGGGTCTCTTGGAAACTATGAGGAAAAGTGACGTTACAGTGTATGTCGTTATAGTCGTGTTGCTGTTGTATAGGTGGTGTAATAAATGGCTATAACTGGGAAGTGCAACTTATTTTTTGATCTGTCCTCGTTAAGACGTTTCTGCAGGGGACAACAAAAATGAACGTGTTAAGCGAGAAAACTTACTACCGAATATACTAATAAAAACTAACCGACAGGGATATGGAAACACTAGATATGATTTTTTCCGACATGAAGGAATTTTACATCGTGTATCCGCGATATAGTGAAAACTATATCCACCATTTTTCAAGATGAAAGGTAAGTATTAAAAGGTGTGAAAAACATGAGAGAACAAACGGAAACAATGTGTGACTGCGACAGAATGACTTTGGCCGTCATTTAGAAAAACATCAATCAACTTTTATTATAATCTGGGTCCACCTTCTTCAATACATATTTATGTATAATAAAAGTTGTAATCTTGGTTCAATACGGAAAAACAATGAAGTTTATTTAAACATCGACCAAGTCGGCTGATGATGACCTGGACTAGGGTCGAAACCGGTACCATTTCTAATTATTATTAAATGAGAATGTAATTCACTACATTTCTTATTCTTTGGTATTGAATAGGTGGAATCTCTTTATCAATTATTTCAATTTTAATCAAGTCGACCTCTGCGCGCTTAAAGATGCGGATGCCAGTCCACTTTCTAAAGGATTTTAAGTTTTCTTGATTAGAAAGGAATTTCACTTTTTCCGTATCCATACCCAGGCAATCAAAAGACAAATATGCACCACGCTACCCAATTTCACATGATTATGTTCCTGATGATGATGATGATGATTGTTGTTTAAAGGGGCCTAGCAGCTAATCCAGATATAGGCTACTGTATCACGTGCAAAAAACTTCACTGTAACACTCAACACAATATCAATTTCTAACTTCTGAATGGAATGTGAAATATAAACACAAATAGACTCACTGTGTTATTCATCAAACTTGCTGCTAACGGGCAAGCAAAATTGAGCATTCCTGAGGCTAACAGCTTGCTCTCCGAATGTGCAACTTATCCTGTGAAGTTCAAGAATTTATAGCCTTTTCCATAATCACGCAACTGTGGCGAAGGATCATACCAGAGTTGGAAATCACGTTTGCTTTACAAGGGATAGCAAATAACATTTTCAGGGCTAGGAAAAATGCGATCGTACTAAGCGGCAATATCGAAAATTTGTGACGCGGTAAACGAGGAATTTTTTATATAGATTTAATAAGATGAGAATTGGGACTTCGAATTTACGATGTGCTAAGCAGGAAAACAAGTTAATGAAGAACGTACTAACGAGGTTTCACTGTATAGCCTATTACGGAACTTAATTTAGTTTATACGTTGAATGCATAAGGTATAGACAGGGTACATATACTGTATTTTAAAAATAGGGGGACGGGCTTCAGTGCAGTAGTTACGTGCTTGATATGTTGTTCTTCTCAGACAGCCACCAAATAGGAAAAGTATAATCAATAATAACCATACGAATAAACAAAATGGCCACCATGTAGGGCACAATTTGAACTTCATCTACACTTTTAGAATCTTAATCTTAAAAAAAAAAAAAGCACCTGAAGATTACACCATCCAATATTTTAAAAAATTCATCAATCAAACATAAAATCACTTCACAAGCTTTTAAGTATAACTTGTTTAGAAGATCACAAGGGGATATGGAGATCTCATAAAACAAGAGTCCATAACAGCAATTAGGGGTAAATACAGCAGAACCTTATTTTTCCATCTCTCTATTACTTGCTCATTGGATTATCCGACAGCCTTTCCATTCTTTAACAATATGTCGTAATGTTGTCTCCCATGGTGACCACTCCATCAGAACCTTATGTTCAGTCGGATATGTTACTAGCTATGTGGCCTGCGCGTCTTCACCTAAACTTGCCATTTGCTCCATTATGCTGGTGATTCAAGTCGTCGTCCTGAAATCTTCATTTCAGACTCGCTATCCCTCAGACTGCACAGAGCATTTATTCTATGCTGCTGAATTACATTTTGACGCTGTCAAGGAATGTGTTAACATTTTCAGATCAAAGAGAACTACTGTTCTTAGGAGATGTATATAAACAGCAAGTCACCTAAGATAGTCACTAAAAATAACTTTTAAACCATTAAGTAATGTAAAGGACAAACAAGGCCCTTAGAGATATCGAAGATACAGTTTTTCTTATGTTATCACGGGTCTCATTATCGAAGTTGCAGGAATATTCCACAGTCAACATCTGCCGACATAACTGTACTAACTCAAAAAAGGGAAGCCACACTGTTTTTTATGCTACGCATTGGTCATCGACAATGAAAATTCAGAAGTGTAATTATTTGCAAAATCTGACAAGTATTTTAAGAAGAAAGATGTCTCAATCCAACAAGTACCTCAGAAAAAATTGAGTATCTTTAAATGTGTTTGATTGACAGCCAAAGGCTGTCCCATTCAAATGAAACAAGAGTTTCATCCTCCCTCTAATGTGCAGATAAATACACTACAATTTAAAACCTGGCATATATTCAATGTCCAGAACATCTGAAATTAAACTAAAATTGTATTTATTCGGTAATAACGAGCACGCATGCAAGACTTAAGTACATGATAACCAGGAAAATGCTTAATACTACATGTCAAGATAAAGTTGTCCTGTGTAAGCCATGGCAAATAAAGCTTTCCTTTACCCATTACCCAAGATATTATGAAATGTTTTAAATCGTACAAATACCCAACTACTTGCCTTCTACAGTCCGTAGTGCATTAATGAAACTTCAAGAGTTGCTAACTTAAAGAGAACTTCTGCATTAACGGAATATTATGAACATTCATGAGAAATTAAATGTGATGGTAATTTCAGAGAAGTGAAAGATGCACAAAGACAGATTTTAAGGAGCGAGACAAGCATGTTTGATATAGATGTTGATTTCCATAGGGAATCTGAAATATTTGTCCCGAATGAGTAAATTTATAATACCAATATAAGTGGTCCGTTATTGGACATTATAAATTTTCCAGCTAACTAATTCCTGGTTGCCAGCGTTTCGCCCCCGTGTGCTAAGTTGGGTTCATCAGTTGGTACATAACCCACTCACCAAGACGCGTGGTTAGTGCATAGCGTGGAGGCCACTGAGTAGGCTACTTGGAGCAAACGGTGAAACGCTGGCAACCAGGAATGAGTTAGCTGGAAAAATGTCCAATAATGGACCATTTGTACAAGAATGTTTATCAAATAGTGATGCGAATTATTCAGGGAATAATACCTGGAACGGACTAAGAAAATAAAAACCCCTAAAGCCCAAATGCATCTAATTTTCAAGGTAAAAATTCCCATTTAAGTAAATTTGCTGTTCACAGAGAACAGCTGGTGCACAGCACATATCATAAATGGTATTTCAAATTATCTTTAAAATGTACTGCGTTTATATGTTATGAAACCCTTCCCCATGTTCTTTGTTTCTGCTGTAAAGGGGGTCTATTGATATCATAGTGATAAACAGAAAGAACATTGTTGGCTTCAATAACGATCCAACTGTGAGGTTTGGAGGGAATACATAAACAGAAGAGGTTGATGCTGAAAAGAAGACACTACGAATCGTACCTGGAATATCTAGAGGAGAAATATAACATCCTGTTCCAAAATTGGGAGGCGAATGGTGAGCTGCTCGGTTCTCTAATAGTATCTAAACTCTGAATGAACTTCTTTCGGAGTTTTGGCATTAAGATTTTGGAACTAGACTATACTGCCACTAATATTCTCAGAATCTCTCTCAAAATTGTCAGTCACCATTTGAACAGCACCACATTACAAATGAAATAAAATGTCTCCATTTGGGGATGGCTGCCTCTTCAGCGAAATTTTGAAAAAATGATTCAATAAATAGACATTATGTTTACAAAATTAATTATGAGGCTGTACCTTCACATTAACCTTTGTCAAGGGAAGTTTCCCTTTTGGGATTTTCTCTCTATTTTATTAAAAGAAAACAACTGATTAATACATAGTAATAATACTTATAGTACAAAACAAAAACAAGGAGACTGAATTCTCCTGCGACAGTTTACGTCCCCAATATTTATAAATACTGCAGCCTACAATGCATATGAAGAAATATAGTAATTAAGTTCGGAACCTTCTCTGGAACGAACAAGTTCCCTTAAGATCAAAGCAGATTCTATTCCAATCATACTTCACCCCCATAATAACATATAGCCTAGAAACCTCCACAACAACCCAACAAGTGGACAGCAAACTACAAGCCGCAGAAATGAAGTTCCTACGAACTATGGTACAGAAGACAAAAAGGGACAGGGTAAGGAATGAAAGAATAAGGGAGCAAGCTGGTGTGTACCCATCCCTGAATGAAAAAGTGACAAGGGCCCGTTTGAAATGGTTTGGCCATGTCAAACGAATGGACGATGGAAGGACAGCTACACACAGTCGTGGCCGGAAAACGACCGGTAGGAAGACCTAGGAAGAGGTGGCTGGACCAAGTGAAAGAGGACATAGGAACAAGAGGAATCAGCTGGGATGTCGTCTTGAGAGAAGAGTGGTACATGGACAGACAGAAGTGGAGAGTGCTCGTAAACCACACCCGGGCAACTGGAGTGGAAAACTGATGATGATGATGAATTTTTGCAGAAAATAGCAGCACACCAGACGAGTAAATGTGTCATTCAGGGATGAATTACGTAGGTTCACAATACCATCCTAAACCTACAGTACATGGTGGTAGTGTCAGCTTCTGGATTCCATCATTTGAAGTTCAAACCTGGCAGTAGTATTCTATTTTTCTTAAGGGCAGAAATTACCGTATTTAACCATGTAACGCCTGCCCCCATATAAGACACGCAAGATGTTTTATCGTGGGGTAACAAATTAAAAAATGCAAAGTCTGTATTTGTACGATCTGTAAATGAACGCAGCTGATTTCCTTTAATGGTATATTCATTTCAACTTACAGTTCTTTATTGTATGCAAAACACCACATACAAAATGTACATGAAAATCACATGTTAACCAAGCATGGAAAGTATGAACACTACAACAACAATGAGAGGTAAAAGTGTTTATCTCTCTGTCTTGGCAATCTCTGTGATCTCAGAGAGTGTTAGGATGCTGTGGTTGAATCAACTGCAGTCTTATATTCCAGGATCCTAGTAAATAATTATGTCACAGGTTTTAACAGACCTTATGATGGATGCTATAATTCTGGACAATGGTGAACTTTCTGTTGTGCAAGCTACCCCTTAGTGTTGCCAGATATACAAGGCATGAGTGAAAACTTATTCTGATATTAAAAATATTAACCTTACATGTAAGCCCGCACCTTAAATAATTGTTAAAATTTTCTGAAGGAAAAAAAAGTGTGGGAGTTATAGGTAAATACTGTACTCCATTCTACACTTCACATTATACGCCTCAGTATGTCGGAAATATCTATCGGCATAATGTGGTATTTCATCAAAATTAGTTAAAATCTTAGCAACAGGTATCAAATACATTCCAATTTCTCTATAATCCATCGAGTTAAGCTGAATAAAAAAAAGCTTGTCCAGAGCAGCTTAGGCAATATTATTATTATTAATAAAAGGTAGACTTTCAGAACCACTGAATGACATTTTGGGAATGTTAAGTCATTACAATATATGACATTTTAGCCCGTATTGTCAACTTTGAACAGTTTAAAGATATTAACATTAAAAGTTCCCAGCGTTAACAGCCTAATTTTACCACACAATGTTTATTATCCCTTAAACAATTAATGGAACACATTTTAAGATTAGCAGCATAGAACCAAAACTGAACTGATAGTCATGTAAATGAATGATTCTTTTTTACTTGAACAACGATGAGATGTTTCAAATGGATTTCATGTCACCCCTTTGTTGTCAAATGGCACACTAAGACCATGTAAATTTGAGTTGTAGACATGTATACCACACCTGAAGATGTCCCCAAGAGGGACGAAACATGTTCCTATAACCTTGCTTTAATAATAAAAACTTACTGTAAAGGTAAAACTTTAAATGTTAATATATTTATGTTCGATGTTAGGTCATGTAATAATTACTGTACACAGATGCATTTCAAACCTGCAACCAGGATCCTCTTCAGAGCAATAACAAAGTTGAATGAAAACTGTTCATGACGCTGTCACTCCATAGTAACTAGACTCGAGACAAACACACTGGTAGAAGTGTAGTTCATTCCAGGGCCTTCTGAGTCAAGGAGAAAGATGCTGAGTTAACTATGGAGGGTAGCCATGATCTGCTCAGTATACAGCCAGCCGCCCCGTTGGCTAAAATTATTAGGGTGTTTAGCAATTTCTATCGCCTCATGAATGATTCTATGTATACATTCCTCATGAAAAATGACAGATGCTGCATCAAAAAAGATTTGATGATCATTATTTATGGCATGTACTGCCAGAGCAGACTTCTCTGGCTAGCAAGTACCTGCGATGTTCCTTAACCCCTTAACTGGGTTTGACGCCTAAAGGCGTCAACAGCTGTTGCACGAGTACTGGGTTTGACGCCTTTAGGCGTTCTTGTAATTCTAAATGTGTTCTTACATAGGGTTAGCAGCCTATAGGCGTCTGCCTATTCTTAATCACTTCTGCCATCTACTATCGTAATTTAAAACTAATTCCATTCATGTTAGATGTGATTATTGCTGTCCTATTCATTTTTATCCAGTCTCACGCCAGTCGGGTAATTCGCGCCTAGCCGGCAGCCCGACATCTGTCTCGTGTTGCCTCGTGCAGTCCGTGCTTAATTCTTCGTAAAGATTTAATTTGTGCATATGTGCATTGAAATTACTAAATATGCGAGTTGTTGTCGTCGTCGTTGCTGTTTCGATACAGTTGTTCTGCGAACTCCACTGTCCATGTTCTGATAACTTTTTGTAAATTGGTCTGTGTATTGTAGTAAACTGTTCCGTGTGATGTGAACATGGCTTGGTTAGGAAAGACTTTGAATTATCTGAGAACCCGCCAACCGGAAGTAGGAATCACTCAAGAAAACATTGTGTTGTGTGCCTGTCAAACCGGAGGCGACGGGAAACTGTCTACTGCTGTGAGGAATGTGACGTGGCACTTTGTGCTTGCCCATGCTTCCGTATTTACCACAGTGTGCGCAATTTCCGAATGACCTACAAACCAGAAAGTATGTAGAACCTATTGATGCATATCTGAAAACTTGAAAAATGTCATAATAATGAAGGGAACACTTTATATTCACTTTCGTATGAACACACTGCGTATATATGTATATATTTACGGGTTTACAAGAAAAACGGTAATATCATAAAGCAATTGAATTTCTAATTTATCACTAATAATTCAAGTAAATCAAGTAAAATATATTTTTCTGTTGAGTATTTTCATCTGCCGCACGCTACTGTACCCATTCCAAAAGTGTACGTTGCGCTGAATAATTATTGGGTTTACATGAAAAACGGTAATATCATAATGCTATTGAAGTTCTAATTTATCACTAATAATTCAAGTAAATCAAGTAAAATATATTTTCTGTTGAGTATTTACATCTGCCGCATGCTACTGTACCCATTCCAAAAGTGCATGTTGCGCTGAATAATTACCCACTGGCTGGTTGACGTTATGAAACTATGTTCCAGTTAAGGGGTTAACCCTAATTGCTACCTTCCTACATGTTTGATCAAAATACACCGATCCAAACCAGAAAATATATATATTTATTCTAACACAGTTTAAACCAATATGATCTTAAACAGATTGCAAGCAAGTGCCTATGATGAAGAAAGGCTTAAAAGATAGTCCTGATAGGGTGCCTACTGAGAATATTGCCAATATTATCAGTGACAGATCGTATGTATGGCAAGAAGGCCAGTCTCAAAGGAGAAGAATCATGTGACAATCTGCCTTTTTGCTTAGGATATAGCATTTCATCAATCTGTTTCATTGAATAGCACTTAGGAATGTTCTCTAGGAATTCAACTTTACCGGTAACTTATCCTACTCACTAACCTCCCTTGCTCAACTGATAAGGGTGTTAAAAGCACAGCACACTTTTGACAAAGATGGCAATGAGAAGTCCCATAAAGATACCGACCGTATCTATTAATATGGCTAAGTTTACGGTAAACGGAATGACCCAAAGTTCCGTCTAATTTCCTAGAAACCAAATCATCGAAGAGCGGCAAACATCCTCAATGCTCAGTCCCCATGATAAATTTAATGTTTGGAAGTATGCTGTTCAAGTGATCCAAAAGTATGGATAATTTGTATCCAACACGGGGCCAGATAACAAATGTGTCTTCGACATATCTCAACCAGATGGAAGGCTTAAGTAAGCAAAATAAAAGACAGCGCTATTCAAAATACTGCACATAGAAATTAGTGATGACGGGTACACACGCCAATCCCATGACAACACCATCCATTTGTTCATATATTGTACCATGAAAACAAATATGTGGTGGTCAGGACAAGGAGAAAGAATAGCAATGTCACCAGGGAAGATTTTTATCTGACAGAGACAAGGTGTCCATGATTGGAATCCTAATGAAGAAACAACATATCACCAGAACAGGCATGCAGATAGGATAAAATGCCAATAAATTGCAATGAATTTCTGATGGATGCATAATTACCCATTAATTGCAATTTTAAAAAGTAAACTTGAATTCCTAAAGAGGACATTCCTGAGCAATGGCTATTCAATGAAGGAGACTGATCAAGTGATCCCGAGCAAAAAGAGACAGATTGCTGGAGCCACCTGGCTTATCTTAGTTTAGCCAGGTTTTAAGGCCAGATGCCCTTCCTGACGTGATTTTTCAGCTGAAAATTGCAACCCGCGATCAACCAGAAAACCTCAGCTGTTTGGGTGGAAAAACAAGCCTCTACCTAAATCATGCCCCCTGCAGCCAGGAAACGGAAATACAGCAGTTATACCAAACAAATTTTTAAAATCACCAAGAAACTTTTCATTAAGAAAAGTGAACATAAAATATGGAATTACCATCATTTGCTATCATACAACAAATGCTGCAATGGCAATAACCTGATGTTATTGGTACCCAGCATGAAGTTACCACAATATTTTGAGGCAAAAGAAAACTACCCTGTTATCAAGTCACATTTTTGTTAGAAAAGTGACAACAGGATCACTGGGCAAAAGTTTGTCATTCATGCAATATACATTCCAGGACCATAACATTAGAACTAAACAGAATCAAACCACCCCATATTTTATCATGCATGCATGCATTCATTAAAACCAGAACTTGTAGTACCTGATGTGAATGACTCACCTTGTTTCCCCACAGTAATTTCCTCTTCTGCATCTGCTCTGCATAACGTGCAGGGTTCATAGCTGCCGGGTTGTAATACTTGGGAAGTTCGATGCCAGTATTTGACTTCACCTGTTGCACCTGTGCTTCAATTGAGCGCTGTAACAATTGCTGTGGGGTTACAGCTGGGGGCATCTCTGGAGCTCTGAGCTCAATGCCAAGCCGCTCTAGTACTGTAAAAGAAAGAAAACAATAAACATACATCTTCATTATAGACTGTACGCCTATCAATGTTGCGCCTGTAACCCTCGAATCAACTATCTGTATGCACCTCTATTAGCAAATAGCTCCGCGGCCTCATTTAGTTCTTCTCCTATCTCTAGATCATCATGATCACCCTTGGCTTTCCTTGCCCCCTATGATAAGAGTCCATTATCCTCCTAGAAAACCTATCCTCCTCCACCCGTCTCACATGACCGTAAAACCAAAGTCTGTTTATATGCACAGCTTTATCCATCAAGTTCATCCTTAGTATCCTCACTCGGAGTACCCCTTGCCACTGTTCCATTTGTACCAGCAATCATTTACACGACCAGAGTAAGGGAACTGGCTTCAGTCCAAACGTTGTTGTAGGAGGTAATGGACAATCCTTAGGTTAAGTAGAGAAAACTTTCTCAAAAATACTAAGGTGACAGTGGAGGACTACTACAATTACAATTTTATTTCACTTGTTCATACCATCACCATTATACGATCACTGAGAATTTTACACAAACAATATTTATATATACAGTAATATATACAGTGAAACCTCATTAGTGCATTCCCCATTAACACGTTTTTCTGCTTAACACGTCGTAAATTCGAAGTCCAGATTCTCATAGTATTAAGTCTATATAAAAAGAAAATACCTCACTTATCGCATCATGAAATTTCGCTGTAACTGCTTAGTACGATCACATTTTTCCTAGACCTGAAAAATGTTACTGTATTTGTCATCCCTTCTGAAAGAAACATGATTTCCACCTTGAATAAGAGACGGCACCAGTTGTGTGATTACGGGAAAAGGCCTGAACTTAACAGGATAACTTGTACGTTCATGCAGCAAGCCGTTAGCCTCAGGAATGTTCAGTTTTGCTTGTCGGTTAGCAGCGAGACTGCTGAAAAACAGTGATCCTATTTGTGAACGTATTTCGCATTCCATTCAGAAGTTAAATTTTTTTTGTCTGTTGAATTGTACAGTAAAGTGTAGTGAATATTTGTCGCATGATATAGTAGCCTATATCTGGATTAGGAACATAATCGTGTGAAATTGACTAACGTGGTACATATTTGTCTTGTTTATTTATTTACTTGTGTCCGAAGCATACTTAATCATACAGTTACAGAAAAGTAATAGACTATTTACAAAAATTAACAAACAAAGGAAAATTGACCAAATTTACTGTACATCTAGATGGTGTTTCTCCAAAACTGAGCCACACCTATGGCATTGTCATCAGCAAGCATTAAATCTTGCACTGAGCATGAAAAAGGGCAGAGAGGACATTGATACATGTGGTTCACTGTTTGTTCTTCACCACAGTCGCACTTGCTGTCCTCCGATGTGAAGCCCCATAACTTAAGTGAGGACTTAGCCCTGCCGACACCAGTTCTTAATCGGTTAAGGGACCTCCAAACACTCCAGTCTTCATTGTAGCCAGCCGGAAGATGTTCACGCGGCTCCATCCATTCTTGCTGCTTAGATTTCCACAAGGAAAGTCTTGCCCTATCTGGTGGTCCTTTCAAGGGCTTTGATGTCTGGAGAAAACTTTTCCTGGATTTCAGCCTACATTGAGATTGATGATGACCAAACACCGGGTGAGCTTCAACATTCTCAACCTTCAGTCGTTCTTGATCAGCAGCGACTTCTCGATGAATACTTGGAGGTGCAACGCCAGCAAGACAGTATAGCTTCTCAACAGGGGTAGGTTTCAGGCATCCTGTGATTAATCTACAAGCTTCATTCAGGGCAGGGTCCACAGTCTTGGCGTGGGATGATCTATACCACACAGGCGATGCGTATTCTACAGCAGAGTAACACAGAACCAATGCAGTGGTTCTAAGAACTTGTGCCTTTGCATCCCAGTTTGTACCTCTCAGCTTCCTCAGGATGTTGTTTCTGGCACTGACTATGTGTTTGATGTTGGAACAGTTTTTTCTCAAAGTGAGAGAGCGGTCCAGCGTTACCACTAGGTATTTTGGGGTGAAAGAATGTTCCAAGATGGTTCCATTCCAGGAGACATGTAATTTCCTTGATGCTTCTCTGTTTTTGAGGTGGAAAGCACAAAGCAGAGATTTTGACGGATTCGGCTTTAGGTGGTTAGCTTTGTAATATGTGCCTAATTCCTTCAGAGCGCTGTCAAGAGTGAATTCTACCTCTTCAAAAGTTTCACACTGGCAGGCTAGTGCAAGGTCATCTGCATATATGAAACTTCTTGTTTTGTTAGGGAGTGGTTGGTCATTATAATATGCTTACAATATTGTGATTTTTATTCCACCTTTTCGATACAATTTGTTTTATGTTGTTAGAAAATCTTAATGCTACAACACTATTTTATAGGGACATGTTTCGCTTGATTTCAAGCATCCTCAGCCTATATACTCATCTCAAGGTTAAGACCTGTCATTTTTGATTTGCTTTAACAAATTTTTGCTTAATTAATTCTAAAAGTAAGTAATAAAATACGTAAACAAAGGAATTTGTGAATACGTTAATAGCTTAACAATATGAATGACTATACTAAAATTGGAATATCCGTTAATTCTAAAGACATTGACGTCCAAAACACATTATCTTCAAAATGTTGAAAATTTGGCTAAAATTGTTTTCCTGAAGTTCTAGTTTATTAAAAACAATTGTAATTTGACTTCTATGTTAAAATTTGAGTCGTAATTTTTGTTAAAACTTATTGGTGTCTGAAGATTAAAATCTTGGATACATTGGAATTCTGCTTCAGGTATTAATTTTGAGGCTTGCTACTGTAATTTATTAGTTCTGAACAGTAAAATGCTGAATTAGGTAGTTCATCAAACTAGTCTTGTTTTGAAAATCAGATATTCCTTTGGTAGTAGTTTGTATTTATATGAGGGTTTAGTCAAAAGGGACGTCAATCCAAAATCTTGAGGTGTTGATTTGCTTCTTTCACAATATTTGAATGATGGTGCGTCCCTTTGACTGCTACTACAAAACTTCGTGGTATTTCTTACATTACGGTGACTTATCTGTTGTGGTTCAGCTCCTTGTGTTATACACATGGAAAAGCTTTTCCATATGTATAACACAAGGAATAGATAACAGTCACCACGTGGTTAACCTATCCCGCTCAGCGTGTATGGTATTTGGTACGCTTCGCGATCTTTCGCATTTTCCTTCAGTAATTAGTGTGTTTTTCATATTGTTGGAGGGTTCTAGTGACTGAGATCAGTGGAGTGTTGCCTTTGTAGCCCATAACCTCCTTCCTGTGCCAGCCATTAGCAGCGAGTGATGTTTTATTTCCTCATTCTCTTTTATTCTTAATAATATATTCTCCCGCCTTTGCTGGCAGGACCTAGAGTTTACAGTGCACTATGTCTTCTGGAATGGGCTAGAGCAATTTTGTTACTTTCATTGATCTGTCTCTGTCTTATCCTTGACTTTGACAATGTGAAAGTGACTGAGGTATGAGCGATGCTAGTAATGCCATTCCTTATGCAGCCAGTCCCTGCTATGAATGGTGTGAAAATGTTGCTTATAGGGTCGGTTGGTGCATGCATTTCTGTGGGCTTGGCAGACTGATTGTAACAGCAACTTATGGCTCGGCGAGGAAAGCAACGGGAAACTACCTCACTCCTCATTTCCCTATTACGCCTCTTCAGTGATGCCTAGGCCATCTATGACAGCTGATGGCAGAGCTGTTGAGGATCCAACCATCCTTCGGGCTGAAGACTGAACATGCATACAATATATTCCCTTATTAGTGTCAGATGTTAGTAAGTACGGTTTTTGTGAATTTGTTTTCAATCCATATTCATTAGTTTTTCTGAGTACAGTATTACATTTTACAAGGGCTGTTTACCGTGGCCGTACTGCATCAGCTGTTCTTGCGGGTGTAGCGCGCTGGCAACAGAGGAAAGGCGATACTCATTTGTTTTGCGAAACTTCAATTTAGAAGTAAGGCCGTGTGGAGTCAATTACTGAACAGGCTTCTTGAGAGTCAACTGGCAGTGGGAATTAGCTAAGAGCACATTGTGCTACAGCAAAGGTTGTGTCAACCATGCCTTGTGGGTTGGCACCAAGTCCTGCCAGAATATCCAGTGGATACACACACAAAACGTGGCGACTACATAATTTTTTCTTGAATGTTGCTTTGGTAATTGTAGGCACAAGTTTTCACTCCCCTTTCACAGAAATGCCATGGTGTGACTTCATTAACACTTCTCACAAAACCATCAATGACAGACATGAAAGTTCACAGTGGCTTTCCAAGAGCTGGGAGCATTCATTTGATTATTCCAGCAATTCAGTTTTTCTTCCGTAGTGAAAATTTTCAAGTCGGCAAAGAGAATTTGTTCGTGACTGCCATTTGTATTATTCTCCAACAGTCTCTCAAAACTTTGTCAAAAGGAAAACTGCTGACAGTTGCTTTCTTGCTCTTCTTTGGTACGTTCCAAATCTAAAATATTTCTAATGGTGCATGGCATCGTTTGAGGTAAGAGTTTAATTTCCTACGACAAAATTCTTTACTCGTGGAATGGATTTCTTTCAACATCTGATGAAAGCTTTGAATTGATGGTTTCTGGTGCCATTCTCACACATTGTTGACTACTCCCACAGAGGAAGTTGCATTGTATTGTTTAAAGGTTCATTATAAAAATTTGGTTGTTATTTACACCAGTCTGGACAAGTATATTCACTAGATTCTTGTTTCAGTCGTGTGGCAAGATCACAGCGATAAGGTTTCTTTGCATTCCCCATGCCAGGATGACTGTGCGACAACGGACCGTTGACTGCTTCTTTTCAAGACTTCAGATTATAATGTTGCCTCGCTGTACCCACTACACACGGGATTTCAAACGTGTTTAATTTCAAAAATGGAAATTTACAAAGATCAACATAAAAGAAAGTTTATCACAGTACTCAATGAAATAAGGTAAACTTACCTGTCAGTTTATTGGGTTTCTTGTCATAGCCTCTCCTACGATGATCCTTACTAGGCCTGTCCCGGCTACGGGACCTTCTATCCCTGCTCCGTGATCTCCTGTCTCTGCTACGAGATCTCCGTTGATCCCGGCTCCTTGACCTTCGGTCACGGCTGTGAGATCTCTGCCGATCCCTGCTCTTCGAACTGCGACAGCGCTCACGATCCTTTTCGCTACTGCCGCCTGATCTAGAGGAGCGAGACAGGTCAGAATGTTTGGAGTAACTTGAAAGAGAAGATGAATGACGGGACTGAGGGCTACGAGATCGATGCCTGTGGTCAGGAGAACGATTTCGCCTGGAAAATAAACAGGTTGGCAAAGTGAAGATATTTCTGCATTTATGTTTCAAGGAGTCACAAAGATAAGAATGTTTTGAACTTTCGAGTGATAGTGTTTACAGATGAGATGATCCAAAGGATTAGCAGCTAGTGTCCACCCGGGATCGCAGCACCTTTTCGCAGGGATTTTCATCACAAAATATTATATTTTCTGTGACCTGAAATCTCTGCAAAATATCCATCATCTGACAGACCTTTGTTATTTACTATGTTACATGAAAAATGTACACTCTTTATGAACACAATTATACACTTACACTTCCTTAGAAATAACACAAAGGAGGGAGTTGGCCATATTGTTAGGGTCACGTAGCTATTAGCCTGCATTACTGGGTTTGAACCACAATGCTGGCAGCCCTGGAGATGGTGTTATGTGGTTTCACATTTTCGCACCGGGCAGATGCTGGGGCTGTTCCATAATTAAGGCCATGGTCGCTTCCTTCCCGCTCCTAGCCCTTTCCTATTCCATCATCGCCAAAAGACATATCTGTGTCAGTGAGATGTAAAAAAAAATCCACACCACAAACAGAATGATCAAATATTATTACTGAATATAAATACCACCCCACCCAATAAAATATCTAATGCATTTGCAAATATATTTGAACAAATAAGGGATGATGTGTAAAATTTCGGGCAAATAAGCTTCCCCCTGTAGCAATTTTGAGTACCGTATAATCCCAAATAACACCCGCACTTTTTTCCCAAAAACATTGGTTCCAAATCTTGGGTGCGGGTCATAATCAAGCCGTTCATTCTCTTAAATATTTACAACGTTTACATGGAGAATTGAAATATATATTGAATATGGTTACCATACTCAATATACCACGTATAAACGGGCATTCAGGTCTTATTGTGTTTTAGTTGCGTTCTAGAAAACAAGATCGATTTTTTCTACATACGGTTACAGTGGCATGTAAACGCAAAACTTAATGTAATGAAATATGGTAAATCAAAGAATATGGGCAAATATGCAGTAAATATGAAAGCCGCTGCCGCGGATGCTCGATAGTCATTTGTTTCACAAGTGTTGCTGGCGCTGGATGCGCAAATGGCTATTCTTGCGGGATATCGTACTTTGCGAGAGTCGAGAGTGTTGGTTACGGAAGTCTACCTCGCTCGCATTTGAGTTCCGTATCTGTCCCATGAAAGTGCTGTCTCGATAGTAAGCGATGGATGCAAAACGGCGCCTGCGCTGATTTACCGTGCGACAGAAACTTAAAGTTGTAAGCGAAGCTGAAATATACAGAAATTGTGCCGTTGGCAAAAAGTACAATATTGATGAATCGTGTATTTGTGATTGGAGGAAGAAGGAAAAACTTCTAAAAAGTAACGGCGGTCACAGAGCGTTCCGCGGGTGGAGTGCAGTGTTTCCGGAAATTGAAGAACGACTCCACACATTTGTGATAGAAAAACGTGTTAGGATATGGTGTGTCTATACTGAAATGTGTCAAGTGAAAGCACTGGAGATCTCAAAAGAACTCAGAACACAGGGTTTTACTGCAAGTCGCGGATGGATCCGAAACTTTTATTGGAGAAAGGGGAGACGGCCTACGTCTATTTCACAACGTCTCCCTGGGGCGTATGAAAAAAAAAAATTAACGGCCTTTCAGCGTTACAATATTCATTTGAGGAAGCAAAATTCTTATTTGCTGTCGCAAATTGGGAATGCTGACCAGACCCCTGTCTATTTTGAAATGCCGTTGGAAAATACAGTGGATACGAAGTATTCTAAAAGTGTAACCATCAGAACAGGTGGTAACGAAAATCAACGATGCACGGTAATGTTGTGCATATTAGCAGATGGCACCAAACTCCCTCCATATGTGGTTCTGAAAAGGAAAACGCTTCCGAAAGGAAACTTGCCATCCAGTGTTATTGTTAGAACACGAGTCCGGCTGGATTGACAGTGCGTTATGTGAGGACTGGGTGAAGTGCGTTTGGCAACGTCGCCTGGGAGCTTTGTTAAAGAAACAAAACATGCTCGTGGTGGACAGTTACCGAGGACATACAACTGATGCCGTAAAAGATACGAGGAGGAAAGGAAAAACTGATTTTGTGATAATACCCGGAGGACTCCCTTCTATTCTACAGCCGTTGGCTGTGTGCGTGAACCGGCCTTTCAAAACTGCAACAAAACAGTTGTACACCGAATGGATGTCTGATGGTGATCAGGCGTTAACACCAACCGGACGAGTGAAGAGGCCTGAAGTGGGACTAATATGCAGCTGGATCAAGACCGCATGTGCGTGCATTCCCAACGATCTAGTGTCCAAAAGCTTTAAGAAATCTGGAATTTCAAATTCAGTGGACAGTAGTGAGGACAACTATTTGTGGAAAGATGCCACTGACGAAGGTTCTTATGGTGAAACGTCAGTATTTTCTCTATATCTCTTGACGAATGGAACAAAATGCACCAATAAGCCATTCCATTATGACCACCTCAACCTGGGAATATTTTGCACGCCTGGAGCGGGGAGACTAACACGTAACATGTTGGTGGTATAGTATATATGCAGCAGAGGCTGTCGTGCATCATCCGGAGTGACTGTGAGACCACAGTTTGAGAAGTCACCAATGGGTACAATGGTGATGAAGAGCCCAACATGTCTCAGCGCAAGGTTCATCGAACACCACTGTGCAATGGACTGCTGGAGTCGACCCAGTTGTAGCCCAAGGCTAAATGTGCTCCACTGAATGCAGGGCGAGGCAAGAGCAAAATCATAGCCACTGGACCGTGAATGATTGTAGAAAGGGTGTCCTGGACCGATGAGTCCAGATTCCCGATTTATCACATTGACGGCCAAGCACGTGTACAATGATTTCCATCTGAGTATACGGCACATGGTTGCACAGTAGAACAGGCAAGCTGATGGAGGTGTGCTGGGCAATGTTTTCAAGGGACACACGGGACCCATTATTCAGGTACACCAATCCATAACAGCTATCCAGTATCTATATGCTGTTGGGTACTAAGTTCATCTGTTCATGTCAGCAGTGTTAGTTGATAGTGATGGCCACTATCAACAGGACAATGTGCCACTCCACACTGCCAGGATCGTGAAGGACTGATTTGAGGAAAATGCTAGAGCATATGCTTTAATGCTGTGGCCTCTAATAGCCTCCATATGAAGCCCATTGGACATATTATGTGATTCGATTTGGAGGAGGAGGTTCGTGCTATATTTCCACAGTCCAGCAGTGTACGCTAACTGTAGGACCTGATGTTGCGCTTGTGGTACCAAAACACTTGAGGATACCTTCCACCACCGGAACTTCATCGCGCAATTATATGAAGTCCTAAAAATAGGGGAAATTGTAAGGTGAAGTTCTATATTATTATGCAATATAATGTATTGCTTTATTTATTCTATCATTTTACTTTGTCGTGTGTTGTTCCACCGCATTAATATAAGGTTTCTTTAGTCTTTAGAAAAAAACGTTCATATTTTATATCAATATTATGCAATATAATATATTGCTTTATTTATTCTATCATTTTACTTTGTCGTGTGTTGTTCCACCGCATTAATATAAGGTTGAAAAATACTTTCATATTTTATATCAATATTATGCAATATAATGCATTGCTTCATTTATTTTATCATTTTACTTTGTCGTGTGTTGTTCCACCGCATTAACATAAGGCTCTTTAGTCTTTAGAAAAATACTTTCATATTTTATATCAATAGTATAGGAGATTAGATAAAACTGTAGAATATAGTTTAGATATAAGTTTCACCATGTTAATTGTAGCTTATCTATCGTAGTTGCCACTGTAATTGGGATACTAAGTCCTGTAGTGTGCAATAAATAAATAAATAAATAAATAAATAAATAAATAAATAAATAAATAAATAAATAAATAAATAAATAAATAAATAAATAAATAAATAAAGTAAATGCCTCACCGAGCGGCCATGGTTCTGGAAGCAAAAAGTGGTCCTATATCGTATTATAGAGGCGGTCATAATATAAAGGCTCACCATTGTACATTAAACCTAAAGACTGCCGAGATCCAATGCGAGTCAATGCTCTGTGAATCATAATGCTGCCATGATCCGATCCTGTAAGGGCTTGTTTCCAAATGCAGTTTGTTCAGGTTTAACGCAACAGATGACTCGCATGTGCATGTTGGCTGATCCATGGTATCTCTAGCAAAAAGTAAAAGCCACTTCCTCTCTGACAAAGATATATAACATTCTTATTTTGTATTTTTTTGTGAGGTTGGCACATGTTGGCCATGTTGCCGAGCAAGTTTGTTTGGCGCAAGTATTGCTTTTATCGTGTTTTTGCGTATTATACTGTAAATTTGTGTACGGTAAGATAGTAAAATATTATTCCACGTGTGTGATGCAGACTTGGAATCAATGTTGTTAGGAAGTGACAGCGATATTTCTTCTAGCAAAGATAAAAACTGTGAGACAGTTAAAGTTCACGACACAGATACTAGGCCTACAGGTGTTACCCCTCCTCAAATCACTACTAATATTATTATAACTGATGCTGCTACTACAAATGACGATGGTGAAGATGAAGATTTTAGTGTTAAGTAAGATGCAGGTCAACTTGACGAACTTAACTTCAAATTTCAATTTCAAAAACTAAATTCATTTGGACAGTTTTAAACATACATATTTAAAACTTTTAACATTAAAAGACAACACAGTTAACTGATTCAAACATTTATGTGAAATAATTAAGAAAATGAAATACTATGCCAGTCAAATTGAGAAATTTAATTATAGAAACTGGAAATGGATAGTTCATTAATATGTTTTGAATATAAAGACCTAAGCGACAACAAAGTAAATCCCAGGATGTATACATGGATATATTGTGAATCATTAGAAGAAAATTCACCAATATAGCTTCAAAAGTGAGGAGAGTATAAAATTTTCAGTAAAACCTTACATTCGACCTGAATTTAGGTTGGCAGTTTTAGCAGTACTACATTATTTTAGTTTGGCAGGGAAAGGGTTAAACATCTGATGTTCTGGCAACACTTGCTATATTTACTCGCATGTATTTTGCCATCACATATATCACACCCTAATTTTTGAAATAATCTCCGCTTATATCACACATTGCTCTTCTTTCATGTGCAAGTATAAATATGACAAGGTACACCCAACAGCATGCAGGCCGGTTCTTGACTCAAAGGGCAAACAAAATCAAACCCCATGGCTCAACAGCCTCGAAAGGCTATGTCCTACCAAGCGGCCGATGCTCAGCCTGAAGAATTTCAGATTATAAGGCCAGGAATTGAACCTGGGGCCCCCAGGTAAGAGTCAGGCATGCTACCCCTACACCGCAGGACTGGCATTCAAAGTGCAACAGTCTCCTTAATCACCTGTAGCCTAATGAGTTAGATGGAATACGACACTATTGAACTGGATGCAATTTCAGTACAAGACCGAGTCCAGAGTCCCTCCTTTGATTTCAAGCACGACTTCGCCTATAAGTAGCTATGGAAAAGCACTGAAGGTTCAAAATTTGAGCATTCAATTTGTGGAGGAACGCTAAACATGCCACGGTCCACAATTTACTGTGAAGGAGTTCAATGTATGCTACAGGCGGAAACAAAAAGTTGCTCTTGAAAATGCCAACAAATCATGGGAAGCATTCCTTGGACCGAAAGAATGTTAAAATTAAATACATGACGACTGCTGATAGTAGGCAGCGCAGCTAAATGAAATCGGAAATGGCAGGGCAGCGTGGAATACTACAAACTTAAAAATACTAAAAATACTTTATGTTCAAGAACACGTTAAGGAACATAATAAATTGCCATCTACTATGTGAAATCATGAGACTTTTTTATCTTTAAAAAGTATTTTAATTCTAAACAATATCCGAGAAACCGGAACTGTGAAATGATGACTTAATTCTAATCAACTGACTTACTAATTTCTTGCATATACCTTCCACCCAGATTTTTAAGCAAATATGGTATTATAGCCATTAAAGTGCGCCTTCTTAATTGTAACTCCTGCCCTCTCGTTTGCACCATGCAAGATTTGGTGAAGGCCACACCAAATGATCGAGATCTCACCAAATTCTGGTCCGATATGATATAATTGTTACTTGAATGTACCTCTAGTATGTTTTCATCAGTTAGGCCCATTAATTATTTCTTATTCTTAATAATTCATATCATGTACTGCTTCTGATACGAATAAATAAATAAATAAATAAATAAATAAATAAATAAATAAATAAATAAATAAATAAATAAATAAATAAATAAATAGCCATTAAAATTGCGTTTATCCTTGTAGTAGTTAAATCTGACAAACTCACCACCGCTTGACCTATACAGATATAAACCTATTCACGAAAGTTTAATTTTAAGGTAAATGCAGTAAATCTTAACATTTAAATCTTCAATAAGAGATCTGTTAAGATGATCAGTTTCTCCTGTATGTTCTTCTAAAAGTCTAAAATCTAGACGAAGACAATGCACTTAAACCTTGCCCAGTACTAAATGGCATTGTTTCTTCCTAATAAAACACAAACCAACAAGTTGTGCAGTAATATCACAAAAAATAAATTCCCCTACCTTATATCTAAGTCTTTACTCCTTGACAGGTTCTTGCTCTGCCTTTCATGACTGCCACTCCGCCTGTCACGACTCCTGCTTCGTCGATCTCTCTCAGAGCGTCCACTCTTGTCTCTGTTGGGTCTGTCCAGGTAACGAGACCTCTCCTTGTCCTTGTCCCTGCTACAAGTCAAACCTCAATTCACCTTAAAGGGAAGATGGGCAAAGGACACTAAAGTACAAGGAAAATTGAATTACACTGCTGAAAGGAAAACATATAAAATTTAACATTACCTAGGTGAAGATCAAAGTGCCATGTTGAGAGATGCATAAAATCTTGCTAAACAAAGAAAGAGAATGCCAGACAGTTCAATTCTTTTAAATAACAGTCTCGATGGACTCAGTAAATGATAAAAGATGACCAAGAAAATTCTATCCATTTTTCACGCGAGGAAGACGAGTTCACAGATGCCGGCGGAAGACAGCCACGTAGTGGGAATGCAGCCAGAGGGAGGAGAGAGGCTTTATCCTTGGCCTGGGAATGCGAAGTGTGCAGTTATAGCTCGAGCAATGGCATAAAGAGATGGAAGTGTCCATGCAGTTGTTTATAATTAGTCATAGGATATAAATGTGGTTTTGATCCATACTGAATTGTGATCACAATAATAATAATTAATGTTGTATGGTCAATATAGTATTGAAAAAGGTGGACCATACGACATTAATTTAATAATTATAATAATAAGTAGTTCCTGTCGCTGCCACCCGTAATTGCTTGTCAGACTCCTAAAGCTTGTTAACACTTGCAGGCCCCTACTGGAATGTGTGCAACGTGTATTGAAGCAGAAGCAATCAGCATTGATCAATCGCAAGGGTGTACTGATCTTGCATGATAACACTTAGCCACGTAGCGCGAGTGACTGAGGAGACCGTACAGTGACTTGGCTGGGAGACCCTGTGCCATCAACACTACTACCCAGACCTAGCACCAACTGATTACCAACTTTTCATTCCGTGGACAATCACCTTCATGGGAAATCATTCCCCAATGAGGCCTGAGGGAGGAGGCATTTGTGGACCTTTTTGCAACCAAGACCCTGATTTTTATCGCCAGGTCATTGCACAGCTGGAGACACGCTGGCAACAGGAGCTGGATGCCGATGGGAACTACTCTGAGGATTAAAGGTACGCAACACTTGCTCTGTACAGTCTTGTGCCTGATGCTTAATGTACGGAACTTTATTGTTACCTTGTATTTTCAATGACAAGTCTGCACTTGTCCAAACAATGGTTACCAATGGAAATAAGAATGACAAAAGGTTGACATAAAATTCAGGTGTAATATCAAGTATGGTCAATTTCATGATATAGTCACATTGTTTCATTTCCATAAGAAGCAACAACTTTGAGGTAGAAGTTCATGAACACCAAGTAGTTACATAGGCTGGTTAAGACAGGGGAGAAAGAAACTATGAGATTATCAGCCAGGCGAAAAGTTCCAACCACTCGAAATCTGAGGTTATAAGCCAAGAAAAACAGAATGCATAGCATTTCTTAGCCCTCAAAATCAAATACCGTATTAATTCGTGTATTGGACGCCCCCCGCCCCGGTCTTTTCGAGACATAGAAAATGAAAAAAATAAATCTTGCATAGAAGACCCCCCTAACGTAATTAGTCAGAGAAGAGCAACAATTCTACTTCAAAGCGGCTACAAGCCTTATGCAACTCTGATGACATCACACAAATTTGTGAATAGTTTCAACCATACGACCCAAGAAATAAAAATATGCAAATTTTTATACAACACTTTTTCGCCTTGTCAATACTTTACGTATTTTATTATAACTAATTACTGTACATGTTTCGAGAGCTAACTAGCCAAAACATCAACATGGTGAAAACAATCAATTATGAAAATACATTTCGAAGTCACGCGGTACATCTGTATTTCATAGTTATGAAATGTCCGCCTCCGTAACGTAGGCCTACAATGTCTGCCAGCGTAATGGTTAGCACAATTATCTGCCGTTCTCAGTAGCCTCAGTTTGATTCTCGGTACCGTACTGCCAGATATTTACGAATGGCAGAAAGGTGGATTTACGGTAAAAATGGTACATGCAACTCCCTTCCACTGGGGGCCTGTCTAAAAAAGAGCTGCACCACCTCGGGATGAGAAAACAAGTTTACTTTAGTTAAAAAATATTCACAGTGGTTGCTAGGCCTATTAGTGGTGGTGGTGATTGTTTTAAGAGGAAGTACAACTAGGCAACCATCCTCTATATAACACTAATCAGAGGGGTCCGAAACTTCGAAAAATGAAGTTATCGGCCAAAGAAAGACAAGGGCCACGAAGGACGTTAAAATGAAAGACTCCCTAGCCCTCGCAAACCTAATAGCGTCGGGGTCGGAAAAGAACAAATGTTGACCAAGGGAGGTCGGATAGGATAGATGAAAGTGAGGAGCCTGGCACAAGTAAGTGGAAGCAATGCCAGGACTCAGCTAAGGCCCCCGTGGTCGCCAGCCCACGCTCCAAAGTTCAGAGCGCCTGGGGGCCCTTTTAGTCGCCTCTTACGACAGGCAGGGGATACCGTGGGTGTTATTCTACCGCCCCCACCCACAGGGGGATGCTAGACCTATTAATATAGGCAAGCGAGATCATTAACAATGTAATCGTTTAATACCTCGTAACTCGGGCCAATATAGGGTTTTTGGGAGAGAAGTAGGATTAAAACACGATAAAAACAATCCAATCACAATTGTTTTACTCGCCAACAGACCTAACAAATAATAATAATAATATCGATTTTTTTATGTCCCGACTTACTTGGAACGATTTTTGGATATGCCAAACAAAACATACTAGGGTATGCATTAATAAAAAATGGGAGACAACGAACGCACGAAATTAAACTTTATGCTGATAAAACGCCTGTTAGATGTCCATAAATGTGTCAAACTTTCCTGTTATTTATTTTTATTCTTTCAGTTGTGGAACTTTTGGCACTATCCGGGCGATAGCATACCTAACCTAAACAATGCAGTCTTATCTTATCTCATTTACAGCTGTTTACGTAAATCCTGATGTGATAAATGTAGAGAAAAGCATGAAATATACTTAAAAATAAGGGTCCGGCTTTCAACAGCCGCAGTTATCAAAAGAATGCTTCCAGTCACTATGTATTACATCCGGATATACAACTTGTAACATACGCTAGTTATCAGCTGGTGGTTTGGCATGCTTTCAACAACACGGTTGGGAATAGTTTCACACAGTTTGGACTCTAATAATCGGTAACAAAACTATTTTTAAGAGGTTCAGAAAGACGGGTCCTCGAGTGCTCTCTCTATTGCAGTGCATGGCTGACGAAATGGCAGTGAAGATGACGTTACTTGGAATGACGACACGCCGGTAGCAGGGAAGTTAGCGGTGGAAGACAATTAAAATGAAAGCAGCGATCAGGTTTACTTTGTGGTATGCCTACTGCTCAACTGACAGAGCCAAATGACCGGCCATCGAGTTACTTTGTATCAATATTGCATAATATGACAATACGATACCCTTATCCCTTTTCTCTACGGGGTCGAGTATGAAGTGAGATGAATCTTCGCAGTGAGTTTTTACGACCTTCCTGATGTAGACCTCATCAGAGGAATTAATGAGATGAGACGAATGAGGTGATATGAGTAACTAAAACATATTATATTTACTTTATATGTAGGCCTAAAAGTTGTGTTTACCATTTATTGACTTTTTACATTTAGAAATACAGTGGAACCTCGATTCTCCGCTTTTGGAGGGAACACAGGAAAAAAAAAAACTTACAACATGGGAAAATGGAAAATCCGGGAATGAATGAAACCATCAACAATTTGGCTAAACATCACAAAAATGAAATATGTATGCTTAAAATCTTACAAACGCCCTTAAACCAAACCAAACTACAGCCCCAATGGGTCTTCTGCTTACCAAGCGACCACCCTCGGTCCGAAGGCCTGCAGATTACGAGGCGACGCATGGTCAGTGTGACGGAATCCTCTCAGCCGTTATTCCTGACTCTCTAGACTGGGGTCACCATATCACCATTTAACAGCTCCTTAATTAAAGGTAATCGTAGAATGACTGAACCTGGAACCATCCCTCACATCCAGGCAAAAATGCCTGACCTGGCCAGTAATCGAACTCGGGCCCTCGGGTGAGAGGTGGGCAACTTAAGATACCGGGGCTGGCTTTTTCAAACGTTAATTACCGGTACGCGACTTAGAAATCTCCAAACTTCACATTCAGTTTTACTGGGCAAACTTCCGTCAGTTTCCTCTGAAAACTTCTTTCAGTTCAGCAATTCTGATCAGCCAAACTCTTCGAAAAATCTAATACCTGTAACGCCAAGCCAAACAACAATCGACCACAAGTAGTTTTTGATTCTCTAATATAAGAAAATAAAGCACATTAGATACAAAAGCGTCTAACATCATGGCGAAATCTGTTTTTTTAATCTTCCATTGTAATTTGGTCACCATCATACTGTTCCTAGTCAGTTTATGGAAATCTTGTACCGCGTAAATTAGGCCTACATCGACTTTTAAAGGTTATGTTGAACTTGAGAATATGGTTTCGAAGTATAAATCCTCAAGTTCTCGAATGCATTATATTTAGTTCTGCCAGTCACTAATCACATCAAACTGGAAAGAGAAAAATGATCATTAACACTTCCGAAATTACGATTATTCACGACCTTGAGCTCAGCTGGAAAGCGCGCTCGCTGTACATGTCGGCAACGAGTGCAAAATGGTACAAAGTTTTTTAATGTAATGTGCGCAAATTAAACGACTGTGGCTTTTATAACATTTTAACACAAAAACATGAAATTCCCAGTCTTATATTAGGACAAAAACAGTGATAGGCAATCCCAAAACCTCCCATGGCTTTACGTATGAAAGGTGCAACATCTGTTCTGGTCTCGATAAAATAATCGTATACGATAACATTTAAATACTAAATTCGTGTTACTTAAGAAGGAGCACTTTCAATTCCTGCCTGAGAGCCCAGTGACTATACAGTGCCATGAGGGAAATGCCGAAAACACTCGAAAAAAGTAAACACCTAACCCTGGACATAATGTAGACATTTTGCAAGTACGAACATTTGACGAAACTTGTTCCGTCTTCAAATAGAGCTGTCGAAATGCGCTCTGTCTCCTTCCAATTGTTGTAGGAACACTCTGCTTTATGATTTCCGAGGATTCTCTAAACAATACTATCCGAATGCGATGCTAAGATGATCCCTTATGCAAGTTCACCGCCGACTGCTTTTCAGGAGGCCTACAGTACTTCTTCAAATTACCGCAATGGCGTAACGCCAACACCACATCCGTAAGTATGCCGTAGCCGTCCTTTCGTAAGATATAGTTTCTTGAAAAATGCATGATCGAGGATTTAGCGTTCATGGGATTGAAATTTCTGGACGGTTGGTCCAGAAAATCGATTCTTCGAGGAACAGATAATGCGCGACTTTTAAAACGTGATTTAATTAGGATGCTCGCAGGACCACGTAATTTGAATGAATAATACGGGAAAACGTAGTTTCCGGCAACGTATAATCGAGGTTCTACTGTACTGCCTTCCAACGAAAATAGCTAGTATAACTCGTATACATTCATAGGTTTGTTAAAGAACAGTTTAGAATGTTTACATGTACAATTTATAGCTCTTCATAGCCTAGAAGTCATGTGTTAACTGCACAAAATTTGAGATCACATATTGGACCCCCCCTTTACATTTTCTGACTGGAAAAGTGGGGGGGAAAAAAGGGTCTAATATGCGAGTAAATACGGTATTAATAAGGATGGAAACAAACGTAAAGAGATGATTCAAGGAAGATCAGACAAAAAGGCTGAACAGAATACTCGGACAAGAAAGTTGAAGTATTGTACGATTCAGTTGGAACTCAACGGTTCATAATAATTTCACTGAGGTCGTGAAAACCTTACGGCTCTTCTAAGATGGTTATAAGCGTAAGAATTGAGACCATCTTCCGAAACTCTTAAATCCAAAATTAATGGGTTTTGGTATGTTATGTCATATTACTGGTGTATTAGGCATATTATTTTATCAAATTTCGAAGAAAAAAGAGAACAGCTCGACTAAAAATACTTTCAATTACAAAAATTAAATTATCCTTTTCAATATGTACTATGTACATTTGATTGTAGTTTTGCTGAACACATTGCAAAGGAGCAAAACTAACTGTATGGAAAATTTGTAACACATAAAATATCATTAGCACGGTAGATTTAAATCTGTTTTAAAAAAAGCCTTTGAGTAACTATATGAAGTGTTAACCAGCATTATGAGTCCAATGAGTGATTACCAGCCAGCATGTTATGGATGACTATATGGTGTGTCTGCATGAAGTTACATATTTAAATAAATTATAATTCTGGCACAGGACATGATCTGCATTTCTAGACCGACAACAATTGCTAATAGTGCTTTGAAGTGAGTGTACATGCTGGCTTCCCTGCATCGCAAGCCATTCCCTCGTCAGCATCATAGATGTAAACAAATGTCAGCATGCTAGTTGCTAGCGGTGACTGATGAGGAAAGTAGTTACACACTACGTACCAAGTACTACTTTTCTATAAATTACGAGGCCCGTTCAAAACATAAACCTAACTTCGAAAATATCATTCAAATGCAAAGTCTTCGTGGTTTCTGGTAAGTAGTTCTATGTGGCGGCATACAGGATCTGTCATATAAACTCAGACTGAACGCACGGTGTTTGTACTCTGTGCTACAGCGGCTGCCTTGCCCAGATTTAAGCATGTATACAATCTTATATGAAATCTTACCTTATAAAAGATGTTGGAAGTGTCGTCCTTCATGGGTTATACAGGCGCTGTATCTAGTAACCACATTCTGGCTGAAGCAAGTGAGTTTTGCCACTGTAATGTTTCTGATTTCATTCGTAATGTTTTCTTTCAGTTCCTCCAATGTGTGAGGATTTGTTCAACACAATTTTTCTTTCCATTTACCCCACAAGTATAAATCACCCACTGTTAGATCTGTAGAACGAGCAGGAAATAGGCCAGTACTGACCACTCTGTCTGCAAACACTTCAGAGATTGTAAGAAGGGGATCTCCTGCTGTATGAGCAGGGGCTGAATCTTGTTGAAACCACCCACATGACGGAAGAACTGCGTCAAAGTGTCATCCTGGTACCTCTCTGCATTTACCGTCGTCTTGAAAAAAATAGGCCCAATTATTTGTCTTGCACTAATAGGACACCAAACACCAGTCTTCCTATCATAATGAGGAACTTTGTAAACACCATTAGGATTTTCTGCACATCAATAGCAAGAGTTATGATTGTTCACACGACCATTAAGACGAAACCAGAACTTTTACATATGAAAATATGGTGTTGCAATGATAACTGTCTCACCATGCTAACAGCTGAGATTCAGTCTGGCGACTGATGCTTGCCAGGTCGAACAGGTGCAGGCTGCTTGCAAGGTCAAGAACTATGTGTGCACCTCCCAAACTGCAGCTGCCATAGCCCAGAGTACAAACACCATGTGTTCAGTCTGGGTTTATATGAGAGACCCTGTACTTCCAAAGTTAACTAGCCATCTGCTGTGCATTTCTGAAACAATTAATTAATCTCTCAGAAGCCGCTAGTTCACGATTATGCCGAGCATGTGTTGTGATTGTTGAGATATCTGAATATTACAAGTAGCATATCAATATTCGCTTCTGCTTCAAACATGGGAAAACTTTTACGAAAATACATCAAATGATCGGTAGTTTACGCTGATTTGCTGAGGCTGATTAAAGCATGGCAGACCAGGTCAAATGTGAAAGTGTTGTCAGTCTAAGACATCGAATGCCATGCACCATGAATTTCTACTGCTGTGTTAAATAGTGAACTTCTGGTATTATCTTGAATCAGTCTAAGACATCGAATGCTGTGCACCATGAATTCCTACCGCTGTGTTAAATAGTGAACTGCTGGTATTAAGTCTTGAGATATTTGAGAGAAAATGTCAGAATAAAAAGACCAGATATGTGGAGAAACAACTCCTGGTTCCTCCATCATGTCATCGCACCAGCTCATTCGTCAGTTAATTATTGAATTTTTTTATGAACGAGGACACAACTGTACTCCCACCAGTCATTTTTCTATTCCCCAAACTGAAATTAATTTTGAAAGGATGACTAGGTCAGTCAATTAAAGGAGATCAAAATGAAACTGCAAAATTGTCCACCTGGACTGCTTCCGTAAGTGGAAACAGTGCTGGGAGCATTCTATTAGCATGTTAATGTTGAGGTGTAAATTTGCTTCCTACTGGAAATGCGATATACATATTTCAGGTTGTAATGGGCAAGAAATGTGCACAATTTCATTCCTAGATGATAAAGATATATATTCTATTTTTAAAGTTACCATTTGTGTTTTCCCCTGTTGAGATGACATACTGTCAATAGATGGCAGTGGGGAATAATTTTCTTTGTTGTGGCAAACTGTCCTTTGTGTTATGAGCGGCATTCTATGTTTTCCTTGTAGTTTACAGTTGTTTGATAAGAATTCAATATAAGTTGTATTATGTATATCTGTGCCGAGAGAGCCATGGTACAATGGACTATTGAAGGTCTAATTATAATACTTTCTGAAGTGATGTAACAAGAGCATAAAAGAATGAAGCAGTAATACACTTGACGTACAAGGAATGACATCTTCAACGTGTTAACAGAGGAGGGGGAATACTCTGAAAGACACAAGGTAGCTAGGCTGCAGGTAAGCCCCCAAAAGAATAAATTTCAAAGTTCAGTTATTTTTTAAACAGACTTTATACTTAAAAAAAAGAAACTACAAGAACAACAGACATGCATTAATAAATCCAGTTTCCTATCATTATTTCACTAAGCTAGAATTAACAACATACCTGCTACTGTGTTTAATGAAGTCCCGAGTGTCTTGACGGTCTCTCCTGTGATCCTTGTCAAAGTCTATCTTTGAAGGTTGATCATTTCCTCTGGGTGATTCTCTGAGCCTTCTGTCGTCTCTTTCTGACTTTGGATCTTTAGGTAAAGAAGGTGTGGGAGACTTTTTGTTCATAAAACTGGACCTTTCCTTTAAAGACGAAAGATTTATTCTACGAGAACTCCCACCACTACCAGAAGCAGATGATGCCGAGCTCGAGCTTCTTGCTGAAGATTTCTCATCCTCGCTGCTACTATCGCTTGATGAATTGTTGTTGTTTGAGTCCTGAGCAACAAGGAGAGACCTTGAATTAATCCCACTCAGGGCCAAACATTTGTCTCATTTATCTAAATAATAACCAGATATTACAAACTTGAAAATATACCTATTTTGTTCTGGTAACTAATACCAATTTGGATCAATGCCACAAAGTAATGCACCTAAATTTGTTAGACCTTTGAATAACATTTTACGTATTACACTAGGCAATTGTGGAGTCTTACGTACATCCCATTTTCATTACAGTTATGTTTTCAAAATTATCATTATCATGATCCTAAAGAAAAATGATAACCTGATTCAGACATTTTAAGATCCATACAGTAACCAGATCAGTAAAACTTTAATTTGTTGTTGCTGTAGTTGAAGATATTTCTTTTCAGTTTAGACTGAATCTATAACTGAAGTTTTTCTGTCTATCAAAACTAATATGGGATCGATAAAATAAGGAAATACCTGAAAAGTAAAACATTAAAAACCAGATTAAACCTGAAAAATATATTTAATTAAAAACAGAACAAGATGTTTTATTCTTAAAAACATCAGATTCTTTCAAATCACACTTATAATTTTTATTGGATTTTTCTCTTTTTATTGCTACGGACGATGCAATGCAGCCCTAGCTGGATCAGTAAAGAGAGAGGAAGCACAATAGGAATACATCATTAAGATAAGTTCAAACATTCAACAATGATTAAAAGGGTGATTTATTAAAACCTGATATGTTCTTTCAAGAACAAAACATGTCATACTGTTTTTAATTCAATTATATCTTTTCCACATTCAATCAGTTACTGTTTTATTTGTCAGATATTTTCTAATTAATCCTGCATTTGTTGACCAACTACAGAACTTCGCAGCTACAGTTGAAACTTCCATAACACAAAATGCAAAGTAACTTAGAGGTCAATTTATTATAAAGTAGGCCTGACCCTTCAAGCTCTTCAGATCATGCAGTTTTCATAAAATGATTCAATCTTTAATGAAATATGTTATGTATATTGGAAACTGATAAATGCCCCATTTAGAAATTCAATACAATTGTCTTCTGTAATAAACGTCATTCGTTGTGATGTTAGGTAATGGGAGATTTAGTTGGTAATCAATGCATACAGCTTCCTTCATAACATCCTTCTGACTTGCCTTTCTTGCAGCACGCTTTCTTGATTAGAATATCTCTGCTCGTCTCAAATGAAGCTCCTGCAATATTTTAAGGGATTTTAGCTGTGTTGAAATACCATTCCTTTCTTCCGTAGTCAGACTACCATCCACTAGTCGTTTATTTAGTGCTTCAACTTCAGATGTATGTTTGTCACAAGTAGAACATGTATTAGACCTTGGGTAGCCAAAGGCTAAATTGAATTCAGTAATGAAAATCAGTCTGTATTTTTCATACGAGATCTTGATTTCAGGGTGTAGTTTACAGAACATGTCACACATTTTCTGTACGCTAAGGTCTTCAGGTAGATAGATTTTCGAAGAATTTAAACTGTAATGGCTCTTGCGACCCTTAAAAGAGGCCATATGATGAAGTATTGCCTTTTTTGCATGGTCATCTTCTTAGGTCTGTTATTATGTTTTCCCCTTTGGTATTCTGGTGCTGAATCCGTTGTCTTCAGTGAAGTTTGAATAGTGAACACTCTCGCCTTTGTAATGCCATGTGAACTTATGAAGCCCTTCCTGCACACTTCTACCTCTTCGTATCCATCCCCTTGTCTCATTCTAACTCTGTAGTGAAACGAGCATTCACGGAAATTAGCCTCATTTTCAGGACCCTTACAGTATCTTCGTTTAATCGGAATAATCGTCATGAGACCAGTTGACTTAGTTGATTGAACTGATCAGAGCTGACCTCATATCTGGAGAAATGTTCCGAAAACACTGAAGAGTCTTACATTACAGTCTGGTCCTGTTCCGAATGTTGAAGCACGCAGCTGTTTCATCATGTCCCTCATTGCTCCTAATGCCTTCTTTTTCGTTGTTGATTTTGATCCAGACGGTCTGCACCCATCTTCTTGTGACAAACTTTCTTATGGAAATTCTAAGTTCCCAAGGAGGGAATCAGATATTTTTCCACCAACAGAGCATGTCAAGAAACAGATCAGATATAAGGCTTTTCAGGCGATTGCTCTATTAACCAGTGTTTCGTCTTAGGTCTGACACTAGACTCATCAGAGTGGGATGTGTCAGACCCTACCCACTGACACTGGGGTGTATGCAGGTGAATTTATCAGAAGCCTATATAAGAGGCACAGTCTGATAACTGCATACGGGAGATCAAACTCCACAATGGAATTATTGCCCGCCTAGCAATTCCGAATGGAAATTCTAAGTTTCCAAGGAGGGAATCAGATATTTTTCCACCAACAGAGCATGTCAAAAAAGACGAAACGCTGGTTAATAGACCAATCGCCTGAAAAGCCTTACATCTGATATGTTTTTTTTACAAACTTTCTTCACAATTCTCATCCGTGTTTTCAAAATACTAATAATAATACTGTTAATGTTTTAGTGTTTGATCTACTCTCCTCTAACTCAATAATAATATGGTTTGTCCTATTTGTTAACCTGTAGCATTGTAGAAGGGTAGAGTATTGTAGTAATGTTTATTAGACAATGTAAGGTAAACCAATAATGCATTAATTATAATTATTGTATAATAAGACAGTCAAAATGTGGAAGTATGAACATAATAAGTCATGATGAGGGTTAGCTGGTTCTTCCCTTGAGGCGCTGTGGGTTAGCTGCTTTTTCCACTGGACACTGATTTTTCAAACTGCGATAACTTAGTGGATTGGCTTGCTTTTCAGGTTTGGTACTGGGGATATTGTAGTACTCTGAAGTGACTAACAGAGGGCGCAGAAATCCCAATTTCTGAAATTTTGAGGTTTTGCTGGTTTTTCCTTTGCGCCCTTATAGCTTCTTCTTATAGCTTCTTATAGCTTATAGCTTTTGTAGACATGGAAAAAGCTTTTGACAATGTTCAGTAAAAAAGACTGTTCAGAATTATGAAGGATATTCATTTGGACTGGAAAAAAAAGAAAATCAATACTAAACATCTACATCACTGAAAGTAATGAAACAGTATGCAAGGTGATGATCAGGAAAGGAGTAAGACAGGGGTGTTCCTCATCACCATTTCTATTTAATCTGTACATTGAAGAGGCCATGAAAATAAAAAACACCTGGCATTAAAATATATGGAACAACTGTACACTGTATTAGATTTGCCGACAACATTGCACTTCTGGCTTACAATGAGAAGACCATGCAGATCATGCTCAACAAATTATCATCTTAAAAAATTTCCAACATTAATGTAAATAAAACTAATGTTATGGTTGTAAGCAAATCTAAAATGAAGCCAGCAGCACATCTCAGAATTGGAAATATTTTAATAAAACAGGTGCACAAGTTCTGCTACTTAGGATCAGTTATTACCGATGACAACAGATGTACTGTAGGAATAAAAATAATTTTTCTGTGTAAGAAAGCCTTTGAGGAGAAGAAACAACTCTTAATAAATCCTTAGATACTGAACAAAAGAAATTGTTTATCAAAACATTCATTTGGAGTGTGCTGCTATATGGCTGTGAAGGATGGACTCTCTTGAAGGAGGACGTGAAACGACTAGAAGCAGTGGAAATGTGGCTATTGAGGAAGTTGACAAGAACTAGCTGGATTTAGAAGAAAACTAATGAAGCAGTGCTTAGAGAAATAAACACCTAGAGACATTTAATAACGATAAAAAGGAGAAAAGTGTCAGTTTTTGGTCACATTCTCCGGCATAATGACTTCATAAAGAACTTGTTTGAAGGCAAAGTGATGCAAAAGAAAGGCAGAGGGAAACCATGGAAGAAGATCGCTGAAGAGGTAGTTGAGATGATGGGGATGGTAAGGTTAAGGAGAGATGAAAAGAATCGCAGAGAGAAGAGATCAATGGTTGCAGTGACAAGGCAAAGCCTTTAGATAATGACAATGATTTAAGTTCTCTCCTAAGTGTATCTTTGTTTACACAAACCCAATATTTGTCATTTAACTCGTTATATAATATAGATGGAATGAAATACAGAGCATGCATGAATGACATTACAGTATAATATTGTATTAAAACTTTTTGCCTTGGTTTCTTGCACCGGAGTTCCATTCAAGCACATGGAAACAATGGTTGGTCTCATTCACCTAGCTTTATTCAGGCTGAAAAGTGACCTAGCAATAAGTCAATGAGAACGATTCTATACCTTCATTTCTCCCACTAGTTTACCCCCCTAGACTGTCATCTAATCTACCAGCGCCACTATATTCTTACCTTAAGAACGCAATGACAACCTATTGTGCAAAGTAGGGCCCAGCAACCAATTAGCAGCTTTGAAATTGGAGGAAAAGTACAACTCTCGTACTGTAACTGCTCATGGTTAACAGTATCGACCTTATTTGGAGGAACACTGTCCCAGAATTGTAATTAAACTTCTAACAATACTCGAGAGAAAGGCTACATTTATAGTACGCACTTCCTTTTTTGGGAAGTCGTCTTACGGTCAACAACATTAATAAATGCATTCAATATCTTATCACTCCCAGATAAACACACAGTACACAAGTAGATTTAAAATTTTACTTCACATAATTTCCAGTAAAATAATCAAGAAACATTCTTGTAACATCAGTATTAAATATTTGAAACTATTTTCCAAAATGTTACACTGATGCTTAGGGTGCATTACTTTTGGCTCACGATTAAGAAATAAACATGAATAATTGGATAGCACACCACCACTCAACTAAGCTGAAGTATGACAAAAGAAATGACAAAAATACAGAAATATAACATATGTAACATATCCATCCACACCTAGTACTTTAGGACTTGAGAGATCAAAAACCCAAGCACCTGCTCTATTATAAAGTGGCTGAATAACAAAATTTGAATTAAATTTTTCATTTTCGGTACATATTCCCAACTCAAGAATAAGGAGAAAGATAAAATTCTTTTATGTAAAAAAGCAGGCAGTTAGAAGTAAAGAATTTTGTAACCATTCCGTGTTGACTAACAAATTGTTATACAAAACTTTTTAATATAAAATATACTGAATTTTCCACCTCTTCAATGCTATCACATTTCAATTTTACGAAGGCATGGGTGGTCCATAATTCGTACTGTAGCTCCTAATTTCTTTTTCTGTACTCCAAGATTAAATTTGTGAAATTGTACCCTGCCTGTAGGTAAAATTCTAGCTATCTAGTTTTGGGAAAAAGAAAATTCTTTAGTCGTACCTCAGCAGTGTGAATGGAATTCAAAAGGAGTTTGTCAACCCCATAAAATCCTAATTGTGATCACAATCCATGTCATGTTTCAAAGCATTTACATTAACCCTCAGTAATCCAAGAAGTTTGGCCATCAATTCTTACAGCTAATTGTATTTATATTTATCTCAAAATGAAAGACACTTTACAATTACAGTGGAACCACGTATTGCGAGTAACTTGGTCTACGAGTGTTTTGCAAGACGAGCAAATATTATAAATAAATTGTGACTTGATAAGCGAGTGAGGTTTCGTGATACGAGCGTCACGATTACGTACGTTTTCACCTCCCCTGTGCCTTTGTTTTCCCCCTCCCCCTGCCACTCTCTTTCCTGGGAAAGTGTGTGTAATCATTTCCCGCGCTAGACTTCAGTTGGCCTACCTCGCTCGCATAGTCAACACCGTACGAGTGTACATGTTTTGTTTCTGTCATCTGTGATATAACTGTTCTGCAACGATGGGCCCTGTGAACGAAAAGAAGGCTAAAAAGGAATTAGGTCGGAAGAAGGAGATGATTACAGTGGATGAATCTGTTCAATGACAATGCAATGTCACATTTTCGTGAAATCCTCAAAAAGAGGCAAAAGCAACAGTCATTGGACAGGTTCCTCATTAAAGTTGCACAAAAAGAAAACACTTCCAATGAGCCAACCGATAGCAGTGATATTCATGCTACACAGTAACTCTTCTCATGTCATCTCTCGTCTCCCTCACACCAACAATGATTCTATTGTAAGGTAAAGTGCAGTTTAATTGTTTTACATTATATTTTGTTTTAGAAATGTTATGCGAATAAATGTTTTTGTGTTGTGGACGAATCATCTGAGTTTCAATAGTTTCTTATGGGAAAATTTGCTTTGATATACGAGTGATTTGGATTACGAGCATGTTGCCGGAACGAATTATGCTCGCAATCCAAGGTTTCACTGTACTATGAAGGAAGTGCAGAATTTGTAGATATGCCTTTCCTCCTTCACTCTCTGTATAGCATGTCCCAGAGCAGACACCGTAATGAAGGCCTAGTTTCCTTGAAGTTTAGAAGTGGATTTCTCTTCATATATTTTTGTCCAGTGTATTACTACACTGAGTACAATCCCTTGTAATCTGTGTGTGCTGTTGGACAAAGTGCGGCTTTTCATTAGTGGCGTATTGAGACGTGATTCTTGCCAGGAGTAAATAAAGGCTCAAATAATTCTGTAAATGGTTAGGACTCACTACAGCCTTCATAAACAAACTTACCATAACAGTGCTTAAAGGCTCCATTTGCATATTTAGGAACTGTGCTTATGGGACTCAATATATTTAATTGATTTTACCCAGACTTAATTACAAGTCCATTAAATGGCATATCCTTAGAACTGTACTAACAAGAGACTTTTTTTTTTTTGTTATTTGCTTTACGTCGCACCGACACAGATAGGTCTTATGGCGACGATGGGGCAGGAAGGGGCTAGGAGTGGGAAAGAAGCGGCCGTGGCCTTAATTAAGGTACAGCCCCAGCATTTGCCTGGTGTGAAAATGGGAAACCACGGAAAACCATCTTCAGGGCTGCCGACAGTGGGGTTCGAACCCACCATCTCCCGAATACTGGCCTCACTTAAGCGACTGCAGCTATCGAGTAACAAGAGACTTTCAGTGGTAATGTGTTGTGTGGCCCCATAGCCTACCTCAGTCGAATAACAAGGGGTGAAGGATTAATGTCTCCGTCTGATGGACAAATTACTATCAACAGCATCATGTGCACTCACTCCATATGAGCACTGCTGAGAGAAATGGAAGCAAGTCCAAACTTTCCGGGCACAATCTGCTGATTAGAAATTCTACCACCTCTCCCAACATTCAGATGGCAAAAAAAAAAAAAAAAGGTCACCAAGGGGACTTAAACTAACTAACCATGATGACAGACCAAAAAGACTTTGACAATCATGGTATTGATAAATTTCAAAGGGAAGAATTTTATATACATACCACTTTACATTGCATTCAGCTTAAAAAACAAAAAACAGTCATCTTTGTATTTGATGAGATTCCCAGGAATAAGATAATGTTGTTCTTGGGTTCTCCAACCACAGATAGATTCAGACCACTTGAAACAGCAGTATCAGCTTCAGCTTTTTAACCACCCCATTGAACATCTTCAGCTAACTCCTCCTGGCTTAGAACTTGGTAGCTTCATTGATGCCTAGCCATTGTTCAATGTCATTCTCACTGCAATTATCACCAGCTTGCTTCAAAGTTTCACTGAAGGCAGGCCTTTCAAAACCTCTAAAACTTCTAGTTCATTTCCATTTAATAATTATTTTCATTATCTGTCTTTGGCAAATTATGTTCCTTAAATCTGAATTCTATTGAATCACAGTTCAGAAAACCAAACAAAAATCATAGTCATCATCCTAAACCATCTCCGGTTTCCCAGGTTTGGTAGAAAATCACAGTGTCCACAGAAATGTTCTCTCAAGTTTTCCTGACTTTCCTTGACCTACTTAAAAAAATTCCCTGACTCACGAAAACTGAGTGACATGTCAATTCACCGAACAGCATGTTTTACAAGGAACAAAAAGGAAATTCCAGCCTCCACCATTCCCACAGCTGGCCTAATTCTCCCTCCACTTCCTTTTTTTCAACTATTTATGGAAAAACAATTACACTGATGGGCACTTTATGTATATATATATATAAACAAATTGTTTAAAGGAAACATGTAGGCCTAACATATACCTTTATCCTATCATTTCCAAGGAACAAAGTACAACTAACTTATTGATAGAGTAATTCAAATATGAAAATAAAATTATTTTACCACAGCAATCTAATACTATTCCATGTGGATTTAAAGCACTCTTGAGATCAAAAGCAATTAACTTGTGTTTCTAATGTAGGTGAATATAACGAATTCCAATCAGTCTAGGTCTATATTCAAAACAGTTTTCAAATCTGAAGAAAAATCAGTCTGACTTTGAAATCTTCTGAGGAAAGGTTCAACATTTCGCAAAATACTTCTAAAAGCACTTAATTTTGCCTTAAGTAGTGGATTCTTCACAACTTCCCTAAGGTAATGAAGGTTTTTGTTTCTTCTTTCTTTCAGTACTCTCTTTCACAGATTTGTCAATGTGATCATAATTGATCAACACAGCATCCATTTTCCAACCCCATCTTATTGCAGTGAACTTGTAAAGAAATGTGGTGCTTGTTATGTCTGCAGGGCCTTGAAAAGATTGTGCAGAGATCTGAAAAAATTAAAAATATCCCAGTCAATTTTGGAGATCCCAGTTTTCATGGCTCAATTCACTGTATGCAAACTTGCATATGCCTAGATCAGGAAGAGATTTGGCCTCGGAGTTTAGCACTTGCAAATGATTTTCAAGTTTCTTAATAAAACTGAGGTTAACATTCGGCCCATCCATTGAGACTTGCAAAATATTGCCTAAAGGTGAGTCCATGTATAAACACATCTAACAAGTGATCCATTGTTGCCCTGTCTAAAAACACACTATTCCAATACCTTGTTGCAACATTTTGACGATTTACATCCCTAAACCTTACACACAAGTCCAAATTGGACAAATTTGTCTAATGATTCATCAAAATAAACAACGTAGTCAGAGCACTGTTTAAGTCATTTTGCAAACTTGCTTTAAAATATGGGGCTATCCATTATTCATAACATGGGAAGCCTTAGTCTTGCCCATAGTAAAGTTTGGAGCAATTTTACTGTCTGGGAATACTGTTTTGAATGCTGCAGAGGTTTCATCACAAGAGTTGAGAAATATATTTCAGGTACAACCTGGAGAGCCCATATGGCTTCAGCTGGTATAACATCTTTATTCACACAAAGTCTTTAAACTACTTTGACTTGTTTCTGGCAATGCCAATTTCTTTGTAGCTGTGGATGTAGTGCTAACTCTTGGTTGCGTATCTTCAAGTGGAAAGACATTGCAAAGAAAGATATTGTTGGCTGGGAAGACTTAGCTTTCATGTATTTTATATGAGTAGGTCCTTTAGCATGAGAAGTGACTGCTTGTTTACCCATATTACCAAGTTTGAATGATTTACAACACACTTCAAGCTGCATTGTTTACTAATGTCCAACCAACCACTCAGTTTCTACTCTCTAGCCAAAGTTTATTAAATGTACACTGCTTATTAGCCATTGTCATGAGTTTCAAGAAAGTATCCCAAAACTGAAATAATAAAGAACATAAAAATGGTTGAAAAAAATGGCACAAGGGCACAACAAATATTGTAGTGTTATGCACTTCTTTTGAAAAAATACCTGAAAAGGAAATGCTACAATAGCCTGGGTTACAGCAGACTAGAGCCTAAAATTATCCCTTCAAATCCATCATCGGGGAAGATTTCCCTGACCTTCCACATTTTTTTGTCTATTTCCCTGACCAAATTTTCCCTCCATGACTTTCCAGAATGTGGACACTATGGAAAATATAAATTTTATATGGTTACTAATTGCATCTCCTTAGGTACTCTTTGTCGTTACGACAACCTGCACAAGCTGCAGGAACGTTTTCAAATAAATAGATAAGATTCTGTCCCTAAGAACTGCTACTGTCACATGCTATTTTTAAGAATAAATATGTGTGGGAAAAGTTGCTACAGCAAAGCAGAACAAGCAATTGTGATAATGGAACTTATCTGATAAACGATTACAAGGGTTAATGAATTGTGATTCACTTCCTTCACTCAAGCTCCAACTTTCATACTCATCTTGCAATTGCATGAGCCCGGTTTCATAGTAAACTGCTAATGTAAATGACAAGTAATCTTATTCAAACACTACACTTCAGAGCAATGGAACAAATGAAATTCTGTAACCAAAAGTATAAAATGATAAATATTGAGTAATTGCAAATGAAACACAACATTTGATGTGATCAGTATCTGTTTGAAACTACTGACGATAGTTCATATCAACAAAATAGGTGTTTATTTTCAGTTTAAATCACACTCATGCTCCAAGCAGTCACATTCAATCTCAGATATGATGAACAAGTTAAATTCAAACATCTAAATAACATAGCTAACTCTCAATAAACTTATGTTAATATGTCAAAAAACATAACCAGCAACATTCTATATCAAAATTGGAACTATATACACGAACTATAATTTTTTTTCTCTAAATCATTACCAAAGCAATTTGAGAAATTTACCAACAATATTTGGCTCCAAATAAGCAAGTTTAATATTATATAGAACTTCAGCCATACGGTAAGTAAATAATGTTTATCTTTGACAATGTATTTGTATTCTTCAATAATATTAAAGAACAAAAACTTTGATTCTTTTCTGCTTAGTAAAATATTTTTGATACAGCACATACCATAAAATGATTTGACCAAGGTGGTTTGATATTAGTCCAGATACAAATATCACAAGATCAAAAACAAGAACAAATTTAAAATTTCCAGCATCAAAAGGTTGAGCAAAGAAAAAATAAATACCGTATTTTCTCGCCTAATTAACGCCCTTGCATAATCCATCCCAATACTTTTGGTCCAAAGTGGAGAAAAAGAAATGATCCCGTATTTGACGCACCCACTTCTTCGAACATCCATCACGCAGTTCCAGATGTGTTTCGAAATAAAGACGTCAACTACTCGAGTAGCAGCCTTCCTATTCCAAATACTGGGCAACGTGCTGTTATCAGCCGGTAGGAAATACCACTGCACTAGTTCAGTGAGTGAATCAGCGCACAAGTAGCTAGTGACAGACACTATTCCGGTCTGGTGCAAACATATTTTATGAATGTTTCGGGTGCAGTACATGTGCTTTCTGTGATCTCAAAACTGTTTATTAATCTACAATGAGCAAGTATTCGAGTAATACGGCATGGTATAAACTCGCAGTGATCAGTTATGCCAAAACATACGGGAATAGGGCAGTGGCCGCAAGTATTCAGTGTCCAAATGCAATGTGCATTACTGGCGAAACAGGAAAGTGCACTTCAAGCGACTAACAAGTCTCTCAAAGCATTTTGCGGACCAGAAAGTGGCAAGTTTCTGCAAGTAGAGGAGGATCTACCTAAATATGTGATTTCGTTACACAAAGATGGATTTGCTGTTTCTCAGGAAATGTTGTATTTTAAAGGACGAGAAATAGCTGCTGCACACTGAATCAGGATTTTAAGGTTAGCCAAGGCTGGATGATTAGTTTTATGAAGAGAAATGGGCTCTCTCTTCGACAAAGAACAACATTATACTGAATGATTTCAACCAAAAATGAAGTGATTTTAACCGCTTTGTGATTCAGAAGCGTACATTTAAGGAATATTTACTCTCCCAAATAGGAAACCCAGATCAGATGTCTAAGTTTCGACATGCCACAAAGTCGAACAATTGATACGAAAGGTACAGTGTTATCGTACGCACTACAGGAAGCAAAAAACAATGATGCAATGTAATGCTTGCTGTAACAGCTGTTGGCAGAAAGCTGGCTCCTTATGTTGTTCTAAAATGCAAAACAATGCCAAAAGTAAAATTTCCGTGGGGGATCCACGTTCATATCCAGGAAGAAGGGTGGATGGACACGTCACTTGTACAAGATTGGATATGAACGATTTGGGGAAATCGAGCAGGGTCCCTCCTTCGATGCCCAGCACTTCTCGTGTTGGACAGTTTTCGTGGCCACCTCATGGAAGACATTATGAAGTTATTGGAACCCACGAAAACCGATTTGGCAGTGATTCCTGGTGGACTGACGTTGGTACTTCAACTATTGGACGTTCCGATAAATAAACCATTCAAGGACAATGTGCGAAAACATTATCAGTGCTGGATGGCGGAAAGTGTGCGCAAACTTTCCCCAACAGGCAAGATTCGGAAACCACCAGTGGAACTACTTTGTGAGTGGATATTGAGCGCTTGGGACATGATTTCTTCGAAGGTGATTGAAAAGAGCTTCAAGAAAACAGGAAACTCTAATTCGTTAAACAGAAGTGAAGACTTCTTATGGAGAGATGTGAGCAGTGATAGCAGTAGCAGCAATTCTTCCTCCACTGCTGGTAGCGAACTCAAAGACTGTACCCTATCGTATTGTCAGCTCATAACGGGAAGAGAACTTTCCAGTGTCAGTACTTCAAACCTGTGCCTCCTACTTACCTTATGTACCCTATCCAACTTTCAGAAAAAAACGCACGCCGTAATTTTATGCCAAATGACGATAATCGCACGAGTTGAACCAACTGTGTGTATATATTTGATGTATTCTTTTAAACGTAAATAAACTGTAAATATTTTTTAAAATATCTGAATTCCCTGAATAATTTATGCATCCAAAGTTTTTGCCTGTATTTTTTCGTCAAAAAAGTGTGTTAATTTTGCGAGAAAATATGATGATAAACATACCCCACGGTGCTACTACAGCCTTTATGGGCCTTGCCCTACCAAGCAACAACAGCTCAGCCTGAATGTCAGCAGATTATGAGGTTGTGCGTGATCAGTGTGACAAATTCTCTCAGCAGTTAATCAAGCAATCAATCACCACTGATCTGTGTGGCAGATTACCTATCAACTGTTAACCTCGTCTTAAATGATTTCACGGAACTTGGAAATTTACTGAACGTCTACTAGGGTAAATTATTCCAATCCCTACAAATTCCTTTGCCAAGAAACTAAAATTTTCCCCAATTTGTCCTCTTGAATTCCAACTGTGACCCGGTCTAGAAAAAAGGGACGTCAATTCAGAATTCTTACTTTTAGAAATGGCTATCTCCCGGATGCAAGCTCACAGCTGCACGCCCTTAACCGCACGGCCAACTCGCCCGGTCGCCGAGAAACCATGTGACCATGTACCATGCAGACATATATGGGAAGGTTTCAGACAGAAGAAAGTGCTCAATGGCATAACATGAGTACAACGATTATATGATGAAAACAAGAGTTGTGTCTAGGTCCAGGATGGAAGGTCACATTGGTTTGAAACGAAGAGTGGAGTCCAGCAACGAAGTTGTCTTTCAGCACTCCATGGCTGATGACCTAGATGTTATGCCCCTTTAAACAACAAGCATCATCATCATTCCTCTTCATAATCATAATGGATCAAGTTTTCAAAGCAGTTAAAAAGAAAGGATCCAACAACTAATGCCCTGATTTTTGCTGATGTAATGGTGTGGAGTGAGACGGATGTAGAAGTGCAAGCTAGACTAGATCTTTGACATGAAGCTTCTACAACCTTAGGTCTTAAAATAAGAAAAAACAAGATAGCTGGCTTGATGATGAGTAGAAACTCTCCAACAGTTCATCTAAGAATAATTGGAGATGAGGAGTTTAACACTACAGTACTTGGGTAGTGTTTTGTTTTCGGACAATACCATACATCAGGAGAATAGCAATAGAAAAAAGAAAACCTCCACATTCTATTCACAATGTACATCAAATACTTTGGGATGATAGGCCTACATTTCCATTAGTTTCCAAGATCAGCTTGTACAAAATATATCTGGTACCTATAATGACATATGCTCTGGAAACACTTGCTTGCTGCAGACCGTAGGAGTAAAGAGATTGCAATGGTATGGTATTTACATTAGATAATAACTATTTCACGTTTAATGGTAGAATTTACAAACAGAATGGCTTGGCGATGGGAGACCCTATTTTGAGTATCCTAGCCAAAGACTTTAATATTACTTATCTAGACTCACAGAGCGCGCTGGTGCTGTGCGGAAAATTGAATATCTTCGCGCGTAGCCATGTTGCGGGCACTTCAGTTTTGAATGCATGGTTAACATGTGGTGATGTTTACAGTTTCTTGTGTGTTTTTCATGGCGATTCCTATCGATTAGCGGATCTGTGTTTGTGTAATGTAATAAAGTGATAATCTGTAGTATTGGCAACTATTTTTAGTGATAAGTGCGAGCTTACATTGATTGGCGATATTAAAGGAGAGTAGGCCTAAATGAAGTCTTAAGTGGAGAAATATTCACGATGGTGACCTCTTGTGCAACTTCAATTGCACAAATCAGTATCAGAAAGGATCTGGTATTTCTTTTCACAAGTGAGTAGAAATTGAAATATTATAAAATTACCATAATCGAGAATGGGCTACAGAGTGGTGGATTCAGGGATGTATGGACGTGGCAATGTTTAGGCTTCTTCTTCTTCTTGGCGTTTTTCATTTTATTAGGGGCAGTTCTTAGGAACTAAACAGATATTCTGAAAAAACACACATTTTGTTCTTACAGACTGTATACCCGTATTAAAATTTCAATAAACACGGGCCTAGAATCCAAAAAATATGATTGATAAAGCTCGGTAATATTATCTATTTTTAGGTCAAATTACGGCTTCAGATTATTAACAATTATCAGAAAAATGATTTATTGATATCATTATCCATGTTTTCACATCTGCTTTATAATAAAAGAATTGTTAAGTATGCTGTTCCAGAGAAGTTTGACTAGGCTGACTCCTGCTTTGCACTAGCAAGCACTAATCAAACTACCTATTTAACTGTTATATTCATATATGCTCAATATTCAAGCTCCTTTGTCTTCTTCCTTATGTGAATCATAATGTTCCTGTAATAGAAAAATTAGAACAATTTTCAATTTTAATTTGTGCTTAGAAAATCTCCTTTCACTTCGAGTTTATAAAATCAGTAGGGCTAATATTGGTATTTAAGATGAGAATAGTATGAGAGGGAATTTTGCAACTTAAATGATATATTTTTCCTCTCTTAAATTTAACCAACTGGTAAAAATATATTTAATTCAGAGAAACTTAAACCAAGCTAGGTATTCTTTTCATTGTTAGATACATTTAGAATTATGAGGTAGAGTAGCACTACTGTAATGAGTTTCTTCAGGAAGAATATTTTCAAATGTAAAATAATGTAGTGAAATGTGAATGATTGCTGGCTCCACCACTCTGTTCTGAAATATATCACATGAGGTTCTATTTATGAAGCAGAAGAATATATTGTAATAAATCACTGGGATAATGTTCTATCATTGTACCAGAAATGGTTGAGGCAAAAAGGAGGAGATAGAAATATATACACTACTTTGATTTCAAATACATGGCTATTATTTTTAGACATATTGCTTACAGATTTCCATTGAATAAGCCTGAACTTCTGTCGAAGTGGCTTGTTGCTCTTAAAAGAGACAAGTTTGCTCCAACTTATTCGCATAGATATGTTCAATTCACTTCACAGAAGTAATTTTTTGGCAGTCTGAAGGGAACAAAATTCTGAAAGATGATGCAGTGCCAACACTGTTTGACTTTCCAGATCTACAAAAGGCACTTGTAGTTCAAGTAATTTGGATTAGATATTGTATTACTGCATTTTTTAATTTTTTAAAATCATTGATAAGGTTTTACTTATGGTAGACCCAATAGGCCTATGTATTTGTATTTTTTCAGACTGAAAAGACTCCCTGTAGGATTTTAAAAAAGGAAGTTAGATTTTGGAGAGACAAATCAACAGAATAACACCACAGATCCCAGTTCATGTAGCAGTTCAGTCAGTACTGTTACACAGTGCATTTCATCTGAGCACAATTATTTTAGTGCAGAAAGCCCCACAAGACATAAAAATCTCAGTATATCTCAGATTTTAGATAGCTATTTCCCAAACCATACAGAAATCATAAATGAAGGTATACTCTTCCTGATATACTATTTGACATCCTGGAAATAATAAAAAGAGAAAAATGGCATTCAGATGGAAATTAGTAAAGAGAGTAAAGTTACTTATGGTGAACAGTGGGCATTGGTTTTTTTTTTTTTTTTTTTTTTTTACAGATTTCTGCAGTCATGTACCTTTTCAACAATATGTTCATAGTACTGAATAATACCTGCTGTGATTACTCATCAGAAAAAAAAGATCTGCCATGAAACTTTCAATATTACAGATTCTTGCTTTTGATACAACTGTTTGTAAAAACTGTAAATATTGAAAGAATTGAAGGATTACTGATGTTCTCCAGTCTCCTAAGTCACAGGTAAAAGATTGTTTTTCTCCTCATGATCTGGAAATCATACTGAAGTCGTCAACTTCTGTGATTTGAAAATTTCTTGGTATTTTCATGAAAGCTTAACTGCTGAGTGTAGGATTTAATTGCATGTGTCTATTCCGAATATGCAAACATATCAGTTACAAACATGATCATTAAAGTAGGCCTAATATGAGCTACATATACTTTCTTGAAGATTATTAATTTAATGTACTGGTATACAATGCTTTCTGTTTTTGGAGAGTGTTCTCTAAATTTAAGACGTGTTTATCTATGTAGGTATATATTTACTATCATTAGTAGTGTATTTTTAAGTCTTCTTATCCAGTTTTCTCAATGTTGTTTTATTACATCTGTTACTTATAGGCTAGCTATCCAAATGATTTGTGGAGATTTGTTCAATAACAATGCAAATGTGTCCAGTTTGTATGCCTGAAGTATCATTTCCGTGTTATTACCGTCTTGATTCTTGTATATTTATTGCGTGTATTCATGTTAGTCGGTGTAGGCTGTGCCATTTATTATTAATGAATTAGGACCTGGGAATAACTAAGTTTCCCTGATGCTTGGAATGAAACATTTCCGTACGGATCTTCTGCTTCTGCTTTCTAAAGCGACACCTTTTAAACATTTTATTTTGGATGTATCTAATGAACATCTTTTCTTACCGTATTATCCTGTATTGCAGGAATAAAAATAACCCATCGACAGGTGTTTTCATTTGTGCGAAATTGAAGTTAATGCATGAATGCCATACTACAATCTCCTCGGCGAGCTGTGGAGTGCCCGCAACATGGCGATACGCGCATGGACAGCTCTTCCCCAGTCACACGCTACTGCGCAGCCAGCAGTGTAGGGCCTTGATCCTAGCCGATATCTATATGGATACGATTGAGCACACAAAAATTAAAACCAACATAAAAGGAATTCGTTTATGGTTAAGGTTTGTGGATGACACATTTGTCATAATTGACAAGAATGTCACCAGCAGTAATGAAATTAAACAAGATCAACCCCAACATAAATTTTACAAAAGAAGATGAAGAAGGAGGCTCTTTAAATTTTTTGGATATAAAAGTTACCCGATCTAACAACTCCTTTGAATATCAAATTTACAGAAAACCCACACACTCGTCAATTACAATAAATAATTCTTCATTACATCCTGGATCACATAAACAGGCATCTTTTTACAGCCTGATATATCGAGCCTTAAGAATCCCCTTATCTTCCATAAATTTAAGAACTGAATTAAATTATATAAGAAATCTGGCAGTAACCAATGGATATAAGATTGAAATGATAAACCGTCTGATATATGAGATCAAAAACAAGCTATCCACTAAACTCAAACCAGATAGGCCTAACAGAAATAAACATGCCGTTTTCACATATAATAGCCCAACTATCCACCAAATTACTAATACCTTCAACAAGTATAATATAAACATAGCTTACAGAACAACCATTACTACATAGAACATATTTTTCAATTATAATAAATAATAATAATAATAATAATAATAATAATAATAATAATAATAATAATAATAATAGCAAATATTCAGGTTCAGGGGTATACAGGTTGACATGTTCGCAGTGTGGTTTTTCATACGTTGGCCAGACTGGACGAAGTTTTATTACAAGATATATGGAACATTTCAATGCCGACAAACAAACATTCCGCTATGAGTACACACGTGAAGGAAACGGGCCACCATTTTACCTCAATAGAAAAAGATATGACAATAATAAGGAATACTAACAAGGAAAAACTACTAAATGAATTAGAAAATATTTATCTGGACAAAACATTTAATAAAGATCGCAACCTTAATGACGACACGGAGATTAAGAGTTCTTTATACACATTAATACCTAAGTTACTGAAAACAGTTATTCCAAATGAAAAGAATATTCTGAATACTTTAAAAGTTGTCAGTTCAATAACTCCACTTATCCCCCTGAATACTAAACCTACAATTCCCCCTCCCATACCAATACATATTACTCCGCCCAATTCTTCCTTCCGTCAACCCGCTCCCCTCCTTCCGCCACACCCATACAATACGCGTAGCAGGAACGCCAGTCAGACTAACGCTAATAACAGAACAAGATAGACACTCCACGGCATTCGAGTAAGTATCCATTTTTACGTAACCCATAACACTGTACAATAACATACATTATTTATACATACACATTAAATACGTTTTTATATTTCTTTGCAGTTCTAACCATTGAGATTTACACAACAATCTGGAAGATTACTGTTATAGCGTTAACCATTCCAACATGTACATCGGATAAATCTTCAACGTATATTCCATTTCAACGTATTCTCACCAATTTAACTCAAGAAATAACACCAATTGTTCATTCCTGACCTAATTTCTACAATAAGAACATATGTTTTTTACATATCTTTTTCTTCAAATCTGCTTGGAAAAATTAAAAGACGAGGATCCATTTCAATTCCAGACGAATGCCGATATATATTTTTAGACAATATTGTAAAAATTTACTACAATAGTTTTAACTTGTGTTTGTAACATTCGCGTCAAACTTTCTAATCATGATATCGAAAATAACTTTTCACATCACAACATCTCATTCCAATTTTATATGACCAATAATTGTAAACGTTCTTAGTTATAATTATTTGTTTTAAGGTTATCCATTGTGCTGATGATGCCCATTAAGAAGGGCGAAACATGTTCACAACCTTTCTATCATTTTAAAATATTTAATCACAAAATGTGGTATTGTAAGTATTAACATTAAATGTATATTTTGTAAATTGTATGTAATCACTATTGTCAATACGGACCAAAAATGAGATTAATGACTTGCAAGATAGGAACTGTGCCGGCTGCCAAGCCTATTAAATTAAAATCATTCCTGATATCCTTTTGGCTTTCATACTGGTAAGATACTCCTCTATATAAAAATACAGCAGATCAACTCTATAGGAAGTTGAGATATAGATCGGTAAACTGACCTCTAAAGACATTCAAGTTCCATTTATGGATTACAATGGGTAACATGAAATCACTTAGTTAAAAAAAATAACTGACAATCAAATACTTTGAGACTAATTCTATATTAGGGCACAAGGTTTGCAATGAACATATTCTGATAAAATTAAAATGTTATCTCAAGAGGACAATTTTCAATAAAGTAGTAAAGAAAACAGAGAGACAATAAAACTAGAGTACACTTACTTGGAGTAGTGTATCATGGAAATATTTCATGGTTTTTCTTAATTAGGTTACCTTTCTTCGCAGTACGGTACTCACCCCGGAGAGAGAGATCGTGTTGTTCAAATGTTGAATCGCACTTCAGAGCTCTGTAGTCAACTTTTGTTCCGCCTTGGTTGGCACCTCTGTCCATGATAGTATATTTAACAGAGGGTGTTAATACTTTACGAATATAACTCCCGTTTCAATTGTATATGATTTTTTTTAATATAACATGACATTAAATTCAGTACATTTGGTCTCATTATATAGTCCTTATATACAACATACACACATTCACTCTCTCAAAAAAGTTGTTATCTAACATTAAAACACACTTTCATTGACTTAAGATAGAGCAAGTTTTCTACAGCCAGTACTAAAATGTTTGAAATGGAGTAATTTAGTAACAAAACTATGATCCAACTTAAAAAGTAGTTCTTCCCAAAGATACCTTAATATTCAAAGGAAAAAGAATATGTTACCTACCAAATAACTTCCCACAATGACTCAAATGAGTAAAGGATGAACAAAATAAGTAAACAATTATTTCATTTTATTTTCCTTAGTGGATTCTGGAACACAGTTTTAAAGTATGTCCTAGACAATAGCTCAAACCTAATGAACAACTATCAAACTTAAGCACAGATGGAATTGTCTGTATTGGAAAGGGTGTCAATGTTTAGAGGAAGAGTAGAAAACTTCAACTAAGGATATCTGTACAAAGATGAGGTCATTTATCAGGTTGCCGAAGTTCAGTAACTTTAAACTATGCAAGCAGTTTTAACATTTTCCATGCTCAGGCGAGAAAAATGTAAATTAGTACACACAGTCCCGTGAGAATCTCAAAGAGGTTTCCATTTTATAATTTTCCTAACGGATGGCAACACTACACACGGCTTATTCTTAGATCTTGTATTTTCTATGCATTGTTGACTGAATAGTAACAGCTCTGTGCAGCTGTTTAGGTTAAAACTGCGTTTATTTGCATGTGGTGTTCTCTTGAAAAATTTTAAGGTTACTTTGTGATGGCGATTGTTTTAAGAGGAAGTACAACTAGGCAACCATCCTCCATACAACATGCACCAGAAAGAAAAAATGGAAGGGATAAGACACTTCGAAAAATGAAGGTATCTGCCACAGAAAGACAATGGCCTCAAAGGACTTGAAAATGAAAGACTCCCCCATGCCTCAAATGCTCCAATACCATCGAGGTCGGAAAAGCAAGAGTTGACAAAGGGAGGTCGAATAGGATACATGAAAGTGAGGAGCCTGGCACAAGTAGAAGAAATGCCAGGACTCAGCTAAGGGCCCTGTGGTAGCCAACCCACACTCCCAAGTTACGAGCCCTGAGGTTCCTTTTGGTCACCTATTATGACAGGCAGGAGATACCGTGGGTGTTATTCTCCCACCCACGGGGAGTTATTTTTTGAGATTCTTAATATATGTCCTCCATGGACGTTAACTTCCACAAAGCTTCTTTTATGACAAAAAGAGATGGTTGTTAAATTTTCTGTCTGTATAGGCACTGTAAATACAAGTATTCAGTGGCATAAAGAGACCGATTCAATTTCTACCAAGGAAAACGGTAGAATGACTGATTTTTCGTCACAATATGCAAATTAAACCCCAGGCTTTCCACTGTGGATGTGGCTTGCAAACTGGATGACAGTGGGGTGAATTTCTTAGTGACATATGACTGTCATATACTTCTAGAAGGAGGAAGGAAACTTCTAAAGCAACACCTTCGAACTAGAGAAATGAGCATGAAAAATCTTTTGTAGGCACACATTCATAAAGTGTGGACAATAGCAAACTTGAAGGAAGTTGGTTTCTCTGTTGAAAATCACTTCGAAGTGAAAGAGCATAAGGCTCAATACGTGCGCCGAACAAAGAGGACCCACGAATTTGAGCACATTTGCAAGAGACGGTACAGCCCATGAAGATGATGTTTGGGGGTGGTTTACACACGAAGTACCAGATAAAAAGGTATCAACAGAGCATCATATGGCACAAAGTTCGTCAATTGCAGGAAATTTTCAAGACGGTGACAGAAATCAACAAGACTTAGTGGAAGAAATTCTCCGGTGATAACATTGATGTATTAGGATGGCCAGGGAACTTCGCCAACATTAATCCCGTAGAAAATATGTGGACTACTAGCAAAAGGAGACCCATAAAACTTGACTGTTCCAGAAAAATATGCATATGGTCCTTAACTGGAGATTATGACGCTGAACGTAAAATGAAAAAAATGTTCGCTCAAAGCATATGGAATCTATGACAAATCTTCTAATGCACGTCATAAAACAGAAAGTAGGACATACTATCTATTAAGAAAGTATATTATAGGTATGTAACAGTTAAGTACAAAAATGCATATTATTGTGTAACAATTAATTTGTACAGATCTATAGATATAAAAAAAATTATGATACAGTAATAATAGGATAAAACAAAGCCTACAATGAAAATCCAAAGCAGTCACTTGCCTAAACAGTGTTATGACTGCACTGCTGTTCACCTTTAAACTAATGTAATTCCAATAATCATAATTGGAGGAAGAAAATTAAAAAGGGGAACCTAATCAATACTTGTATTACTTCTGATGAGTTACAATTGGTTAGTACATATTTTGGCTTATTTCAAGCCATCGTCAGCTGACTGATAACTGTTAATACAAATCACAATGAAATTTGTAACAAAAACGAGAGAAACACTGTGTGTATGAACTATGCAGCTGCCATTTGTTTTTTAACAACTTCCTAGAGTAAAAGTTGAGTCAAGGCTACCATGAGCTCCTTACGAGGATTACTTATGACTTACGCAGGAAGCCAGAATTTCATCATGTGGAAATGAACCTTTCAGAGTGCTACTCCTTATATCTGAGCTATAACAATGGGAATTTAAGAGATTTTGCAGCAGCAACTGATTAAATGTGTGTATGGTTGATTTACTCGTACAGGAAAACTGTTTATTGCACAAAGGAAATAAGCTTCTGCAGTTCACTTGTTGTCAAGAAGTTAATGTACACTTACAGAGAAAACAAAACTGGTGTCGTCAGAATATCAGATTGTTACTACAAATTAAAAAAAAAAAAAAAAAAAAAAGAGAGAAAGAAAGAGTTCACTACAATGACTTCAAATTACTATACAGTAAGTAGCGAAGTTGAAGCTGATACTGAGAATGAGGTTGAAAACTGTCCTAATTTGATCTCCAGTTTCAGCATCACTGCCTACAGTAAAAACTCACACTGAAATTCAACTAACATTTTTAATTTGATTCCTCAGTGGGTAGTGACAAGGAGCTTAAACCACTATGCGAGAAAGAGATTTGAATACAAAAACAAGAAAATATGTACTCTGTACTACTACTACTACTACTACTGTTAGATAAATGTTACTTACAGAATCAGTAAAGGCCCAGTTTCAACAACATCAGTTTAAAACACAACCTAATCTAGTTGAAAATGTTCAATGATTTAACAGTAGTGTATGTTAAAATCTAAGTATTTCATCAATCTAATGTGTCCGCTCTGATAGTCATGTATTTTGATGGCAGGGACTTTTGTGTGCTTTCATAAGTTTTTCTTTTTTTTAGATGCTACGTCAGAAAGGAGGTTTATCAAAATTAGGATCAAAATTGGCAACAGACTGAACATTGAAAAGAACTTGCATTGTAGTCTCCATACTACAGCCTAGAAGAAGACATAGCATTAGACACCTGACAAACTATTCTGCATATTGTTGCTTTGATACTTCAGCAGTGCCCCCTCCCCAATTATTTGAAAGAATCCTGTCGCATGAAACAGTCAACATGTGTTGGTAAAACAGGCCCAAAGTCTATAAGATTATATCCCAGCTGTCCTTATCACTGAAATAATAAGCATGTAAAGTCAGCACAATCAGTTAATCATTAAATCCACAAACATGCAGACTATTTTTAATCTGGTAAAACTCTCAGATGGATGTCAATTCAATTGAACTTTATTTTCATTTTGTCTCCAAGATATGAAATTTAAGTTATATACACACTGTACATTAATTAACTGTCCGGCTCCATGGCTAAATGCTTTGCGTGCTGGCCTTTGGTCACAGGGATCCCAGGTTCGATTCCCGGCAGGGTCGGGAATTTTAACCATCATTGGTTAATTTCGTTGGCATGGGGGCTGGATGTATGTGTTGTCTTAATCATCATTTCATCCTCATCAAGACGTGCAGGTCGCCTACGGCAAATCAAAAGACCTGCACCTGGCGAGCCAAACATGTCCTCGGACACTCCCGGCACTAAAAGCCATACGCCATTTCATTTCATTAATTAACTAGCTGCAATAATAATGGTAAGTAAAATACAAAAAAAGATAATGACAGGGTAAATACATCAATAAATGCACACTTATAATTATGCAAGTACGAAGAATGATAGATTATAGTACACTTATAAGTGTCGTGAAGCCCAAAATTCAATAGTCTGGATAGCCTTGTCAGTCCCAGGAAATAGGTCATTCAGTGTGAAGGCTTCATCAAGCTCTCTGCAAACCAAAAGGTGTTTTGGATCCTGCATATTTCCACAAAGCTCATCAGTGGCATAGCGCCCCACCTTTGGAGATTTTGATTGTACATTGGGACACACTAGTTCCAAGTTATCGAGCCCAAACTGCACAAGAAGTCTACTTGGCAAGCTGCACGTGACTATGAAATTGGTAGTGTTGTCTGTAGCCCTTTCTCTACCTTAACCTCATGGGTTGAGGTTAACATCCATGTATGGGATAATTAGGATCATTTTCCTGCTACTGCTTATTATTATTATTATTATTATTCTCAACTTCTGCTACTGTCCTTCCTCTAACGTTGGGATGTGATATGTCAATCGGATAGTAAATTTTAATGACATGAGTGGATCACACGCAGCCTTTTATAACATGCCTTGTTTCATTCAGAGCAATGTCAACTTGTTTTCTGTGAGTAGAATTTTGCCACACTGGTTCAGAGTATACTGTAGCAGAGAAACATAAAGAAGAGCAGATGTGTGGAAACATTGCACTGTGCTCTCCACGACATTACGCTAAACACACTGTGATGAGCACTAGGTAATGCAGTCATCAAAACCACTACACTGAATATGAGTTTAATTATTGGCATTCTTCCAGTATATATGTCGAACAAAGCGAGAGGTTGTGATTTAGTTTTAGTTTGTATGCATATATTATACCACCATTGGCCTGTTTACAGTATGACAAGCTCCTTGGCTGAATGGTCAGAGCTGAGGACCTTGGCTCAATTCCCGGTCGGATCGGCGATTTTAATAGTGTCTGGTAATTTCGTCTGCCATGGGGACTGGGTACTTGTGTTTGTACCAACAGAATGCCTCCTCATATTCACACAACACACCACACTATCAACCACCACAGAAACATGCAATACACCCCTTTACATAGGGTTGACATCAGGAAGGGTATCCAGCCATAAAAACAAAGCCAAATCCACAAGTGACACAGTTCGCACCTGCGACCCCACCAGGGTGTGGGAAAGTGGAAGAAGGAAAAGAGGTAGTTTATGAAACTTGTAAATGCTAAGACAACCAAATTTGATCACACTTTGCTCAAGTGTATATACACTTAATTATATTTATTTTTGCTATTTGCTTTACGTTGCACCGACACAGATAGGTCTTATGGTGACGACGGGATAGGAAAGACCTAGGAATGGGAAGGAAGCTGCCGTGGCCTTAATTAAGGCACAGCCCCAGCATTTGCCTGGTGTGAAAAATGGGAAACCACGGAAAACCATCTTCAGGGCTGCCGACAGTGAGGTTCGAACCCACTATCTCCCGACTGCTAGATACTGGTCTTGATTTATTATTTTCTCTTCTGTGATACATGCTGGATACTGGCCGCACTTAAGCGACGGCAGCTATGGAGATCGGTCACTTAATTATCACTATTGGTCAAGAAGGGTAGCTTCCAGTGCCACCACTGTTACAGGGTAGTTGATGTGCATTCGCTAAAAAAACACCCACCACAACCCAGCAACAATTCTGAAAATTCGTAACATAGCTTATTAAGCTTGCCTGATGGCCATGATCGTTAAAGCGCCAAGACTATGGTCTAACACTGCGGTTAGCTGCATCGAGACCCATTGGTCGAAAAAATTCACCAAACAGGACGTTGGCCAGCAGGGTAGGCGAGGTGGTGGTATACAATTTCTAATAACTAGATTGCGTGCCAAAACCCTGGATTCAATTACAAACCTCTCCACAGTGTCCACATGAAGAGAGAGCACATGATGCTGTCAATGGTGATACGTCTGTCAGATAGAAAAGTTAAGCTATGAGCAGATCCCTTGATGCTATTCGACAGGAGAAGGCTATGTTCCAAGACCAGTTTTCACCCTCTCCCTTCCTATCATGTATAACGCCATTCATTCCATCTCATCAACTCCTCTGAAGAGGTTGGCGGCAGAACAGGCATTTGGTTGTAGAAACTTGCTATGAAGATTCATCTCACTTCATACCTGACCCCATAGAGAAATAGGACATGGGCTGAACACACTACACTTTACCCTCTTTTATAATGAACATCTGAAGACACACAGCATATTGCAATATCTTAACATGTAAAAAATTTGATATGACAGGAAGTTTGGGTAAATCGTACAACTCTTCCCTTCTATTAGTTGTTGGGGAGTGAGTGTTCATTGCCAGAAAAAGACAACACCAACACACCATAAAAACATTTACATTTCCTTCCATAGAAAAAAATAAAAAAATGACTTCTTATCCCACTTGCTTTCATTCATTCTCTCTCTCTCTGAAATCACCAGCGTGACTATTTATTATACACCCCTGACGATTTAGACCAAAGGAGTCTCGCTATGAGCCATGTCTGTCTAGACAATGGACTGTGACTACCGAGACAACTTTTCAACAGTTGGTAGCATGCCTGATATACATATATGCTAACCTGCATTTCCTTTAGTACGAGTTCTTTCTATTTTTCCATGTGACATGTACACACAGTCTGTGCCATTAGCTTCCAGACCAATGGGTACTGGTACCCATCATGACCAAGGGCGATATTTTAATGTGCACTGATGCACCCGAATTAAGTCTAACCCTGTCGAGTAAATGGTGAGAAGTGAATACAAACACATGCCTTATCTTCTAAACCTTTAAGCTTTCCTTTGTTCAGCATATATGCTGTTACAAACAAATCAATCTTGGAAAAATAATATTCTCATATGCACCCCGTCCCTCTTAAAGTACTCTGGGTGTGCTTCCTTACTCAGATCTCATGTTTAAGCAAGCGAAAAATCACTCATTTTACCTTCCGCAGCCAAGCACTTGCTATATTCAGCTCTGCGGGTAATGACTGTCGTTTGTTTACACGCTCGGGAAGGATGTTGTCGATAGGCGTTTAGTGCTGCCAACCTCTGTACTTAGGAACGAATGAGTACTTCGATAGCTGGTGGTGGTGGTGATTATTGTTACATTGGTTAAACCTTTGGTCTGGATTGGTTCTTGCCGTGCGGACGGTTAGGATAGGATCTGGCGGTTAGAAGCCGCGAAGCGGCCCTAGGCCCCTAGTTTCGTGAGGAAACACGAGTCGTCTGGACGGAAGACGACTGGTCTGGACGGTTAGGATTCTTGCTGTGGACAAGATGATTGTCTGGACAGTTAGCATTCTTGCCGTGGACAAGACCATTGGTGTGGACGGTTAAAAGCCGCGAAGCGGCCCTAGGCATCTAGTTTTGTGTGGAAACAGAATTGGTCTGGACGTGCGGACGGTTAGGATAGAACCTGGAAAAGACCATTAACATATGTATTAAATTAAATTGCTACTGTTGTGTATTTCACATTGTTTCCTTTACATGGTGTTTTTTCTTTGTGCTTTTATTCAGCCGAGGTTGGTAACGCAATATATTTGTCACCAATGATGGCAATGATGTCACATTCTATTCATGTTGACCAATGAGAATGCAAGTAGTTTACTTTGGCCATGGCTGATGGCGGGTGCTGCTCTTATTAGCTTATAAAAGTAAATGTACTTCCGAGGGTGGGAATGGTGGGTTCCTAGACATCGCATTGAACATATCTCTCCTCTAAAATGAATTCCAAGTAAGATTTGTATTATTTTCGCTTCTTTATAATGTTATAAACTCTGGACTGCAGAAGAAAAAATCATACGGAAATGTGAAGTAACTGAGAGGAGATTCTTCCTTTATGCTAACCAAAGACCCACCTATCTGCCCCAAGAAGTATTCTTATGCATATAGACGAATTAAATGTGCAAAACACAACAATTTTCTATGATCCTATTAGCCAATTGTGATAAAGACATGTTTTCTATAGTCTCCAATATAACTTGCATCATGTCTGACCTCAGGGATACCACATTCTATGAAAAGGAAACTGTGAAGTCATTGCCATATGCCAGTGCTCTATCCTTGACGTGATTCACTTTACATATAGGACTATATTGGTTGATGGTTTGTTAGGTGGAGTGCATATTTGGAATAATTTGGTATAGTAGGAAAATAATATTTTACAATACCTGAAGCAGTAGAAAGGAGAACTTTCCTGCATGCTTACCAGAAACCCACTATCTTGCCCCCAAAAATATTCTTACTTACTTACGGTATATAGATTAATTGAAAGAGAGAGGGCCTGAAAGTACTAAATGCAGCCATTTTCTTTGTTCCTATCAGCCAGTTCTGATCAGCTGTCATAGAGGCTATGTTATTTTTTTGTCTGTAATACAGGTCGCATGATATGTAGCTAAAGGGTTACATCGTTTGGAGAAAACAAGGAAAGGGTACATATTTCAAACAGAAATGGCACGTAGTGATTACGATCGAGCCACATTGAATTCACATCAAGGCCAATCTCTGTCATGAAATAGTGGCACCTTTAGGGCCACATTCCCTTTGAGAGGCTGTTCGCACAGCAAAAAAGTCATTTAGTAGCTATAACCCATCTTCCGTGTCTGCCATGCAGTATCTTTATAGTAATTTAGTACTGTGTTTAATGTGCCGACATTGGCAAGCCTGTTGAGTGCATTGCGAGTGGTCTGTAACCTGTATTTTGTGACCAAGTAAGTGAAGATTTGGGGTACGATGCGCAAAGGTATCACCGAGATATCACTATAAAATTTGTCACAAATGGAACATAGCAATTGCTTTTACACATATCAAGTGAAAAATTCCTGGCACATTAAGAAATATTTCATTTTTGGAGTATATTATGTATGCGTACTTTACCACTTTACAAGTACATTTGGTGTTACGCTCACAGTGACACGTATGTCTTTTGTCTCACACGTTGAACAATTTCGTGTGTAATGTCTTTGTTCGCTGAAGTTCTTTGATCACGACGAGTTGTGGACTTGTGCCCTAACTGATTCATTAAGTTATTTATTGGTCCAGGGATCATGCTACTTCGGCAATAGCTTAAGGTCTTGTAATTTAACAATAACCTGTTCATTTGCCTCATCGAAAAATGAATACTGTTCACCTCCATTTTGCTTTTTGAACTAGCCGCTCTACTCATAACGGACAAAGATAATGAGAATCCACAGACATAGCACTCGCATTCCTCGGTGCTAGCCCTGGACCTCAAGAAAAGAACAAAAGACGGCATCAGCAGCGGAATACGACATAAACCAGTCCTGTCTACAAGCCTTAAGTATGTTTTCATATTTCTCAAATAACTACGGTATTTCTTAATGTGCCAGGAATTTTTCACTTGATATGTGTAAAAGCAATTGTTATGTTCCATTTGTGACAAATTTTATAGCGATATCTCGGTGATACCTTTGCGCATCATACCCGAAGATTTGCTCAATCTTGTAAACAGACCAACAGTCTATAACTCCCCAGGCCTAACCAAAGCAGACCAATGGTCTTGTCACCTGCAAACTAATCAGTCTTGTCACTGCAGATACTAGAGGCCTAGAACTCCTAACCATATCAAAGCAGACCAATGGGCTTGTAACTCACCACACCTAACCAAACCACATCAAATGTCTTGTCACTTCTGAACTCTTGAACAAAAAAAGCACAACTGTTAGTTTGTCACTTAATGCTCTGACGTTGGGAAGCCTGTTTAGTATATTGTGACAACTGAGCCATGCCATGCTGGATTTCTAAACCATCTTTTGCGATCCAGATAAGGAAGCTTTCCCCTCCTCTTAAGTAAATATATTAAAACATAGGCCAATTATCTTATCTGATATTTCGCAAGGACTTGTCAGTTTTCACTGCTGTGTTACCCACTGAATTAGGATCCACCGTACAAGAATTTTGAAGAAAATTAAAGCTGTTTTCGTACATCCAGAAAAAGGCATAGAAAAGCTAAGACTGTGCATGCTCCTTTAGTCACATGTACACTCAAGGGGAAAGATAAGAATGTATTTTAAACTTGCTAGACAGAAAAACAAACATCGATTAAGGTTCATATAAAAGGAGAAGGTAAGCTGAAATGATCAATTTGAAACATGACAGGTACTTAAAACATCAGAACCAAAAGGTTCATTAGTCTACGGAACTGCCTTAGAGCACGTTAATGTGCTGTATTTTAAGAAACGGTACTTAAAAGTTGAATGTCACATTAAATGAAAATTAACAATGAAAATGAAACCTAACCTTCAGCTGTGTTCAATGTGAATATTCAGAATACACCAAGGAATTAAGAGGCCTGAGATAAGAGAGATTCATCCATCAGATATTATTATACAGCCACCATCTTTAGGCTAATAAGAAATGCTAATACCTTAGTCTGGCATAAGAAGAACATTGCTTTATCTTCAATTTGAAGGAAAACAAAACAGAGTAAATCACAAATATAGACAAGTAAAAAAAAAAAAAAAAAAAGCAATGATATAACTATCAAATAGCTTAGGAACTAGTCTACTTACTTGTGAATAACACCAACAAACCATCCTTTACACAAACAAATAAAACAAAATCTATGAGATTACCCACTTCCTGCAAAAAACAAGACTAACCACTATCTCTAATAAATTTCTGCCTGCCTAATCATTTACAAATAATAAGCCTAGGCTTCTTGTATCTGAACATAATTATACAGGCACAATTTAGAACAACCTGTACAAAAGTCAATGTGTTACAGAATTAAAAGTATTTTTCTATTGGCCTGTAGCCTATCTGATTTTTCAAAAACTAAAAATATTTGAAAGCACAATATAGAAATTCGATCTCAGAAGTATTGCCCCTATCAATATAATCCTACCTCACTCATATCCATCTGAACGTTGTCGTAATTTGTATCATCACCACCGGGTCTTTCCAGTCTTTCCATCCTTCCTTGCATAGAATCCTGAAGAACAAAGCTGAATATTAGATATATAGCATATTCTCTTTTTTTTCACCAACTATTAATACTCGACATTATTATTCTTTAGTAGACATCAAATTAAATTATACCTATTTTGTTAGCAACATCAGTTGATTATAATCAAAAACTATACGTTGCATGTTATTACATCAACAAGGATCGAGGCCAACAACAACAACGACACCATAATCCAAAATATTACAAAACAGAGCCCAGATTATTGACAATAACAATACTTACCACAATATAAGAATGATGATTTCCTATATTTTGGTCAAAATCTTACCTTCATGTCTAGATAATTTTGGCTTCCTTCATCATCACTCCCGTAACTTACAAGAGATTCCATAATGGCGTCTCAACTTGGAACAGCAATTCAATGCCGCCAATATATGAATACTTCCACCGTCGAATAGGATAGGCGATATCTTTACCTGTTTTTAATGAGGACAGTTAATAGGTAGATAAACTAATTGTGATAATACATTCAGTTATAAATTTACATTACAGTTAACAGTACTGTTTTGTTTTACTGATAGAATAAAAAATGATAATATGGTGTTCATCTGCTGTCATGGAAACATTAAACAATCCTTCAGCTAACGTGTTTGTTGACATTAACCATATAAATTACTTATATTATTACGAGTTTGATTCCCGCAGTTAGTTTAGGTTAGCTGTGAATATATTTTTATTTATGTTGTAAATATGAATCCTCATCGCAAGTGGACGCTTTAGAGTAATTTACAGCAAACCGTTGGCGCAACTGGCAAATGGTTATCAAGGCCCTCTAGTAGAGCTTATACGGGCATCAATTACTTTTTTTCAACCAACCAATTAGAACATATTTACGAGATGACGCAAAGAAGAATTGATTTAGCTTTTCCGACGAGGCATCAAAAAAGAAAAAAAACTTTCGCTAGTAAAAACAAATACTTCAATATTAAAGTATTTGGTAAAAATAACCGACATTAACTAATATGGCTGATGGTAGATTTGCGAACATTGCAGTCCCCCAGTCCCTTGAATCGCGAAGAAATGTATTTCGGAGGTAAAAGTCATTAGATGAATTGAATGCTTTTGTGTCAAAAGTATAGCAAGCACATACATTCATTTTTTACGGCATCCCTGTAACCAGTGGCGGCGCGTGACTTTCGTCACTGGGGGTTCAACAGAAGGAAAATCCCCCCTTCAGTATCTCCTCTCCCCCCTGTCACCTGTGCCATGACTAAGTTCAAAGAATGGGCATAACGGTGAACATAATGTGCATGCCTAAAATCTTCCCTGATGAGAACTTGCACCCTGAAAGGAGACCACTCATTACATTTGCTCCATCGTAACCTTGTGAAATCAACTTATATGGATAATCCACAACTTCGCTCAAAGAAAATTTTAAACACTCTGCTATTGTCTTAGCATCATGACTAGAGGGTGAGAGGAAACTCCAGAATCCTTCAAATGGCTTACCGTTTGGAAGAACGATAACAAATTGTGCTGTAGTTGATATATCAGTGTTCTCATCTGTGATTACCAAAATGAAGTGCGCTGTGGTGATTTATTTATTTTTTTCTTATCTCACGACAGATTTCGTACATGCACGAAAGCGAATCATTCTGAATGTCTTTCGAGGTGCCTTTGAAAACAGTAGCTTTGGACAGATGGTCTCTTAATGCAACGTCAATTTCGGAACTAAAATTAACGAGGCCTTGAAATATGCCACGATTCGATGATTCACTTATTTCTTCATGCCCACACAGTGCCATCTCAAATGCGCCACAGAACTTTACACAGCTCATAACGATCTTTCCGTACTTCATCGTTGTCTCTTTCCACAGACTGCCTGTAAGCACAGTCAAATTACTGACGGTTATCGTGTCTTCCCAGGAGATCGAATTGTAACTGGGGAAGCATATGAGATTTAGAACTTTTGCGTTTCTTTACTTTTTTGGGACAAATGTCCTAAATGTACCACTCCGACTTTGGTCCAAGTCCCTTCGCCTTCATCAGTCATGATTCATAAGAAAAGGAAAACAAATCAACATGTTACTAATTTCGCACCCACAGATCCACTCGATCCATTCTGAATTTATGCACGATTTCATTACTTTTACCTTTAGGATGTCCGGCTCCATGGCTAAATGGTTGGCGTGCTGGCCTTTGGTCACAGGGGTCCCGGGTTCGATTCCCGGCAGGGTCGGGAATTTTAACCATGATTGGTTAACTTCTCTGGCACCCGGATTGGGTGTATATGTAGTCTTCATCATCCTCATTATGACGCGCAGGTTGCCTACGGAAGTCAAATCAAAAGACCTGCACCAGGTCTCCCCAGAGACCACACGCCATTATTATTATACTTTTAGGATGCCTCGTTATATCAAGATCAGGCATTGGACGTCCGGCATCCTTAATTTTAATCTTAAGTTGACACTCAAGAGAGAGAGAGAGAGAAGAAAAGTTTGTCTTCTTAAGTATCATATCACTGTTCAAACTCATTATGTAACTCCTTACCTTTCCCTGAAACAAAGATTATGGGTGCAACTACAGTGCACAAAAATACACCCACGGACAAAATATTGCAACTTCTTTATGTCCTAAAAATTAAGTTTCTGAATGGCACAACAGTGCAGAAAAACACTCACACGCTTGCACAGCGTACAGTAATATTACGAATTATGATAACTGTTGCAAAAATTTGTAAACACTAGCATCAGACTTGAAAAACACGAGTAAACTTTAGGGATGTATGTTCGCACTGTTCACAATGTTGGTAACATAATTTTAAGAACTTCTATGGCTAGGCAGTTACCGTTTTCATTGGTATTACATTCCCCCTACTCTTTGCCTCAGTGATTTTAAAGTTAATTTTCTCTCCAAAAAGTAATTATTCCAAAGAAGGCAAATGAATAGATGTTTAGTAAGTATTGATGTACAGTATTTGGGAAAAGGCATCAATTGGAATTTGGCAGTTTAATGTGACTGCTGGTAGTAATGATGCTCGTCAACAGTAGCGCTAATTATGTACACTACTTTTTGCTACGTAGATGAATTCCTGTAAGGGCAACAGATGGCAGGCACATACTTACCCCAACACCCCCGACAACACGACTTGAGAGAGTGGCATATTACGTATGCGTAAACCACGGATATCTGTTTCTGCGATATCCTGGTCTTGCCTACGTGCAGGCCGATGTCCCCCCACACCTCACCACTCCCTTCACCCCGGTAGGGACAGAGAGTACGCCTTCCAAGGGGGTTCATTTCAGACAAGTATCCAGCCACGGAACATGTGCAGTTCACATGAATTGAAAGCCAGTACGAGTATATTACGGATAGATGGGCTAAGCAAGAGCTTCGAGGTTGACAAGGGAGTTATAAATATTAAGTAGTTGAGTACAATTTGATATAAACTGGAGGTTCATTGCTCCATTGCGCTATACCAGAAACCGCTACTGCCTGTAACATTCAAATATTTATGTATTTAATAGCGCACAAATGTACATTAAAAATACATTAATCTTTCGCATATTCTAGTAAAGATTTTGTTCTGTTGCACTTGCTGAAATGATGGCGATCGCAATGTTTATCACACACACAATCTAGGGACGATTCATGAAAACCTGATCGCCGGTATAGACGATGGTGAAACCCTTGTACCGCCAGCCTATTCAAAGCACTTCCCATGTCATCATTTGGACCGGTCCAGCTGCGGTCAATCACAGCATAGTTGAGTATAAGTCCAGGCTGATTTCTGCTTGTTTTCTCTTTCTCTCTTGGAGAACTTCATCTTCTTGTTGCGTATATGGAAGCTGCATTCTCATTTTCAAATCTTCCAGTAAAAGAGTTTCTTTGGATAATTCATACGCAAGTCGTGACGGTGACATCTTGGAGATGCCCAGTGTTTGTTTCAGAAATTTGGCCTTTACATTTTCAGTAGTTCGAAGGTCGGACACCGTTAGTCTTTCCCAAATAAGTTCCATACCATACGTGAGAACTGGGAGGACCTTGGCGTAAAATAAGGCCATGAACGTGCCTAGCGATAGTCTAGTCAGGTTTATAATGTCATATGCTTCTGATGGCTGCTAAAGATCTTTCTCTTACGTGAATTCTAAATGAGATGACAGTAGGTTGTAAAGTGACACCCAGATATGAAAACGAGTTCACTATGTGTAGTCTACCCCACCACACTGTATTCTGTCACTATAGCTGCGATTCTCCCCCCTTTCCAGAAAACCATCTGAACATTTTAAAAATTTTATTTATCACAAGGCTGTTGTTGGCTACGTACAGTACACTTCAAGTTTGTCCATTGATCTTTGTAGCTCTTCCATGTTACTCGAACCTATAATAATATCGTCTGCATAGAGAGAAAGTACAACTGAACTACCGGTATTGTCAATGACCTGCATGACATCTGCTAAGGCTATGATGATGATGATGATGTCATCATCATCATCATCATTATCATCGAACACCATAACTCAGGGAAACGGAGTATTGCAGGGTGACCCTTTAAGCTCCCTCCTCTTCAACATACAAATATTATTGTATTTACTGTCATAAAGATAAAGGAGTTTATTAGCTAATTTCTCAATTGACATTATTTTACATGACACATATTATGTTGTTGCCCCCTTCCATTATGTTCTATCTATGGGAGCAGTATTTGCAATTACATGCCTGCAGAATCAAATACGACTAGTATGAGTCGGAACAAACGGTAGGCCTACCGGTAACTGTTTAGTGTTGTCAGTTGGTGAAATATTCCTTCAGTCATGATTAATATACCGTAACAAGATACCGGTATTGTGTCTTTATTCCTTTGCAAGATTCGTACGGCGGCGCTAACTGCCAATTTTGGGCAAGGAACATCAGCATTCAGTCATAGTTCAGCATGCTGAAGTTATTTGTTTTCAGTTCCTGACAGTAACTACTGTGTTTGCGAAGCACAATCTTTCACACCTTCCATTCTTGAACTGATAGGCTCACTTTCGAAGGTTCACTTCTCTCACCAGCGTTCTTGCCCATGTTCTTGCCTACGAATTGTCCTGTTGTCACTCCTCTCTCATGTTCAGCGCTCAGCACTGTAATAGACAAGACATCGACAGTTAGGTACCGTTAAGTTGAAGAAAAAGAATATTTGTTGAATAATGGTGTGAATTAACACAGGAAGTTAGTTTTGACCTTCGTCCACATCTCAATGCAGCCCTTGCCGGGCTAAGGACACGCTATCTTGATTTATCAGTTTCATTTTCCGTATTGACCGTTATCGTAAGTTATAGACGAGAAAGGTTCCACCTTATCAATACAAATTTATTTATACAAATATCTACAGTACCGGTTTCGACTCTTTGTACGGTATATTTCAGCTATTTCAGCTTCTTGAAGAATTTTTGAAAAAGTATTTTACGAGATTTCGTGAAGCCCATATCAGTGACTCTACGACTGGTTGTATGTTTAAGGTGAATTATTTATCTGGAATAATGTAGTAGTTATTATTGTATTAAATGCCCCTTTTATTACAAACCCAAGTGAAATACATACAGTAGGCTACATATAACAAATATAACTTGAACTACAATAAAATGATATACATTAAGTACGTAATGGTTAAAATTAACAATGTTGAGTCTTACTAATATACCGTACTAAAACTCAAGTGGTTCTTTGTAAAGAGTCGAAACCGGTACTGTAGATATTTGTATAAATAAATTTGTATTGATAAGGTGGAACCTTTCTCGTCTATAACTTAAGGACACGCTAATCGCCGCCTCTGTCGATGGATAAGTTTCCCCGTTAAGAGAGTCGTGAAAAGAAGAAAACCTAAACCAAAATTCATCAAAAATCTGTCAGTCAGTTATGTGCGAACTGTTGGCCCCGTCATACTATGGTTGGAGAGTCAAACGCAATTATTTTTAATAATTAACTACTCGTACTTTTATGATTTTCGGAGACGCCGAGGTGCCGGAATTTAGTCCCGCAAGAATTCTTTTACGTGCCAGTAAATCTACCGACATGGTGCTGACGTAGCCTACTTGAGCACCTTCAAATACCAAATACCGGACTGACCAAGAACCAAACCTGCCAAGATCAAACCTCAACAGTCTGAGCCATTCAGCCTGGCAGCAATTATTTTTCATACAGTAATTTGGATCGCTTGTTAGATTTTGCTTTGTTGGCTGAAGATGCTGAAAGGGAAGAACAAAGGCAAAATTGGAGTTTTTGGGTTGACAACATGTTTTATTTAGAAATGTAAATGATGAACTTTCTTAATTGTTTTAATCACCGTAGTGCCATGAAAATAAATTCGAGTGGGCATTACGAAATTTCAACAGATATTTCAGCTTGTTGAAGAACTTTTGAAAAAGTATTTTATGAGATTTCGTGAAGCCCATATCAGTGACTCTACGACTGGTTGTATGTTTAAGGTGAATTATTTATCTGGAATAATGTAGTAGTTATTATTGTATTAAACGCCCCTTTTATTACAAACCCAAGTGGAATACATACAGTAGGCTACATATAACAAATATAACTTGAACTACAATAAAATAATATACATTAAGTAGGTAATGGTTAAAATTAACAATCTTGAGTCTTACTAATATACCGTACTAAAACTCAAGTGGTTCTTTTATGACATAATTTTAAATACCCACGAATAACAATGCAACAACTTATGTAGGGCCTACCTAAAATGCTGGGGTTGTTCCTTAAGACCATGGCTGCTTCCTTCCCATTCCTAGTCCTTTCCTGTTGCATCGTCACCATAAGACCTATCTGTGTCGGCGGGACGGCATTTCGCGGTATGTCACAGGACTTAAGCGTTTTGAGCAGCCGCCAATAGCCACCCAAGTAGTCAGCCTGCTGTGTTGTCAAGACTTGGTCAAGACCGTTTCACAAGCGACTTGCCTACTGGTCGATGCTGTCAATACTGAACTCCTGATAAGTGGAGATAGTAGCCAAGGGTTTAGCAAATTAAAGTCCAGTTTTGTGGCTAGAGAGATAAAACGCTTGCCTTTGATCTGAAGACACCCAGTTCGATTCTCGGGATCTTAACCTCCTCGACCTCTTTAATTTCCTTGGGTTGGGAAATAGGTGTTTACGACGTCATCATGATTCATTTCATCTTTATTAGGTTGCCACTAAGCCTTTGCAAAAGCTAAAGGCCATGCGCAATAATAATAATAATAATAATAATAATAATAATAATAATAATAATAATAATAAATAGATCCCAGGGAATCACTGAAGAGGTGGAGGGAATATTTTGAACATCTTCTCAATGTAAAAGGAAATCATTCTGGTGGTGTTGCGAATAGCCAAGCTCATGGGGAGGAGGAAAATGATGTTGGTGAAATTACGCTTGAGGAAGTGGAAAGGATAGTAAATAAACTCCGTTGTCATAAAGCAGCAGGAACAGATGAAATTAGACCTGAAATGGTGAAGTATAGTGGGAAGGCAGGGATGAAATGGCTTCATAGAGTAGTAAAATTAGCATGGAGTGTTGGTAAGGTACCTTCAGATTGGACAAAAGCAGTAATTGCACCTATCTGTAAGCAAAGGGACAGGAAGGATTGCAACAACTATCGAGGTATCTCATTGATTAGTATACCAGGCAAAGTATTCACTGGCATCTTGAAAGGGAGGGTGCGAACAGTAGTTAGGAAAGAAGCTGGATGAAAACCAGTGTGGTTTCAAACCACAGAGGGGCAGTCAGGATCAGATTTTCAGTATGTGCCAGGTAATTGAAATATGCTACGGGAGGAATAGGCAGTTGTGTTTATGTTTCATAGATCTAGAGTTAGCATATCACAGGGTACCGAGGGAAAAAGATGTTCGCCATACTGAGGGACTGTGGGATTAAGGGTAGATTATTAAAATATATCAAAGGCATTTATGTTGACAATTGGGCTGCAGTGAGCATTGATGGTAGAATAAGTTCTTGGTTCAGGGTACTTACAGGGGTTAGACAAGGCTGCAATCTTTCACCTTTGCTGTTCGTAGTTTACATGGATCATCTGCTGAAAGATATAAAATGGCAGGGAGGGATTCAGTTAGGTGGAAATGTAGTAAGCAGTCTGGCCTATGCTGACGACTTGGTCTTAATGGCAGAATGTGCCGAAAGCCTGCAGTCTAATATCTTGGAACTTGAAAAGAGGTGCAATGAGTATGTTATGAAAACTAGCCTTTTGAAGACTAAATTGATGTCAGTAGGTAAGAAATTCAACAGAATTGAAAGTCAGATTGGTGATAAAAAGCTAGAACAGGTAGATAATTTCAAGTATTTAGGTTGTGTATTCTCCCAGGATGGTAATATAGTTCATTTATTCGTATCAGAAGCATACATTTTACATAACATAATGGTACTTAATAACATACATATCAAATAGTGTCTGCCCAGAATTTTGCCAAATCACGGGCATTAGGTGTTGCAGCCATCAAGTCCTCCATTATGCAACTTAAAGGACACTTGCTACAGTTCATGAAATGGGCTGTGGTTTGGTCTTCACCACATTCACATAGCCTGGATGTTCCAGGAAAGCCCCACTTTACCATATTGATTCGTGATCTACCAACCTCAGTGCGAAGCCTGTTCAACGATTTTCCCCTGTGGGTGGGGGCGGTAGAATAACACCCACGGAATCCCCTGCCTGTCGTAAGAGGCAACTAAAAGGGGCCCCAGGGGCTCCGAACTTTGGAGCGTGGGTTGGCAACCACGGGTCCCTCAGCTGAGTCCTGGCATTGCTTCCACTTACTTGTGCCAGGCTCCTCACTTTCATCTATCCTATCCGACCTCCCTTGGTGAACTCTTGTTCTTTTCTGACCCCGACGCTATTAGGTTTGCGAGGGCTAGGGAGTCTTTCATTTTCATGCCCTTCGTAGCCTTGTCTTCCTTTGGCCGATATCTTCATTTTTTGAAGTGTCAGATCCCTTCCATTTTTCCCTCTGATTAGTGTTATATAGAGGATGGTTGCCTAGTTGTACTTCCTCTTAAAACAATAACCATCACCACCACCTGTTCAACGATTTCCAAGTAGACCAATGTTTCTCATGTCCTGGAGGGAGATGTTCAATTGGTATCATCCAACCAGCAAGTTGAGGATTTCTAGTTCTCCAGAATCTCAACCTTGTGGATTGAGCAGATTCATTTAGATCTTCAGTTGTATTCAGGAAATTCCTCCTAGATCTCAATCTTTGGTGGGTAGGTTCATATTCTTACAATGGGTGTGCACATGAGGCAAGTGCTTTAGATCTCTCATTCATGGATGCAACTTCTCTTCTAATATCTGGTGTGGCGATTCCAGCCAAACAGTAGAATCTATCTCGTGGTGTTGGTCTCAAACAGCAAGTGATAAGTCGACATATTTCATTTAGAGAAATGTCAACTTGTTTAGCATGACTGGATCTTTATCAAACAGGGCAAGCATACTCTGCAGCGGAATAACAGAGAACCAGGGCTGTAGTTCTCATTGTCTTTGGATGTGTACCCCAACTGGTTCCAGACAACTTGCAAAGGATGTTGTTTCTAGCTGACACTTTCTGCTTGATGTTCATGCAGTCTTGTTTGTAGGTGAGAGCACGATCCAATATTACACCTAGATATTTAGGTGTTGGCCAGTGATCTAGTTTAGTATATTCCCATACTACCTGCAAATTCCTTGATGCCTGTTTGTTCTTTAAATGGAAGCCACATACCTGAGTTTTAGATGGGTTAGGCTTCAATTGGTTTCCTCTGTAGTAGTAGGATAGTTCAGAAAGAGCCCCTGATAACTTTTCTTCTACAACCTCAAAGCAGTTTGCTTGACTAGCAAACAAAAGAATGGTTTGCCACAAGGCAGTGTTCTCGCCTCTATGCTCTTCAATATCTATACGAATGACCAACCTCTTCCAGTTGGCACCAGAAGCTTCATATATGCGGATGGTAACATAGTGAGACTGAATCAAGTTGTAGTAAAGCTAATGGAGTCAGCTCACACTTGCGATCAACAGTGTTCTGTAAGAAGGAAGTCAGCTCTCGGACGAAACTATCTTTACATCGGTCTGTTTTTAGATGAACTTTGCTTTATGAGAGTGAAAGACTTGGGATATCTTATTCATAAGTTAGAAGTAACAAACATGAAAGTAGCGAGAATGATTGCTGTTACAAACAGGTGGGAAGAATGGCAGGAGGGTACTCGGAATGAGGAGATAAAGGCTAAGTTAGGGAGGAACTCGATGGATGAAGCTGTACGCATAAACCGGCTTCGGTGGTGGGGTCATGTGAAGCAAATGGAGAATAATGGACTCTGTTATGGACAGTAAGAAAAGTAGAGGGAAACCAAGATGATGATCGTTAGACTCAGTTTGTAACGATTTAAAGATAAGAGGTTTAGAACTAAATGAGGACACAGCACTAGTTGCAAATAGAGGATTATGGCAACATTTAGTAAATTCACAGAGGCTTGCAGACTGAACGCTGAAAGGCATAATGGTCTATAATGATAATGTAAGTACATATGTATGTATGTATGTATGTATGTATGTATGTATGTATGTTGTATGTATGTATGTATGTATGTATGTATGTATGTATGTACACTGACTGACAGAGCAAATGCAACACCAAGAAGGAGTGGTTCGAAAGGGATGAAAGTTGGGGAAAAAACAGAGACGGCATGGATGAATAATTGATGTTTATTTCAAACCGATATGCAGGTTACACAATGCGCACGGCATCGACTCAGTAGGATGTAGGACCACCGCGAGCGGCGATGCACGCAGAAACACGTCGAGGTACAGAGTCAATAAGAGTGCAGATGGTGTCCTGAGGGATGGTTCTCCATTCTCTGTCAACCATTTGCCACAGTTGGTCGTCCGTACGAGGCTGGGGCAGAGTTTGCAAACGGCGTCTAATGAGATCCCACACGTGTTCGATTGGTGAGAGATCCGGAGAGTACGCTGGCCACGGAAGCATATGTACACCTCGTAGAGCCTGTTGGGAGATGCGAGCAGTGTGTGGGCGGGCATTATCCTGCTGAAACAGAGCATTGGGCAGCCCCTGAAGGTACGGGAGTGCCACCAGCCGCAGCACATGCTGCACGTAGCGGTGGGCATTTAACGTGCCTTGAATACGCACTAGAGGTGACGTGGAATCATACGCAATAGCGCCCCAAACCATGATGCCGCGTTGTCTAGCGGTAGGGCGCTCCACAGTTACTGCCAGATTTGACCTTTCTCCACGCCGACGCCACACTCGACTGCGGTGACTATCACTGACAGAACAGAAGCGTGACTCATCGGAGAACACGACGTTCCGCCATTCCCTCATCCAAGTCGCTCTAGCCCGGCACCATGCCAGGCGTGCACGTCTATGCTGTGGAGTCAATGGTAGTCTTCTGAGCGGACGCCAGGAGTGCAAGCCTCCTTCAACCAATCGACGGGAAATTGTTCTGGTCGATATTGGAACAGCCAGGGTGTCTTGCACATGCTGAAGAATGGCGGTTGACGTGGCGTGCGGGGCTGCCACCGCTTGGCGGCGGATGCGCCGATCCTTGCGTGCTGACGTCACTCGGGCTGCGCCTGGACCCCTCGCACGTGCCACATGTCCCTGCGCCAACCATCTTCGCCACAGGCGCTGCACCGTGGACACATCCCTATGGGTATCGGCTGCGATTTGACGAAGTGACCAACCTGCCCTTCTCAGCCCGATCACCATACCCCTCGTAAAGTCGTCTGTCTGCTGGAAATGCCTCCGTTGACGGCGGCCTGGCATTCTTAGCTATACACGTGTCCTGTGGCACACGACAACACGTTCTACAATGACTGTCGGCTGAGAAATCACGGTACGAAGTGGGCCATTCGCCAATGCCGTGTCCCATTTACCGTTCGCTACGTGCACAGCACAGCGGCGCATTTCACATCATGAGCATACCTCAGTGACGTCAGTCTACCCTGCAATTGGCATAAAGTTCTGACCACTCCTTCTTGGTGTTGCATTTGCTCTGTCAGTCAGTGTATTATGAAAATGTCTTAAACCTTGCAATAGTTTTAATTTCATTTGACCGAGCAAGTTGGCCATATGGTCAGGGGCATACAGCTGTGAGCTTGCATTTGGGGAATAGTGGGTTCAAATCCCACTGTCCTCAGCCCTGAAGATGGTTTTCCATGGTTTCCCATTTTCACACCAGGCAAATGATGGGGCTGTACCTTAAGGTCACAGCTGCTTCCTTCCCACTCTTAGTCCTTTCCTATCCCATCCCATCATTGCCATAAGACCTATCTGTGTCGGTGCAATGTAAAGCAACTTGCAAAAAACACCAAAAAAATCATGTCATTCACATCAGCAGTCGCTGACATTGGTTGAAATATATAACAGAGCGCATTGCTTCCAAAATTCAACACAGATCGGTAAATGTTATTGCCATATGTGACAAATTAATTGGCTAGGCCCCACATGCACACACATTTCAGCCTTCTGTTTGGCCTGCACAGTTGAAGGCTGAAAGGCAAAACTCATGTATGACTTGAGTAGCCAGCCCATTTGTTTGGACTGTTGGACTGTAGGAAATCCATCAGTTCCACCTTGAGGACCGGTGGAACACTGTGTGAGAATACTGGCGAGCTAGGTGCTCCTCTTGTCTTGTTTCCTTCAGTACAATTTTGCATTGTGTATCATTTCTTAAGAATGTGGTATTCTGAAATTTGTACCGTTAATTTATAGTCTGTGATATGTTGACATGATTTAAGGAACTTGCTTTTCTCAAATTCATATCTTTTCTATATAAGGCCTAACAATACTTAATATTAGGTAGTGTATTTTCATCCGTATACAGTACAATCTTGATAATCCGACATATATGGAACCAGGCAACCGCCGGATTATTGAAAAATTCCAGATTATCAGGAGTTTAAAAAAAAAAAAAAATACAGATAAGTACAGTACATTTCTATTTCTGGAAAAAATAATACACAGGTTTTGGCTATGAAAAATAATCATTGATTGTTTTTTGTTTCTTTGATTTATACATTTTATCCAAAATGCACTCTTGTAACCATTTAAGCACCAGGACATCATCACTTGCGATGCCATTTTCTTCTGCCCATTGAGTGCAGACATTGAGAGCATTCAATACATCGCTGTTGGTCAGAGTTCACCGAGTAGAAACCTCCAAGTCGTCGTTAGATTCGTCATCTGTGGATCAAATTTTGCTGAGGATTTCTTCGCCAGACAGGGACTGAAAATTTTCCTCGCTTGTCCCGTGAAGCCAATCGGTGATATCTTCATTTATTAGGGTAACATCCACTTCACATTTGTTAGAAAACTCTTGCAAAAATTGGGAAGTCAGTTGTAAACAAGAGTTATCATCTTCAGAATGGTCAGCTATGTTTTCAGAATTGAAAGCAGGGTGTGTTCGCCAAACCTTTTTCCCCTCGAAAACTGGATAGTGTCACTTTTAACTTTGTTCCAGCTGTGAGCTAGATTGAAAACGATGTCTCTAATCTTTGTTTTTTTTTCAAAAAATATATTACTCCATCAGTTTGTTTTATTATATCAGAAAGGAGTGATTTTTTGTAATTAACTTTTATTTGCTGGATTACATTTTTGTCTATGGGCTGCAAGACTGGTGTCGTGTGCAGAGGCATGTAGAGGACTTGAATTTGCCTGCCTTTGGAATGTAGATCCTCTCCTTTAGGATGTCCAGGAGCGTTATCCAGAAGTAGCAAAGCTTTAGGAGGTATGATACGTGTTTCCCAAGAGCGCCAGATTATCAAGATTTTACTGTACTGGTATTACTCGAATCTTTAGGAAATGCTTGAAATTCTTAAAGCAAATCAATGAGAGTGAAATAGTTTCTACTCACAACATAGAATAATAATAATAATAATAATAATAATAATAATAATAATAATAATAATAATAATAATAATAATAATCTACCATGTGCAGACATTTAAACTTGAGGCCTTCTGGCTGTCTGCTCATCAATTTTGACGTTCTGTTTTACTCTAGGCCTACTAGATTGCAGACAGTGTAAACCAGATCTCTCTTAGGTGTCTGTGGCTGAGATTTGAATGAATTTTGTTGGGTAAACACCAAATGTGTCACCAGAGATCTTTTACATGCCAACATCATGTGACATGGAGTGTTGAATGGACTTTTTTCCGCCCTTCAAAAATCGGACTCCCTCTGCTGGGTTTGAACCCGCTATTTTGGTATCCGGAGGCCTATACTCTACCACTGATCCACAGAGGCAATATAGAATAACCTGATGAAACACATGGATAGTTTTATTTTAAAGTTATGTAAAAGTTGAAGTAAAACATGAGATTTTGACATTATCCTGTTGGAAACACCCCTGGAAATGCTGTTTAATGGCAGCACAATGGGTCGAACCTCCAGACGAACGTACACATATGCAGTCAGGGTGTGTGGGATAACCATGAGAATGCTCCTGCTGTCATAGGAAATTGTTCCCCAGATCCAGTGTGTCAATGCCACAGACAGGTGGAATGCAGGCACTCACCTGGCCTCCTCCTAACCAACACACGGCTATCACTGGCACCAAGACAGAGCCGGCTTTCATTGGAAAACACAATGGACCTCCACTCCATCGTCCAATGAACTCTCACTTGACACCACTGAAGTCGCAGACGGCGGTGTGTTGGGGTAAGTGGAATGCACGCCGCAGGGCGTCTTGATTGGAGTTGTCTTTCAAGTAACCGATTTCAAACAGTTTGTTGCATGACTGTGTTGCCAACTGCTGCTTGTCTTGCTGCTGCAGATGCAGTCCACTGTGCCACAGCCACACGTCAAATACAGCAGTCCTCCCTTTCGGTGGTGCCACGGGGATGTCTGGAGCCCGGTCTTCTTGCAAACGTACCTTTTCGTGACCACTGCTGCCAGCACATATGCACAGTGAAGATATTCCTGCCAAGTCGTTTTGCAATAGCACGGAAGGAAAATTTACCTTCACGTAGCCCTATTATACGGCTTCGTTCAAACGCAGTGAGCTGTTGACACTGGCCTCTTCATCGTCGTCGTAAGGGCATTCTTGACCCACTCATAGTCACTCTGTCCAATGTCACAGGTAACTAACTCTTTTGCACATTACAGCCCGTATTTAAAGCAAACCTGATGTGAAAATTCATGGGGCCGCTACTAGCGTCATGCTAATGCAATTTGCAGGAAATTTGAATCAATGTTATCTTTAAGATGTATAAACACGGCTACCAACGTTCGTTAATCCAGCACAACCCCTTCTTGGTGTCGTAATCTATGATCTATTGCCCTTCTTGGTGTTTGGATATTTTTTTCTGCCTGTGTATTATGGATTATAAGCTATAAATTTCACTTTTGTTCCGTATTGAAGTGCAATTCCATCAACATCATCATCATTTCCCATTATCCAGCTATAGCTGGGCAGGGGCAAATATGGTTCCTCTCCACTTTCTTCGAGGCACCATGTCTGCTTTATCCATATAGGCTATTGTTACGATGGGCTCGCCACACCCAAAGGTTTAAGTGCAATTATAAGAATAAATTGACAAGAGGGTCCACTTTTTCAATACAATACAATACATCAGTACAACATATCAAGTAAACGAGAGATGATATAATTATGTGTGTGTGACGCAGTTGTGGGTTTTAAATAATAAAGGTTTGGAAAGTTCATATCGATCATACTATTGATTTAGTTCAGATTTCAGTTCCATCCAGTTGGTAGTACTATCAGAACTATAATAAAAATCTTCTAGGCTATTATGCCGTGGTCCATTCCTCTCATTTCGTCCAGACGTTTCGACTACTGCTGCGGCCAGTGGGATACAGGAGAGAGTACCTACATGATGCCACAGAAGATGACTACCGCAGCAGTAGTCGAAATGTCTGGATGAAATGAGAGGAGTGGACCATGGCATAATAGCTCGGAAGATTTTTATTATACTGACACCGGCTGTGAAAGCCTTGATACTTTGATGACTATCAGAACTGTTCAAGCTCCCTCCTTGCCCCCCCGTCCCCCATAAAACTAAGTGTCACTGAAAGTTTCATGGATTGTAAACACTACAAACACTTAAATAAAATTATAAGAACATTGAAATACAGATGTGAGGAATGATTTTAACAAAACAAAATACTTTGTTTTGATTTGTTTTTAAATATTAATACTGCTTCCATTCATGTTTCTCTCAACTTTTTAAATGTTGTTGGGAGATCAGAAGAATGCATGTGCCCGGTGAGGCACGTGGCGAAGGGGTTTTCACCCGCAGAGCCAGTGACGCAATGGTTACCATAGCAACTGCGCTACTACCCAGGTGACTTTATACTATCTTCTACTGGCAGCTCTTCGCTGTTGTACTAAGGTAGTCCTATGTTAGGTAAAAAATTAACATAAATAAATACAGTAAGGAAAAGTTCATGCTTTTTAAAAGTCATATTAAAATCTTCAGTGTGTACTGTTATCCACTTGTCATAATATCCTCTTGATGTTTCATTAGTTAAAAGTCTGCTAATTGGATTAGGATTGGATTAATAGTTAATGTTAACTTTAACATTCACAACATCATTCTTGCTTCAATTTTAAATGTTTTTAACTATGATAAATGTCAATTTTTAGCAATCTAGTGAAGATGATCCAATTAGAATAGAAACATGTATAAGATGTAACAAATGTGAAATTTAAGTTCTTAAAATTCACATTATACCTAATAAATGTATTGAATAAGGAGGATATTATTTAGTGATTAATCACTGTTATAGTGATTTAAAGATTATCAGTCCATTGATCTGTCTCAGTCTTATTCTTGGCTTTGACGATATGAAAGTGACTGAGGTATGAGTGATGCTAGTAATGCCATTACTTATGCAGCCAGTTCCTGTTATGAATGGTGTGAAACGGTTGCTCATAGGGTCGGTTGGTGCAGGCATTTCAGTCTGTTTTGCAGACTGATATGTAATAGCAACTTCTGACTCAGTTTGGAAAACAACGGGAAACTATCTCACTCCTCATTTCCCTAGAATGCTTCTTCAGTGATCCCTATTCAATCTATGACATCTAATGGTGGGGCTCTTGAGAATCCAACCACCCTTCAGGCTGAGGACTGAACATACACAAAAATATATTCACCATTACAGTGGGAAGGAAAAAATAAGAGATGAAAATATTTGACAAAATTGTATAAGGTGGACTTTATTGACGATATTATAAATATGTAAAATGACATCCTTTAACGACTAGGAAAAATCACTATATAAAACATCTAAATAGTGATTGTCTAATGAAATATGAACATTTGTTTGATGTGCAGAGTTAAAAAAAATGCATTGTGCATTATAATAATTACAATATATTATTATTTTATAAACTCTGAAGATCATTTTTAATGCTTCTTTCTACATAGCAATTTTTTTCTTTCTTATTCTCTAAAATAGAATTTAAATTTCATGACCCTTCTTGTATGGAACATATCATATGTATTCAATATAGATTTCTTAAATCAGGAGTGCACTTTATTATGTTTTACAAAATCTTCTCATCTGGAACCATGAAAACTATAAGGAAAACAATTTTAACTCAAGATACAAAAATTCCTTTGAGATATCAAAAATTTGAGTTATAGGAGTTTTTTATAATTTTTTCTGTATTTAAACAATTTGCCATATATGAAGTTTTATCTCGGATTAGGTACCATAAATAAAAGTTGAAATTACGTTCAGTTCTATTTTTGTCTGTCTGTTTGCATATTTCTTACGACACCATGGGAAAACAGTTTGACAAGAATTTGTCGAATTGTAGCATACAATTTCTGGGATAGTTGGGTTGTGCGTTAGACTGTATATGAGGGTAGATCAGAAAGTAACGCACATTAATGTTTTTCCCAAAATGTTTAGTATGTACTAAAAACAAACAAATCACACAAATAAACTTACATCTTTGACCTACTTTCCTACAGAGTCACCAAGTCTCCCATCGTGGTACCAGTTTCAATATGGCCTGTTCGTAGAAGTCCGTTTGGTTGGAGTATAGCCATCTGCAGACTGCTGATTTTACTTCTGCATCTGTTGCAAAGTGTTGACTGGCCAGAAAATTCTTCATGGGAACAAACAGTTGAAAGTCTGACAGTGCCAGGTCTGGACTGTATGGTGGATGCTGGGGCACCTCCTAACCAAGTTTGTCACGAACAGGAGCAGCAACGTGGGGATGAGTATTGTCATGAAGAAGTTTGACACCGTCAGCATTAATGTTGCGGTGTTTATTTTATTTGTATGCAGAAATGGAGCAATATTAAAGAGGATACTACAGGGAACATCAAATTCCTCCGTTAATTTTAGCTGTAGGAAAAAAATTGTACGTAACTAACATTGTAGATAATGCCATTTCTGATGGTTTTACTTGTACATTGTTCTTGTACATTATCATATAATAACGGAGATGTTCACAAATTTAAATTTTTGTTATCGAGTCCATGCTGCTGTGGAAATATTGCTCAGTTGTTACGGTAAGAAGAATGGTGGGGGCGGAGGCTTGAGGAGGAACAAACAGTATTTTGGCAGAATGAAAGACTCATTAAGCAATGGGTGTCCTAAAAATGCTCCCAAAACTGTTCAACACTAACTTTGCACTGACGGACCAATTCTGCCATTTATTTCACAAATCAATTCTTTTAAGGGGTCCTTTATATACTGACAAAGTGGTATATGTTGTAGTTAAAAATTACTCGCATGGGAGCAGTATAAATTGAACTAACTGACTCAACGCTTCAGGACTTAGTGGTGTACATCAGCAGACATGGTACTTATTCTATCTGCTGTTTTGGAACATCAGAGACTTTCTTTTTATACTCTTAAAAAGGTCTCATAATATCTGTGTTACTGAGTGAGTGGCTGCACAGTTTTGATTACATAGCTGTCAGCTTGCATTCAGGAAATAGTGGGCTCGAACCTCATTGTGGGTAGCCCTGATGATAGTTTTCTGTGGTTTTCCATTTTCATACCTTCATCAAGGCCATGGTCATTTCCTTCCCACTCTTAGCCCTTTCCTATCCCATCGTCACCATAAGACCTAGTGTATCTGTGTTGGTGCGACACAAAGTAAATTGTTTTAATTTTTTTAAAATCTATGTTCTCCTGTTTTATTTTTTAGAATTTTATTAACGATTGATTACTCTTGTAACCATTTTCAAAATTTGTCACATTTAGCCATAAAAACATGCCTTATAATTTCATCTTATCTCATTTCTGACCCCCATATCAGGGAATAGGACTACAGGGCAGATATACTTCCAATTGAAACTGAAATGTAATAAAAAGGGAAGAAATATAAAAATATAAATTAAAAAATATTTAGTCACTGATTTGGAGTTGAAAAATAACAAAATATTGGCTTTGAATTTTTTTATATTAGCTATATTATCTTGTTTTTGTATTGTTTTCCATGTTATAAATCAATAATTTGCAAATCTCAATCATTAGTTGAAGTATGCTCTGTTCCTTCTGCTGCCACGTATCTTTACTAGATGATACTACTGCTGCGATTGTATAAAAACAAATCTGTCATTGCACTCCTGATTTAAATGCTTCATGGTCCATTATTATCATACAAAGTATAATTATTGTTGCAGCAGTTTTTGTCATCTGTCACAACCTTCTACAAAAAAAAAAAAAAAGAGTAAAGAGTAAAAATGAAGAGAACATAATACAGCAATTTTTATACAGTTCTCCTTATTATACATTATACTAATACAATACATAATAAAACCTGTCTAAGGAGTTACTCTTCAATGCATAAAATATTGTTGTTCTGGAGGTAATAAACGTATAATACAACTAGCTTGTAAAATTTTGGATGCAAAATGCAATTAAGGAAATGGCCTTTTTTTAAAGTCAATGTGAAGTGCAGTTTATTGTGAATTTTTGAAAATTAAGATTCTTCAGGGCATGTCCTTTGAGTATGATAACAAAATATGAGCTACTTCTGTGGATCAGAGGTCGAGTATCAGCCTTAGGGTTACCAAATACCTGAAATCGATCTATAAGTTCTAAACTTTGTTTCAGAATAATAAATTTATTATTATACTGACATCATAGTGCAACTTATTAAGAAATTTGTATTATATGAAGTCATTTCTTTTCAGTTTTGAGTCAGTTAATTTATAACAGTTTGGTTTAAGTGTTAAGATTTAGATTTGTAGCAATTAATGTTTTATTTGTAATTAATGATAAAGGATCTTAGATAATAAGGCAATTTTGCTTATGATGTAATCGCTGATGAAGAGAATGGCCATTTCTTGAAACATGTACGATCTATGAAAAGAAATGAAAATCCACTGCCTGTTTCCAGTCAGTTGATCGGGTCAGGAATGGAATGAATGAAACCCCCATCTAGCGGCGAGGATAGGAATTGTACCAGCTGCCAAAGCCTGTCTCGGTCTTCTGGGGCAATGATTAATGACTGACAGATGAAATGAAATGAAATTGGAGAGTTTTGCTGGAATGAAAGATGACAGGGAAAATCGGAGTACCTGAAGAAAAACCTGTCCCGCCTCTGCTTTGTCCAGCACAAATCCCACATGGAGTGACCGGGATTTGAACCACGGAACCCAGTGGTGAAAGGCAGACGCGCTGCCGCCTGAGCCACGGAGGCTCACTGAAACATGTACGTTCGATGATTGATTTAATTAACGAGGTTAAAATAAATATTGACAGGGTGGACCCATCAACAACCTGGTGTACTAATTTCCACAGTCCCAATGGGCCAATCTCATTCGTCCCACTCTGTCAGTAAATAATATATGCTGTAATCAACTTGGAACAATTTTGATAAATACAGGTTACTGTCAAAACCGAATGTGAATAAATGTAACAATCAGAAATTACAGATTATTGAGAAGCCAGAATGTGGACTGACTGAGTGAGATAGGATAAGTGAGAATAGGACTATTTGGGAATGGATGCAATATCCTATTGATGAGAAAAATGTTGGATGTCTTTTAGTATTGGACTATATTTTAGTTGGATGAAAAATCTAGGATGACATGCTACAAATAGTACAAAGACTTAAGAAATTAGTAGATAATTCACCTTTTCCTTGTATATTTTTTTTTTGCTAGGGGCTTTACGTCGCACCGACACAGCTAGGTCTTATGGCGACGATGGGATAGGAAAGGCCTAGGAGTTGGAAGGAAGCGGCCGTGGCCTTAATTAAGGTACAGCCCCAGCATTTGCCTGGTGTGAAAATGGGAAACCACGGAAAACCATCTTCAGGGCTGCCGATAGTGGGATTCGAACCTACTATCTCCCGGATGCAAGCTCACAGCCGCGCGCCTCTACGCGCACGGCCAACTCGCCCGGTTTTCCTTGTATAAATTGGGTGGTTTTTTATATCAGATAGAAAGATGCAACTATGCTCCCTCCATATATGAAGAAACTGTGGGAGATTCACTTGCCACTTACCATCACAGCAGACATTGGAAATGACCTCCAGAAAAGTAGGAAAAAAGCCTCCTTATCTTAGTCTGTATAAAGTGATGAACTAATTAGAATTTGACATTTCTGATCCTCGGATTTACTTATACAAATAGTTTTCTTTGTATCTGGAGGTTTTTATTCCGTTTTCTAAGCTGACATTTGAGATGAGATGAAGAGGGGTCACAGAAGTCCTTAGCAACAAAACAATTGTTAACATGCATGAAATCAAAGATATATTAGACTGTTAAAAGACCTACAAAACTATAAAGCACAGAGTGCTGGGCTACCACTAAATGTGCAGAATGCTCTTCCACATCATGGAAATGAGGATGCTTTGGTGGAGATGGGCATTTGCCTACTGGGAATACCACCATCAGGCATCGTATTTGAGTGGCACCAATCACCGAGAAGGTCTGTGAATGCAGACTTTGCTGGTATGGGCATGTTGAAAGAGCTACACCTAACACTGTTGCAAGGTCAATTTACCGTAGAGGTAACAATCCCACATTGACAACCTAAACAAAGATCTGCAGTCAACACACTACCAGATTATGAAGTTGACCCTGTGAAGTGGCATAACAAGATCAGCAAAGTAGACTGTGTACAAAAGGGAAAAATGCTAAGGAGAAGATGATTCTGATCTGACATATTTGGCAACCCTAATGTAAAACTTTCATAGCTATTATCAGCTTGCAGTTGGTCTTCTTTCAGGATATTTGTCTCAACAATAGCTTCTGCACTGTAGTTGAAACATCAACACATTTATAATATTAATGCAGCCTCCTAATAGAACACCATCACTTGTAAATTGCATTGCAGTTTGTACATTAAAATGAAAATGTACAACCTCTTTTCCAGTCATTGACTGGGTCAGGAATGAAATGAATGAATCATATATAGGCTATCAGTACGATGGGGTCGCCACTCCCAAAGTGATTTTATTAATGACTGAAATGAGAATGGAGAGTGTTGCTGGAATGAAAGATGACAGGGAAAACCGGAGTACCCGGAGAAAAACCTGCCCCACCTCCGCTTTGTCCAGCACAAATTTTACATGGAGTGACCGGGATTTGAACCACGGTATCCAGCGGTGAGAGGCAGACGCGCTGCCGTCTGAGCCATGGAGGCTCGCAGTTTGTATAATGAAAATGAAAATCCACAGCTAGTTTCCAGTCACTCGACCGGGTCAGAAATAGAATGAATGAAGTCCCCATCTAGCGGCAAGGATTGGAATTGTGCCAGCTGCCGAAGCCTGTTACACTCCTCCAGGGTAATGACTAACGACTGACAGATGAAATGAAATTATATTGGAGAGTGTTGCTGGAATGAAAGATGACAGGGAAAACCGGAGTACCCAGAAAAAACCCCTGCTTTGTCCAGCACAAATCTTACATGGAGTGACCGGGATTTGAACCACGCAACCCAGCAACCTTAGCCACAGAGCTCAGATTGTATATTATAAACATGAAAATTAAAAACTTCTTAGATAGGTTTTATTATATTCTACAAGCGTAACCCTACCTTTTCAATTAAACATTACCTCAGTCTCACCATGTTAGGATCAGGCTGCTTCTTTAGCAAGAGTACAGTATTTACTTCAGAAATCCAACCTTATGTTCCATAAACAACACCAGATTTCATGCATGTTGTATGTGTAAGCTATATTACGAAAAGTAATAGAAAAAAGCCACTTTTACTTTAAATAGTAATTTGAAGATATGTTCATATTTATGCAAAGGAGATTTCGTAACATTTTCTCTCAATAAATGATAGAGTGTAGAGAAAATCTTTTTCACATGAAAGAATGAATACATATTAAATGCAAAATGCTAATAAACATGAGAAACAAAGAGCTTAATTCAACAAGATGGCACCAGTTTACTATTACATAAGCCATTGACAAACAAGGATTACTATAATGTTTAGATGGATGGTTTCACGACCCAGACATTAACAGTCATGGTGACTCGAGGTTCTCTCCTGACAATGCAGAGCAAAGTTTTCACACAATGTGAAATTTTGGAGTTCATTCTCTTTGACATGGAAAAATTTCTAAAGATATCAGGTCTAAGTATTGATATAGCATAATGGGTTATGGTCACTTACAAAACTGACTGCTGAAGATATTTTGAACAAAAAATGTCATATGAATCTGTATCATATTATCAATTGTATCACCTTAGAACTTAAAGCTACAAAGAACATGTCTCCAAGCTCTCTCACAGAATCGCTACCAGGAATAACATCCTGCACAAACTTTGTGGCAGTTCCTGGGGAGCCTCGGCTGACTGCTTACTATTAACAGGTATTAGTCTTGTCTTCTCTGCAGTGGAATACTGTGCCCCAGTATGTAAGGAAAGTGCAGATGTACATAAAGTGGATACTAAGCTGAATGATGCCATGCGCTACATAACTGGTACTGTAATGTCAACACCTTGCCAGTGGTTACCCGTACTTGGTCATATCCCACCATCCCACCTGAGGAAAAAGGAAGCTCTGCTGAGAGAAGCAAAGAGGATCTGGTCCTCTCCCTCATTACCAGTTCACCAGGAATTTTTTCACCCATCGCCATGATGACTTCGGTCTAGGAGACCAGCAAGTGTACTGTCCGGCTGACTCTTAAGGGATAATTTTAATCAAAACCAGAGCTCGTGGGATGAGTGGTCAAATTCAACATCTGCAACTTGGAAAATGAAGGGATTCGACCTCCCAAGAAAACTATGGTGTCGCCTCAACAGACTGAGAACTGGGCATGGACGCTGCAATTTCTTCCGCCATAAGTGGGGTTGGATGGATTCTCCAATGTGCGCCATTTTTCATGGCACGTTATTCATTACTCGTGTTCTGGTTTGTACTCGAACCTGTATACCTGTTTTCTTTATGCTTGATTCAGTCACTTTACATAAGTCAATGTTTCCTACACCATCTTCAATTTCCAGGCCTTGCTTCCCGTCGTAATGATGCAGTAATGGTTATTCCTTGTTTTTTTCAATGAAATCGAGAAAAAAACAACAAGATGGACTCCACATTACACGAGACCACTTTTCTGATATCAGAAGGTTTTTAGCAGATTTAAAATATGAGTATCCCTATCTGACTATTTTAATTGTTCCTTTAGATTTCTCAGGTATGTGCATTTTATTCTATCTTTTTGGTACGTTCATTTTTACTTTACCCTTTGGTGCGTGCTGTTCTGTCTTTTGAACGCATGGTTGTGTGTGTGTGTAAATGTGTCGGGTGAGTTATTTGTTTATTTGATGTACAGTCCCTGTGCTTTGAATTTATGTGCCTCTATACTTATTCTTCGAATACATGAGTGTTGGTCATTCATGTCAGAACCTACATAATTGGATCTGTACAGACTGCGATCTTGGCCACCTCGTGTGTCTTGGTTTGCCTATTGCATGAACCTCATGTTTGATGCTTCTCGCTTCTACGGAATACTGTCCTTTATTTCGAGGCAGTCTGTTTTGGTAAACTGGTTTGATGGGGAGACCGTTGTGTGTGTAATTGGCCTTTGGAGGGACCATTGGCCTCGCGCCACATATTTATCATTGTGTTCAGGTGGATGGTTGTGCATGCGTGTGTGTTGTGTGTATGAATTGGACAGAGCAGAAGCCGCTCTACATTATGTATATTTTGCCCTTATTAATTCATGTAATGTTTATTTATATTGCTCCTCCATTTTTGCTCGTACCTGACCGGGCCTTCTGTCTGACTTATTTTGATAGCCGGCATTTTATTTTTTATTCCCGGTTTTCTTTTTCTTATTCTTCTGCTTACTTGACTGTTGATGTGCGCAATCTCATGGTTTCCAGCCATAACTGATTTTCTCGGCCCCCTTTGTCCCTTTTGACGCATGTTTTTTCTCCTTTCTGATGGGTCATCTAATGAATGCTATAATGAACTAAGGGTAAGAATATAAGTAAGTGAACATCGACCATGTGGGCGTCTTGGGAAAAAAATGGAGAGAGAAGCATGATAGTATTGTGTAATTGAACGTTTTAATTTGAGCTTTATTACCGTTCGCTATTTGGTGGGAAGCTTGGCCAAGAAAAACTTGGATGTGTATGTATTTCTTTTTAACATTTTTGTATTTCCTTTTAACATTTTCTATTCAATATCCTACTTGCATGTTTCATTGAGCAATCTTTAGTTTTCAATTTACTCTTTCAGTAAACTGGGAATGAAATGAAATGAAATGTCGTATGGCTTTTAGTGCCGGGATATCCCAGGATGGGTTCAGTTTGCCAGGTGCAGGTCTTTCTATTTGACACCCGTAGGTGACCTGCGCGTCATGATGAGGATGAAATGATGATGAAGACAACACATACACCCAGCCCCCGTGCCATTGGAATTAACGAATTAAGGTTAAAATCACCGACCCGGCCGGGGATCGAACCCGGAACCCTCTGAACAGAAGGCCAGTATGCTGACCGTTCAGCAAACGAGTCAGACAGTAAACTGGGAATTTGTATGCTAATTTGCTTTTGATTTACAGTAGCGTTAGTCCTTTAGTATTATTACCATTATTAAGGGACAGATCTCCAGTTCAAGGCTGATATGTCGTCGCCTTTCCCTATCACGATCACCAGACCTCGTGTTACTGAGTGCACTCGTTTTCTCGCATTTCCCGTATTCATTCTCTCTTTTGTCCTCTTTTTCCGGGATATGAGTGCGGGTATTAGCTCAAATGTGTGAAAGCAGTGAAGAGAAGTGGACCATGGACCATGTCATCCTGCGCTGCCCTCTTCATGCCTACTCCGGAAGCCCCAGTGACATGTTTCATCTTTAAGAAAATGTTGTAGAGGGGCTTAAAAACTTGCACCTGGACTTATGAATTTGTTGTTATAATCACCATACGACTAAATATGTAAATATTCTCAATACTTATAATTCGAAAGTTGTCAGTAAAAAGCATTTTTACTCAGTTCTTGCCATGTTAAGGGTAAAATAAAATGAAATACATAACAAAAATTCTTCACAAAAATAATCCTTTATTTAATTGGCTCATTGGTTTGTCATAAATTTTCACCTCCTGGACATCAGCTCAGCTGGCTACTTGGAGGTCACTTAATCATTTGAGGAGTGATGTTGGAAGATCTAGGGACAACCTCAAGAAGTTAGGGGGGGGGTTATTTAGGAAAACAGATAGAAGTTTGTGATTACAGGGAAAACAAACTAACCCACTCATGTATAATTGACAACTATACCCTGTCTCCAATGTACACTTCAAGACCTCGTTCAAGCGACCAAAGAGGGAATTGTTGTCGCTGATTATTGGATGGACTCAGTGTGAATATATGTGTAAAGTGCCATTTATTTTGTGTAATGTAATGTGTATGTTATGTTTATTTGTATTTATGTATATTTCTACTGTTCCTATTGCATCAATGCACTGAAATAATAATAATAATAATAATAATAATAATAATAATAATAATAATAATAATAATAATAATAATAATAATAATAATAATAATAATAATAATAATAATAATACACAGCCTGTTTCCAGTCATTTGACTGGGTCAGGAATGAGATTAATGAAGCCCCCAGTTAGTGGCAAGGATAAAAATTGTTCCACCTGCCGAAGCCTGGCAATGATTAATGACTGACAGATGAAATTAAATTATACTGGAAAATGTTGCTAGAATGAAAGATGACAGGGAAAATTGGAGTACCCGGAGAGAAACCTGTTCTGCCTCCGCTTTGTCGAGCACAAATCTCACATGAAGTGACTGGGATTTGAACCACAGAACCCAGCAATGAGAGGCCGGCATGCTGCCGCCTGAGCCATGGAGGCTATAATAATAATAATAATAATAATAATAATAATAATAATAATAATAATAATAATAATAATAATAATAATAATAATAATAATAATAATACCTGGCTCATGTTCAGAACCTCCAAGTATTTTGAATTCCTTAATTGCTTCATACAGAAATAGGAGTACTTGTTTCTTATGGATTAATAACAATTGTTATAAATGGCACCAATTCTTCAGAACACTAGTAGCTCCATCCATAGATCGGTGGTAGAGCATCAGCCTCTGGATCTCCAGACAGAGGGTTCAAACCTGGCAGAAGTAGTTGGGTTTTTGAAGGGCAGAAATGAAGACCACTAGACCTCCATGTCATACAATGACGGCATGTAAAAAATCTCTGGTGATGATTTAGCATTTACCCACCAAAATTCATTAAAATTTAGCCATAGATGTCCAAGAGAGATTCAGTTTATTATACCATTTAGTAGGCTTAGTGTAAAATGGAACGTCAAAACTGACGAGCAGGCAGCTAAGCGGCAACATATTAAAATGCCTGCATAAGGTAGTGAGGCCATACAGTTATTATGATTACTTCCAATAACAGGAACTAAAGGAAAATGAGTTTTACATACAACTTTCAAATTATCATAACTCTGTTGTAAGTATTGAAGGATAGGCCTACAGGTTCACATGATAGTTTTGTTCAAAATGTTTTCGGAAATCAGCTCCGTAAGTTGTGGTAAGCCCTTGCAAACCACTCTGAATAACATGTTTACATGAGATGCGAATCTGTATCAATTAAAACATTATTATAAGGTATTAACTTGTATATTTTTCACTCCTTGATTGTGTTTTTGCAAGCAAACATAACAAAAGGTAAAAATATTCATACCATACCAAAAGATAGAAATATTCCTTCTTTTTTTTTTTTTTTTTTGGCAGAAAATATTTAAACACAATATTCTGAGCAGTTTGAAAATTGAATCAGGATATTTTTTTAAAAACCTGAAAATTTAATATCTGATGTTTGGACACATGGAAAACCTGTTTAGAGAAAAAGAACCTCCTCATTTCTATGCAGCAATATTTTTTATAATACTTTCCACCCTTTCTTTTCTCTGCTGTCTCTTTCACAATGTACTTCAAGGATCAAACTGGCAGATGTAAAAGTTTATTTTGTCAACCTTTCTTGTGGGTGCCCTCAGAAGTACAACTAAGCTCTTGTTCTAACATGACAGCTAAACATTATAATATTAACATTACGGCCTTTTGAAGAGGCTGGATAACAACACTGGAGGAAGAATAACATGCAATAAGCTTTATCGTATCATTCTGATGTGTTGAAGAGATTGAGAAAGCTTATAAAATGCATGCAAGTTTAGAAGTCGTAAAAACACTTGGAATTTTTCTTAATATTTATAGTAATAATAATTACAAGCTGGTCCCAGACCAAGGAAAAGCCAACAATCTTCACCTGAATATATTACATTAAAAAACAACCAAAACCAGCATAGCTAATACTGGTTTTGGAAGATCTTACTTCACAATACCAGAAGTTTCAAACTGAAAAGTTCTTTCAACATAAAAAACTTTTAGAATTGTGACCCATTGCATGGAAAGGGATCTAAAGTCAGACTTTTTTATTTGTGAGATTTTTTGGTTCTAAAATTGGCGTAAGATACAGAGCATTTAAAGAAAAATGAGTTCATGATTCTAGGTGCAATACCTCAGAAGATATTAATTATTCACTGTTGCTATTACCGGGCAAGTTGGCAGTGCAGTTAGGACCGCGCAGCTGTGAGCTTGCATCTGGGAGATAGTGGATTTGAATCCCACTGCCTGCAGCCCTGAAGATGGTTTTCCGTGGTTTCCCATTTTCTCACCAGGCAAATGTTGGGGCTGCACCTTAATTAAGGCCACGGCCGCTTCCTTCCCATTCCTAGGCCTTTCCTATCCCATCATCACCATAAGACCTATCTGTGTTGGTGCAACGTAAAACAACAAAAAAAAAAAAAGAGCACTGTTGCTTTTAAGAAAAACGTATTATTTTGAGACAAACACAATTACAGCTTTCATTAATTTTTTTGAAGCAATTGTACAAAGTTTTTATGACATCGAGTGGCGAAGACTTGAACTGCTCTGTAACTGACAGGGTCTCTCGTAGTCTGCGCTATGGCAGCTGCAGTATGGGACCTGTGCGCACTAGTGCTTGACCTTCCAAGGAGTCTGAACGTGTTCGACCTGACAAGTATGATTAAAGTAAATACAAAATTTTAATATTCCACCTTCTCAATACTAAAAAATCATGTGATGTTTTTACAAAAACATTACAATGACATTAAAAGGTACTAGTTTCGGTCAACTGTGGACCATCATCAGCCTAGCCAAATTACAACAGTAAAAGACATAGTGATAAAAATAGTATGGAGAAATGAGAGGATCTAAAAGGATGGGATGGTGGTGGAATGACAGATAAAAGTGAAAAAACCGTATTTGCAAATAATGATAAAAGTAACAGAAGTGTTCACAATGACAAGTAAAATCATGTGAAGTCACGTAAAAACTCTTGATGAGATAGTCAGGTTGGCAGTTGCTCCTCTGTTGCACGATTGACAAATATAACTACGTATATGCTTCTAGAAAGTTGTAGATGTGAGTTCCACTTTTGCGTAGAGGGAAGAATTGTCCAATAAGACTAGCACCAGATTAAAATTGACAAAGTTGAACCTGTTCTATGGTGGAATTAAAGGGTTTCTGTGTTGAACAGAAGTCTCAGTTCAATCGGGACCCCAATGAACCTGGGGAAAGAAGATAGTATTAACGCGGTAATCGGATAGAGAACAAGCGAGGCACCGGAAAATATAAACGATGACTCACCTTGCGCTGCGTGGAACAAACTTGCTGGATTGAATGCATTCAAGTTTGTTCCACGCAGCGCAAGGTGAGTCATCGTTTATATTTTCCGGTGCCTCGCTTGTTCTCTATCCGATTACCGCATTAATACTATCTTCTTTCCCTAGGTTCATTGGGGTCCTGATTGAACTGAGACTTCTGTTCAACACAGAAACCCTTTAATTCCACCATAGAACAGGTTCAACTTTGTCAATTTTAATCTGGTGCTAGTCTTATTGGACAATTCTTCCCTCTACGCAAAAGTGGAACTCACATCTACAACTTTCTAGAAGCATATACGTAGTTATATTTGTCAATCGTGCAACAGAGGAGCAACTGCCAACCTGACTATCTCATCAAGAGTTTTTACATGACTTCACAAGATTTTACTTGTCATTGTGAACACTTCTGTTACTTTTATCATTATTTGCAAATACGGTTTTTTCACTTTTATCTGCCATTCCACCACCATCCCATCCTTTTAGATCCTCTCATTTCTCCATACTATTTTTATCACTATGTCTTTTACTGTTGTAATTTGGCTAGGCTGATGATGGTCCACAGTGGACCGAAACTAGTACCTTTTAATGTCATTGTAATGTTTTTGTAAAAACATCACATGATTTTTTAGTATTGAGAAGGTGGAATATTAAAATTTTGTATTTACTTTAAGCATAGTCTCAACTCAATACGGAACCTAACAATGAAGTTTATTACTTTTAATGACAAGCATGAGTCGCCAGTTTGAAACTCAGCTGTTAACCTGGTGAGACAGTTACCATTGTAACACTGTATTTTTGTATGTAAAAGTTCTAGTTTCATCTCAATGGTTGTGTGAACAGTCATAACTTTTCCTATTGATGTGCAGAAAATCCTAATGGTGTTTATGAAGTCCCTCATTATGATAGGAAGATTGGTGTTTAGTGTGCTGTTAGTGCAAGATGAATAATTGTGCCTATTTTTTAAGAGACGATAGCAAATGCAGAGAGGTACCAAGATGACATTTTGACGCCATTCTTCCATCAGTCAACGGAAGAAGAAAAATCACGTGGGTGGTTTCAACAAGATTCAGACCCTGCTCATACAGCAGAAAATTCCCTTCTTACAATCTCGGTAGTGTTTGCAAACAGAGTGATCAGCGCTGGTCTAATTCTCCCTCACTCTCCAGACGTAACCATGTGTGATGTTTATTTGTGGGGTAAACTGAAAGAAAAAGTTTATCGAACAAATCCTCACACATTGGAGGAACTGAAAGGAAACATTACGAATGAAGTCAGAAATATTACTCACTCGTATCAGCCAGAATGTGTTTACCAGATACAATGCCTGTATAACCCAGGAAGGATGACACTTCCAGGTACGATTTCGTATAAGATTGTATACATGCTTAAAGCAGGGCAGTCGCATGACACATAAGTTCGGCTGAGGCAGCTGCCATAGCGCAGAATACAAACACTGTTTGTTCAGTCTGAGTTTATAAGAGAAACCCTGTAGTTTGTTAAGAAGATCCATAGGTAGCGCAATGAGTCAAAACATAGAAATGCAGTTTTTACACCACAACACTTTTGTTCAAATTTCTAATACCGACTTTGTGTTCTCTTCCACACTACGGGTCACAATTACGGAATCTATTGAGGATTTTCTTGTCATTGAGAGGTTGAGTAGTTTCATAAGTGTTCTGAGAATGAATATAAAGGATTGTTTGCAAAGTTACCTGATAAACTGTATCTGATTTTAAAGTATCATTTTTCATTCTATCCATTTGATTACTGGAAACAAATGAAAGGACCAATATGAAAGAATTTATCAGTCTGTTGTAACTATTCATAATATAATTTAAATGTAGATTCAATATTAAAAAATCCATTAATGCAAGTTTAACTATCTATGGACCTGGAATGGTAATCGTATGTTCTACGACTTGTTTACGAGAACACTTAAAAGCAATGTCTCTGCCGACATCAATATTTTGTCTGTTCTTGTTAGTTGGTCTCAAATGTTTAATCCTTAGAACATCAATCATTATCTTTACCCAACAGAGCGTAATCTACCTTTACAAACATTCATGCACATCAGTCAGTACTGGTGTGTGAGAAATATGTAATTGTTGTGCAAGGTTGGGTGATCTTGGTGGCCATGTTAGTGGTTGATCATAATATCACATGGAGAAAGAGTAGAATGAATATGATTCACATATAGCAGCAATATTATGTAAATATTACACAGAAACCTATTATATTAGTGAAATAAATAAAGTTTTTCTAATGTGATGGAAATTGCTGAGATTATATTTCAAGACAGAACATGGGTGAACATAGATGTAAGATCATGTACTGTATATTATACAGAGTCAGTAATGGTATCAATTGTTTTTCAATTTCTCTAATTTACAGTTATGGACTTAATGTGAATGTTATAGATTAACAATAGCTAACAGATTTCAGAGATATTGGGGTGACAGTATTTTGTTCCATAACAAAATGTAGTGGGTTTTATAAGCACCTTTAAATGAGAACTGCAAGAGTTGGGATAAAATATGGACACAGATTTACAAGGATCATAAAAGACAAATCTTTGTCAACCTACTGAACAGCTAATTAGTTCTTCATTCGTAGGCTTACGTAGCGTGGGTTAATTATCTAATGCTGCTTCCATAGTGGAATGCATTACTGTATTTATATTGTCAGATATTTCACTCTTGTTATGATGTGATATTTTCAATGACAATGATAGAACTTAGAAAACCAATATTCATTCTTTACCTGCAAAGAATTAGGGTTGTAGAATATTATCCAATAAAAGAGTTCTTTGAAGTGTAAGCAAATTCTATGCTAATAGTATGTATTTGGCTTACATCATCATCATCATGTGGAGCAATTTCCAAGCACAGGCTGGGTCTGCTTGGAACATAACCCTCTCCATTGTTTTCTGTCCATCCACCACTTCTCTTCTGTCACTGTTGTCCAGTTCCCTCCTCTTGCCTTGATGCTCATCTTTACACCTTTCAGCCATCTGTCCCTCGGCCTTCCTCTAGGTCTCCTTCCCTTCAACTCTATTTCTAACAACTTTCTTGGTATCCTCTCTTCTCCCATTCTCTTAACAAGTCCATACCACTGCAGTCTTGATTTTTCTATGAAATCTTTTATTTTCATGTCTTTGTGGCCCTTTCCTTTCCTTTGCAGACACCCTCTTTTTTCAAAAGTTCACACCTCATGCATTGTTTTTCCTCTGGTTAACACAGGAGAGGATGGGTGCCTAGTTGTACTCCCTCTCAAAATGATAATCACAACCGCCACCACCACTACCATGAAGAAATTTTATTTCCTTCTGTTTAATTCAAAGTCTTGAAACCTACTTTCCCTGTAAAGAATTGTAATTTATTTATTTTCTTTTCTTTTTTCAAAACACTTCAATAGATTCAATATTCTCTCTTTAACATTACTGTTATTTTTTAGTTTGAAACTTCTGGTGAAACTTTCCAAGCAGTTTCCCTTTAACTAGAGTGTTGTAATTTAAAGCCAAAAGCTTATAACAATAATAATATTTATAATTACTAATATTAGAGTCAAGATGTAAAACATACTTTTTATTTTATTTTATACATTTTGATATAAACATCATGCACCCTATCACAACCTTCCTCAGCCCAAAGCTTGGTCGAACCCATTTGTGAAGCCATGTCTTCTTACCAACCAGATGAAACACTATGGGGAATGGCGCGGCTAACACTTGCAGTTACTTGTCCCGTAGGACTTAGCCTATATACAAGATATAACTGAGATGCCATTTGATATAAACCATTGATTTTTTTTTTTTGGTGGGGGCTTTTGGGTTAATCTGAAAACCAATATCAGACAGATAATTCCCAAATGTACTTCCAAATGCTTATAATTAAATAGATGATGTTATGTCGCAGCACTTGGACCAGAGTTCCCATAGAAATTTGGGATTATAAATTCATTTACAAGTCATATATAGAGGGGATATGAAAATATTGTTGCTTGCTGATGACATAGTGATCTGGGGAGTCAACAATATGGAAGTCCAAATCCAACTAGAGGCTTTAAATGACAATATTGAGAAATGTTTGTTTGTTTTTCCAACCCAACCCTTGTCCCGTTTCTCTACGGGGTTGGGTATGAGGTGAGATGAATCTGTTGTGGCGGGTTTTTATGACTGGATGCCCTTCCTGACGTAAACCTCATCAGAGGAGTTAATCAGATGAAATGAATGATGTGATATATGACACTAGGAAGGGAGAGGGTGAAACCTGGTGCCAGCACATAGCCTACTCATGTTCAATAGCATCAAGGGGTCTGCTCGAGGCTTAACGCCCCCATCTGTTGGAAGAATCACCATCAACAGCGTTATATGCCCTCACTCCATATGAGCACTGCGGAGAGGTTTGGAAATTAAGCCAGACGTTTGGCACACAATCTAGTGATTAGAAATTGTATACCACCATCTCCCCTACCCTTCCCAGCCAGCATTCTGATGGCAAATTTTTTTCGCCCAACGGCACTCGAACCGGCTGACCACGGTGTCAGACCGTTTAGACTTCAATGCCTTAACGATCATGGCCACCAAGTGGGCTAACAATATTGAGAAATATGGTATGAAAATTAGTGTGAAGAGAAAAACAGTGGTGATGACATGAGGAAAAAAAGAGAAGGAAAAGGAATCAGTAGTATCAGGGGACAAAACCTTGAGGTTGTTGAATGCTGTGAAATAATGCAAGATGCAATATTGGATAAGATCAGCGGAAGGGTACAAGTAGGGAATATATTCTACCAGAATGTAAGGAACTTGGTGTGGAACAGAAATGCAAAGAGACAATACCCCTATATTAATGTATGCTTCAGAGACATGCAGGATCTTCAGTCTTGATGCGGTAAGTTTAGGATAAGTATTGGAAAGGTAAAACACAAGTGTCAACGTTGTATAAAGACAGGAACAAGAAAAGAAACACAATGACAGGCAGATTAGGAAGAGGGAGCAATAGAAATAGAAGACAAGAACAATCTCCTCTCATTTCAAAATTGGATTGATATCAGAGAAATTAGCTGGCCACAATTCATGTTGAAGGCAGAAAAAAAAATTACACTGTTCATATCTGGCTTCAGATAAACTGTAATATTATCTTTAGATGTAGACTTTCACGACCACTAAATGACATAATATATGTAATAGTATCACTGCAATAAATTTACAAAGATATTCATATATACTTTGTTTTATGAATTATGATTATGATATGATGCAATAAAATAAAGTTAATATTGTTTAAATGTACAAAAATGTTACATTTTTTTGCATAATATGGAAAATTTCCATAAAATACAAAATCATGTCTTAAAGAAGAAAGACTTCATCCGGCTCTTTACCAGGTGGTAGTGTCCCGAGAATGGATGTGACTTTTCCATGTATTAGAGCTATGCTGATGTACTGAATAAGTAAAGCAGTTAATTGCATACCACTGGAAATCTGAGCAATTCATTGGCCAACCTCTTTGATAAAATTGAGGCAATCATTACCCCACGTACCACTAGATTCAATGGCTACTGGCACAATAAAGAATTTGTCCAACAAATCACTGTATTTTTTTCTTTTAGCAATTTCCGTATTCATGGCTCCACCTCCAGCACTCATTGATGAAAGGGGGAGATTGGACTGGCCAAATGTGTTGGCGCAGGTAAAATCCCATAGGAGAGATCTACCCCTTTTCGATGGCACAAGTGTCATTCTGTCTGGCTTTTCACCATCTGAATGGCAGCAGCCAGTGGGCTCTCTCATATAGAAGGAACATCTGCTGAAACCAGAGCTCACAAGATGACATCATTTATAGTGGAGTGGCAGATGTGCCTGCTTTTACTTTTCACACAGGAAAGGCCATGGAGCCACGTCGATCAACATAAGCACCACAAGCTGAGCATCAGTGAGGCTCGAAGACACCTGCTCCAAAACGTAAAGCCATAGCGATACGGAAACTCTCATTGGAAAGATGAAGAACAAGAGAAGGCGAAGGTAATGCATGGAGCCATGCACCAGGTTCAGGAGAAGAAGCAGTGAAAAGACGGGCTTTGTCTTGAAGACTACTAGTTGGCTGCTGCAGAAGCAAGTGGAGATGACTGATAAGAAGAGCATCCCAAGCACCTCCAATACTTCTTTTGCCAATTAAGCTTGACCATTGAGTCTGCTCTTGTTAGGGCACCATATTATATGAATTACACAACCTAACATCCCTAAAATTATATATTATCTTGAAATAATTACATGCATTTATTTTACAGGTTTACACAGAATTTTGAAAGAAATGTGGAATGCTCTGGTGAAAAATATGTCAGGAAATATCTGGGGTGATGGTATAATTGAACCAAATTCTCTTCAGAATTTTGTACTCATAACAAAGATAACCCCCCTCCCAAATATTGAAATTATCATTGAGAATTCAAAATATTTTCTCAATGATTGTTGATGGCTCATCAAATGACATCTCCAGTAATCAATCCCTTGTGCTACTTCACAGCTAACATAAAAGACACTGAGAACAGAAAAAAATGTAATCACACCAAAAGGCAAAAATTATATGAAATATTTAAAAAAATACAACCTTTATTGATGATTTACACAAGATCATTTGTAATAGTTCTAAAATACATACAGGTTCTTGATGCAAGGATTAAGAAGACTTCAGCCTATTTTAATACATCTTTTTCTCTCTAAATATATAGAGATAAATGGTTCTTTTAGCTTGTAATCTCAAAGCCACAGCCTTATATTAAGAGGTGATATCTCATGTTTGGTCTCTGAAGTTCTACGAATGAATGCAATGAAAATGGCGTCAAATTTCCCTATGGGAAAATAATGATCATAAGTATCTCTTATTATATGTCTCTTGATCATGGTCATCCATCAATAGTTGCTAAATTCAGATGACTGCCCAGCCATAAGACATAGTCTACACTGTTGCTAGGTTACACTTCTGTCACACATTTTGTTACATAATAGGTGGTGGTGATTGGTCCAAACAGTTGAGGCGCTGGCCTCAGGGGCATACCGTTAGGGCCTGCAATGCACATGGGTCCGGGCCTTTAAGGGGCCCTGCAGACACCTTACAAAAATATAGCCTAATGCCACTCTGCATGGAAATGGTCCAGGCACTTTTGTAGAATCAGTCTGAATAGTTTGCTTTACAATTGTTCACAGAGGAATTGCCATTTGGTTGCATCTAGGAGTGGTTATTATAGCAAAGCTGTAAACAGCAATGAAAAGTGATACCAAAATATCACATTTAATTGAGTCGTCTATTAGCAAAACTGGCCATCTCCAAACGGTTAAATTTTCCAAGAAAAAAAAAAAAAAAAAAAAAAAAAAAAAAAGTATCATATATAAATAACAAGATTTAGAATTATTTTTAGTTGCTTAATCACTTACAAATAGCATTGTAATGAATGTTACAGAATACCAATATTTTATTTGTATAATTATTCAGAATATTTAAATTTCAAATTTGGAGATGGCCGGATTTGCACCAAACGAAAGAAACTGAAGGAATGAAAATGTACAAAAAAAATAAATGCAGTGTAAAATCCAATGTATTTACACAAAATCAACTAGAATTATACATTAATTAATGCCACTGTGCTCACATGCATCTTCTGGAAGGTGGATGATGATGATGATGATGATGATGATTATGATGATGATGATGATGATGATTATTATTATTATTATTATTATTATTATTATTATTATTATTATTATTATTATTATTATTATTATCAATAAGTTCCTTGTAAACCTTCAGCACTTCTATGTTTCTCCTCTGAGTCCCAAAATGTTTAGTCAATGGAGATTTAACATCTTTTACCTAACTCAAATTTTTGATGAAGAAAATAAGCCGGTTAGAGGCCAAGTTTGCAGCTAATAGTTTGCTGTCTTGTGTAAAAGTGGACAGAGAACATATTCAACAACAACAACAACAAAAAAAGATTACAATTTTTTTGAAAATAGACAAGTAAATTTGAAAATGATACTTTCGTGATGTGTAATGCATCTGAGATCATATTAAGCACAATTTTTGCTGAGCATTAAACTTTTATCACACATTTACTCAACAACAATGTATAATGCCAATGAGAAATAGGTGTAGTACCACTCTGTCAGTTCAGTTTTAAACGAGCTTCCTTTGCATGAAGGCTATCAGTAGTGCTGTATCATTTGGTATCATTCACAGAGCATAGTTCTGTAGTTACCATAAAATGAAATCAATTTTAAGTACAAGGAACTATGTAGTGTATGGTTCAGCAGCTTAGCCATTAAACCATGGAGGAAGCCAAATAAAACATATTAAAACTATATTTTAATAATCTAAGAATAGTAGGTTGGGTTAGTTGGGTGTATATACGGTATTACATAGGATAGAGGGAATCCAACTTCAAACAGTTTCTTGTTTGCTCTGATCCACGATTTATTGGACCTGAATAGTTTTCCACCACATTGCCTCTCTGTGTACTAGACTCTAGTATCTTACAATTTATCACTTTGTATTATTGCAATCATTGCCTGCTGCCATTTCTTGATGGATACAGTACTTTTGTATCCATCTCTTGGCACAGGCCAGAGTAAAGCGTAGCTTCCACCAAAGTCCCAGTCTCATCCATAGCTGTGACAATATGGAAGCTGCTGGGGTATGGGTGGTGCTGAGTAATGACATTCAGAGCACGACTAGTGCATCTGAGTGTTATGAAAGGTGTTGCTCATAGGGTCAGTCATGCTGCAATAGCACTTTCTGACCCAGTGAGGAAAGCAATGGCAAACTACCTCACTCCTCGTCTTGCCTAGTACGCCTCATTTTGGTGCTGCCATTGGTTTTTGTGGTTTCCTTATAACCGCATAACCTTTGGTGGTGCTATTTGAGGATCCAACCAGCCTCTGGGCTGATGACCTAACAGACAGACAGACAGACATTATTGCAATCACTTCATTTGCATTTTTCTAAGTTTTATCTCTGCTGTTTGGTAATGAGTTTGGAGTAACCAAAGGGGGTGTGTGTGTTTGTTTGAAAGATGGTAGCAGAGCAAGGTTTCGATCCACGGACCTCTGGGTTATGGACCCAGCATGCTTCCACTGCTCCCTTTGTTTATATAATTTGACAATATATTGCATATTATCTACCTGCCAAAATTTAGTTTATATTAGTTATTCGTAGGTTTTACATTTTATTTGAGGGGGCCTGAATTTTTATTTTGGCAGACGAATCGTATCACATTCGTTATGCCCCTGGCTGGTTTGATCCTGGCTCAGTTTGGCAATATTTGAAGGTGCTCAGATATGTCAGCCTTGTGTCAGAAGATTTACTGGGACATAAAACAACTGCTGCGGGATAAAATCCCCGCACCTCGGCATCTCCGAATACTGTCAAAAGTAGTTAGAGGGACATAAAAATAATAATATTATTATTATGTAACATGATGCCATTTCATTACACAAGTTTTCGGATAACCCCAGTTCTAAGACATGTTATTGGTTTTACGTCCCACTGATTACTTTGGCTGTTTTTGGAGGCTCTAAGACATATTCATATAAACACCTTCATTGGTAGTAAGAAAGGAGCATTATTCTCGGATGTATGGTTGTCATGACAGGATGTTCCAAAAATACACTGTATACTTAACTGTAATAGGAACATTAAGGGAAAGGAAGGTAGGGGCAGCAATAAAATGAATGGAAATATTCAGTACCTGGCCTTATTACCATTCTCAAGCAAATGTTTTTTATATGTTTCTTTCGTTAAAAGCTCACATTCTTGTACATATACAACCTAATGTATATTAGTAATGGTACAGGGTACTGACACATCTTTGTGTCAATCGCCAATGATGAACATATTCCTAGTTGATAGCTTTACTTATACCTAGGGTCGCCGAGCAAGTGGCTGTGTGGTTTGGGTCACACAGCTATCAGCTTGCATTCAAGAGATAGTGGGTTCGAACTCAGCTGTTGACAGCCATGAAGATTGTTTTTGGTGGTTTCCCATTTTCATACCCGGCAAATCATGGGGCTGTACCTTGATTAAGGCCACAGTCACTTCCTTCTGTCTCCTATCCATTCCCATCCCATCATCGCCATAAGACCAATCGGTGTCGGTGCGATGTAAAGCATATTGTAAAAAACAAAAAACAAAACATAAACCTAGGGTCTGCTTTACCCCTTGATGTCAATATTAGCAACAGTGCGAGCAGTTACAAGTGCCTGAAGTGGTACAGTAGCCTATTATCTTTGAAGTGGCCACTGGCTTTGATTCCGCACAATTCTGCCAGTTGGCAGAACAGTCCTGCGGAGGCATTGTTGTTCATTGTTATGTGGATGTGAAAAGTGAGCATTGTGTGAGAATGAAGTTCTGTGTGAAGTTAAAAAGGCAGGCAAGCAAACCTAGGTAACATTATCCAACAGGCTTAATGGTGAGCAGAGTCATTATCATTAGTGGAACACAAGTTATATGAATGGTAGAGAGTCGGTTGAGGATGAGCCATGGTCTACAACATGTGCGGATGACGTGGAGCATATAAGGAACAAGCTATGTGTCAAACATCAATGTTTAGACTCATAGACAGCAGTTACCATCATCATCATCATCATCATCATCATCATCGCCGTCGTTGTCATCGCTGTCATCATCAGGACTTGCAGGCTGATATAAGTGGCAGTTGGTTTAATTATGTAATAACACTTTCTGACAGAGTGAGGAAAACGATAGCAAACTAATTAACAACTTATCTTTCAAAATTAGGTAATTATGACCATGAGTTTTTGAGGTTTCTAAACAATCACATAATCTTCAGTGGTGCTTTCTAAGGATACAACCAGCCTTAATATTTCTACCCCCCATTATTCCTCACGGACATAGAATCACAATTGATTCAGTGATCATAGTCTGTTCTTGATAAATATTATCACAACTGCGAAGAGGTAATAGTTAAGCATGAGAATATGCACACCAATTGATACTTGCGGACTGAGAAATTCTCAAGGATTGTGTGTTTACTAGCAGAATTCTAATCCTTGCATCCTGAATCTACCTATGCTAAACATATCTAGTCTAGAACAAATTTTCATCTCCAGATTTAGAATTTGTGCTTACATTTATAATTACAATGAGAGAACGCATAATAATATGTGATCATACACTGTGGTCCAAAAAAAGGAATTCCCCACATAATTATTAGTCACAAGATCTTTAAGTTAACAATAACATTACTAATTTTACTTGTTTCCCCAGAACTTTTAGGGAAAATGAATTTTGCATGTTAATACATGAATTAGAATCTCACAATAGTGAGGCTCTAATTCAATGTCAATAGACATTGCAATGTACTCTTACAGCTCTTTTCTGTATAATGAGATCTTGCAAGGGTTTTTCTCACTGCTGTTGTTGATTTTGAAATTGGATTGATATCAGGGAAATTTGCTGGCCACAATTTATGTAGAAAGTACTATATGCTGTCCAACTCTACCTTGAGTCAAACTGTAATATTATCATCTTGAAATATCTCAATAATGAAAGAAAGCTACAAGTAACATAAGGAAACATGGAAACTGTTTCATTTTTTATGTGGGGATAACTTTTTGGACTACAGCAGCATTGAAGAAATATATAACTATGATAAGTAAAGAATGAAAGGTACCATATTTGTTTTACAGCATTGGAGAGTTGTCGGTTTGTGAACTTGACCAGTATACTTCACAAGGACATGAGAAATTATTAATTTAGCCAAAAACCTGTGTACCGAGCTCAATAGCTGCAGTTGCTTAAGTGCGGCCAGTATCCAGTATTCGGGAGATAGTAGGTTTGAACCCCACTATCGGCAGCCCTGAAGATGGTTTTTGGTGGTTTCCCATTTTCACACCAGGCAAATGCTGTGGCTTTACCTTAATTAAGACCACGGCCGCTTCCTTCCCATTCCTAGCCCTTTCCTGTCCCATCGTCGCCATAAGACCTATCTGTGTCAGTGCGACGTAAAGCAACTAGAAAAAAAAAACCTGTGTGTGCTGGACATCTTACTACTGGCAAGAAAGAAAGGAGGAATGAATTATTTTTGAATTTTATAGTTTGTCAAAATGTTAACTAGAAAGGGGATTAAAAACAAAACAATTTAACAATAAAATGTGTGTAAGGTGTTCTTTTTGGTATTTTGCTGTACCAAAGTTTTGTAATGCTGTTGATTTTTTTATGAAAGAGCAAAATACTGACAGATTAACATGTTTGCAATGGAGTTCAATATTACTTTTCTTGTTGTAGTGGCGTGATTTGAGTGATTTGAACTTTGCGTGCCAGCTGCAAGATTGACAGTGGAGAGCGCCATATGAGTGCGATGGTGCTGCTGGCGTGATGTGAGCACAGCTTGGTGGAGTACTTCCACCACATGCGGGGGGATATAAAAGATGGTCCCCAGTTCAGAGAAGGGAGTTTGCCACTATGTAGCAGGCTGCTATTGTCTTACATACCCCACTACTGAAGAATTCTTGAAGGATTGATTATAGCCGAATTTGTGGTCGTAGTTAAGGAAGACTCTAAAAAACTTATGTTGATAGGCGAACAAATAGTCTGAACTGAATTACGTAGGCCATCCAGAAATTAAGTTTCCCTATTTATTTTCTTGTAAAGTAGACTATTTAGCCAGGAAATATGAGCATGCACAAAACATCTATGATGTAGAAATCATATACTGGCCGGACAAGTGCTTCCTGGTGTCCGTTGCGCAGCAAAAGTGGCTCGGGATGGTGGCTCATATTCTTTCCCCACCGCCTATGAGGTTCAGTCTGTGTTAAAGTTTCTATGGAAATTGCAATGGGCCATTCAAGACAAGAGGCATGGAATGTTTAGTGCAGGTATTGGATTTATCCATGTCAGTGTCCGCTCACATAAGACTTGGCACTCAGCAACTGTTCTGCAGGAGTTCGGCTGGGAGGTGTTTGATCATTTACCGAACAGTCCTGATCTTGTTTCCAGTGATTTTCGCCTTTTCTTGTTCCTCAAGAAATTCCTGACCTCCTGTCAGCATTGTCACACAGACAAAGAGCTGAAGATGAATGTCACACACTGGTTCCATTCCCAGGTGGCAGACTTCTACAACACCAACATACAAACGTTATCCCACAATGCTATTTTTTGCTATTTGCTTTACGTTGCACCGACACAGATAGGTCTTATGGCGACGTTATCCCACAATATGAGAAGTCTCAATTCTGCTGGTGATTATGTCAAACATTGCTGTATTGGGTGCCAATGAAGTTTTTCATGAAACTATGCTGTCTTTTTCATTTTAAATAGGGAAACTTAATTTCTGGATGGCCCTCATATATGTTACAGGCTAGTATTATTTATAATTATTTACATATTTTATGCCCACATTGGAGCACTTAAATCAATACATTTGAGTTAATTTCTTCTTTTTCTTCTCCCAGAACTTTCTCATCCTCTCCGATCTGGAAGCCCTTTGTGTGTCCGATATAGTATATTGTTTCTGTTCAACTGTTTTTAGTTTGAGACTTATGCTTTTGTTCTTCAAAATCCTCTTCTTTTTTCTGTCTTTACAGGCTAGTATATTACAATACGAGTGTAAGCCGGTTTTGCCATATAGGACAGAACAGATATTTTTTTTATTGTGAGAAAAGACAGTTTTCTTTTGCATTTAATTGCGTTTGTAATAAATTACATGTTGTATTAACTCTGTGTCTCTTGAATTTTGACACAGTACTTCTAACCTGCAATACTTTTGTTTTACGTCTTGTGGTAGATATAACAAAGTTACATCCTTTTAACAGCATTGACAGTATTTTTGGTGCTTTTCTGCCAGTTTTTTTTCCTTCATGTAAGTGATTGCCCACAGTGAGACTGGATATGTGCTATGGGTGGTACACACAGGATCTGCATCTTTTTCTCCATTAAGCAGTATAGTCCACTTTTCTTAATTAGTCTAATAATCATTAACACAGCTGGTAAGTCTTTAGAGATTTGTACACCCATCACATCTTCATCCAGCAGGCACTTGTATGTTTTATATATCATTCAAGTTCAAGGATGGGCTAAAATCCCTTGACATATGGTTTCACATGGTTTTGGGAGCTACTTCTCTTAGCTGTATGTCTCGCTGCTGCTAGGTGTGACTGACAGTCAGCCATACCCTACGACTCACTCTGGAGCCTAATGAAAAGAACTGAATTCCCCCTGCTACATCTGCTGAGAAACCAGAGAGATACAAATCAGCATGAAAGCATGTATATGACACCCTCTAAGAACAATGTGTGTGAATCATCTGAAATGTTTTCTGCTTGAGTTTTGGAATTTAGGTTTCATTTTGATGCAGGTTGGTAGATGCAGAGTGGATCTCGGCCCATAAGTGGCCATGGTTTATCTGTGGTCCACCAGCTCTGCACTCTGACTGGCCAACCAGGCAGAGGAGGGGTGGCCACGGCTCTCCCGTGGCTCTATGCCTCTGTATTCAGGAGATCGGATCATGGCTGGCCCCAGCCGTCGGCTGTCCTGAGAATGGTTTTCCGTGGTTTTCCATTCTCCTGCACTAAGGCGAATGCCGGGACATTTCCTAGTATAGGCTATGGCCCCCAACCCCCTCACCTTCTCCGAGCATCTCTTTCACCGTAACAAACCTCCCGGCCTGAGAGACGTCCGTCACCATCTAAGAGGCCCACCTCCCCCTTCGGGGGGGGGGGGGAATGAAAACATTTTAGTAGTAGTAGTAGTAGTAGTAGTAGTAGTAGTAGTAGTAGTAGTAGTAGTAGTAGTAGTAGTAGTAGTAGTAGTAGTAGTAGTATTTTGGTGCATTTGTGACCTTTTTGGCTTAACCCAATCACGTCATATGATGAACTGCGGTCGTGCGTGAATCAAATGACGAGCTCAGCAGTGATGCAGTGCCTCTCTTATCTTCATACATTAGATTCCCTTTGCAATATAATTTCTAACACACTGTAGAGACCTAGAGGCATGTACTGTTGGTAAACAATGCTGTCTGTATTTCTGTGTGACACTGAGATTGTTGAATAACAGTTTATTTTCATCGGTATCAGTATTCACAATGCAGTAGAACCGGGTTCGTGGCACTGACGACGACAGATTGAAAGCGCTTGTACGCATTGTTTTAGATGGCAATTATGACCATAATGACATTTTGTAAAATGAATCCAAGTTCGAAGATAGTGATAGTAACAGTGAAAGTAACTGTAGTGAGCAGAATATTGAAGAAAGTGAGAGTGAAAGTGCCATGCCAGGTTCTTCCAAATGCATGCGACCGGTGACACGAAAGAACCGTAGTGATTAGAAATTAGAGGAAACAATAATCCTGATATATATCCATTTTGTGGTTACAGTAGATTTTTCAGAAATACTTACGAAAAATGTACAGTCTGCCCGCCGTCCAATGTTCTTAGAGTGCACAGATCCACTCTTTTTGAAATTACTTCAAATGGAACGTTTGTATCACAGCTAGTTGTCACTCAAAGAACAAAGAATGGGTAAGTCATAACCTTCAATGCCATGAATGTGAAATTCGAGTAAATTATCTGCATTATGCATGTTTTTGTGTGACAGGTATGCTCAAATTACGGTCAGGAAAAGTAAATCTGATTCCACGGTCAACATTGCAGCCATTTATTGTGACTTGATTGGGTTAATAAGATAATCTTTTTAATTTTTTAAATCACTTTCAATTTTTTCTGCTGTATAAATAAATTTATTTTATTTTAATTTTTGTCTCCATTTCATTTGTTCAGAGAGAGGATGATTACTTAGTTGTACTTCCTCTTAAAACAACAGTCAATGCCACTACCACATTCTGTTTGAGTTTTACAGGATGTGAACTCTTAAGAAAACCAATTACATTTATTACTTTTTGAGATCTAATATAACTTAGATCCATTAAACAATGTATGATGTTTGAAGTTGTTTCTCTTAGCTTAAGCAATACACTGTTCAAGTTGACAAACTGATAATACAATATGTTCTCCCACTCTGTATATCACACATTAATCACAAGGTAAACCTGTCATGGAAGGTTCAAGTGGGCAAGAAAAGCTCCCTAGATCTTTGACTTGGTAGTAGTCAAAAGTTCCAGGACTATTATTACAAAGGCCATCATCAAACTGAACCTGAAGTCTTCATATAAGAGGCACCTTCATGTAGAGAGCACTTGTATGTTTTAAATATAATTCAATTTCAAAAATGGGTCAAAATTCCTCGACATACTCTATAGTTGGCATCAAAAAGATCATCTGGCCATAAAACCAGGCTAAGTACACATACTGTACTTGTTCTTATTCTTTCTTTGTTAAAATGGAAGCCTTTTTTTTTTTTCAGTTTCAACCTTTAAACTTGTAGTCTATCAAAACTAAAGCAAAATTAAGAAAACACTAGAAATTACCTGAAAAAACCCATTTAATTAATGATAGAATGCATCTTATCATCTACCCCATAATGAAGGGAAGTGTGTTTTCCTCTTACCCAAAAGTACTGAGTTCGATTCCTGTTATTTTCTAGTGTTTTCTTTCTGAAAAAAAATTGGTGGTAGGCTGTCACTATAATAACGGCCACAGGGTCTGAGGGTTTCGTAGACTTGCATATTAGAAATAAAAGACTGACCACGATGTATTCACAACAACTAACCTTCAACTGAATGTTCAAGTCAACACAGTGCCATCTTATAACAGAGTATACGTGTGATGTCACACATTTAGCACAAATTTTGCCTTAATTTGAAGCGCTATTTCATGTAAACTATGTTTCAAATTTTTGTGGAACAGGTAGCCCCCTCTTTTATCTGTCAAATGAGACATTAAACATAATCGTTAGTTAAATACTCTCGGTGATATACACGTTCTACTCTAACACTAAAAGCATCTTAATTTTTTTCCATGTACCCATTGTCAAGGAACGTAAGTCTACATTAAAACATGCAAGGTTATATTGACCAGGTTGTTGGAAAATGTGGCAAAGAAAGAAGGAAAGAAAGAAAGAAAGACAGAAAGAATGAACAACAGGGTGGGGACTGATAAGTCTCATAGTTTTTCCCTTTGTCAACAAACATCAGTGCTGCAATAAAAAGGGCTTTGGTACCGGCATCAACATTTTTCTTTAATGAAAAAATATTGAATGTGTTTAGAAATTTTTGCTGAGAATTATTGTACTGTAGCCCTGTTTACCAGTAGAGATCTCAACCATCAGCTCTGAGTTCGGTTGTTGCGATGCTATGTTTTCCCTGTCTTTCTGCATGATTTTGAAGGTTGGACACTCAGTCCTTTGTTGGAGAGGCAGACTGAAGCTTTCAAAATGTGCTAGTACAGAAGAATGTTTTGAATATCATGGGCAAAAAGGAAGACCAATGAGGGCATCTTCAGTTTATTAAAATTTAATTTAAAATTTAAATTTAATTAAATTTTAAAAAATTTACATTAAAAATTATACAAAACAGGAGGAGATTCTAACAACCATCAAAGAGCAAAAACTGAGGAACAAGGGCACATCATGTGAGGTGAACAATTTAAACTTCTCCAACTTGTCATCTAGGAAAAATTTCAAGGACGATGGTGTGTGGGGAGAAATTCCTGGCTTTAAGACTTGTGCCGCTGGTATGGGTGAACTTCTATTGAAATATTTTGAGCTGTTTTGTGAGTAATCATATTCGATTGGATTGCCAACCTTCATAGAGAGACGGCATCCTAAGAAGAAGAAGAAGAAGCAGAAGAAGAAGATGATTTGAAAATAATGGATGTTAACATAATAGGAACTTCATGGCGAGTACTGGCAGCTTATTTCAAGAATAAAAGAAATGTGAAAAATTATGATTGATTTTTTGCGAAACAAATTGAATTATTGGATATTCCTGTTATTACAACATAGATTAAAGAGGATGTTCAGGATATATACATCCCTTTAGGATAGAACTATGAATTTTTATCTAAGTCTTCTTAGTCTGATCATTTGGAAAGGGAAGATTTAAAAGAGATGGAAGAAAAATGGGCAGTTTTGTGGCACTCTCGCTACTTTCATGCCTCTTACTTCTAAGTTATGAATAAGATATCCTGAGTCCACAATTTTGACAACAGAAATAAGCAAGGCTTGGTGAAAAAAATAATTATGAGCTTCACATACATTCCTTCCTTCTGCCTCAAAATAAAATAAATTTTTAAAAAGCATTCCTTCTCCTTGATAAAATATTCTACAAATGACCATGGTGCTCTGCCACAAACCAGGTGTAAGAAGAATATAAGAATTTCCTTTGATGATGGCCCTTAAACTTAACAAATGGCAAATAAAAGAATATTGTATTTCAATCATACGAGTTATTTTAAATGATATTATAAGTTTATTTACATGAAATTTTAATATAAAATACCAAGTAATCTACTTTCATATTTATCTGGCATATTAAATATTTTTACCCAACCAGAATAATAAGAATTAAAGAAATATATAAAAAGTAAATATGTATATATTGGGAGAATAAAAATTATCTTTTGATGCTTCATCATAAATGAATCAACAATGAAATCAAAAGCTAACTTCCTTTCACCACATAAAAATATAATACCATATGATAAAAATTATTTATAATAATATGTACATTAACAGAGCACCTTCCTATGAAGGAGCAGGGCCTCAAGTTCTGTATAGAACTCTATTTATAGGGACATAACGTTGTCCTGGTACCAAGTGCTGGCCACACCCAAAGGGCCAGTGGAGGGCAAGAGGCAAGGCGAGGCGAATAAGGGGGCGCCTCACCCCACGCCTCATCTCTCCTCCTGAGCTGTGGCCGTCTTGCTGCTCTCTGGTGATGCAATCTCTCGTAATGCAGGGAGCGTGACATCCAGCGACATTTTCCTGGAACAAGAAGAAAATTGTAATACAAACATCAACCTTTAATATAAATACAGTATATGGAAGGGAACAATTTAGTGACAAGTTATATACAGAAACAGAAAGACAGGAACATGAATATACATGCATACATCTGCATTATAGACTGTTATACCTTTGAGCATTCAGTCTGCAAGCCTATGTGAATTTACTAACTGCCACAATTCTCTAATTTTTAACTAGTTCAGTGACCTCATTTAGTTCTATACCTCTTATCTTTAAATCATTAGAAACTGAGTCTAACCATCGTTGTCTTGGTCTCCCTCTACTTCTCTTACCCTTCAAACAGAGCCCATTATTCTCCTAGGTAGCCTGTCCTCCTCCATTCACCTCACATGACCTTATTCTGAGCACTCTCCTGTCACTGTTTCCACCTGTTTGTACCAGCAATCACTCTCGCTACTTTCATGCCTCTTACTTTTAAGTTATGAATAAGATATCCTGAGTCCACCCAGCTTTCACTCCCATAAAGCAAAGTTGGTCTGAAAACAGACCAATGTAAAAATAGTTTTGTCTGGGAGCTGACTTCCTTCTTGCAGAATTCTGCTGATCGCAACTGCAAGCTCAGTGCATTAAAGTAATTGCCACGTAAGGAAATACCCCAGAAAGTAAATATCGCCGCCCGATGCTCTTCTTTTCTCTTTTTTGTAATGGCTGATCACTGCTGCCAACATGCCTGGTTACATATTAAAATCATCAGACATAACCATAACAAACTAACCTCAATGTAAACACCGATAATGAATGTTTCCCTACCCTAGTAAATAATAAAAGATAAGATGAAATAAATCAAGATAATTATGAATATCTCCTCAATGAGGAATTAAGGAAATAAACACACTTTCTCACTTAAATTATCTGTCTTTATTTTGATATACAGTAGGCGTACTATAACCATATTCTTGAAAAGAGGGGCGTGTTAAACGATGCAATTTATTTAATAAGTCTTTGCAGTGTGATTTTCGAAAGTTTCAGACATCCAATGACTTCCCTTTCTTTTGCGCGAATATTTCCTTCTCTCTTCAATACCGGTAACCAGTAAGGAGAGAGATTATTGGGCATATTTTCAGCCTGCAGGCTGGTTATATCTTCAAGCTTATCAGGAAACATATAGGAATACTAATGTGCCAAGCTCCGTGAACGGAATTTAGGTCAGCTTTCAAGTTCACTGCGGATTTGAAAATAATAATGTTCTAAGTTATACTGCCAAAATTTCGCCCCGCAAGATTTATTTCATGTACCGGTAGATCTAGACATGAGACTGACGTATTTGAGCACTTTCATCATTTCACAGAAACTATGTTATTAAATGCATTATCCGAACATGCCACAATCCTACTTACCTGGTATTAGCCAAATAGATTTACAATCCCACAGAAAAAGAAAATATGCTTTAAATATTCTCGCAAATGTATCACTAGTGACTTTAACGGCGATGCGGTGGCAACACGCACTCCACGCTAGAGCAGTGATTGAACGTTGCCAACGTGCCAGATTAACGGTAAATGTAAGACGTCGTATCGGCAAGTAGGGTCCCTAAACTGTATGGTTACCGACACTGAAAAAGACCCAACAGCAAGAAAAGTCACTATAAATCAATATCTTAATATTACAGGGGAGAAAGGGTAAGGTTGCACCCTTAGGGTACGTCATTACACGGAGAGGACTATAGCTAGTGCACCTTGTGCACCTTGTTTCAGTCTCATCCTGATAGAACACACATCCTAAATACTTAAAATTATCTACCTTTTCCAGCTTTGAACCCCTAATTTACATTCACTTCTCTTGGATTTCTTACCTACTGACATCAATTTAGTCTTGGAAAGGCTAATTTTCATATCATACTCACTGCACCTATTTTCAAGTTCCAAGATATTAGACTGCAGGCTTTCAGCACAATCTGCCATTAAAACCAAGTTGTCTGCTTAGGCCAAACTGCTTTCTACATGTACACTTGCCTGAATCCCTCCCTGCCACTTTATACCTTTCAGCAGACGATCCATGTAAACTATGAAGAACAAAGGTGAAAGACTACAGCCTTGTCAAACCCCTGTAAGTATCTTGAAACAAGAACTCATTTTACCATCCGTTTTCACTGCAGCCCAATTGTCAACATAAATACCCTTGACTGATTTTAATAATCTACCATTAATCCCATAGTCCTCCAGTATGGTGAATGTCTTTTCTGTCTGTATTATCATATGCCTTCTTTATATCTACAAAACATAAACATAACTGTCTATTCCTCTCGTAGCATTTTTCAGTTACCTAGCACATACTGAAAATCTGATTCTGACTGCTCCTCTGTGGTCTCAATTTTATGAGTTACAGTCTTCCAGGATTACCAGGACATCTTGTGATCATTTAATATATTAGTTTAAACTGCAGCACTTAGTAGAATATTTTCCTCTTTACGTTCATTCACAGTCATCCTGATGCAGTTCAAGTATGTTTCAAATGTTGGTTTCTTACTGCAAACCATACTACTTAATGATTAGATTTCAGACAAATTATATGCTAATGATTTAAATGAACAGAGTGATAGTGCTAGGAATATGAATGTATAGGGTATGTCCAACCGTTGTCCCGTTTCCCTCTAGGGTCAGATATAAAGCGCGACAAATCTTTGTAATGAGTTTTTTTTTTTCCTTACCAATTGGCTTTATGTCGCACCGATACAGATGGATCTTATGGCGATGATGGGACAGGAAAGGGCTAGGAGTGGGAAGGAAGCGGCTATGGCCTTAATTAAGGTACAGCCCAGCATTTGCCTGGTGTGAAAATGGGAAACCACGGAAAACCATCTTCAGGGATGCTATGTAATGAGTTTTTGTGAATGGATTTCTTGATGTCCGTCTCATGAGAGGAGTTAGGGAGATGAAGTGAATGATGTTATATATGATTGTAGGAAGGGAGAGGGTGAAACCTGGTGTCAGCAAATAGCCTGCTCCTGTCAAATAGCACCAATGTTTCTGCTCAAGGCTTAATGTCCCTGTCCCACGGATAAAACGCCATCGGCAAGTTCATTTACTTCATATGAGCACTGCGGAGAGGTTTGGAATTGAACCCAGGCTTTTGGCATGCAATCTAGCGATTAGAAATTGTATACTACCACCTCCCCTATCCTGTTAGCCAACATTCTGATGGCAAATATTTTTTCGACCATGGGACTTATATAGATTTGATGCTTTAATGATCGTGGCCACCAGGTGGGCCTGTTAAGGATTTTTTTATTATTCGTGTCAGAGGTACCAATGTATACAAGGAAGAGATACTGAATGTATGTACTGAATATGAAAAATGTACATGAGCAAATTAATCGTAAATAGTTATGAAGGAAGCACTTGAAAAATTTAAATATGAAGTATGACAAATGGGAGAACATACATAAAAATCAAAAAGGAGAATGCAAGTATTACATGAAAATATCCACACTATATATACGTTATTTACACAAGTTGTGACCAGTATTTGGCTACACTGATGGCATTGTTTCCAGCCCGTGCCAATTCCAACCCTGTACATGAATCTGGGCATAGACGACAGTTCAAGAGATATCTAGAAGTCTGTTCCTCTCCACATTCTCACAGTGAGCCCATTTCATAAGATTGTCCTTAGATCTTGTAACGCTGGTCCGCAGTCTGTTTAACAACTTCCATATACACCATCCCTCTTCATGACTAGGTGGCAACTGTTCTTCAATTTCAACACTTCCAGATGATTTGGGTACCTTTGTTTCCATAGCTTAACCCTGGCCTTTTTTTGGGTCAGAATCAAGTGGAACAGAAGACTGTAGAAAACTCTTCCTGGACTTCAGTCGAGCTGGTGGTGGCTGATGTTCATGAAGGGGATGGGCTGAGATGCTGCAAATCTTTTGTCTCTCGATATCCACCTCACATCTAATATCAGGTGGGGCTATACCTGCAAGTGAATACAACTTCTGTGTGGGTGTTGGTTTTAAACAGCCTGTGATTAGCCTGCAAGTTCCATTCAAGGCAATGTCGACTTTCTTTGTGTGAGCTGATCTGTACCACATGGGACTAGCATATTCAGCAGCAGAGTAGCAGAGTGCTAGGGCAGTTGTCCTTATTGTCTGGGGATGGGAACCCCATCCAGAATCAGTTACCTTACGCAATAGGCAGTTCCGTGATGAAACTTTTGTCTTGAGTTTGGTGCAGTGCATGGTGAAGGTCAGCGAATGATCCAGGGTAACACCAAGGTAAACTGGAGTATTGGTGTGTTCTAGCTCCATTCCTTTCCAATTCACATGCAGCTTCCGCAGGGCTTCTTGTTCTTTAAATGAAAGGTGCACACATTAGGGATAAGAATATGAGAGTGATATTTAATATCGTATGCTTCATATAGAATCAGCTGTATTGGTCTACATCAGTGATTTATTGTGTATTCCTGTATTTCACAAGCAATCCTGGCAAATAAGCTTACCAAATTTCAACAATACAATCTTGATTGATTCAAAATTTTGTTTTTATAATGTCGTTCATTCTAACATTCTCAAGGAAAAAATGTGTAAACCATGAAATTTCCTTCTAGTTTGTCTCTTTCACGTGCCAGTACTATAATACTATCAGAAGAAGATATTGACTATGTTGACATCATTACTGATAAAAGCTTACCTGTCCATGAGAAGATCATAGGAACCAGGCGCAGAGTGTGACCGACCACTACGATACTTGTCCAAACGATTGTCACCATCTGTACTGTCCCGGCTGGGTCTGTCAGCTGAAGAAGAGGCTCCAGCACGACGTGGCCCAAATGGGTTCTGGAATGCACAGTAGATCAAATGGTAAATGAAATAAATTTTCAGATATAACCTCTCTCTTTTGGAATAATAATAATAATAATAATAATAATAATAATAATAATAATAATAATAATAATAATAATAATAATAATAATAATAATAATAATAATAATAATAATAATTATTATAATAATAATAATAATAATAATAATAATAATAATAATAATAATAATAATAATAATAATAATAATAATAATAATAATAATAATAATAATAATAATAATAATAATAATAATAATAATAATAATAATAATAATAATAATAATAATAATAATAAGAAGCCAGTGAATGCTTAGTACTCAATTATAAACTTGAAAGATTGGAATTACTAGGAAGAAGAATTATAAGAAAAATATTAGGCCCTCTAAAAACTACAGAATTTTGGAAATTAAGAAGTAATAATGAAATTTATCAGAACATAGAAAAACATATCTATAACAGTACAGATGAGGAGACGTATTGGACATATTTACAGAATGGATGACAATAGATTTACCAGAAAGATCTTCATGTATCTTTGGAAGAAAAAGTCAACAACCATCGGGATTCAAGAGATCAAAAAATACTTGGAAAGAAACATCAGAGAAAAGAAGTAATGGAAAGAGAAATTTTCAGGAAGAAAGTTTCAAAGATGGAAGGATTCCAAGGGAGGGAGGCAAAGAAAACCGGCACAAAGTGGTCTGAAGAAAGAAAAAAGAAACATAGTGAAACAATGAAGGAATATTGGAAGAAAAGGAAGGAACAACAACAAAGGATGAAGAATTGAAATTGAAACGTGGTCCCTAGTAGGCCCTAATGCAAGAATAAGAATAGTAATAATTAGTAATAGGGTCAGGCACAGCAATAAGCTCTATGATCATTAGGAAGACATAATATCATCCTTGAGGGAAAGGCAACTAGCCTTATGCGGCCACTAGACCCGCATGGACCTCTGCAGGTGCACCAACAAGATCTTCAGCACAACAGGTAGAGGGAAAACCTCCATGAACAAATGGATTACCGCAGTGAAATCAGACGGAAAACCACCTTCAGAGCTGCCAACAGTGGGATTCGAACCCACTATCTCCCGGATGCAAGCTCACAGCTGCGGGCCCCTAACCGCATGGCCAACCCGCCTGGTTCACCCCATACTATCAGGCTCTCTAATGGCTGAAGCCTGATAAACGTCGGCAGCCACACATTTTAACGATGGTGTTTAGAGTGTTAGCTGAAATTCAGCCACTGTCTATTTCTTCTAAATTCACTTTTTTTAATCATCATTTCACAACTGAAATATACGTTCAAGATCCTTTCTTTCTATTCCAGTGCACCAGACAAATAAAATTAATAGATCATGTGGTGACTGGTGCCAGATTATGGAATTCCCTGCCAGCTCAGGTTAGAGAAACTAGCCCTTTATCACAATTTAAGGTCACTTGCTGAGACTACCAGCTGAGGACAGCTGACTGAATTGTTGAAGTATAAATGTGTGCGTGCCTGAGGATTAGTCAGTTTTAAGAGGTTTGAATATTCATTAGTTTTTTAATTAATTTAGTAATTTATTTAAATTCATTTTAAATTCTATGAATTTATCTAGTTTTAACTATTTTAAGTATCTTAGCATTTTATTTAAGATTTTAATTAGTATGTGGTTAAGTGTAAGAGAGGGCCTCAAGCCCTAATTTTGCCACTGTAAAAAGGCACTGATAAATAAATAGATTGATAGATATAATGGACATCTTGGGACCAAAAAAACCCCTTCAGTGTTACGTCAATCCAAAAGAAACTGTGGATTACAGTTGTGCTTTTACTGTTACAAAGGAATATTGAATAATACAGATTATTAAAAAACTTTTTTGTCTAACTGTTTGACAGCTTACTGACTGTTCATGGCTAGCCTCCTTTTTATAGCTTGGGTAATGAGTACTGCAATATTTGCAATTTGGCCAGATATGGATTATTCTTGTTGCAACTCCCAGAAACACATGGGGAAACCAGATAAAGAGAACAATGCACAATGCCCTCCAGGCTGTCTGACTCCAGGAAGTACTGAAAGGGACTACCACAGGGCCAGCATGTAACACTACGTAATTATTGAATATATTGCATTTCATTCTAATTTGATCAACTTGTCTCAATTTCATCCTTGGCTTTGCGGATGTGAAAGCGACTGAGGAATTAGTGATGCTGAAATACTGTACCATGTCATATGCATCAGTCTCTGTGATGAATGGTATAAAGGCATCACTCATATGGACAGTTAATGTGTATATTTCAGTAGTACCATGCGAGCCACACAGGTATGAAAATATGAGCTTATGAGCTTAAGTATATGAAGTCCGAGAATATTAACTCTTCAATAACATTATATTTTGTGCTAGTGCTTCTCTGAGTTCAGCATTGTTGATACTTTACACACACATGAAAATATTCAGCTGCACAAGGAACACAGAACCACAGCATACAGTACGTGTTGAAATAACAATCCAAGTGAATGGCATCAAAGTAGATTGTGGATACCTTCCAAAGGCTCCAATACAATTCAAATCCAGACATTTCAACATAGTACGCCAGGCAGAGAAAAGGGCTGAATGGCCGGATGTGACAGGTTATGGATAATGTAGTTAATTACTGATTTAAATATCTGGGCTCCTTAACCAGCGAGGGGTCGCGTCCGGTCGTTTCAACCATTTCTGTTTATTTTGATCAATCCTTCCAAGAACACTGTTTATTACACTTCCTACCCCCTCAGTACCTTCCAACGGACACGTCGATACTTCTGTCAGACCACTGTTATCCCTCTCCACTCTTTCATTGAGTGACAAACTGGCTATCCGGTCGTTTTGTTTGCACGCGACTCCTCACGTTACCTGTTTTAGTTCTATTCAACAATACGCGACTCATGTCGTAGACTTATTTATAATGCGGAAAGTGCACTGTTATCATTCATTGTTGAGTAGAGGGAGAAGGAGCATTGTCTTGATGTGTGTTAAATGAAATTAAACATCATTTTAAAAGTATTTTCCATAAACAGAACTTGAATTTTTATTTTCAATTTCATCAGCAAAAGGCAATCTAATTATTATAATTACTGTATGTTAAAAAGTGTTTGCCTGTGTTTAAATAGTATTATCTTATATTAGTGGAACAATAAATAGTGTATTAAGTAAGTGTTTGGTGTTTTATTGGTTTCCGGTTGAAACGGCTGCACGCGACTCCTGACGTTACACTTGGCACGAGACCACTTGCGGGTTAATTAAGAGTTGATTTATTGAAGAATACAGATTTTAGAACATTTATGGCCTAACCATTTGAAATCTTAGGAGATTTCTTTAGCATAAATATATGAGGTCTGAGAATATTAACCCCTTAACTGGGGAATAGTTTCATAACATCAACCAGCCAGTGGGTAATTATTCAGCGCAACGCGCACTTTTGGAATGGGTACAGTAGCACGCGGCAGATGTAAATACAAAAAACAAAGACAAAACGCATGGTACTACAGTCCTTGAAGTGCCTTGGCCTACCAAGCGACCGCTGCTCACCCCCATAAGGCCTGCAGATTACGAGGTGTCGTGTGGTCAGCACGACGAATCCTCTCGGCCGTTATTCTTGGTTTTCGAGACCGGGGCCGCTATCTCACCGTCAGATACCTCCTCAATTCTAATCACGTAGGCTGAGTGCACCTCGAACCAGCCTTCGAGTCCACGTAAAAATTCCTGACCTGGCTGAGAATCAAACCCGGGGCCACCGGGTAAGAGGCAGGCACGCTACCCCTACACCACGGGGCGGCGTAGATGTAAATACTCAACAGAAAAATATATTTTACTTGATTTATTTAAATTATGAATGATATAGTAGAAATTCAATAGCATTTATGTTATTACCGTTTTCCTAGTAAACCCGTGAATATATACATATATACACAGTGTGTTCATACAAAAGTGAATTTAAAAAGTGTTCCTTCATTATTATGATGACATTGTTGAAGTTTTCAGATATGCATCAATAGGTTCTACATACTTTCTGGTTCATAGGTCATTCAGAATTTGCGCACAGTGTGGTAAATACGGAAGCAAGGGCAAGCACAAAGTGCCACGTCACATTCCTCACAGTAGTAGACAGTTTCCCGTCGCCTCTGGTTTGACAGGCATACAACACAACGTTTTTTGAGTGATTCCTACATCCTACAGCAGATTCTCAGATAATGCAGCGTCTTTCCTAACCAAGCCATTATCACGTCACACAGAACAGTTTACCATCATATAAAGACCAATTTACTAAAAGTTATCAGAACATGGACAATGGAGTTCGCAGAACAACTATATCGTAGTAACAACAACAACAACAACAACAACAACGACAACTCACAAATTTAGTTATTTCAATGTACATATACACAAATAAATTCTTTATGAAGAATTTGGCGCGGACCATACAAAGCAACACAAGACAGCTGTTGAACTCCTGCCTAGGCGCGAACTACCCGACTGGCGTGAGACCGGATAAAAATGAATAGGACAGCAATAATCACATCTAATATGAATGGAATTTGTTTTAAATTACGATAATAGATGGCAGAAATGATTAAGAATAGTCAGACGCCTATAGGAAGCTAACCCTACGTAAAAACACATTTAGAAGTACAAGAACGCCTAAAGGGGTCAAACCTAATACTTGTGCAACGGCTGTTGACGCCTTTAGGCGTCAAACCCAGTTAAGGGGTTAACTCTTTAATGACATACCTGGAAGGAGTGTTTTTTGAGCATAGTCTTCACTAAAATGAGTGTATCCAATTTGGGGATGGACTGAATGACCCTCATTACTTCCTCGTCTGTCACCTCGACCAGAGAACAGTTCTCCTCCTCGGTGGGAAGAGGACAGGTTCCTTGAGCTGTCACCCAGGGATGTCTCTGTGAAATAAACATACATTTGACTGGTACCATAAAAAAAAAGAAAAGAAAATAATAACATGGTTATGAGGAAGGGGAGAAATATACCAAGAAAGTGAAAGATTGATTGAGTCAGTGAAGAAACAAAGACAAAATTTTATGGACATCTGTTCAGAATGGACGAAAAGAGGCTGACAAATCAGATTTTTAAAACACTTGACAGTAGACCTAAAGTTTCTGACAAATGGTTCAGGGAGGTAAGAAAGGATTACATATCCACACAGATGCACACGAGATGCTGTCAGTTGGTACAATTGATTTTATTCAGATATATTCACAAATGAACACACACATAACCTTAATCACAGTATCAAAACACTTGACTTCGAGAATATCAACAAAGCTGCCGTTATTAAAAACAACTGCCAACACTTCAATATGGAGGATACTACTTTGAAACACAGTTGAAAATAGATGACTGCGTATTTCAATAGGAAGACTGCAAATATTGCATGTCAGCCCGGGATATTTACTTGCTACACCATAACTCTACTAAACAACAACTAACTTTTGCTGTCAAGAACGTCCCCTTATATATGTGCCTGGCCAGGCTTCTAGAAAGTTATGAATACGAATAAACAGGGTGGTCGTATGCAACATGAATTGGGTATGTGAGCGTTAGAGGGTTGGTCATACTGATAGGTAATTTTAAAAAACTTATGTCGATATCTCACGTGTTTTCATTTTATCAGCCGCTGAAGTTAGCCAATCAGATCGCTTCGAGGGCGACTTCAGATGGGCTTTGAGAGGCGATGTTGCTAAATCTGCACATGGCCTATGACAATCTTGAGAGCGCCAACAGAAGAAATACGAGGTGTGTTTTTTAAGTAAGGGCCGTTTGAAAATAACTACACAACGGAAGACTATTTTCAAACACCACATTTATTTGCAGATTCTACAAACTTTACTCTACTTTTCAACATACCTGCCAAGTTTGTTTTAACACTTACCATACCTTACAACTAAGTTTTGAATACCCTCCTCATAGAAACTTGCCGCCTGTTCCGATAACCAAGAGTTCACGGCCGTTTTCACTTCGTCATCATCGTTGTAGTGGTTTGCCGCTGAGGTGATGTTTGGCATCTGTCCTCACGAATCTTTGCTTCAAATGAAGCCGCCAAATCGTTTGTATTCCGAGAGGGGCGACCAGAGCGGGCCTCATCATGGATGTTGTCGTGGCCATCTGTGAAGTCTCGTACCCACTTACGCACTTTGCCTTGACTAGTAGCATTAGCACCGTACACTTCGCATATCTCTTTTTTTTTTTGCTAGTGGTTTTTTTACGTCGCACCGACACAGATAGGTCTTATGGTGATGATGGGATAGGAAAGGAAGGAGTTGGAAGGAAGCGGCCATGGCCTTAATTAAGGTACAGCCCCAGCATTTGCCTGGTGTTAAAATGGGAAACCACGGAAAACCATATTCAGGGCTGCCGACAGTGGAATTCAAACCCACAATCTCTGGGATGCACGCTCACAGCCTTGCGCTCCTAACTGCACGACCAACTCGCCCGGTCTTCACAAATCTGTTGGTGAATGTCTGCAGTAGACAGGTTCCTTGCACGGGGCGGGCGAGTCGATAATTTTGAACATTTGAGCAGGCACAGGCCAGAACCATACAGGTTAGCAACAGAGCTGCAACTGAGCACCATTGATCCCGAGGCATGCCGGCACATGACGCACAGGCTCGTTATTTAAAGATATGAACTTCATTAATGTTTCCGTATTCGAACTGAGATCAACGATACGATATCTATTAGGTTCAACTTTTCAATACTAATCAGGTACGTGTTTATGTTAGAAATACCTTTTATTCAACTTTGGGACCGGTTTTGACATATATAATGTCATCATCAGCCATAAAAAGATCACAATATATAAGCAAAGATACAATCTGTAACCGACTGTTCACACCATGTATCATGACAGAAGAGTAACACCAAATTTAATTATTAAGCCGTTACTCTTCTGTTATAATACATGGTGTGAACAGTCAGTTACAGATTGTATCTTCGCTTATATATTGTGATCTTTTTATGGCTGATGATGACATTATATATAAACTGTATATAGGATAATATCTTTTGTTTATTTCCACCTATTCAATACATTACAAGAAGTTGGCATTTACTTTAAAACATTATTTAGATGAGACATGTTTCGCCTCTCACTGTGAGGCATCTTCAGTCATTATCAAAAACCTTATTATTTTACCAGGCATCTGGTTAAAGATATTCAAAAAAGTGTTTGATGATTATAAGAGAGGTAAGATTTACGTGAGAGGCGAAACATGTCTCATCTAAATAATGTTTTAAAGTAAATGCCAACTTCTTGTAATGTATTGAATAGGTGGAAATAAACAAAAGATATTATCCTATATATAGTTTATGAAACTTTCAATACGGACGAAAAATGATTTTCATCACTTGACATGTATGTCGAAACCGGTCCCAAAGTTGAATAAAAGGTATTTCTAACAAACACGTACCTAATTAGTATTGAAAAGGTTGAACCTAATAGATATCTTATCGTTGCACAGGCTCGTTGCGATGAGTGCAAACTACTAGTGTCTACAACAAAACAGCCCTTACTTAAAAAGCACGCTTTGTAAACTTCTCTGGGGGAGGAACTTGAACAAGGACCTCCCTGTTGATAGGCTCAGCCCATAGCAAGCATGCTATGGTGGCATTGGCTCAAAGTCGTGGTGTATTAGTCTTTGATGCTCATTTATCTGTATGGCTCTCAAGCCCAACCAAGCCACGTGCAGATTTACCAACATTGCCTTGTAAAACCCATTTGAATTTGCCTACAAAGCGATCTGATTGGCTAACTTTAGCAGGTGATAAAATGACAACAGCATGAGATATTCGGCATCATTTTTTCAAATTACTTACAGTATGTGTATGACAACCGCTCCAATGCTCATATAATCGATTCAGATTATTTCTGGCCACCCTGTATGTATATGAATGATATGACTAGAGCCCGGATGTTTAGACTGTAATAGGTTAGAATGCAAACATACTAAAGCAAGTATACTCTACCCGGACAAGAGTTCTGTTATGAGATTTGTATAAATTGTATAAACTCCTCAAAGTTATGTTATCACGCAACACTATGGAAGAGCGGGTAGACAACTGTTCTTACCATGTAAGTTGGTTTTCATTCTAACCTATTACTGCCTAACATCTTGACTCTTGATATGAGTAAAGAACTGGAATCAGAGATAAGGCTTTATGTGGATGATACTATACCGTATAGAGTAGTAAATAAGTTACAGGTTTGTGAGCGACTGCAAAAGGACCTCGACAATGTTGTGAGTTGGACAGCAGACAATGGTATGGTAGTAAATGAAATGAAAAGTAAGGTTATAAGTTTCACCAAGAGGAAGAATCCTCTCAATTTTAATTATTGTATAGACGAGGTGATATTACCACATATAAGGAAAGTATTTCATTGGGGTTATCACATAAAGGAGTTCATAAATAAAGATCTTGCTCGTGGTTATGAGTAGAGCCCGGATTTGCATGCACTATCAAATCTCAAAATATGCATGCATTCATACACTATCATATGGAGAAACATGCACAATAAACTGGAAAATTTGCACTATAAAAATTCAGATCTCCAAATTGTCTTGATTTAAACTCATCCTTTTATCTGTCAGCACAGTCTTAAACACAGAGAATGATCTTTCTATGTCACAAGAAGTGATAGGTGCATACTTAAATGAAGACATTTGGGACAAAGGAAGGATAGTATGTCATTTACATTTTCACCACAATACGTCTTATATAAGTTCGACGAATTCAATATCAGGATTTGAATGGATCGCCGTGTTCGACCTATCTCTAGCTGGAAATTCTTAGTTCCTATGGAGGGAATTAGATATTTTTCCACCAACAGAGCATGTCAAAAAACAGATCAGATGTAAGGCTTTTCAGGCGTTTGCTCTATCAACCAGCGTTTTGTCTTAGGTCTGACACCAGAATCATCAGAGTGGGATGTGTCAGACTCTACCCACTGATGCTGGGGTATATGCCGACCTAAGACGAAACGCTGGTTGATAGAGCAAACACCTGAAAAGCCTTACATCTGATCTGTTTTTTGACATGTTTTATTGGTGGAAAAATATCTAATCCCCTCCTTGGGAACTTAGAATTTCCATTTGGAATTGCTAGGCGGGCAATAATTCCATTGTGAAGATTTATCTCCCGTATGCACTTATCAGACTGTGCCTTTATAATGGGCTTCTGATAAGTTCACCTGCATACAAGCAGGAATCACATTCAACATTTTACACTTCCACCATTTACACATAATATACACAGTTTCCTCACATATGGTGCAAGTAGGGGCAAAAGATCTTCATAGGTCGATGCCCTGAACAAATAGCACTAAAAAAAAAGAAAGGGTAGGAAAGATTGTATGAAGGTAAAGTTGAAATTCAAGAGGACAAATTTGGGCTAATAGGAAGCAGAGTTAGGGATTGGAATAATTTACCAAGGGAAATCTCCTTCAATGTTTAGTTTCTCAATGATCACCTTTTTTGTTATGGAGGGTAGAATACATAGACTGCTTCACAGTCTGAGGGAGAAAAAAGTTTCAAATCCATACCAACCAGATAATTCATTTCAACAATAACTATCACACGTTAAGTATTCTACATCAAATTATGTGGCCATCACCATGACACAGTCCCATTCAAAAAAATACAGATGGTATGTCTATTTGGCTGTCAAAATTTCTAAGACCGAGGAACTTGATAGCTTACCTTTATCTCAGGTAACGTCAGCCTTGTGCTAGGGTCCTTGTGCAGCATTCTCTCGATGAGGTCGCGCAGATCAGGGCTGATCTCTGGTTTCTCTGGGAAACGAAGTGGATCATTCTGAATCTTCTGGTACAGTGCTGGAATATTGTCTGAATGGAAGGGGACACGGCCATACATGAATGAATAGAGTGTGACTCCCATCGACCAGATATCTGATGCCTGCAATAGAATTATACTTATTATAATTATTATACTTATAGAATTGTAACAAGAAGTATGCAAAAAAACAAAACAAAAAACAACAACACAGAATCAAGTCTCTATTTACTGTATGTACGTCATTTAGATGGACCTAGTCTATATGTGCCACGGCTTTATTTCATTTTATTCCCCCTTAAAATGATAATTGCTATCCTCTCACCAAATTGTAAGTAGGTCTCTCGAGTAAATGGTGCTATTTTTACTAACAGGTACAGCTCTTGCCCATGGGCTTTGTTTCAGTCTGCAGAATGGACTTGTCCATCACAATCCTCTCTCCCCCCAGTAAGGGATGTTAATTCAGTTTGTAACAAGCTGTCCAGCTTAATATACTGTAGAATGCCAAGTTTTCTGTCTCATTTTATCTGTAAACAGTCTTGTGAACCCCTTCTTTCCTGTTAGCTTAGCTCACTCCACACACATTTTGGTGCCGCAACATAATGGCTGAGCTCTAGCCAGTGGTGGCTGCACGCTATGAGACTGGGATGGTTGCAAACCTGGCTAACAGAGAACATCATTGGAGCTACATACATCTGCTGAGGTTTTGAAATGGTATATATTGGTAAGAGAAGTCCTATGTATGTTCTCTGTAGTGTGACAATGTAACATCTGCATGCAGCCCTCTTATTAAAATGTTGGTTGAATTTAGCCAAATGAACACAATGGGTCAACCATGTTCCTGCCGACATAGCGCACTACAGTTTCTCCTGTTAAAAAAAGATGCTGACTTTGGCAAGGATGAAAACCATGATCATGGTGGATATATACATCATCATTATCATCATAGGAATTTATTTGTCAACGAATATATAGTAAATAAATACAATGTCATTTGGACATATTAATTGTATCGTCTCAGATGGCTGAACACTCCGATTCTGGATGCGCAGATTTTATTGCAGTGACAGCACACACTAGCTGTTGCAGCAGATGGTTGTGCAAGAACACCATCCCTTGCATTCGCTCGTTCTTTCCTAGTTCCAGTAAATACTGAGAACAATGTTGGAGCAATTACACAACCTTGCTTGACTCCAGTAGAAATACAGAAAGGGTATTGGAATGAACAGTAGCAAACATGCCGTCATGCAGTAGTCTAAGTATCTGTATGTATTTGTTTGGACATCCAGTAAGAGCTAGAATTCTCCATAGAGCTTCTCGATTAACAGAATTGAACGCCTTGACAAGATCTATAAAAGCCATGTACAAGGGTTGGTTTTGCTCTCTAGACTTTTCCTGCATTTGTCATGCACTGAAAATAATATCAATTGTACATCTGTTTGGCCTGAAACCACACTGTGTTTCTGGTAGACATATTTCAGTCGATGGCAGTAGATAATTGGACAATACTCTAGCAAGAATTTTTCCCGTTACAGAGAATAATGATATTCCTTGATAATTGTTACACAGAGTCTTGTTACCTTTCTTGAAGATAGTGATGATGCAAGCATCTCGTACATCAGCAGAGATTGTTCCCGTGTTCCATATTTCACAATCAGCACGTATGTATGCTGAATTAACAAAGAACCATCCTCCTTGAAGAACTTGGCTGGAATTCCATGTTGTTCGGGTGCCTTTTTATACTTCAGCTGTTGAATGGCCTTCTTGATCCTGAATTGGCTGTTGTGGAATATCAGCAAACACATCTTCCTCAACATGAGAGTTTCTGTTTAGGGGGTCTTGAAAATGTTCCTTCCAACGGGAAGCTATAGAGTCAGGGTCTTTATGAACTTTAGTACCGTCTTTGGATTTTAGACAATTAAGACCTTTGGTGGAGGGACCATAAATTGTTTTGGAAGCAATGAAGAAGGCACTAGTGTTGTTGGAGGTGATTAAATTCTCCATGTCCATTGATATGTCTATCCACCATTTATTCTTGATCATCCTGCATCTTTTCTAGACTTTCGTTTTGATTTGTTGATATCTCTGTTTCTTGGGAAATGAATTTGGATCATTTTGCCATGGCTTTCTGCTTTTCATCAATTAGGTCACATATTTCTTTGTCATTCTCCTCAAACCAGTCCTGATAATTCCTCTTATTAAAACCAACTGCTTCTTTGCCAGCTGCTATAATAGCTGATTTTAATAACGACCAGTGCTGCTCAATATCTCCTGGGTATTCATTTGGAAGTTTATCAGCCAATAGTACCTGATAGGCAGATTTGGTATTGTTGTTCCTAAGCTGTTCAGTAGTTAGTTTGTGTTTTATCGCCTTCCCCTGAATCTGTCATTTCTGAGGAAACTGTATAGCCATCATAGATTGAACTAAGTGGTCAGTCCAGCAATGATCAGCACGATTTTCATATAACCAAAGTTGTAGTGATATGACAATATTCTTGGGAAAGGGGCAGAGTGTTAATACTAGACTTTAGCATGAAGATCATGCAAAAACTGTCTTTTTATGTGCTTATAATGTACATATACAACAGTGGTACAAGTGTTAGCAAACACTGGAGTGCACAAGTTTTTATATAAATATGTTTTAGAGCTGGGAGTCATCCAAAAATGTGTGATGTGATGTTACCTAGCAACAGTACCTTGAGAGATGTACAGCTGATGGATCTTTACGTCATGTACGTATGTTCAGTCCGTCAGCGGTAACACTGGTGGGATCCTCACAGCTCTGCCATCAGCTGTCATAGATGGCCTAGGCATCACTGAAGAGGTGTACTAGGGAAATGAGGAGTGAGGTAGTTTCCCGTTGCTTTCCTCACCGAGCCAGAGTTGCTATTACATATCAGTCTGCCAAGCCCGCTGAAATGCATACAAGAACTGACCCTATGAGCAACATTTTCACACCATTCATAGCAGGGACTTGCTGCATAAGGATTGGCATTACTAGCATCGTTCATACCTCAGTCACTTTCATATTGTCAAAACCAAGGATACGACAGAGACAGATCTATGAAAGTAACAAAATTGCTCTAGCCTATAACAGCAGACATAGTTCACTGTAAACACTAGGTCCTGCCAGCAAAGGCATTGTACGTCATGGTCATCCATCAATACTTCGTATCACAGCCAGCACAGTTGCCAGGTAACATCGTGTCACACATTTTACTGAATAACATATTTATGATCCGGTATATGATTTTCCCAGAGGGAAATTTTGTAACATTCCCCCCTCCCCCACCCCACCCCATGAAAATGGGCTCTTTTTCATATCAGTTAAATCTTTTACTACAGATAAACATTTATGTGCCATTAAACGCCAACCATCTATGCTGAGAATCGATAATGAAACCATGAACACAGATGACGAGCACCTAGTGAAACAGGGCTATGCTACAACCTCAGCTGTATTAGCTCTGTGCCTTTCATGATTTTATTTCAAATGAATGAACAGTGCATGTTATTCTATAAGTTACTCACAGGTAGACTTTGCTCAGAAACAATTGGACCTACAGATATAATGTATGTTGTGGGCATCCACAGGATTTGTATATAGATGGAACGTGAATTAGATTTTAATAATAAATAAAATTAAGTCTGATAAAATATTAAAACTGGGGAACATGTAATAACCACGTGCTCATTCTTTCTTGAGCAATTTTACATTGAATACATGTCCTTTACCTTGCCACTAAACTTGCTGTTGTTAAGAGCTTCTGGTGCGAGAAAAGCTGGTGTCCCTGCCGTACTACTCAGTGAAGCGTCATTGCCATCAAATTCATTACACACTCCCAGGTCTCCAATCTGCACGTGACCATCTTCTCCCAGTAACAGATTGGACGGCTTGATGTCACGATGGATGATCCTCTGGTAGTGCACTGAAACAAGACATTACTAGAGTTTAGATATTTATGATATATTTTACTACTGCAAAATGTTTTCATTCCATATCTTAAAGCCACCACACACAGAGAGCTACCGGTAAATCTAAACTATGCTATGCAACCCAACAAAAATAATCACTCCGGTGAAGTTACATGGAATGGCACACACACACTGCTATGCTAAGCTACTCTAACTTTAAGCAATACCAAGCTAAATTTTACAGATCACCAAGGAGGCAATTTTCATAGCTGTAGCCTGCTTCGCACATGCGTACAATCACTTTTTTGCCTGGCATCCAGCATGTGTGTGGCTTTTGTGAATTACCTCAATGCAGTAGCTATTATATTGCTTTCTTTTTTGTGTGTGTTTGATAATTATCATGGAAGGCAGACGAAACACTTCTACAGTACAAACCATCAAATCCTCTTTGACAAGGCGAGTGTCATCGTGCCTTGTAAGGGAAGCCATAGAGATAGAGCTGTGCCCAGATAACATCAACAGAGAAGACGGCTTCAAGTTACCAAATACACGGAGACGTATACTCCAGAAATACATGCATAACACCACCACCACAGTACAGCGCGATGACCCCCGAGTCCAGTTAGTGAGGAGCCATGGATAGTATGATCGTGATTTCCATGTTCCTTTGAACTTGCTCACTGTCGGAGACTGACCTTCACATGCCCTGATGAAGGCCCTTGTAATTTGGTGGAAAGCTCGGTTTTGTTTAATACGGTAGATATAAATGGATTTAATCCAGTTAGCATCTTTATTTCAATCAATCAATATTTAAAGGCAAAGCCTGCCTTGTCGATTCACCATAGTCTTCTGTCTTCAGCTTATCATTTCATCTCACAGTGGGAACTACATCCAATGTTTTGCATCAATACTTGAAGGAATTGCTTCCTACGTCGACCTCTTCCCTTCTTTCCTAAGATCTTTCCTTCTAGTAGACTGGTTAGAAAGGTATTATGACATACTGTGTGTCCAATGAATTTAGCTGCTCTTTTATGTACTGTTATCATCAGCTGTTTCTTCTCCTGTATTTCTCCAGGGATACTTTCGTTAGTTCTTTTTTCAGTCCAACTGACTTTTAGCATTCGCCTCCAAATCCACATCTCGAACGCTTCAAGCCGTTTCCTATCCTGTTCTTGAATTTTCTGAGATTCACATCCATATAAGAGCACACTCCACACAAATGACGTCACAACACTTTTCCTATTCTCAATATCTAGATGTTTATTGGTCAGAAGATTTCTTTTGTTGCTTAATGCTTGTTTGGCAAGTGCTATTCTTCTTATTTCTTTGTCGCAATGGTTATCTTTATTTATTTTTATAAAATGAGCCGCAAAAGCCTACGTTCATTAATAAGCACACAATCAAGTTTATATAAAAACACCCACTAAGTTAAATAGAACAATTACACTGAATCGGCCTACAAACACATGCAGGCTGCAGAAGAAACAGACTACAAAGTACGTATGTAATTTATCGTGTGTGGTTTAGTGACGGTCAGGATGTGGGATGATGATCATAATGGGGCAGGGAGGTGAAACCCGGTGTCGGCAAGTAGCCTACTCCTGCCGAATATCACCAAAGCTTTACGTCTCCATCCGACGAACGAATCACCTTCAACACCATATGAGCACTGCGCAGAGGGTATGGAATTGAATCCAAGCTTTTGGCACGCAATCTAGTGATTATAAATTGTACACCACCATCTCTCCTACCCTGACCGTCAGCATTCTGATGGTGAAATTGTTTTCGACCAACGGGACTCGAACCGACTAACCACGGTATCAGACCATATAGACTTGACATCAGCAGGCGGGGTACAAAATATGTACTATGTACGCCGTACAGATGGTGTCGCACAATGGAGGGAGAATATTAGTAATCCACGTCACGATTTCACTAGGAGATTTTGTCCAATTTATATTTCTACCGCCAGTTTACAAATGATACCGAAATTGTACCCTTTGTGCCAAAGAAGAGACCCGACACAAGAATCTGTCTTAAATAATATGACTGAAGGAGGAAGGCAAATTTTTATTTGAATTTCACGGACCCCAAGAAGCCAATCCACGGACTCTAGATTGGGAGCTACTGCATTAAACTATAAAAATATGTCAAGCATTTCGTTATATTCCTTTCAAAATAAAAATACTTGATATGTCATTGTCAATTCTTTCACCGATTATTTTTTTCTAAAAATTAATTATCTTGCGCTTAACACTTCAGTTTTGCTCCAATCCTGTAAAAAATCTACTCACAGTACTCGATGCCCTGTATCACATCACGGAAGTAGCTCCAAGCCTTCTCCTCTGACAGCGGCGTGTCTGTGGGCACTTGAAGAACTTCTCCTCTCTCTAGCAGCTGGAAAACTGAAACAGAACATAACCATGTTATGCTGACTTCTTTGGGAAGACAGAATAATAATAAATTCACAAAAGCTTGCAGAATGAAAGCTAAAAGGCATCACAGTCTATAGTGGAGACGTATTATGTATGTATGTACCGGTATGTATGTATGTATGTATGTATGTATGTATGTATGTATGTATGTATGTATGTATGTATGTATGTAAACAAGTCAATAAGTATCTGCAATTTTCATCTGATTGTCTTTAGGTTGGCTCTATGGCGTTGTGTGCTCACCAGCCGCTAGATGGCACCGTTGTCTACGTCTGTGGTAGCTTTCAGCGTAATCAGATCAGTACAGCTTGCGCTGTTGTGATGTAAAGATGGCCGCGTCACTCCCTGTTTGCACCAAGGAAGACCAGCGTTCTGTAATCCGTTTCTTGTGGTCTGAGGGTATACCAGGAGCAGAAATTCATAGAAGACTTTCAGCACAATACAGGGACAATGTTTTGCCACAGCGAAGTACCATATTTACCAGGGGATTGAACAGTTCAAAAGGGTGACGCCAAGTGTGATAAACTGATATAACTTGAAAACAATATCCTCTCACCCATAGGTAAATAATGCAATTACTGAGCTCGAATTGTTATTATTATTTACGTAGTCGGATGATCGCATTGTTTGTGAGGTTATGTCATGAAACTTGTGCTGTATATAGATATGTATATGAGTTCAGTTAATGTAAGAACCTGTAATTAATAGCATATAATTTATTACCTGTGTATGTGATTTGTAATCCACTACAGTATTGTGAAACACTGTAACATCCAGAATGACACTAGGTAGACGAGAAATAATAATAATAATAATAATAATAATAATAATAATAATAATAATAATAATAATAATAATAATAATAATAATAATAATAATAATAATAATAATGTTATTTGCTTTATGTCCCACTAACTACTTTTTAAGGTCTTCGGAGACCCCGAGGTGCCGGAATTTAGTTCCGCAGGAGTTCTTTTACGTGCCAGTAAATCTACCGACACGGGGCTGTCGTATTTGAGCACCTTCAAATACCACCGGACTGAGCCAGGATCGAACCTGCCAAGTTGGGGTTAGAAGGCCAGCGCCTTAACCGTCTGAGGCAGTCAGCCCGGCAGACGAGAACTACGGAGAATATTTTTTACATTATATCTGGGCTTTAAGCACTCTAGAATTTACGAGAAGGTCTGTTATGGCGTATCTTTCTAAAAGCCTTGGCAGGTACATATGTAAGGAGGTGGTCTTGATAGTGGAGATGAGTTATTGTTTAGTAAGAGTCATGGTATAACAGGACTTGTGTTGTGGACGACATGCTTGTCAGCAGTCACCTGTTTCAAGGCTGTAATATCCATGTGCTCCGTGATAGGGAGTTGTTAAAATGGTGATTTGTTAATGATTCCGATGTGAGTGTTTTGTTTGTGACAACAGTTCATTAGGTTATATGTGTGATTAATGTGAAAATAAATAAGTGTACCAACTGACAGCATTTTGTGTGCGCCTTTGTGGATACAAGGGGTTACACGAGCGTGAAGGATGGGGAAAGAACACTTCGAAACGCAGCATCTGAAGAGTTTGAGCGGTGTGGACAGAGGTCGATTATCGGAAGGAGTTCTTTTGTTGCATGACATACCACCTGTTTGGTGCATTTAAAAATGCTCCGACCGGGCGAGTTGCCCGTGCGGTTAGGGTGCGCGGCTGTGAGCTTGCATCCGCGAGATAGTGGGTTCGAATCCCACTGTCGGCAGCCCTGAAGATGGTTTTCCATGCTTTCCCATTTTCACACCAGGCAAATGCTGAGGCTGTACCTTTATTAAGGCCACGGCTGCTTCCTTCCAACTCCTAGGCCTTTCCTATCCCATCGTCGCCATAAGACGTATCTGTGTTGGTGCGTCGTAAAGCCACTAGCAAAAAAAAAAAAAAAAAAAGAATGCTCCTATCAACAGGTGAAGGATGCGGTGCATACGTGGCTTCCTGCGTAACCAGCAGTAACTTTTTCTGCAGAGGGTATCAGAAAGCTTGTGAAACAGTGGACCATGCACATTGAAAAGCAGAGTGACTATATTGAAAAATGATATAAAAAATGAGTGTACTCTTTTTGTAATAAATTATTAAAATTGATTGCAGGTACTTATTGACCTGCTCCCGTGTATAATGCGAGTGTCGAGTCATAAGTCATGGCATTTATTTTTTTTTTCTCGCGAACAGAAGACAACACTGAAAATCTAAGATATGCATCGGAAATATAGGGCATGTACATAGACTATGCATAGTGCCGGAAGACAAATTCTGACTTCAGGAGATTCTCGTAGGAAAGTGACAGAACACAGGCCATCGGTAAACATTGTTTTATTATGGCATAGTCAGCAAATACTCAAGACTACGTACAAAGGACATGTCTCCACTGGTTACAGACCTTCGAAATAATCACCCAAGGTTTCCACTGTGCGTTGCCAGGGGTGGGGCAGACGCTGGATACCATTCGCTGCATGTGTATCTCTAACGTCTGACACCTCTCTCCGAAATGCTGTTACTGTGACCTTTTTATTAGCAAACCGGTGTCCACGTAATGGCTTCTTGACTTTGGGGATTAGATCATAGTCACACACCTAATGCTTCCCGCAGCTCTGCATGGCATTGGCATGCATTTCTGCCGCAGAGAACTGCTATTTCAATATACGATCGTTGCTCCTGCTTGTTGACTTCCATTTTGTGACGCTCTCACTCACACACTGAACTTGGGGGCATGCTTAGACCCACACTGTTGTTTACATACACCATCCAGTGGCATCATACGCAAGTACATATCGTACGTTTTCAAATGCATATCTTAGATTTTCCGTGTTGTCTCGTGTTCGCGAGAAAGAAAATAGTTGCTATGACTTATGACTCGACCTCCGTAATAATCATTACATGTAAAGGGAACAGTATTGCTGTTATGAAAACAGGGCTGCCATATCGAACGGCTCTGCTCAATAGCATCACGGAAAAACCGTGGCATATGTATTGGTGAAACTCAGTATTTAAGTTCAAAATAAAATAAGGAAGAGACTAAGCCGCAATTTTTAAAATCTAAGGTATAGAGATTGTAAAGGGGGAGGGGGCGGCTTATTTAAGTTTTTAGAGCAACATGGATAAACGACTACACATACAAAACCACAAGGCACACAGGGAGAAAATGGATAACAGATAATTTTAGTAATCTCGGGGTGGGGGATGTAGTTAATTGCATTTAATAAATTTTCCAAGGTGGTAAAGTGGTAAAAATGTGCCAAAAATAAAATGCTCTTAAGAAACGTAAACGAAATAACAAAACCAAGCGCAAATACAAATCATAGCGAATTCCTGTATCAGTTCAAGTCATGCCGTGACGGATCGCTGCACACCACAGCATCAAAATCTTCAGTAACATCTGTTGTACAGTACAAGAATATTAGAACACACACATAAATAATTACACTAATGTTCATAAAAACATAACACCTTGAAAGACTAGATTCATCCGGGAGATAGTGGGTTCGAATCCCACTGTCGGCAGCCCTTAAGATGGTTTTCCGTGGTTTCCCATTTTCACACCAGGAAAATGCTGGGGCTGTACCTTAATTAAGGCCACAGCCGCTTCCTTCCAACTCCTAGGCCTTTCGTATCCTATCGTCCCCATAAGACCTATCTGTGTCGGTGCGACGTAAAGCAACTAGCAAAACAAAACAAAAAAAGCACTAGAGATAGGAAGGTCATATTCACAGGACATATTCATTAGTATGTTCTGCAGAAACGATTAGCATTTCAGTCACCTAAGTTCAGCTATGTCTTCTTACCTAGTAGGCACTGGGTCCTTCATGGGCACTGATAACTTGTTCCATGCGTGATGGCATCGACGCGTATAAGGCGCGAATGGCGTCCTGGGGTATAGCCATCCATGCTGAATTCATCTGGGTCCACAGTTCATCTTTAGTGGTTGGCACCCGTCGTTTCAAGGTATCCCACACATTTTCGATTGGTGACAAGTCCGGTGATCGGGCGGCAACATTCTGACATTCTGTGACAACAAGAAGGCACGTGTTCGTGCAGCAACATGTGGTCGGGCATTATCCTGCTGAAATATGGCATCTAGGCTGTCGTGCAGAAAGGGTATGGCTACGGGTCGCAGGATGTCATTCACGTAGGTCACACTGGTCACAGTGCCCTGGACACGCACCAACTGTGATTTGGGGTTGTACCCAATAGCATCCCACACCATAAGGCCTTGAGCTGGCGCTGTATGTCTTGTGCGAATGGATTCAGTGTGATGCCTCACCCCTTGTGTGCGGGAACCAAAAGCGTCCATCATTTTCAAACAAACAGAATCTGGATTCGTCTGAAAACACTATCTGCTGCCATTCCTGTCACCAGTGACGTCGTTCCATACACCATTGTAGTCTAGCATGTTTATGCACATTAGTCGAAGGTAGGCGGAGAAGTGAACGACGCGCTGGTAACCCATACCGTAATGAACGGCAACGATCTGTCACTCCTGATAGTGTACGGTGTGTTACACTGTTGCGCCAGAGCCGAGAAGGACACAGATTTGTCCTGCAATGTCATTCGGAGGAGGTGTCGATCTCCTAGGGGTGGGGGAGCGTCTGAGTGGTGCAACCAGAACCATCTCGTCGTGTTCTACGGCCTTCTGTACCATTCTGTACACATCCATTGCACTGCCAACACACTTCGTCCCACACGAGCAGCAATTTCCCGGATGGATGCATCACGTTCCGTTATGCCAATAATTCGCCCTCTTTCAAACTCACTAATTTGACGGTACGGTTCTCTCATACGTCTGCGAGACATTTTGCACGTCTGATTAAGTCACACTGACCCATTACCTTCGGTTTATAGTGACAACGAGAGACGCAGGCACATTTTACTAGTCGGTGGTGGTGCGCCGAGATATCGATTTGGACCTTAAACCTGAGGGCCGACATGGTATAAATGCTAATCATTTCCTCAGAACATACTAATGTACATGTCCTGTGAATATGAACTTCCTATCTCCAGTCTTTCAAGGTCTTATGGTTTATATGAATATGAGTGTAGATGACTTCCCTTCATCGGTGATAAGCTGCCGGCGATTCGCAGCTTAACGGATTACGCATTACACGTACCAGAACCACTCAGAAGTAAAATAAAGGAAGGCAACAAAGTAATGGCTGTTCCCGCCATTGTGCTTTCTCCATGCAAATTTATTTATGAAATAGAAACGTTTAAGTAGTTATTTTTATAACTCACGGGCAAAATATGCGCCATCTATTTTCTTTCTTTCATAATGCAATATAAAGTACATCATAATATTCCTTAATCACAAGGAATTATGAGTGTTTAAGAGGAGGTGTGTTGACTCCTTGTAGGTTACGTAGTACAGTCATTAAGTTCTGAGACTTGACGCCTGGAGGACAGGTACCCACACGACTCTGTATGTTGCACACGATGCCGCATTACATGGTGTACACCTGCACAGAACCACATCCACCCTCCAGATAGTAGCCGTTGGCCGTTAACCTAAACAGAACCACATCCACCCTCATAATAGTCGCCGTTGGCCGTTAACCTAAACAGAACCACATCCACCCTCCAGATAGTAGCCGTTGGCCGTTAACCTAAACAGAACCACATCCACCTTCAAAATAGTCGCCGTTGGCTGTTAACCTAAACAGAACCACATCCACCCTCCAGATAGTAGCCGTTGGCCGTTACACAAGTTTACCAACGTCGGTATAGCTGCTGGAAGCACCGCTGAAAGAAATCACAATGTTTCGTCTCCAGTTTTTATCCGTTAAGAAACGTCGGATTATCATCAGAACTACTGATGAAGTCACCACAAATTGTCATGCGATCATCACGTTGCTCTTGCGACAGGATTCGTTGCACAATGTGCTGGGTAACACGAGACATGTTGAGGTCATTCGTCAGAATTTTGTGGCAAGTACCATGGCTAACCCCTATTGCTGCTGCGAGATTGTCTACTTTACAACTTCTTGGATCTTGCGTTGCGTTTGAACTGTTTGTGGCCGACCAGAACACACATCATCTTCCAAACTGTCCAGTACTTGCACAAAACGTCGGTGTCACCTACACACAACACTGCGACTCAATGCGTCCTCACCGTAAACCTGCTGCATCATTTCAAACGTTTCGGCAGCGGTTTTGCCTAATTTCTGGCAGAACTTGATGTTTGCCCGTTGCTCAAACTGTTACATGTCAAGGTCCGACTAGCGCATCGAAATCACCGTCACAACAATGACCGTACTTCTGCTTCCAGTGCATGCACTCAACTGTCTCTTGCAGGGACGAGAGACTAACTGGCATGGTACCATACCACGGCGCCAGCTATACGCTATAGTGCAGCACAGCGCCATTATGCGGTCAGTCTCAGAACTTAATGACTGTACTACGTATAAGAGCAATACTGTTTTCTTAACATGGAATGAGGTAGACGAGACGTGACGGTCAATAGGGTAAATATTTATTGCAGGATTTCCTTATATATGACTTTCTTTGTACTTTATTATTGTACAATTTTCTTCACGTCGCACCGACACAGACAGGTCTTACGGCAACGATGGGATAGAAAAAGGCTAGTATAGTGCGACTGAAGTGACCGCCTAGTGTGAACATGGGGAAATACGGATTATCATTTTCAGGGGTTCTGAGAGTGGGGTTCGAACCCACTATATCCCCACTGCAAGCTGATAATTACGTGACCCGAACCGCGCAGCCACTTACTCGGTGCACTCCTTGTACAATTACCTTTCGGCACTATTGCAAATTTAAAATATCGCTCTCTTGACATTGCAACATTTAACTGGCCATGGCTGAAAACCGGCTGAGGGAAATAGAGATCTTCACGTCGCTTGAGGCTTATTGATCGTGATACAAAATGCCTCTTGAAACATGCCTCAGCGCTCTCATGGTTCAGATGGACTTGAAGTACTGGCAAACGCTTTGGCCAATCCGAATGATGCATTTTTCTTTGATATTTTAAAATATACAAGACATTTTTATGCTTTTAAAGTCACTGCGAATCTTCAGGCCAAGAGCTTTCCGTCAGAATGCTTTATGATGTCAATTGGTTCAGCCATTCTCTCAGACTCGCGGTAACAAAAATCAGCCTAGTGTTTTAAATTCTGGGTGTTTCACTCAAAGTGGGCGCAGCGCAGCGGGTGAGCTGAAGGTCAAACGAGCACATGGCAACTCGTTGAGCTTGGGCTCGGGAGAGCGCCCATATGAATCGCATGTAAATAACAAGCACACATAATAGCGCATAATCAAGGTAAACTAATTTCTTACCTTGTCACAGAAGCTGTTGAAAATGTCCTCCACTTGCATTTACACATTTCTGGCTTCATCTAAGGAAATTTTGATTCATAGGCGCTAGTTCATCTACCGAGATAGCCACAGTTTCTCTCGTGATATTTTGTTTTAGTTCGTCTAGAGTGTGAAAACGGGAGTGTTGGCGGCAGTAACTGCAGAGAGGGTAAAAGGGCCTATAGGTTTTGAAACCAAAATCACGGGACAGGAATATAGGAATGGCATTCTCGTACCATATTTTAACAATTGACGAACAATGAATGCCAATCTGGATATTTCCAGCACGACTCGGCAACCGCGCTTACGGCTAACGAGTCATTAAGTTTAATTGAGGACATTTTTGACAACAGGGTAATTAGTAAACCATTGTAGGCCGCAAGATCCCCAATCTTACGGTTTGCGATTTTTATTTATGTGAAAATTTGAAAAAAATAAGGTTTATGCAACAAACCCTCACACTCTAGATCAGGGTCTTCGACTTCACTTGGTTGACCAGAGTGCAGACCCCCACCCCTCGATTTGGAGCAATAGCGCTGTCTCTCTCTTTCCCCACGCCTGTCTCGCTCGCTCCGCCTGTCTCCCCCTTCCTCACTTGCTCCGTAGAGCTCCAAATCCGCACCGAGTTGAGCCGAGTTGAGCCGAGCTTAGCCGAGTAGCCCAGAGACGAAGCGTTGGTGCGAGTCGAGCCGAGTGGGACCGATGCACTGTGCACAGGAACTCTACGCCTCAGTTTGCATGCGTGAGAGTTTGGGCGTTTGAGAGGCCCTGCTCTGGATATACTCAAACAAAATATCACGAGAGAAATTGAGGCTATCTCGGTAGATGAACTAATGCGAATGGATGAAAATTTCCTTAGATGAAGCCAGAAATGTGTAGATTCAGGTGGAGGACATTTTCAACAGCTTCTGTGAAAAGGTGAAAAATTATTTTACTTTGATTATGCCTTTATTATCTGTGCTTGTTATTTACACGCGCTTCATACGGGCGCTCTTCCGTCCCGAAGCTCAGCGAGTTGCAATGTGCTCGTCTGACCTTCAGCCCGCCCATCTATCCGCTGCACTGCGCCGGCCGGCCGGCCGGCCCCACTTTGAGTAAAAGACCCTGTAAATAGATGATGATAATAATAATAATAATAATAATAATAATAATGGCGCTACAGCTCTAATTGGCTTTGTCCTTGTTCTACCAAGCGACCGCTGCTCAGCCCGAACAAGGCCCGCGTATTACCAGGTAACGCGTAGTCATGGAGACGAATCCTCTCGCCATTATTCTTGGTTTTCTAGACCGGGACCGCTGTCTCACCGTGAGATAGTTTCTGAGTTGTTCTCACCAGTAGTGGTGATTAGAGAGGAGGGAAAAAGGGGGGTGGGGTGGGAGTTGCTCCCCCCACTTTGTGGAGAAAAATTAAATTTTTATTCCATTTTAGCCACTTGAAACTAGGAATTATTAAAAAAGGCAATTTGTACAAACCGCGTTCAGCTAATTATTTTCTTTAATTTCTTGGATTATGAAGAAGAATACTTTGCGGAAATACGCATAAAATGTCGTTCGTCACGGCTAACCGAATTGTACAGCGCCACGGCAAACAGTGAAGACCCGTTCAGCAATGTGTAGCATGTTCTGCGACGAAGGTTAGCAGGGGTATATTTTTGCCAAGGTCACCCGCTTGCCGTGCGCATTCGTCAGTCTAGCAGTCTCAGTCAATGTGTCTATTCAGTTCTATCTAGTATTTGTAACTTTGTTAGAGTGTAGTTAAATACTAAATTATTTTCAATTGTATAATCACGCCATACTTCTATTTAATTGTAATACATGCGTAATTGTTGTTCCTTTGGTGAAAGTTTTACTCGCGCACTTAACTTGGTAGACTGTCAGCCCTCTCAAAATTCGCTCATAGCGCAAAAAAAAAAAAAAAAAAAAAAAAAAAAAAAAAAAAAAAAAAAAAAAAAACTTTCAATTTTGATGTCTGCCCCCCCCCCCGCGATTTTACTTGGACCTGGGTACTTCTTTTTGTCTATACATTTTTGTGCTCCCCCCACTTCTAATTTCCAATCACCGCTACTCGTTCTCACGTCGGCTGAGTAATCTTCGAACCAGCCCTGAGATCCAAGAAAAAAATACCTGACTTGGCCGAGAATCAAACCGTGAATTCGTGGGTAAAGGCAGGTTTGCTTCTCCTAGCTCCATGCGGCTGACTCAATAATAATAATAATAATAATAATAATAATAATAATAATAATAATAATAATAATAATAATAATAATAATAATAATAATGATGTCCGCCTCTGTGGTGTAGTGGTTAGTGTAATTAGCTGCCACCCCCCGGATGTCCAGGTTCGATTCCCGGCTCTTCCACGGAATTTCAAAAGTGGTACGAGGGCTGGAACGGGGTCCACTCAGCCTCGGGAGGTCAACTGAGTAGAGGGCGGTTCGTTTCCTTCCTCAGCTATCCTCGAAGTGGTTTTCTGTGGTTTCCCACTTCCCCTCCAGGCAAATGTCGGGATGGTACCTAACTTAAGGCCACGGTCGCTTCCTTCCCTCTTCCTTGTCTATCCCTTCCAAACTTCCCATCCCCCCCCTGTTCAGCATAGCAGGTGAGGCCGCCTGGGCGAGGTACTGGTCCTCCTCCCCAGTTGTACCCCACGACCAAGAGTCTGAAGCTTCAAGACACTGCCCTTGATGCGGTAGAGGTGGGATCCCTCGCTGAGTCCAAGGGAGAAAGCGACCCTGGAGAATAAATAGATGAATAATAATAATAATAATAATAATAATAATAATAATAATAATAATAATAATAATAATAATAATAACAACCTTACATCCCACTAACCACTTTCACGGTTTTCGGACACACCGAGGTGCCGGAGTGTAGTCCCGGAGGAGTTCTTTTACGTGCCAGTAAATCTATCGACTCGAGGCTTACGTATTTGAGAATCTTCAAATAACACCGGACTGAGTCAGGATCGAATTTGCCGAGTTGGGCTCGGAAGGCCAGCACCTCAAACGTCTGAGCCACTCAGCCCGACGATACTTTCTTATAAACCGTAATATACTGTTGAATGTTATCTCCGTTTTGCCTACATATCTGATTTCATTCTTCTAGTTGTTCTTTTCTTTCTCATCTCTGCAGTCTACTGTTACATTTATCTTCCTCTATTTGAATCCACAGTTTTTAAATTACGTATTATTTAAACATCCTGTTTCTCTTCTCAGACTATTCTTTTGCACACTGTGTCATATTTATTTCGTGCTTTCTCTTCTAAGACCGTTCTTACAAATTAACTTCATAACTAAATGCATTAATTTGTAATATGCACCACTGTGAAAGTAATTTAATCTAAAGTAGTAGCAGTATATTTTTTATTGTATTATAAACTCTCTCTTGTTTGAAATCCTAAGTCTAAATTGGATTGTTCACTGCATTCTTCAGTTTATATTGTCATTTGTTGCATTTAACTAATGTTTAGTAGTGAAATTCTTATTTGTATATTGTAAACGTTGTAATTTGCTGAAATCCTGTAAAATAAATAAATACATAAATAAATAAATAAATAAATAAATAAATAAATAAATAAATAAATAAATAAATAAATAAATAAATAAATTCGATGATAACCCTTTTCTTTTGCGCGTCAACTTGAGACATTTCTTTTTTTGTGTAAATGCGCTTGGGTTCGCATTAACGATAATAGAAGAGGAGTAGCCGTTTTGTAAAGGTCAGCTCTTCGCTTGGGAAGTTGAACAGCTGAACCATATTCTACTCAACTCCCTCCAGCTATTGCCTTTTAAAACTAGCCCTTTTTATTCTCCAGTTTTATGTCTTCTCAAAATGGAAACTTTACGAATCTTGAACTCTTTTCTTTGTTCTTCGTAACCTCTCTTAATCCAGGATCTAACGTCTGAGGCGAATGTGCAGATACGCTAGAGAGGTGGATAACTGGGGGTTTGATATTGCGTCACTGAATGATTTTCTTTACAGGTCGTGATGCGAAGCATAAGGGAAATTAAAATATGAATGTCCCATCCTGGCCAAGAACTTAAAGAAAAAGGTTCTGACATTTTTGTCCATGAAAAATTTCACTGCATCTCCAATAACCGCAGCATTTGTTGAATAGAAATCACCTTTAGACGAAAAGACCCTTCAGGCAAGCAACTCAATGTTGAAAACATCCTATGGATATGAGCTACGAATTTTATGCAAATAAAATGTAATTAAGTATGAGAATATATTCTTTATATTATTCCTAAAAATTACAATTTTTCTTAATCATCGTTATCCGGTCGATTTCATTAGTAGTTTGTCTTTTTCTGCCACTACGAGCGCTAATGTGAGTCAGTGCATTGCTTCATTAAAGCATCACTACGAGCGCTAATGTGACTGAGTGCAGAGTTTCACTTAAACCCTTCTAACTACGTACGGTGTGTACAATTTTCAAAAAATAAAAAAAGAACGCCTGAGGGTATTCAATCAAGGAACACATTACACAAAGAATTATGCAAATAAGTTAATTTGGCTAGGATTTTAATAAAAAAGAAAACGAGTATAACAACAAGCGATTTTAGGCTGCTTTTCCGGAACTGCATTTAGGCCGGAAGTGATTTTAGATTTTCTTAGTTTGACAGAGCTATCCAAAACTCACAATTTGAAACCTTTCCTGACCCTTTAGGCCTTCAAATTTCGGCACAATTGAGGAAATTGCTTAATATTACGTTTTTCGTTGTATGGGGCCTCTATAAGAAATGTTTTGAACATTTAAACACGCGGTAGCTGTGCGTGGTACATTCGCTAGAGTTATGTGCACTATCTGATGAAGAGTATTTGGACACCACTGTACACTAGTAAACAACAAAAAAATCACACATCGTAACAGTGTAAAGGGAGGCAGGGAGGTTTGTATTGTTCAGTGAGACTACGGAACAGCAACCATGGTAGGTCGGGTGAGCTTGACTTTCAATATGGGGTAATCACTGGTTGCCCTAAAAGCAAGAAATCTGTAAGGGGCATTTATAACTTTACGAATGTATCCAAGCTGACTGTCAATGATGTAACTGTAATGTGGAAGTATGGAGGTACAACGACAGTACAACCTCGATCTGTCGGCTACATTTACTGACCACCCAGGCACCAACGAACGAGAAATTCGCCGGTCATCGGTAGAAAGAATCATCACGGAATTTCAAAGTGTTATCAAGTACAGGCAGACCCATAATTGTGCGTTGGGGATTAAAAAGAATAGGGTTCGATGGTTGAGCACCTGCATATAAACCAAATATTTCGCCTCTTAATAAAAAGGGATCCCCTGACGTGCGTAAAGAGCGACTCAGCTAGACAATGGACCAGTGGAAACAAGTAATTTGGAGTGATGAATCATGTTATAAATTGTGGCAATCTGGAAGGGTCTGGGCATGGAGAATGCCCGGGTAATGCTATCTACGTAAATGTTTAGTACCAACAGTGAAGTTTGGAGGAGGTGCCATTATGGTATAGGAATGTTTTTCATCCTATGAACTCGGCCCTCTACCAGAATTGCATCAGTGTAAACGCAGAAGAATATCAATACATTCTGAATGCTTTCGTACTGCCTAGCGTCCTTCACGCAACCTCAGTACCATGGCTTATTATTTGCATCGTCAGCATCTACGCGCGTTTTGACTGCCCTTTGTTTATTTCTCGCAGACGACTCGCCGACGTCTTGATCTCGCGCTGCACAAGGCTGCCAACATCTCTACTTAGGAACTAGACCATTGGTCTGGATTGGTTAGGATAGAGCCTCGACAAGACCATTGGTATGGATTGGTAAGAGTAGGGCCTGGACAAGGCCATTGGTCTGGATAGATTAGGGTAGGGCCTGTACAAGACCATCGGTGTAGATAGGGTAGGCTAAGGCCTGGACAAGACCATTGGTCTGGATAGGTTAGGCTAGGGCCTGGACAAGACCATTGGTCTGGATAGGGTAGGCTAAGGCCTGTACAAGACCATCGGTGTAGATAGGGTAGGCTAAGGCCTGGACAAGACCATTGGTCTGGATAGGTTAGGCTAGGGCCTGGACAAGATCATCGGTCTGGATAGGTTAGGCTGGGGCCTGGACAAGACCATCGGTCTGGAGAGGTAAGGGTAGGGCCTGGACAAGACCATCGGTCTGGAGAGGTAAGGGTTAGGGCCTGGACAAGTCCATTGGCCTGGATAGGTTAGGCTAGGGTCTGGACAAGACCATCGGTCTGGATAGATTAGGGTAGGGCCTGGACAAGTCCATTGGTCTGGATAGGTAAGGGTAGGACCTGGACAAGACCATTGGTCTGGTTAGGTTAGGGTAGGGCCTGGACAAGACCATTGGTCTGGATAGGTTAGGGTAGGGCCTGGGCAACTCCATTGGTCTGAACAGGTTAGGGTAGAGCTTGGACAATACCATTGGTCTGGATAGGTTAGAGTAGGGCCTGGACAAGTCCAATGATATGGGTACAAGGAAAGGGGGTCTTGGGGCGTAAGCCCCCAGGTTACAGTCGTGAAGTGACCTTAGGCCTCAAGTTTTCTGTGTAAAAACTGATTAGGGTAGGGCCTGGACAAGACCATTTGTCTGTATGGGTTAGGGTAGTGGGCCCTGGACCAAAATTAGCCTTCATTCTTGCCTCACTCTATGTGAGTTAGTGGTGAGAAAATGAAATACATCTTTCCTTGCTAGTTGTGAAAAACTTAATTAATTATGAATGCCGGATAGTAGAAAAAGCCTACTACATTGCTTCCGGTAGATAGCGCCTCGAGATCGAAACAGCTGTGCATCTCTCCACTGTTGAATGACTGTATTATACACTGTTTCCCTTACAGGTTAGATTTACTTGTGCTTTTTTTAATCCGCGGGTTGGTAACGCTATGTGCTTCTGATCATTGATGTGAATGACGTCGCAACGTATTTTACGTCAGCCATTAGCAATGGAAAATGGCGTGTATTAGGTTATAAAAGTAAATGTACTTCCTGGGGGTAGGCTGGTGGGTCTCTAGACACGGGAATGAACATATCTCTTTTCTACAAGGTACTCCACGTAAGTTTTGCATGCTCTCTACTTCGTCAGCTCATTACAAAACTTGCGTGAATAGGTCTGGAATTTTACCAAAAATCAGTTCAGTGATCACCATTGTTTATATACTTGGGGACAAAACATGATGCCCTCAGTTCCTGGAAGCGAGCTGGAAGCCAGCTGTCAATCACACCCTGCACCCTGCTGAGTGAACGAGTTCTAAGTGATCCTTGTTTGGTGTGGAGATGTTGCCAAACCACTTTCTTCAGTCTTTACCCTTTCTTCGTGTGGAGCGCACTAGACGATTTGACAACTCCGGCTACAGTAGACGTAGTAAATCCTATAAGCCTCTAACAGACACCGGGCTGCCGCTGGAGAGTAGTGGTGTGAGGCGTGGTCGTCACATTTTGTCTTCAAGTAAACCAACATGATAACGTTCCGAGTCATAAACTCTGTAAGTCAATGGTTTAAGGATAATAATATTCTGCAACTGCATTGGACCGCCCAGAGCCCCGATCTAAACCCAATAGAACACGTGTGGGATGAGTTAGAACGGCAACTTTGCTCCAGACCCCACCGTCCAACATCAACACGTTCTCCGACTACGACTCTTCGGGATGCCATTCCCATGGAAACGTTCAGATACCTGGTGGATGATAAAGGCAAAAGGCGACTACTAGAGATTATGTTACCCGCAAACTCTGTGTCCACTTTGACAGTAGCGGCGATTGGGAATTAAAAGTGAGGGGGTGGGGGTGGGTGGGAGGGGGAACAAAAATGTATGGACAACCAAAAGACCCGGGTCCAAGGGATATAGCGGATGGTGTAGACATCAAAAATGAAAAAAATGCTATGTTTTGATGCTCTGTGAGCAAATTTCGATAGAGACAATCAATCAATCAATCAATCAATCAATCAATCAATCAATCAATCAATCAATCAATCAATCAATCAATCAATCAATCAATCAATCAATCAATCAATCAATCAATCAATCAATCAATCAATCAATCAATCAATCAATCAATCAATCAATCAATCAATCAATCAATCAATCCTGATCTGCATTTAGGGCCGTCGCCCAAGTGCCAGATCCTCTATCTGTTGTTTTCCTAGCCTTTTCTCAAATGATTGCAAAGAAATTGGAAATTTATTGAACATCTCCCTTGGTAAGTTATTCCAATCCCTAACACCCCTTCCTATAAACGAATATTTGCCCCAATTTGTCCTCTTGAATTCCAACCTTATCTTCATATTGTGATCTTTCCTACTTTTAAAGACACCACTCTACTGATGTCATTCCACGCCATCTCTCCACTGACAGCTCGGAACATACCACTTAGTCGGGCAGCTCGTCTCCTTTTTCCCAAGTCTTTCCAGCCCAAACTTTACAACATTTTTGTAATGCTACTCTTTTGTCGGAAATCACCCAGAACAAACCGAGCTGCTTTCCTTTGGATTTTTTCCAGTTCATGAATCAAATACTTCTGGTGAGGGTCTCATGCACTGGAGCCATACTCTAGTTGGAGTCTTACCAGAGACTTATACGCCCTCTCCTTTACATCCTTTTTTTTGCTAGTTGCTTTACGTCGCACCGACACAGATAGGTCTTATGGCGACGATGGAATAGGAAAGGGCTAGGAGTGGGAAGGAAGCGGCCGTGGCCTTAATTAAGGTACAGCCCCAGCATTTGCCTGGTGTGAAAATGGGAAACCACGGAAAACCATTTTCAGGGCTGCCGACAGTGGGGTTCGAACCTACTATCTCCCGAATACTGGATACTGGCCGCACTTAAGCGACTGCAGCTATCGAGCTCGGTCCTTTACATCCTTACTACAACTCCTAAATACCCTCATAACCATGTGCAGAGATCTGTACCCTTTATTTACAATTTATGTACAGGTTGACAATTTACCAACTTAAGTGAGGTAATAAACGTAATATACAATAAAACTTTCAGCAATGGAACAATAGTTACGCATGTATTACAATTAAATAGATGTATGGCGTTATTACACAATTTAAAAGTAATTTAGTATTTGACTACACACTTAACATACACTGAAGATGGTTTTCAGTGGTTTCCTATTTTCACACCAGGCAAATGCTGGGGCTGTACCTTAATTAAGGCCACGGATGCTTCCTTCCTGCTCCTAGCCCTTCCCTGTCCCATCGTCGCCATAAGACCTATCTGTGTCGGTGCGACGTAAAGCAAAAAAAAAAAAAAAAAGAACTACACAGACACACTGAGAGAGATTGCCAGACTGACGAATGCGTGCGGCAAGCGTGCGACCTTTGCAGAAATATACCCCTGCTACCCTTTGTCGCAGAACATGCTCACGGACGACTTGATGCGTCGCTCTACCTAGCTCCTTATAAGGAGCTCCGCGGGTCTCCACTATTTGCTGTGGCGCTGTAGAATTCGCTTAGCGAATTCGCGACGAAGGACATTTTGCATTTTGTGCCTGTTTCTCGTAAGTACTTTAGTATTTTTCTTAATAATTGAATAAATTAAAGGAAAGACTTAGCTGAAAAGACAACAGGGCTTATACAAATTTTTTCTTAAATAATTCCCAGTTTCAGGCGGCTAAAATGGTCCCCACCAAGTGGGGGTGAGGGCGACTGCCACTCCTCTCCTTCCCCTAATCGCCACTACTACAATTTGAAGTAGGTGTCCGGATACTTTTGATCAGATAGTGTGCATGAACCATTTCTCGTGTATTGAAATTAGAAATGACACATTTCCTCCGTCTTAGATAATAACTTCTTTAAGATAAACTCTTATGAAGTCCTTTCTGAGTGGAGAAGTATTTGAGCAGCACAGACAGAACCTTACCTAGGTAGAGATGATCTTCTTCAGGATCGTCCAGCACCTCCACTAGTTTCACGATGTTGGGATGGTCCAGCTTCTTGAGGATGGCGATCTCACGATACACCCGCTCCAGAGGGTTGTTCTGTCCACCAACTGATCCTGCTTTGCGGCTGGGGGCCATGCGACCTGAAACACACCACCCCTGATCACAAACTTTGATTGGAGAAATGTCCACAAGAATTCACTTATACATCCTACTGAACTTACGAACTACACTGCCTGACAGAAAGAAACCAGACAGGTAGAACGGTCACCAGAGTGTCCGACTCATTGGCTGAATGGTCAACGTTGACGGCTTCGGTTCAGAGGGTCCCGGGTTCGATTCCCGGCCGGGTCCGAGATTTTAATCGTTCCTGCTTAATTCTTCTGGCCTGAGGGCTTGGTGTCTGTGTTTGTGTTCATATTCATATTAAGACAACATACTACACTACCAACCACCGCAGCAACAAGCAATAGTGATTACATTCCTCCATATAAGGTTGACGTCAGGAAGGACATCCGGTCGTAAAACAGGGCCAAATCCACACGTGCTACACAGTTCGCACCCGCGACCCCACAGATGTGGGAAGAGTGGTAGAAAAAGAAGAACAGTCACCAGAGTGCTTTAGTGTTGTTACCAGACCTGGTAGGATATATAAGGGGCGTGGACAGCGTCAGATGTTGAGTGATCACTGAAGGGCAGGGAGATGCCGCGTACTCGTGTGGACAACGCAATCAGCACCTGCCAGAGTTTGAAAGGGGCCTTATTGTGAGCCCCTATTTGGGCGGCTGATCGAATCGTGCAATATGCAGATATGTGGAGTGGTCCGGTGTTGGACTGCATGGGAACATGAGGGCAGAAATACACGTCGCCAAGTTTCCGCTCTACCACGTCTGATCATCGCAAGGGAGGATCACCGTATTGTGCACCAGGCACATCGCAACCCCTTCACACATTACATTAGTAGTGGATTTATTGAACCATGCAGGCCTTCGCCCAATACAGAGCTCAAATCCATTATAGCCTAAGCCAAAACACCCATATAGAAATTGAAAACAAATTGATGATAAATTGAGAATAAATGGCCAACGCTACTGGAGTGCCGTTGGTCCTGTGAATTAATCTAATCTACCGATATAAATACTATACAGGCTATTGTCAGTGTAGTGGACTCCTCACGCAGTGCTCACCGCGCTCATGAATCTGGTGCTAAGCAGATGTACGGTGATTGCCAGGGCCCGCGAGGTTGCTCACGAGACTATAATAATTATGGACTAAAAAGGATAGTAGTGATAACTCCTCCCAGCAGTGCTGACTACTGGGGAAGCCAGGTGCTGACCAGTTAACTGGGAAATGTTACGCAGCCTGCTTAGGTAACCCCTTCACACCTGCGTCTGACATCTGAGAACAAGTAATGGGCTCCCTGCAACATTCTCTGTCATCCCGCACAATTGGTCGGACTAGCGAAATACCGTCCCAAGCATTGGCTGCCGTTTGGAGTGGTGCCGTGACCAGGAAGAATGGACTGCTGATGAATGGCGTCGCATTGTGTTCAGCGATGAATCGCGATTCTGCACTACCCCGGATGGGCATCGTCTTCGAGTATGGCGGCGACCTTGGGAGAGGTACCATTCTTCCAATGTTTTGGAGAGGCATTGGAGTGTTATTCCTAGCGTCATGGTGTGGGGAGTCATCGAGTATGACTTCAGGTCACGGCTGCTAGTGATTGTGGGAACTCTGACTCCACAAGGGTACGTCACGGACATCCTGTGTCCTCATGTGTTACCTCTCATGTGACAGCTATCGTGCTGCCATTACACCCCTGCATTTCACCGTGTATTGATGAGACTGTTTGGGCACCCTTTACTGTGACATGTATATTTCATTTGGTCTGAATTTGTAATCATATACTCCTGCAATGATGAACTACCTGTCACATCGCTTGTAGATAAAATGACTTTGTGGATGTAGCATACATTTTCCGACAGTGTACATCAAGGAAACACATTATCTTACCTGATGATGATGATGATGATGATGATGATGATCATAATGATGAATGTTTGTTGTTTATAGTGGCCTAACATCTAGGTCATCGGCCCCTAATGGTACGAGATGGATGACATGATATGATAATTAAAATTTTAAAATGTATCCACTGACTAGAATTTCAACAAATTATGATGAAATACGATTGTGAGTTTAAAATAATCAGTGGATCTAATTCGCAATGCCTTATTTTTCGATAAAATGATGGAAAATATAGATTATGGTAGAATAAGACATGGCATTAAAATGCAATAATATAAAACATGCAAACTAATATTAAAAACGCACATTAAAATATTCAAACACAAACTAAAACAGAGTCAATATAATAAAACATAGTAAACAATATTATACAGACTGATACTAAATACAGTACTATGTTTATATACAATGAAACAACCTACTATCCCTCATAAAAGGGATGACGTGGTCTGCTGACTGTTCGTCATCTCGGGAGTTTTAGACTACGGCGCAGATCGGCCAGGGCCACGTGCTCTGTAAGGATGTGTCCCACGGTAAGATGATCACTGCAAGTACACACCGGAGGGGGTTCTCCTTTCACTAAATAGGAGTGCGTTACTATACCGTGGCCGTTCCGAAGACGACATAGTACCACCGCTTCCCTTCGAGAAGCCCGAAGGGAAGTCTTCCATACCTTCGTTGTTCCTTTTATCGCACTTAGCTTATTTGGCAGTGAGGTGGCCTACCACTCCATTTCCCGATGGGACATAACCAAATGTCTCAGCTTGGATGGAACCTTGTAAGGCAACGGGGGTAATGTAACAGCCTCCTTGGCAGCGTTTTCCTTTACACCCATGTGGCTTGGGAGCCACATAAACGTGATTCTGGTGCCGGCATCCCAGGCCCTGGATCCGCTGCACCAGAGGGTGCGGACGAAAACATGTATCAATAGATTGTAGCAAGCTCAAGGAGTCGGTACACAATTATCTTATTTATAATTTCACAAGTGCTGACCAGAAAGGCTGGCAATTAGACCCTCCCAGCACGAGTTTGTCACACGTCTTTGACGTCTTCTATTGTGGATCATCCCTAGTGTAATTCCAACTTATTCTGTATTCCTCTTGACTTCTTCTACCTAGTTCGAGGTGGCCTTTAATCTCAGGAGTATCTCAAGATCCTCTTCGTCAGTCGTTTGTGATGCATTCTTACTAGGTGTCCGTAGAATTTTAGCCTTCGTTTCCACATTGTCTCCGTGAACTTTTAAGTGTACTTGTAGATCTTCTCCTTTTTCCTTCTCTTCCAAGTCCTATCAGTAGTCTTCCGAGGTCCAAGAATCTTCCTCAGATTATTATTATTATTATTATTATTATTATTATTATTATTAAAAGAAATTCTTCGGGTTCGAATTTTTGTGTAGTCTAATTACTAGTGAGAGGAAAGAGGAAGAAAGAAAGAAAGAAAGAAAGAAAGAAAGAAAGAAAGAAAGAAATGAAGGAAGAAAGGAGTAAAGGAGAGCGCAAGAAATTTTATGTTCTAGAACACGGGTTGTCAATTTGTAAGGGCTCGGGGACCAAACTGGAAACCTTAGTCATGATCGCGGGCCGCACTTGATAATTAGGCTAATTTTCGTAACATTCTGCAAATATAACAGAAGTGCCAGTATGAAATAATATGCTTAGTTCAATTGAAATGAAGGTTTGATAATTTTAATTGCTTTAAGCACAATTGCATAAAAGAGTGAAATTTGGATTTTAAAATTTTAAAAAATACAAAATAGTATATTCACATAAAAGAGGACAGACTTTGTCCTATAAGGGGTATAAAATGTAATATACTTTTGAACGAGCTACGAAATAATTTTTATAACTTTGTTCACATTCTTTTTTAAAATGCTCTCGCGGTTCGCAAAATATGGCTTCGTGGGCCGCATGCGGCTCGCGGGCCGCCATTTGGTAACCCCTGTTCTAGAAGGTGGGGGCGCGACGTAAAACGTTTGTGGAGAACTGCCATAGGGGCTCAAGTTGAACGAAGCAGAGCCTACACGATAGGATGAAGTAACATTTGCTATTTGCTTTACGTCGCACCGACACGGATAGGTCTTATGGCGACGATGGGATAGGAAAGGCCTAGGAAAGGGAAGGAAGCGGCCGTGGCCTTATTTAAGGTACAGCCCCAGCATTTGCCTTGTGTGAAAAAGGGAAACCACGGAAAACCATCTTAAGGGCTGCCGACAGTGGGATTCGAACCCACTATCTCCCGGATGCAAGCTCACAGCTGCGCGCCCCTAACCGCACGGCCAACTCCCCGGTAAGATGAAGTTCACTGCCCCTTCTCACCTCTAGCTCTAATTCTCATGAATCTCTTCTAAGCAGCATCAATTCTGATTTCGTCCCTTTTCTTCGACTGTCCATTCTTCACTGCCGTAAAAGATAACTGGCCTGGTTGGTGTTCTGAATTGGTATCACTACACATAATAATGATGTCAAAGATAAAGAACTTCATTAGAAGGAAAGCAAGGTTGTTCCATTCCCGAGTTATACGGATTCATTATGTAACATAAAATTTAATAAAGTATTAATTTAAATCAGAACAAATTTATATTAATTTCACTGCTGTATTTTACTTGTAAAAGAATTAATTAGCTCTTTGTAGGGCTTGCAATTGTAATGGCTTCAACGAGGTAATTCTATTAACGTCAAAATAGAATATTGAGGTCTTTTCGTTATTATCGTGAAATAAAGGGCAGCGGCATTAAATAAGTTAATTTCAAACCAGTAATTATGAGGGGTCATCATTACCATCATTATCAAATGATCCTATGTAAAGCACATTGAACAACAAGTATTTACCAAGTCTTTTCGTTATTATCGTGAAATAAAGGGCAGCGGATTAAATAAGTTAATTTCAAACCAGTAATTAGGGGGGTCATCATTACCATCATCATCATTATCAAATGATCCTGTGTAAAGCACATTGGACAACAAGTATTTACCAGCGGTGGTGGTAGTTCGCAACAGTTTCAGCGTCATCTAGCGAAAGGATTTTTTAGGAACCAATAGATTAAATGGAAAAGTATTTGAACAAGGCGCAAATACCATCTAACCGCTCTACAGATATGACGGTGAGTTGCATAACTTTTAGGGGTTCTGATAGTTCCGATCGCAAATCTTACTGCAGGGTGTTGTATGTACAACTAACCTAACTCTTATAAAACCTTCAGTTATTATGTTAACACGTTTTAATTAGAGATGTCGATCAATTAAAAACTTTGATCGATTAACCGAATGCCTTTAATCGATTAATCGCTCGATTAATCGAATTTTAATCGGGTTCACACAGTTTCGTTGATAGCTTTATTTAAACTTAATGGTAGAGTGTGGGTTGGACACCGAAAATTGTCGTACTTCTCTCTCTCTCAACTTCTAGAACGATATTTTTTTGCACTGTCAGTGGAAACAGCGACAACTTCGTCTACCAGTCCTCATTCACGAACTACATCTTTAAAATCTTCTGTGGTTTTCTCTTCCAGGTTTAACGTTTAATGTTGAATTACGATACTCGCCATTTGAATCAATCCAATGAGCTGTAACCCCCAAGTAGCTACGCTTAAATATACAAGACCAAAAATTCCCCGTGAGACTGATTCATCTAATAATTTGGCCTTTCTACGTCATAACTTTTCATTTAGGTGTGTGGGTGTTATTTTTATCGTATCTCTCGAGGGATGATGGTAAGTGATAAATGAGAGTTTCCCGTAAAACCTCTTCAGTACCACGATCAAAAACAATGAGACCTGCTGTCATCCACAATCCACTTTTATTAGTAATTTCAGTTTCTGTATTAGAAGACACAGGCTTCTCTATTGGATGCTACAAGTTGACTGAGAAGATGAACTAGTAGAGACAATGATAGATGCAGGTATACTTTGGAAGTAGTGAATATGTACAGTACTTCCATCATAACTTAACAATTTTCCGCACTTCTTAAACAAACACTGTTTTTCTGTCTGTCACTTTACAGAAATCATTTAGTTTAAGTCCGAAAATTTCACAAAATTTTCCTCGCATCGGTTCATAAGCCATGTATCGGTAACTGAAGTTCACAAATACTGAATGCGAATGCTCTTCTGAATAACAACTACACACGAACTGAGGTTAAAGTTGTCACATTTTCTACTCTGCCTTTCTAGTAATTGGTATATGTCCATTCGCACATTATCTGGAAATTTATTAATGAGAGTCTGTTCAAGTACCTTCCCCACATCTATCCATTATGCTGCCTGCCTGTTTTGTAAAGGTCTGCATCTACACTACATAGCCTGAACCGTATGTCATTTCCAATAGTTTGTAAAAGCAATGGTTATAACTCTCGTTTTTCAAGATATTAATTAAGGACGTATTCTTGTTTTTACCTCCCTGAATATGAACATGAGCTTACTTTAAAGACCAGTCAGTCATACAGTAGATGAGGCTAGCACACCAAATCACAAAACAACAATGTAATACACAGATTTTGTGCCAAGAGAACCAGTTATTTTTCCTCTATCATCCTACGATTTTATTAGGTCCGATGAATCGACTAAAGCACATTGGTCGGTTAATGGTATTTTTAGATTAATCGGTTCGATTAATCGATTCAATCGACAGCTCTAATTTTAATTATCCTTCATTAAATGCTAAGTGCGAATATTCCCTGTAAATTTGTATAACCACAAATGCGTATTGTGATTACGTACAACCTCAACATCTTTGTAGTCTAAAACTGTATACAAATCTGTAATATTCGTATGTTAACTGTATTCCGCTATGATTTTGAATGTATGGAGGTTTGTGGAGACTTACCATGATATTTTGTTATCCAGATACTTGCAGAAGCTTTAGGAATGTTATAGATAGAGCCCGGAAGTTCAGGCATTTATTTTTGCTAAAATAGACAGGCAAATAAGCACCTAACATTTTGGAAATGAGCAGTAAAATAATGAAAATATGCATTTATAATGACAACAAATTGGCACTAAAATAATAGAGATACTTTAACATAAGCTATGTAACACACATCTGCATCACATTTTAGTACTTAATCTTACATCCCCCTGTGGGTGGGACGATAGAATAACGTCAAGGGTACCCCTGTCTGCAGTAAGAGGAGGCGACTAAAAGTATGGTTTGGCGCCCACCAAGCTGCCCCCAGCTGAGTCTAGCTTTGCTTCCACTTACTTGTGTCAAGTTCCTCTCTCTCTCTCGCTCTCTCTTTTACCTTTCCTGTCTGACCTTCCTTGGTCAACTCTTATTCTTTTCCGACCCAGACGGCAGTAGATTTGCGAGGCGCAGGGTGTCTTTCATTTTCACTATCTTCGTGGCCCTCCCCTTTCTTTTGCCGATATCTTTCTTTATTTCTCGAAGGATCGGACCTCTTTCATTTTCTTTCTGATTTGTGTTAGTAGAGCATGGTTACCAAGAAATTCTTCCTCTTAATACAATAATTACCACCAGCACTTAATTTTACGTACCAAGGACCTGGAGGTTTCAGTAGAGATTTGTATAATATGAAAATATCGTTCATGGTAAGTGTTATTTTCATTTATTAAGTTAAAATGAATTTTTATTTATTATAAATACAGTACGTACATTAAGGTAAGGGTGTATTCTGCTCAAAGGCAGGTCCGAACTTCCGCAGATGTATGCCTGAGCCGGAGTTTATGTACGGTAGGGTGGCCAGTTCCCTTCCACTCCTCCATTCCCTTACCCCCCCCCCCGCCAACAGCGCGTGGCAACCCACCCAAATCTTGACCACGCCGAGTGTTGCTTAACTTCGGAGATCTCACGGGATCCGGTGTTTCAACATGGCTACGGCCGTTGGCAATACAGTACATTGGAATTATACTTTCTCTTTCCATTGATTCATTTTATAGGGTGCATAGTCCGGCTCCATGGCTAAATGGTTAGCGTGCTGGCCTTTGGTCACGCCACAGGGGTCCCGGGTTCGATTCCCGGCAGGGTCGGGAATTTTAACCATCATTGGTTAATTTCGCTGCCACGGGGGCTTGGTGTATGTGTCGTCTTAATCATCATTTCATCCTCATCACGACGCGCAGGTCGTCTACGGGAGTCAAATCAAAAGACCTGCATCTGGCGAGCCGAATTTGTCCTCGGACACTCCCGGCAATAAAAGCCATACGCCATATATACAGGGTACATAAATAACAGCAAAAAATATCCACATAAACTCTAAAAGGCAAAAGAGGCAAAAATAATAACTCGTCCTACTTTTCCCAAACGTACGGAAATATGTTTGTTTCTATGTGACACTTTAATATACACACCGAGATTAAAAAGGCATTTTGCCTAACTTCCGGGATCCAGTTATAGATTCCTGCATGTGTGTTTGTAAACTGTAATCGTACATTCGAGTTTTATCTACTCTACTCAACTGGCCAGTTGTTCGGGCGTGTTCCATTGTAAGAACATTTCCAGAAGTCGATACATCTAGACTGTTTGTCGAACTGAGCTGACAGACTGAGTCAGTGTGTGTGTGTGTGTGTGTGTGTGTTATAGCGAGCAAGTTAGTGGAGTGGTTTAGTCTTGCCTTGTGATGGTGAACTGAATGATCAGTGTGAGGACGTGTTAATAAATAACTGAACTTGTCAGAATCGAGACCTACACATTTAGACATTAGAAAAATGGGGTGTGTTAACTTGTTTTTCCGCAGCAATGGAAAAGGATACTAAGAGAAAACTTAGTATGACAAACACATTACTCCTTAGTAATTCTTATTCTTTTTCTACCACTTTTTCCCACACCTGTGGGGTCGGGGGTGTGAACTGTGTCGCCCTGCTTTACGACCGGATGCCCTTCCTGACGCCAACCCTATATTGAGGAATGTAATCCCTATTGCGTGTTTCTGTGGTGGTTGGTAGTCTGGTATGTTATCTGAATATGAAGAGGAGAGTGCTAGGACGGACACAAACACCCAGTCCCCGAGCCAGAAGGATTAATCAGAAGCGAATAAAATCCCCGACCCGGCCGGGAATCGAACCCGGGACCCTCTGAACCGAAGGCCTCAACGCTGACCATTCAGCCAATGAGTCGGACATTACTCCTTCGTAATATGCCTACATACTTAGAAATCATATAAAGCTATACCATAATATATAATTCATTATTCAAAATGACGGTGTATCATGGCCACAATTTTGCCGTTCCTCTGATAATTTCCAGGCACATGAATATTTTTCTATGATCCTTTTTCATTATGATTACTAATGTTACAGTTACTGTAATCAGTGAAGTCCATAAATTATAAATACATTTTTTTCATGAACTTATGTTCAAGTATTTTTTAAAACTAAACCAATGAAGATAATTCCTTGAGTCCTTTTAAGCACGTCGGGACCAATAACAAGGAAGTAAGTAACACAATTTAAATAATATATTATACTATTTCATCTTCCATCTCCCTGTAGTATTATTTTAATTTCAGACAGAACATTATTTAGTTCTACAAATAACTTAACTGCTTCTGCCCCGTGTTGAGACTTCAAATCCTGAAGCGTTGAATCCTAAATACAATTTAAAGGAATGTTTGTCAAAGATCTTAAGGATCTTCAATCAAAAAATATTTTAAATAAAGGATTTTTATTTACAACAATGTTCATCTAAGGTTTTTATGGATACAACTGTTAGTTTCCACGAACTTCATCATTAAGAATTTTAATTAACAATTCACACCAATTTTATTGAATATGTGACTCGAAACGTTAACAAAGTTTGCTAATCATTTTAAATGTCCTTGTATATAAAAGTGTTTTTAATTTCTCTTACCAGTCTAGTAATGTCATTTTTATATCTGATATATTGTGCAATTTATTCTACCTGATGATGTCCCTTAGGGGAAGAAACATGTACTAGATTTAATAAATTATATATGTATTGAATAGGAGGACCGCTTAAATATAATATTTATATTATTCTTAAATATCTTGATTTACTCAATGTACATAGCTAATTAATTTTAGTACATATACTTTATTTATTTATTTATTTATTCACGAAGCACAAGATACAGCTACACTGAACAAATTTCACTTGCACTCAAACAGACTATTTAACAAACGTAAACTTTCATAATAAAATATAACAAACATAACAAAATATAACAAGATCAGTACACAGCCTACTAATAACAACTGTCCAAATCGAAAACCATGAGAATGTCCATGTTCCTAGCCAAGTCGTCGTGGGTCAAGATGACGGTATAATCCCTTCATATCAACTTATCTTTAAGATACTATTTACACACCTCTCGAATACACTTTTATTTGATGATATATCAAGCTCTTGTCTCCTATTAATATTGTTAAAGAGTGTTGGGAGGCAGATTAGGAAAGATCGTTGAAGTATTGAGTGCTGAGTGTGGGGAATGTGGAGAAGGTCTTTGATTCTGGTGGAGCGGGAAGGAACGCGGAGAGAGAAGAGTGAGACGAGATGTTCCGAGCGCTAATGCCCATTTAAGATCCCGTGAAGGAAACTCAGGTCAGCTACCTGTCGCCTGATGTGCAGCGGTGACATATTAATTGCCATTAATACCTGCTGCGTAGACAGATTTCTGAGCTTGGGGTTTCTGTTCCTTACAATTGCAGCAAAGAAGGACACTGCTCTGTCTAACTGCTTAGTATTGGAGGGGGAGGCTGTTGTCCAAATAGGAGAACAGTAGTTTAAGAGAGGTTGAGTGATCATGAGGAAGAAGTGACGAAGAGCAATGGGGTCAGAAATTTCTGTGAAGCGATAGAGAATGCCTAGTAATTTCATAGCCTTGGTTGTATATGTTTCTATATGGGTCTTAAATTGTAATTTTGTATCGAATATTACACCTAGGTCACGCTGTTGCGTAACCACTGTGATGGGCTTGTCGAGTAGGTAATATGATGTCGGTAGAGGAGATTTACGTAGTGTTCAGAGAAACGGTTCTGAAAAACCGAAGTTACGGGAAAAGAGTAACAAACTTACCGAACTTTTGGTATTAACTCCGAGAGTATTGGAGATATTAACAAACATTTTGCACTCTTATAAAGATAAAAGTTCAATTTTAAATGAAAGAAATAAATAAATTGAAAATTCGCATTTTTGGTAGGTCAAAGGTGTTGGTTCCCCTCTTAATAATGTCGCAGTGTTGCTTATAATTTTGTATAACTGTGTAGTCGTTAATCGAACTGAGTAGGAGCTGTGTGTTGTAAAGGATAGACTCAGTGACAGTAAAGTGATTTTCCAATCAGGAAGTGAACGTATCTCGTGTGATATTTATTTACACAAATAAAATCGCATTGAGAAGGATAGGAACTGGTGTCTGGATAGAAGACACTTGTGCCTTGGTTAAATACGTTTGGAATCTGTCGTATTCGTACCTAAACATCCTTTCCCTATATTTACCCAATATCTTCTTTGAATTAATTATGGGAAGTTCTCGAGGTTGGCCTCATTTCTCTTCCCCTTCAGGAGGTGTCCACCGGAGTGAAACCTAAGGATGACGGTATTCTGGTATACCTACTTAGGTTGTCAGCCAGTTGAATACGACTATCAGTTACAGTAGCTGATAGTCTCATCTTTTGGAATATTTCTTCATTATTAAATGATAAAGGGGCGTGCTTAGTTCAGTAGTTAAGCTGCTGGGTTCCCACCCAGAAGGGTGAACTTGAATCCCGGTTAATCCTGGGCTGACATTTTCATCTCGTGTATGAGAACTGGAGAAATAAATATACAGCAACCAATACGCCAGAGCTCAATGACAGAGAAAGGCAGGTACATGAATAGGATAGAGAAGCACCAGTGGGGGAGACAAGAGAAGAGGACACTGAAAATATTAGCTGAAGAAGAGGAGAGAAGGAGAGAGAGGATGAGGTGGTTCTGGGAGGAAAAGAAAAAAAAATCAAATCATGACAAAGCTGCCCGTGGTTTTACAGAGGCCGTAACGAAAGAAGAAGAAGAAAAATAAAAATGGTATAAAATAAAACGTTTAGCCTTCAACTATTCTATGGCGTGGCCCCCGGTTCACGGTAGCTGTGCCGCACAGTGCTGAACAGCTGTGATGAAGACCTGGTCAAGATCACTCCATACATGAATACACACATCTTCAGTGTATGCCTTTCAAGCGTTCAGTCTGCAAGCCTCTGCGAATTGTCTAAACGCCTCCACAAGTCTCTATCTGTAGCGTCGTTTAATTCCAAACCTTATAGTATTAGATAATTTAAAACTGACTTACCATCGTCCTCTTGATCTCCGTCTACTTTTCTTAACCTCCATGAACGAGTCCATTAGTGTTATATAGTCGTAATATTAAAAGTTAGGTTCTGACAGTTCTTAGAGGGGGGGGGGCATTTACTGCCAGCCTGGGCTATGGTTGCCATGGAAACGTGGGCGAACCCACTTCGGTTGCCATGGAGATAAGCCTGCCGGCCGGCTCGTGTTGCTTGGAGTTGCCAAACCTCTCATTCCTGAATTACGAACGACAGAACACAACGGTCTGAACGAACGAACAAGTGAGGCGAAAGCGAGGGAAAGGAGAAAGGAATGTAGGAATATGGCAACACCGTACAATGCTCTTCCCTCCTGATCTATCTGTTAAAACGCTTCTTTTAATGTTACCCCACCGCCGGAGCCGGTTTATGCGAACAGAGTAGTTCCAGTCAATTCAGATATAACTGGAAAAGCATTCTGGCCTTTCTGAGGTTGTCTAGAGGGCTGGAAATATACCATAGGAGTTTAAAGAATTGATTGAAATTAAACACAATGTGTACATATGTGTTAAATGTTACAATTTGTCAGTATTTTCTTTTGGTACATCACTTCGTTGTTCTTTTTTTTTACCAGTCTTTGGCAAGTGTGCTGATGCGTTGTGTTTGTTCAGTACAATTCATCAGGACAGGTCATTCCGCAGAGACGGCAGATACATTCTTCGTTTGACGCCCTAGGAGTTTAACGAAGTACTAAAACATTGACGGTTCTAGGCGACGAACGGATGGGGCAGTGACCATGGCTTTAATTTATTAAGGCACAACCCTAGAATTTGCCTGATTTGAAAATAGTAAACCACGGAAAACCATCTTCGAGGCTGCCGACGGTACCAATAAATTGATTGACTCAGGTCTGTCTTTCATAACACCTTTGAATATGAAACAACTCTTCGAAGCCTCATTACATTTAGCACGGAAGACGAGCTTCAAAACAACCTTGGAACAAAAAAAAAAAAAAATGCAGTGCTCAAACAAAATTTGACTCACCGAATATTCCTGCTTTCTTCAGTAGCTTACGTTTCGACAGGATTTTCATCGCCTGTAAACAAAAGAGAAACATGTTACTCTCGTCTAAGGCTATTATTAAAATCCCAATTTTTGCTTGAAGACAAAATAATTTATGAGTGTGTTGTACAGAATGCCTCAAAATGATTTACTCGATCTCCATTTGAAACACTGGAGTGGCGAGAGAAACTCGTAACATTTCTGATCAAGGGAATGGAGATTTGTGATAGTCTGTAGAACGCAGCAGCAAGGGCATCTTATGGTTAATGAGGAAGCAGTTCAGAAATACAAGTGTTTAAGAATAGCAAAGTAGAAAGATCACCTTCCTTATCGTCCGGCTCCACGGCGAAGCAGTTAGCGTGCTAGCCTTCGAGTTCGATTCCTGGTAGGGTTGAGGATTTTAACTTTCATTAGGTAATTCCTATGGCTCAGGGGCTGGTTGTTCGTGCCGCCTTCAGCATTAATCTTAAGTAGTGTCCTAACCTCAGTTACATGGAGGTCGTCTGTACGGTGTTAACTTACACTGCCACACATGTTCAAGGCTGCGACATGTAAATCCTCGATAAAAAGAAGGAAAAGAAGAAGAAATGAAGAGAAGACGAAGTAAAAAATGAGGGAATGAAGAGAAGTACCGGTAATAAAAAACTTCAAGTAGTGAAGAAGAAAGAATTGGAAAAGTAAAGACGTAAAGGAATTAGTGAAAAAGAATAATGAGTAAACGAATCAGTTAAGAGCAGAAGAAGAAGAAGAAGAAGAAGAAGAAGAAGGAGAAGAGGAGAAGGAGAAGTAGAAGAAGTAACGAGGAAGAAGTGGAAGATACAAAGAGAAGCAAAAATGAAATGAGAGTAGCAGTAAAGGAGACGAACAATAAATAAAGAGTAAGAAATAAATAAAGAATTCGAATTATTGAAATACACATGAATAATAATAATAATAATACTAATAATAATAATAATAATAATAATAATAATAATAATAATAATAATAATAATTGTACCGGGCGGTACACCTCCACGCCGCTTATTTAAACCTTGCGCCAGTTGAAACTCCCCTACTGGGAGAAGTCTGAACTTTGTCTTATGTGTTAATTTTCAAGTTACCCTGAAGATGCCACTACTTGGAAATTTTGAAGTTTCTGAACTGTGTTGTTTTCGATGTATTTTTGTTTTGCTTGTAGTAAGAAGTGTGAACATTCTCTTCTAGAGGACACTACTGAAGAACTACAACGGCGCACCCTAGTGCGAAGTGAAAGAACTGTTTTTTTTGGAGAAAATTTAATTTCAAAAGTTTGTTCTTTGCTAAATTTCTTTCAGTCATTGTTTAAGTTGGCAATATTAACTCTTTCTTTCCCCTTGTTTTGAATTTAGCCAATCCCGAATTTCTTTAATAAATTTTCCACCAATAATGTGTTTCTTCTTCATCTTGTGTAGGGGTTTTCTTTATCCACCAATAAAATGTTTGTGGGCGGGTGTTTTCCTTCCTGAAACGCCTCGAACTTTCTGCGAGAGTATATAAACTGCTGATTTTAGGGTCTCCGGGCCACTTCAGTACCATCTTTCAGTGTGTAAAGTACATAGCAGGGGGCGGGAAGCGCCTCTTTCTTCGGGGAGCAGTTCAACACCAAGGTAATGGCCTTTTAATAACTTCTTTTCTTGCTAGCTCAGCAGTTTAACTCTCGGGGCGGGTCCGAAGCGTCTCTACCATGTAACTTTCCTTAAAATGTAAAGACTCTTAGCCTCTATTCTCTTTCAAAACTACATATTGGGATAGAGAGTGCTTAACCCTCTCGATCTCCCACTCATATTGTTCTGAGGTGAACTTATTTTTCTCAACCTATTCCGTAACAGTAATGTAAATTGTTTCTTTCTTAAGTCACCTCTTTAGTATGGGATTAGCCCTTGCATTAGCGGCCTAGTGCCAGATTAGGGTTTTAAACAAGTGTATTAGGAGTGCTGATCGCCTCCTCTCAATTGTTATTTTAGAGGTCAAGTAATTAACCTTTTTCTCACTTAATAGACCTCAGTAGGTTGGGTATATTACCCCTGAGTATATGTCCTTAGAGGACAACTTGAAGGTGGAGTTTGGTGTGGCTTTTGATAGGCTTAAAGTTGAGAGCGAGTGGCTCTTTTTCGAAAACTGAGTGTTGTATGCCTCGAGGAGGCTTTACTGTGTAATTTGGAGCAAGTGCTCCTGGGCTTGATTGGGGTCTTCTGCCCCTTTGTTGAATTCTGTATATCGTAAAGTTGGGCTAATTGCTCAGAATTGTGTGTCTGGCTCTCGGAGCCCAAATCCTGTAATGGTACATTCTCGATTAGTGGTTTTGCTACTCTGTACCTGCCATTATTGTTATTTCTTGTTTTTTGCTAAGAAAATATAACCTTGTTAAATTTTACATTAACTTTAATTTCGTAGTTTGAGACCCGTTCACACCCGCACCTTCTTTCACCTCTAACTACCACGGAAAACTCCGTAATAATAATAATAATAATAATAATAATAATAATTGAAGAGAAGACTAAGTAAAATCATGGTATGAAGAGAGGTATCGGTTAGTGAAGGAGAAGGAAGTAGAAAAATTAAAAAGAGGAAGGAATAGGAAGAAGAAAAGAAGAAGAAGGAGCAGTAAATAACAATCAATGAAGAAACGTAGCGAAGAAGAAGAAGAAGAAATAAAGAGAAGACGAAGTAAAATGAAATGAAGAATAGCAGTAAAGGAGACGAAGAACAATAAATAAAGAATACGAATAAAGAATTTAAATTATTGAAAGTGACAGAGTGAATAATGACAGAGTGAATAATAATAATAATAATAATAATAATAATAATAATAATAATAATAATAATAATAATAATAATCTACATGCGAGGACATATCGCTCCGTAATACAAGCAAATTAAAATGTTTTACATGTTCTACAGAAATATAATAGAGTTTAAATACATTACAAACAGGGGTATTTTTTAAACGCAACCCTTAAAAAAGAAAAAGTAAAGAACACGGAGGCTTCCTTAATAGCTACGAAAGAAAGTCTGTAATGTAAATATTCTTGGAGTGAGCCCCGTTATGAGGTTTGCCTTGCAGGGGGCTTTGGAATGGGAGCTGTGAATGTTATTTGCATAAAGCTTGCGGTATTATTTCATGGCCCTCTGAACACCTTCACCCACACTCTAGTTCAAGACCGCTTTCATTTGTTAGGATGGAGGTTTACGTGCGCTCTCGTTCACGGGGGATATTAAAGAAACGTAGCCTCGAGATAACTCCCTATTGTGTAACTTTTTCAAGAAATAAAACGCACTCTTCTTTGTCTACAAAATAACAATTCTGTTGCACCATACTTCCTGCGTTAGTTCGGAGCTAAATTCTATTTTCATATGATGAGATTCTGCAGAAAACATTGTGATTACAGAGGTGGAAAATGAATAAATAAAAAGACACGGGAGGCCGCTTGAATTACTGTATTTAAGTGAAACTCCTGACGTGTTTTTTAAATTAGAATTCTAACACCTCAGGCTCAAGCTTCTGACGCTGATTCGTTCTGCAGAAATAATTTTGGACTCATTCGGACCCTTGCTGAGTAGTTCCCTCCTGTGTACCATTCCTAATAGCGTGTAGAAGAAAGTGTGCGCTTAGTTTACCTGCTACAGTGGTTCTGCCGCACAACGGCGCTAACTACGCTAGCCGATCACAGCATTACGCTCTGCAGTATACGATGCTACAAAAAAAGAAGTTATGTTTGTACAAACATGCCGCCTTTCTTATGCAGGACCCTAGGTAATTTCCTCGCCAATCTAATACGGGGGCTGTAAATCAAGTAACGGCAACGTAGTCCAGACAATGGCGGAGACCGGGAATGCGCAAATAGGTGGCGCTGTTGTCGATGTGTAGCGTGTAGTTGACGGACATCTGCTTAGGAGTGTTGTTGCTGTGTGGCGTTGAAGTGAAGAGTGTCGATTTCACCGCTCTAAAGCATGTTTTCAAAAGCGTTCGTGGATTAAAATCGATGTTGCCAGTAGCAAGAATGCATCAGAATGTTATCGTGGATTACGTGAAGTCTGTGGTGAGAATGCATTACCTTTTTTTGCCCCCTTACAAGTTGCTTTGCGTCGCAGATATACTGCCGGCCAAACGTTTCCAGACAAAACATATGTATCCGCACGTATATCTTTAATGGTTGTTTAATGACAGAATATATTACTGTAACCAAGTTTCGAAGATTTTCGGGCAACGGTGACAAGTTTATGGTCGACGTTCAACACCTACAGTGAGACATGGAGGGGACTCTGTGATGGTGTGGGGTTGTTTCACATTCAGTGGGGGTTGGTAGACTGCACCGAATTCAAGGGAACACTGGACAAAAACGGCTACAATTCCATCCTATCTCGTTATGCTCTTCCGTATGGATAGCAACGTGGGTTTGTCCTCCAACAAGACAATCACCCCAGACAAACGTCTCGCTATTGTATGAATTATCTACAAAACAAACAAAACTCTGAGGAATTGCTTTTTAGAGGAATGGCCGCCCCAATCCCCGGACTTAAATCCAATTGAGCTGCTGTGGGAGGAGTAGGATCGGCAAGTCCGAAAAGAGAGAACTTCTTCATCGGAAAAGTTGTGGAAAATCTTGCAGAATGCCTGGCAAAGTATACCTGTATGAGTGTTAGAAAAACTTGTTCTGATAATGCCGAGAATTGTTAAAAGGTACTTGCAGCAAAGCGCTGTTTCTTTGATGAGAAACGAGTGTGATGTATTCTGGCGATCTGTGGGAGTTAATGTGTGCATATTGCCTACTTCTTCCTCAGATGCAATGTAAAGACGTAGTTTTACTGTAAATATTATTTTTAGAATATATATTTGCCAATTCCTTGCATAAGTATGTTGTTTTCTTTTAATCTCACTCGATTCTTTAACAGTTCAATGCTTCTCCGTAAACTTTTGGCCGGCAATGTAGATCTTATGGCGACGATAGGGTAGGGCCGTGGCCTTAATTAATGTACAGCCCAGCATTTGCCTGGTGTGAAAATGGGAAACCACGGGAAACCATCCTCAGGACTGCCGACAGTGCGGTTCCAACCCTCTCTCACCCGAATAAAAGTTCACAGCCGGGCGCCCGTAACCGCCCAGCCAACTCACTCGGTGAATACTTAACCGTATAGGATGGTTGCATGATGGGTCAAGGCGTCAAGCTCTCATTGCAACGGTGGCATCGGAAGGTCTTGGAACATCCTCCGTACTCACCAGACATGAGTCCTTGTAACTTCGACCTGTTTCCGATGTTGAAGGAACATCTCCGAGGCAGCCGATGCCTTGACGTGCCATCTGTTCTCCGCGCACTAGGGCGCTCCCTCTCTGTCATCAACAGAGATCGCCCCACCTGCCAACGGTCCCCAACGGCTTCCCGACCTTTCGCAAAAGGTAGTAGACTTTGCGGTTGATCACACTGAAGTAATACAATGCTATGATTGTACGTGTTAGTTCATTAAATATTGCGTTTCATTAATGTTGCCGCTACTTTATTACAGCCCTCGTAAATGCACATAAACACATTCCAAGACATTAAATTCAGCTTCAGACGCAGAGAAAAGAAAAATACAAGCTATGTTTTTATGTTATTTAATAAATAAATAAATAAATAAATAAATAAATAAATAAATAAATAAATAAATAAATAAATAAATAAATAAATAAATAAATAAATAAATAAATAAATAAATAAATAAATAAATAAATAAATAAATAAATAAATCCGTCAATCAATCATCTGCATTTATGCCAGTCGTCTAAGTGGCAGATTCCCATTTGTTGTCTACCTAGCATTTTCTTAAATAATTGCAAAGAATTTGGAAATTTATTGAACATCTCCCTTGGTAAATTATTCCATTCCCTAAGTCCTCTTCCTATAATAAATATTTGCCCCAGTTTGTCCTCATATTGTGATCTTTACTACTTAAAGAACACTTAACCTTATTCGTTAATTCATATCATTCCCCGCCATCTCTCCACCGACAGCTCGGTACATACCACTTAGTCGAGCAGCTCGTCTCTTTTGTCCAAAGTCTTCCCAGCCCTTAGTTTGTACCATTTTCGGAAATCACACAAAACAAATCACGCTGTTTCTAGTTCTCGAATCACGTTATTCTAGTGAGGGCCCCATACACTACAATCATACTCTAATTGTGGTTTTAACAGAGACTTCCTATGCCGTCTCCTTTAAATCGTTACCACAACCTATAAATACCCCCATTATCGCATGAAGAGATCTGTAACCTTAATTTACAATCACGTTTATGTGATTACCCGCAGTGAAGATCTTCCCTGATATTAACGCACAGGAACAGAGTGATCAATGCAATGATTAAAATTTTTCTTTTTGGTTGAACTCAAAACCTGACTTTTTACCATCAGACCATTGACTGCTGTCCACCTGACAGCATTGCTGAGGTTTTTTGTCATTCTCGCACAATCCTGTAAGGTACTGAAGGCCGAAGTGTGGAAATTACAAAGCTGTTGTATTAATTTAAAATTCTGTAATATCTGAAGCCCTATATTTTAAGTTTAGACTCACAATCAGTTAATTAATAACTGTTAGATTCTTCAGTCTGCCGAAATTAATTTTGAATAAATACATTTATAAACTATATGAAAAAGAAGACATTTGATAACATAATTATATCTGAAGAAGAAAAGATTTTTTGGCAAAATTACAGAAAAATAATAATTATTTTAATTTAAAAATGAAGTTGTTAAAACTTGAAGTTGCTTGTTGAAATCTGAGGTATTAAGGAAATGTAACAGTGATTCAGAAAATATTACCTTATTGGGATATTGCAGGCTTTTTTTTCTCGTGGTATAGTTTGATCCATTCTTGACTTAACTGTACTAATAACTATGCTATCAATACATAATTTTCTAGGTTTACCATTCATTTAGATGTGTCGTGTATACTCTAGCCTGGGTAACAGTCCTGCTATAAGATTTGCACACACATATTAGGGGCCCGGCTTATTGGCACCTCTAGAATTCATGCTACTCTCACTACATTACGGAAGAGCGGGTAGCTTCCTACTGGCCAAAGTATAGTCGTAATATTGGAAGAAGATTTCTGACAGATCTTAGAGGGCGGATCCATTTACTGTCTGCCTGTGTGAGGAGAAGGGAGGAGGAACACGGTTGCCATGGAAATGATACTGTTGGCCGGCTCTTGTTGATTGGAGTTGCCAAACCTCTCACTTCTGAACACAGCGGTCTGAACGAATGAACAATTGAGGCGGAAGCGAAGGGAAGCAGAAAGGAATACAGAAATGTGGCAACACCGTGCAATGCTCCTCTCTCCAGCCCTACCTGTCAAAACGCTTCTTTTAATATTATGGGTATAGTTAGAATTCGAACCTATTACTGTCTTATCATATAGGGGTTATTAGCAATATCATAGGCAAAACATTTGTACCCCTCTAGTCATTTCCAAGTAAACCCCGTTGATAAACGCTACTTTAGAGGGACTGGAAAGGCTTTACTGACGGTAAACAGAAGAAGTAGAAGCTTCACTAAAATTAAGAGAATTATTTTCCCCACACATTTGCATCAAGATGAGTTTGAAATTCATTTAACAAAACCGAAAGCAAGACTCCCACACGCAGTATATTTTTCAATTATTCTATTCGCATATGGATTAATTCAGTTTTGTTTTATTGCACGGAAAGTAAAACAAATTATGTTTCATGGAAAGAAAGGAGAGAGAGAGAGAGAGAGAGAGAGAGAGAGAGAGAGAGACTGAAATACCGAGTAAATTAAAAAAAAAAGAGAGATCCACACCCACGTTCCAGTCCGACAGTGGGATGGTAATTGGAAAGCTGAATAGAACGATACAGCACAATACCGTTGTAGAGTAATTATATATGAAATTTACAGCAGGCTCCTATTACAGACTAATTTCAGTGTAACTAATCGATCAATTGTCTATCTCCGATGTGATGTAGGCTAGACTTCTAAAAGAACAGGATAATTTTGTGACACACTCAGCAAGGTAACCCAGGATTTAACCATGGCGTGGTCCTTGTTTGAGATCCACGTAAAGTCGCGTCGCAGGCATGGGAAGCTGAAAACCACAGGTGGTACTGGCTGTGTATCCATGATGTGGCATCTTGATAGGTGGTTATCCCGTAATCTGTGCGGTGGGGCAGGAAATTTGCATGGCTTTATAGCTGCATTTAATTTTGTTTTAATTAATTATTTTTTCATGGTCTGTTTATTAATCTACAGCAGGGGTTGCCAGACTTTCAGAATGGTGTACAACTAAACTGACAATCATGTATTCGCTGTATCGCTAACACCGCACGTTGTTTTTAGAACTTAAATTTAAAATCCCACTATTTTATTTAGTAACTAGTGATTATAAACTTAATTACTAAAATTGATTTTTCTTATTTTCGACTTTGGCCACGGAAAGTAACACTGTACATTCATTCTGATCCTTATTTTATTGTATTGAAATAGTTCTTTATCCTTTAAATTCGCTGTTTCCTCTCTTGTGTCCAGATGTTATTACCTTTCCTCTTCTTCTTCCCCTGGAAACTTTTGTATCATTCTTCAATTATTCTGTTCGCATATGGATTAATTCCGTATTTCTTGCATTATATCGTCTGTTATTCCAATATTCGTCATATCTTTTTTTTTACTTCTTGAATCCACTGTTTGCACTTCTTACTCATGGAAACATGGTTAAACATTCATTTTGCCAATCTGCTGTCATTCATTCTCATTATGTAACCAAAAAAAATTCTACTCTTTCTGATCTTGTCTGACACGGATTCATTTTCTTCGTCCCTGTATAGATATTTATTCCTCCTATGTCCAAACTCCCCTTCCTCCGTTTTCAATGGTCTCAAGATTTTCTCCAATATTTTCCTTTCCCCTTTTTCTCTCTCTTCTATTTCACCGGTTTTAATAGAGAACAAGCATTCTGTGGCATACTGACTCCCTGGTGTTGGGGGTGGTTGTGATTACTGTTTTAAGAGGAAGTACAACTAGGCAACGATCCTCTGTATAACACTCATGAGAGAAAAAACTCGAAAGGGATCCGCCACTTCGAAAACTGAAGGTATCGGCCATAGAAAGACAAGGTCCACGAAGGGTGTGAAAATGAAAGACTCCCTAGCCCTCGGAAACCTAATAGCGTCGGGGTCGGAAAAGAACAAGAGTTGACTAAGGGAGGTCTGATAGGACAGATGAAAGTGAGGAGCCTGGAAAAAGTCAGTGGAAGCAATGCCAGGCTTAAGATAAGGGATCCGTGGTCGCCAGCCCACGCTACGAAGTTCAGAGCCCTTGGGGCCCTTCTTAGTCGCCTCTTACGATAGGCAGGGGATACCATGGGTGTAATTCTACCGTCCCCACCCACAGGGGGCACAGAATCTCTGGTTTGATTACTGTGCTGTAGCGTTTCATTTTAGTTTTCCTTGAGATATTCTTTTTTTTCTTCTGCAATTTGCTTTACGTGGCACCGACACAGATATATTCTATGGCGATGATGGGACAAGGAAGGGCTAGGAGGAGGAAGGAAGCGGCCGTGGCCTTAATTAAGGTACATCCCCAAGCATTTGTCTAGAGTGAAAGTGGGAAACCACGGGAAAACATCTTCAGGGCTGCTGACAGTGGGATTCTAACCCACTATCACCGGAATGCAACCTGATAGCTACGCAGTCACTGGATCGGTATTCTTCTTATTGTAGGTATCTTTAATCAGTTAGTATGTTAGTTCCAGTTTTCTTGTTCCTGATCTGTTCGCTTCCTTTTCGAGTCCATTAATCTTAATTATTTCGTCTAGGTATTTAAATTTATTAACCTTGTTGATTTCCTGTATTCCATTTTTGGTGCTGCGGGTGAAACTCTAATTTAGATCACGAATGAAATGGCGTATGGATTTTAGTGCCGGGAGTGTCCGAGGACAAGTTCGGCTAGCCAAATACAGGTCTTTCGATTTGACTCCCGTAGGCGACTTGCACCTCATGATGAGGATGAAATAATGATGAAGCCAACACATAAACTCAGCCTCCGTGCCAGCGAAATTAACCAATCATGGTTAAAATTCCCGACCCTGCCTGGAATCGAACCCGGGATCCCTGTGACCAAAGGCCAGCACGCTAACCATTTAGCCATGGAGCCGGAAAATCCTAATATTTCTTTCAGAAAGTTCATATGTTCTAAGGCAGTGTTTATACTTCTAGAGAGGATTTCTATGTCATCAACGAAAGCCAAACCGTTTACACCAAGCCCTTTGTGGTTTGAGTCTTGCCTTATCTCATGATGGAGTCCCCATTTTTTTAGTTTTTCTTCCCATACTATATACCTTTTCCTGGGCCCTACTGAAAAGAATCGGGGAAAGTCCATCTGCCTGCCTGACACCGGTCCTGGACCTTGTGTCAGTGAAAATGTAGCTAACTATATTGGCTGATTTTGTGTCATTGGAATAAATGGGAAAGGTCAGATTTAAGAAATCCCGAAGAGAGAAAGAAAAATGATTATAAAAATTCTAGGCTCAAATATAAAAAGCGGAGAGGAGACTCAAATCTAACAAAGAATTGTATCAAAGAACAGAAGGAGTGGTTGAATTCTTCAGAAAGAGGAAGATAGACCTAAAATGGTTTAGATATGTGAAGTTGGAATTGACTAAGATGGGGGGAGGCTGTTACGGAAGAGGACAAAATGGGCAGAAATAAATTTAAATAACTCGTCAAGAAGTTCCGTGGTTTCCAGGAAACTGGGGAAACACTAGTGAGAGAAAGGAAGGTCCTATAGAGAAGAATAGAAGAAGGAAGTAGGAGAAAGGAGGGAAGGATACTGGCAGAGAGAGAGAGAGAGAGAGAGAGAGAGAGAGAGAGAGAGAGAGAGAGAGCAGAATATGTTAAAAATAATGCAAAGATTGTCAAGCGTGGTCAATAGATGATCGAAACGAAATAATATAATAATAATGTGCTGAAAAAGTTGGGATATAAATTTAATTTGAGGAAACTAAGTTCATTTGTACTAGATTCAATATTTAGAAATTAAACACAAAATACGGGCAGATAAAACAGTTTCCACACATCAAATACCTTGGTGAAATTGTAGAACCAACAGGCTTAGAAAAGGAAGCACAGAAAGTTTGCCTAAGGGAACTCAAGAGAGCGTACTGGAGAACATGCGATATTTACAACAAAAAATGCACGTTCACAAAGATCAGGCACTACACTACTGTGAAGCGAAACTCTGGTATTCAATAGAAAAAGGGATCTAGAGAACTTTCTGAATGAACAACAAAAGATCATGAGAAAAATTATTGGTCCAGAAAGAAACTAAAGACGGATACAAACTGAAATCCCGTCAGTCAACAGAGAAACTATCCAAACTGACAGCAGATATTAGGGAATTAATATTGAAATTTCATGGACATGTTGAAGGACTCCCAACAACAAGATGATGACATACAGCAGAAAATTAAAGAGTACACCATGGATCCAGGAAGTCAAAAACGACTTGGAGAAAGCCCAGGAAGATGTATAAGCAGCCAGAAAATTAAGTTCTAAGGAGACCAGGAACCAAATGGACTGAAGAAAGGGAGAGAGTCCACGGAGAAAAAATGAAAGCCATATGGAAGACAAGAAAGACGAATCATAAAAGCACTGCGTGATCCAACGAGGGCTATACACAAATAATAATAATAATAATAATAATAATAATAATAATAATAATAATAATAATAATAATAATAATAATAATAATAATAATAATAATAATAATAATAATATCATCTACCCATGTTGCGTACCAGCAACCGAAGCCTCGTGTACCAGTTACTGGTACGCGTATCACAGTTTGGGAACACCCGATCTACAGGGACCATCAAACAAAAGTTTACGACGAATAGATGGAATGGACAGGTTGTATATTCCCCCTTCTCATGGGACGATTTAGGAGCTACGTGGCAGGACATTCCGTATGTCTTTATTTCCCTCTTTTTCCCTCTCTCCCTCTCTCTTTTTTTCCTATCAATTTATTGTAAGATATGTTTCATCCTACTCTTCCACCGGCTAGATCTCAGAAGGTTGTACAGCACCACACACCTTGCAGACGATATTGCACTGGAAAGACACACACACAAACCGAACACGATTTGGAGATCTGTTCCGAACTATTGGACAATTTGCTCAACGAAAAATGTAAACTGAAAATAAATCCGAATAACATGAAAGTAATCAAATGTACCACATACGGAAAAGGAAAGACAGGAGTCAGGTTGAGTGGGGAAAATCTGCCGGAGGTGAAAATTTTCCCTTACCTTGGCAGCTTAATTTCATCTGATGGAAAGGCTGAAAAGGAGTTAAGAAGCAGAACAACAAAAGACAAGGAAGCCTTCTATAAGAAAACATCATTGCTGACATCTAAGGCAACAAGCAGGGATGTTCGCAAGCAATATATTAATTTTTTTTTATGGAGTGTTGGTCTGTATGGGTCAGAAAGCTGAACTCTGATGGAGAGGCGCCCCATTCTAAAATACCCTGGACCAATAGGGTAAGCAATGAGTGGTTCTGAAAAGTTTGAATGAAAAACATCAGCTGGTAAAAAATTAGAAAGCAGAAGGAATGGATTCATTGGTAAACTGTTAAGAACCGTGCACCAATCTGAAAGAGTGAAGGTTGGAGGCCAGAAGAAGAGGAAGACCACGAAAAGAATTTACGATGGACATTAAAAGTGGACGGCCGTGTACAATTTGAAGGAAGTTAGCACGGGAGAGAATGCCTCTATCGTGAGAATGACAATGCATGTAAGGTTGAAGAGATAAAGAAGAAGACCTCGGCTGCGTATGTCGTAACATGTATAAAATGTCTTGCACAGTATATTGTTTCCTTAAGAGTTTTCTCCCTCCCCCTGTGGGTGCGGATATGTTTTTCGTAAGAGGTGATTGAAAGGGTAACTCCTACGTGCTCACAACTAGAGAGATCAGATTAACCATCTCGGGATCACGAACTGATTGTGACATTATTTCCGTTATTTTGTGTCTGGCATCTTTAGTTTCCGACCATATTTAATCTCTTCCTTTCTTTTGACGCCGACGCTATTAGGTTTGTGAGGCCTGGGAACTATTTCATATTTACACGCTTCGTGAATCTTTATTTTCTTTTACGATACCTTCATTCTTAGATGGGATAGACCTCTTCTTATGATTAGAATTAATTAAGAGGGCATATTGAAAAAAAAATGAAATGGAGTATGGCTTTTAGTGCCGGGCGTGTCCGAGGACAAGTTTGGCTCGCCAGGTGCAGGTCTTTTGATTTGACACCCGTAGGCAACCTGCGCGTCGTGATGGGGATGAAATGATGGATGAAGACGACACATACACCCAGCCCCCGTCCCAGCGAAATTAACCAATGATGGTTAAAATTCCCGACCCTGCCGGGAATCGAACCCGGGACCACTGGGACCAAAGGCCAGCACGCTAACCATTTAGCCATGCAGCCGGACAGAGGGCATATTAAACGATTACCATCAGTTATTAATCAGTAATCACTCACTATCACCTGCATTACCCCTGTCATGCATCACTGTCGGCGTATGCAATCCGCGCAACATGGACGTACGAATAGTTATCTACTCATTCTACCTCACGGCGATTACTTGCGAGATTTTTTTACCCAATCAGATCTAGGTAGTATTCATTACAATGTACGTAAATATGTTATCTTTGTTTATAATGATTACACTCACTTAATACGTCTTGAATTTTTATTCTTTACATATTCATGGACTTGTTTGTTTCGCCTTGTATGGTTCTAAATATCAGGGCTTATTGAAAGCAGCTTTCAGGGCATTCGTGGATCTAGAAAAGGCATTCGATAATGTTCATTGGACGGGGATATTTGCGTTTCTGAAGGTGATAAAGAAGGATTATATAAAATCTGTACGAAAATCAGTCTGTGATGGGCTATGAAAAAAGAACCAGTAATTCAGAAAGGAGTAAGGAGAGGCTGCAGTTTGTTCCCTCTCCTTTACAATGTTTATATACAGCAGGCGGTAAAGGAAATCAAGGAGGGACTTGGAAAGAGATTCACAATGTAAGGAGAGGAAACCAAAACTCTGAGATTTGTCGATGATATCGTTATTTTATTTGAGTCTGAAGATGACCTGGAGAAACTGCTGAATGGTATATGGACAGAGTCTTGGAGAAGGCGTACAAAATGAAAATAAATAAATCCGAAACAAAAGTAAGGGAGTGCAGTTGAACGAAGTCAGGTGATGCAAGAAATATTACATGAGGAGATGAAGTCTTAGTTGAAGTAGATGTATATTGCTACTTCGTTAGTAAAATAACTAACGATGGCTGAAATAAGGAGGACATAAAATGCAGACTAGAAAAAAAGAGGCCCTCCTTAAAGAAAAGAAACCACTTTTTCCTTTGCGATAAAAACAACAAAAACCATAGCGCAACAACTCCGAAGGGCCAAAGCCTATTAAGCGACCGCTGCTCAGCCAGAAAGATTATATGGTGTCGTGTGGTCAGCACGACGAATTATCTCGGCCGTTATTCTTAGCTTTCTAGACCGTGTTTGCGAAAATCAAATGATCATAAATAAGTCTCCCGGTTATGGCCATCCATTAATGCTTGCTAATTTCAGATGACAACCAACCATAAGACATAGGTAAACGTTGTCTGACCATTCATCCATACCTTACATCACTGCCTGCACGGTTGCTATGGTTACACTTCCGACACACATTTTGTCACGTTACGTTAAACACGTTTTCCGATGACCCGTAGATATAAGATATATTTATGTCTAAAGAGATTTGCTCACTTTAAACATAGATATAGGAATTAGAAAGATGTTTTAGAAGACTTTCGTCTGGAGAGTGACACTGTATGGAAGTGAACAATACCTAACTCAGAAGGGAAGAGAATATAAACTTTTGAAATGTGGTGTTACAGAAGAATGCTGAAGGCGATATGAGTAGATATAATCAAGAATGACCAGGCGAGTTGGCCGTGCGTGTAGAGGCGCGCGGCTGTGAGCTTGCATCCGGGAGATAGTAGGTTCGAATCCCACTATCGGCAGCCCTGAAGATGGTTTTCCGTGGTTTCCCATTTTCACACCAGGCAAATGCTGGGGCTGTACCTTAATTAAGGCCACGGCCGCTTCCTTCCAACTCCTAGGCCTTTCCTATCCCATCGTCGCCATAAGACCCATCTGTGTCGGTGCGACGTAAAGCCCCTAGCAAAAAAAAATCAAGAATGAAGCGATACTGAATCGAATTGGTGAGAGGATATCGATTTGGCTAAATTTGACCAGAAGATGATTTCTTGACTAACAGCGCAGTAGATTACATAAACAATCTAGATGTTAGTGTTTGTTTAGAGGCTCTCGCCATTTTCTTTCTGTCTGTTTTACGTAGCACCGACTTGGAGAGGTTTCATGCTGGAGTGGAGACAAAACAGGACTTCATTAAGATGTTCGAAATTTTAAATTCCTTCGTATTTATGCAGTTTTTTTTACAAGTTGCTCTACGTCGCACAGAGACATACAGGTCTTATGGCGACAATGGGAAAGGACAGGGCTACGAGTGAGAAGGAACCGGCCGTGGCATTTAATTGCCTGGTTTGAAAATGGGAAACCACGGGAAACCATATTCAGAGTTGCCGACCGTGGATCTCCCTAATACTGGATACTGGACGCACTTAAGCGACTGCAGCTATCGAGCTCGGTTTAGACAGAAATAAACAAATATTTCCAAATATTGAGTGTGACTTGATAGAATATGATGTTCTTTTAAGAATGAGACATATCATTCTTTGTTTAAATAGTGTGTATTCCTTGTTTATCCCCTCAGCGACGGGGAACATTTGAGTGCTGCTTTACCCAGCGTGCGAAGGTGATTCAGTTGCGAGCACTAAGAAAATGCAGTGATGTCTTTAAAAATTCACTGTTACAACCGTTTAGCTCAGATTATTTCCAAGTGTTTACAGTAGAGACCCAAAAGGATGTAGTTTGTATTCAGTAACTTTATATTTACCTTTTAGTGCAGTAAGGAGAAGAGGTCCGCCTCTGTGGTGTAGTGGTTAGCGTGATTAGCTGCCACCCCCGGAGGTCCGGGTTCGATTCCCGGCTCTGCCACGAAATTTGAAAAGTGGTACGAGAGCTGGAACGGGGTCCACTCAGCCTCGGGAGGTCAACTGAGTCGAGGTGGGTTCGATTCCCTCCTCAGCCATCCTGGAAGTGGTTTTCCGTGGTTTCCCACTTCTCCTCCAGGCAAATGCCGGGATGGTACCTAACTTAAGGCCACGGCCGCTTCCTTCCCTCTTCCTTGCCTATCTCTTCCAATCTTCCCATCCCTCCACAAGGCCCCTGTTCAGCATAGCAGGTGAGGCCGCCTGGGCGAGGTACTGGTCATACTCCCCAGTTGTATCCCCCGACCAAGAGTCTGAAGCTCCAGGACACTGCCCTTGAGGCGGTAGAGGTGGGATCCCTCGCTAAGTCCGAGGGAAAACCGAACCTGGAGGGTAAACAGATGATGATGATGATGAAGGAGAAGAGACCTACATTTTGCATGAAATGAAAGTGACGTTCTTTATTTGCGTGGATTGTCTCTCAATGCAATGAAAATTAGGGTAATCGTTGCCTTGCGAACTTTAAGAAGAAGAACCGTGAACAATAGTTCAGAGATTAATTTAGCATACATCTCATTAGTTCATGAGAAAGAGAGGATATATTTTGGCGTGTCATGTCGTCCATTACTTGGCCATGTCCTACCGTTCCTTATGTTATGCGTCCACTCTTGCTTTGCTCAGTTCAGTCTGGTGTAGTGCTGTTTATCATCTGATTTATTGAAACTTAATTACTTCCCTTTCATTCAAAATGCACCGTGCCATGCTTCTGCGCCACGCAATATCGTATTTCAAACTGACAGCGAGTCAAGTAATTACCAGTTGTAAGGGGTTACAAGGCGTTCAAATTTTTTTTGCACCGACGATGGGATAGGAAAGTGATAGGAGTGGGAAGTAAGCGGCCTTGGCCTTAATTAAGGTACAGACCCAGCATTTGCCTGGTGTGAAAATGGGAAACCACAGAAAACCATCTTCAGGGCTCGAACCCACTATCTCCCAGATGCAAGCTCACAGCTGCGCGCATCTAACCGCACGGCCAAATTACCTGGTGTTGAAAGAATTTTAGAAATCCAACCAGATGATGTCAACATTCATATCAGTGAAGAGATGGCGATTTATACTATCAATATACATATGGAAACATGCTGTAATGAAATATACATCCGCTAGACTGCAGCAGAAATCTAAGCCTACATGTTCTCAAGCAGAAAGAGGTCAGACTATTTCAAACACTTTAAAAAGAAAAAAACACCACACTGATTTGGACTGATTCATACATACAAGGATGGCAGAGATCTTCTCCTTCAAATATATACCATTTCCATCTCGACAACTGTAAAACTTTAAAAGCTGGAACAAAATGTAATTAGGCCTGCAGAAGTCTACACCACGCAAGGAGATCGGTGTCAAGGGGTTAAGAGTGTTTTTTACAGGTACAGTATATCATAGTGTAATATTGATATTGAACTTGTGGGTTTGGCAGAATGGAATGCTTTTGAATTACATTTAAATGAGGGGACACTGGGAAGTGTGGCTTCCTTGTTAAAATGTCTTGTAATATGCATTGCGCAGCATCAATAACAGACACTGCCAGTTATAACATAAATATTGTGAAGTTATATTCAATAAAATGTGCATTAGATCTGTTCAAACAGAGCTCAATGTAGTGACATTACGTTTCAGGCAGCTGAGGGATATATTATTATAGCAAGCGGAACCGTGTCCTAACTTTGTAAGCGTTATTCATGCGAGCGTTGCAGCCGACCATGGTTTACTGTTATAGGAGGCTTAGCAAATTATGTAGCGTGATATTATAACAAGGCTATGTCATTCAAAACGGACAGGAAGTTTGATAGGCTATGTATGGTGTGAGGGTACTGAGGGTACAACAATGCTCACTGATAAAACAGACCAACCTGTGCTAGTGCACTGGAGTGGCATTCAATTCTGATAACATTACCCGGTATGGTGTAGGGTTACCGACTGTAACGAGCATTGGAAGGGTATAAAGTAAGAATATCATCATTAAGGCCCGAATTTTATGCAGTAACAGGTTAGACTGCAAACTAATTTGGTTAGCAGGAAGTGTCGGCCACCCACTCTTCCATAATGTAGCAAGAGTAACATAAATTATAGGGGTTCTGATGGGCCGTACCCCTAATGTTTATGCAAACCCCGTAGCACAGTCGTTGTGAAGGTAGTCTATACTCGTTACTCGCTTCAGGAAGTTTGCATTCTAACCTATTAATGCATAAAAATCCGGGCTCTAATCATCATATAGATGGTTTAAAACCCGAGAACTGGCAATGTTAATTCCTGTGGTGGCAGTCATATCTGACAATTTTACTTGTATAAATAAAATTCAGAATATCCGCAAGATATGAAATCAATCTACGAAGTTTTATTTATGTACGTAAAGCTAATACACTGAAGACTGTCGTGGTAAAACGAAATTACATAAATGTTTTGACTAGAAAAATGTACAGACTGCTGAAAAAGTGTAATTCCTAAATTCAAAATAATAATACAACTTTCAATCATATGCAAAGAAAACTGGAACATGTCACAAACAAGCTGAGATATACAGATTGTCAATAATGTATCTATAATGTACTAGAAAAAGTTTCATCATTCTGAGAGGAATATTCTTGAAAATATTAGGAAATATGTATTGGCATGCAATCATTGGAGGTGCGCCCTTAGACCACGTAGTTATTAATTTGTTTATTTATTCATTTATTTATTATGCCTTTGTAGGTGGCGATGTTAGGGCTCTTGGCCCTCTCTTAAACTTAACCACTGTAGTGATACATCATATAGAGCAAAGTTTGAGTACATAATATTACATAGTAAATAATAACCTAACAAAAATTTACATTACACTTTTCTAACTCACATTCATTCGATCTTCCAGTCATACAAGTTAGTCATCTGCATTCAGAAGGTAGTCTCGGCAAGCTGTATTAAATTTAAGTAATCTGAGGTGGAATTTCTGACACTGACAGGCAGGGAATTCCAAAGTCTAGAACCCGCCACAACAAAGGAATTGTTGTACATAGAGGATCGGCGAACATGAATAGAAAGTGAGGAACCTGAGCGGGTATTACCGCTGTGGAAGGAGGACAAATACTTAAGCTGGGATGAAATGTATAGTGATCTGTCTTCAGAGAGCAGTCTGTATATCTGTATCAGTATGTGATACATTCGTCGTTTGTCAGGTTTCAGCCATGAAATTCTGAAAACATTACCAGGTATGGTGTAGGGTTACCGACTGTAACGAACATTGGACAGCTATAAAGTAAGAATACCATGATAAGTTACTTTAGGGAGGGTCATCATCACTTCCACTTTCCGATGTTCGACGCTAAGAAACAGCAGATATACATTCGAAATATGACTCTGAGTCTGTCGGTTCATTCCCAGTAACCTCAGTCAGAACAGTTACTCTCATCTTCCAACAAATTTTTCACTATTTCATGGAAATTTTTCGTAAATAAGTGATGATGATTATGCTTGTTGTTTAAGGGGGCCTAACGTCCAGATCATCAGCCTCCGTAAAGAAGTGAAGATGGCATATAGACACGCACTGTACTAAAGTGTATATAATAAATCAAATAACAGTACACATACAAAAGTAAATAACTCGCACCGAATGGAAAAACTATGAAATAAGATGAGATTAAATAGCAAAGGGGAGCCCGTGTATGTTTGTCTAAAGAGGTTGTAAATATGAATGAAACTGAAGTCACGGCTGCTGCTAAAATCGAGAACGACAATAAGTAGACTGTCATGACATCTGTTGAAGAAATGAGGGAATTACGAGAAGAAATACGAACATGTTCGAATATTCGACAGTGCCGTTACAGCAGGGACCAAAGTGCATTAATTATTTTTAGTTTGCGTTTTCATGATGAAGAACACTCGTACGTATTGTGGTTTATCATGGAATATTTTTAGTGAATACTATTCTAATCTTCTAACATTCAACGATTGATCATTTCTGCCTACTGGCCATGGGTACGTACTGCAAAGCGCAAGTATACTTGAAAGACCGTTGGTCTGTAATGCCTCTGAGGTTACGCCAGAGGTATTCCTGAAGCCTGTGGTAACTAGACGGGGAGGGTCCAAGGAAAATAAACGGTGCTTGGTACACGTGGATGTTGACGTGGTGGTAAGAGTAACTTCGGATGTCGGGCAGTTTTGCCGTCTGTTACGTAAAAAACCCAGAAAACATCACTGGTATATGTGTTAGATTTACTGTGACGTTGAATAGGCGATAGAGAAAATTCACTATTGAGGTTGAAAATAAAAATAATCCACAGCCTGTTTCCAGTAATTTGACCGGGTCAGGGTTGGAATGAATAAAACCCCCATCTAGGAGCGAGGATAGGAATTGTGCCGGCTACCGAAGCCTGTCGCACTCCTCTGGGGCAATGATTAATGACTGACAGATGAAATGAAATGATATTGGAGAGGTAGGTAAGGGTTATTCTGCCCGAAGGCAGGTCCGAACCTCCGCAGACGCGTTCCTGAGCCGGAGTTTACGTGCGGTAGGGTGGCCAGTTCCTTTCCGCTCCTCCATTCCCTTACCTCCCACCAACAGCGCGTGGCAACCCATCCAACTCCTGACCACGCCCATTGTTGCTTAACTTCGGAGATCTCACGGGATCCGGTGTTTCAACACGACTACGGCCGTTGGCCATATTGGAGAGTGTTGCTGGAATAAAATATGACACGGAAAACTGGAGTACCTGGAGAAAAACCTGTCCCGCCTCCGCTTTGTCCAGCACAAGTCTCAAATGGAGTGACCTGGATTTGAAGCACGGAACCCAGGGGTGAGAGGCAGATGCGCTGCCGCCTGAGACACGTAGACTCTTACTATTGAGGTTAGTAGTAGTAAATACTGCATAAAAATGCGCCAGAACTCCAACGACCTCATATGGGATCCTCATGCACGAGATGGCTAAAGTGAGCCAAGTGATTTTTTTAAAAACAGAGCCAGTCAGTCAGCAGTTACCTGTCCGGCTCCATGGCTAAATGGTTAGCCTTTGGTCCAAAGGGTCCCGGGTTCATTCCCGGCCGGGTCGGCGATTTTAACCTTTATTGGTTAATTCCAGTGGTTCGGAGGGCTGGGTGTGTGTGGCGAATTCAGTATTAGACATCATCCTAGGTAGGGCCCTCATCTTCACAGACACGCAGGTCGCCTAATAGGCCGTCTACGAGAAAAAGACCCGCACCAGGCCTCTCCGGAGGCCATACGCCATTATATTATTACCACTTATATGTTGCCCAAGTGGCAGATTCCCTATCAGTTGTTTACTTATTCTTTTCTTAAATGATTTAGATATTTATCGAACATTTCCCTTGATCAGTTATTCCATTCCCTAATTCCTTTTCCTATACAGAAATATTTGCCCCAATTATTGTCCCTTTGATTTCCAAATTTATCTTCCTACCATTAAAAGTTCCACTCAAGCTTATTTGTCTACTAAAGTTATTCTTATGCCACCTCTCTACTGATAGCCTGGAACATAGCGCTTAGTCGAGCATCTCGTCTCCTTACTCCCAAGTCTTCCCAGCCGAAAGTTTGCAACATTTTCGTAAGACTACTGTTTCATCGGAAATCACTCAGAACAAATCGGGCTGCTTTCCTTCGGATATTTTCCAGTTCTGGTAACAAGTAATGCACTGGTATACCATTCTCTATTCGCGGTGTTACCAGAGGCTAATATACGTAGGCAAGCCAATACGTATCTTAAATTTTGCTCTAATTGTCTTTAGGTTGGCTCTATGGCACTGTGTGTTCACCAGCCGCTAGATGGCACCGTTGTCTACGTCTGTGGTAGGTTTCAGCGTTATCAGATCAGTACAGCTTGCGCTGTGTCGACACGAAGATGGCCGCGCTACTCTCTGTTTGCACCAAGGAAGACCAGCGTTGTGGTCTGAAGATGTACCAGGAGCGGAAATTCATAGAAGACTTTCAGCACAATGCGGGGACAACGTTTTGCCACAGCGAAGTGTTTACCAGTGGATTGATCAGTTCAAAAGGATGAGGAAAGTTCCGGGCGTCCATCTGCAGACGTAACTGATGCTAATATTGAACGAATGCCTGATATGATCCTGAATAACAGACGAGTGACTGTTGATGACATGCACATTAGCCATGGTTCTGCATATGAAATCATGCCTAACAGGCTTGATTTTCACAAAGTCTCTTCGAGATGGGTTACAAAGAAGCATCCTGCATACGGTACTGATCTCGCCCCGTCGGATTGCCATTTGTTTGGTCCACTTAAAATGCTCTAAGAGGCCGTCGATTCAGCTCCGATCAACAGGAAAAGGAAGTGGTGCATAAGTGTCTTGCTGCGCAACCAAAAAACGGGTTTTGCAGAGGCTATCACAAAGATTCTGAAACGGTGGACCATGTTCATTGAAAAGCAGGGTTACTATGTTGACAAATGTAATAAATTCATTTTGTAATAAATTATAAAAATTGATTGCAAATACGTATAGACTTGCCGTCGTACATTCACATTTACATCCTTACTACAACCCCTAAATAAGCTCAAGAGTTGATGACTCCAAACGAAAGCTTAAAGCACGCTACTTCTTTTGACAAAAGGAACCATCCGGTATTTGTACTCCTCTTTTAAGGAGATTTTTTTGTGGCATAAGGTTGGTAGTATAATGTTTCACAATCCAAAGGGAACTATCTAAGAAAGAAAATGCCTTCTTCATTGCATTTCGTCTATATTGTACCCTAAGGGGCGAGGTACCAATATAGAATAGCAGAATAATCTCAAAAATATTCTAAAATTCGTCTCGCCAGTGCGTCACTACTTTTATGAGGAATGACAAGCAACATCAGGAGGAAATGTTGGAAATGACCTCCTTCTTCCTATAGACACAGCCATACCCGTCGCTCCATGCTTCCAGCAGTTTGCAGCAATATTTACTCATCTATTCCATTGATTTCAGTCATGATATTGGTCTACATATCTTCAGTTGCTCATGGTCGACTTTGATATACTTTATCATTGGGATAAGACCTCAGAAAATAATCTGGTGTCCTTAAGTCCGGCGATCTTTGTTATCATATACAATTTCATACACAACTTAAGTGTTTCCAGTGCTTAACACTACAGCTTACAGTACTGTAGATTGAACTTACTACTAGCTTAAAATTACAAGTGATAATAATGTACAATTAAAATACAGGTTATTACTAAAAACAACAACAACAACAACAACAACAAATACAACAACATGAGTACAACCAACAATTCCCTGGAAAGAGAATACTACAAGAAATTCTAAATCAAGCAGAAAATCACAAATTCAGTGCCCGTAATTTACAACTCTTACTTTTCACTTTACACTAGCACTGATGTTGTTCTTAAATGACTTGATACCGGAAGGGAATGTATCAAAGACTGCAGCAGGTAATTTATTCCAATCCCTTATGGTCCTGTTAACGAAGGAAAACTTGCCCACATCCATAAGTCCTAATTTTATGTTTGTTATCATTTCTCAATAAGTAGGAGGGAGGTTCCAACGTATTCCTAATACTACTCCAGGCAGTCCTTCCCGTATATCTCTTATAAAGACTACATAGGCGAGTAGTTCTTCTAGTTCAAGACTTTCGCAATTAATGGTATTCCTCCTATTCCCGGTTACGACACGCATCGCTTTCCTTTGAACTTTTTGGCCGCCACTAATTGTTGTTGATGACGATTATGATTATATTGTTGTTTAAATGGGCCTAACATCTAGGTCATCAGCCGCTAATGGTACGAAATGAAACGAAATGTAATGACAATTAAAAAGTCCAAAAGCATCCACTGACCAGAATTCAAAACATAGTGACGAAGAATGAATGGATGGATATGAATTTAAAACAATCAGTGGATCCGTCCCGTAATGCCCCATATTCCCAGAAACTAGCGTTAAACAATAGTATTACTGACCAAGGGACTGCTTCTAAAGCACAATCCTGAATCGATGATGCTTGTAGACTAAAGGGGTCCAAATTCCTGGTCATCGGCCCCTCATAATGGTACTTATCGCTAGGAAAGTCGAACCATGTTATTTGTAATGTTCCGGTACTAATAAAAAGTAGCATAGACTCGCGGTATTCCACACATTATGGTACTACTCACAAGTATTGTACGTCGCACAAGTAACGCGGACCTATGGTGTTCCTCACATACTCCTGATGCAAACAAATAGGCGGAACACCTTGACTTTGCACGTGGACACAGACGTAGTTGATTGGAGAAGCAACCGTCGCACTAACTCGACTGTATGCGAGCTCGAAGCAAAGTAGCACGTCGCATTAATTTAATTTTATTACATTTAGAGAGTTTGGAAGAGTACGTAATCATATTAAAATATGGTTGTCATATATACCGGTATATAAATGCCTTTTTAAATATAAAACAGTGATTAAATAACGAGAAATGAAGGCACAAGGCGTGGTGTAATACAGGAAGTCTTCTCGAAGTGAGGGAAAGTCCCAAGCTGTACAGAGTGGAGATAAGGTGTTGCATCTTGCAGCAGCAGTCAGTGTCAGTATTGATAGTGAGAGAAATGGAGCAAGAGGTAGGACCATCGCGTGTAGTGAAGCACAAAAGAGGAAAACCGTTCAGAAGTGACCATAGGCAGTGCATTGTGAATGTAATCAACAAACCAAGTGAACAGAATCTAGTTTTAGTCATTTATTCAGAAGTTCAGATCTTCGCACTGTTGTCGTATGCGATGCGCAGCCCTGGACGTCCGAACAGGAGACATTGACGGGGTGGAGGTCAGTACTACACGCTCAGCGAATCACAACTCTTTCTTTGGCGGAGGCAAGGGGAAAAATGCTAAATGGACGAAACTGCTTCGAAAAGACTTAGAATTTTTTGAAATCAGATCCCAAAGATATATTAAACAGGGGTAAATTTAGAATGTTGATCAGAACATCCGACACTCTCCAGTCACTGTCAGCTAGACCATTGCGTCCTGGAGTGGGAGCGAAGTGGACTCAGGAAAGGAAAGCAACCCACAGTACAGATGAAGGAATACTGGGCTAAGAGGAAGGCTCACCAGAGTTAGGAACCACGTAGTCCAAGGTGAACAACGAAATGAGAAGAAGAAAATGAAATAATATGCAATGACTGACACGGGTATATGAATACACTAGAGATGAAGATGATAAGTGTGTTAAAGGGAAACGAGAAAAATGTGTGCGAGTCGGACTGGGAGGGGGGAAAGGACACACTTTTCTTTTCATTTTCATCTCGAGCCTATTCTTCTATCCTTCTCAGTCATTGCATTTCCTATTCTTTACTTCTTCTACCACATTCCTTCCCCCTCGTCTTCGATTCACCTGATGACATTGCGGTCTATTTCGCAATGCACCTATGTATTGACCAGCACACATGTTAATTGGAGTTTAGATGGCGTCGTCTCTTCCCACTCTGAAGGCTAGCGCATAGTGAGCCATCTGGTGACGAACGAGAGTACTACTGCAGTGGTTAAGGCAGGTCCAGAAGGAGAGAAAACTGTATCAAACAGTGCTCAGCTATCGGTCATCTGGTAATGGACCAAGAAAACGCAGCAACTGTAGAGGATGCGAGGTAAAAGAGAACATACACTAACAACTGTCATAAATGAAGTCTGAATGTTTAGACAGTAATAGGTTAGAATGCAAACCAACTTACCTGGTAGGAACTGTCGTCTACCCGCTCTTCTGTAGTGTAGTGAGGGTAACATAAGTTTTAGGGGTTCGAATCGGCTGGGACCCTACTGTTTATGCAAATCTCATAGCAGAACTGTTGTTCGGGTAGAGCATGCTTGTTATTTGCTTTAGTACGTTTGCATTCTAACCTATTACAGCCTATCCACGCTCTAATCATCAGTAAATGCGACTGTGTCTGTAAATATTTGTTACTTTTTATGTCTGCCATGGGATAAAACGGCATGTATAGACAAGTAAGTGATGGTGATGAAAAATTACGGGAAAATGGTTCTCAACTAACTTAATATTTTTTCCTCACTCATAACAGAGAACATATATAAATGGGAATATTTCTCTGCTGGCACTCGGAGTACGGCTGAACTGAAGGTAGAAATGAAACCTTGCCCCAAAGCTGTATATTTGCACGACACATCTGTGTGCTGTACATTTTAACGAGGGCGCGTGGGCGAGCTGGATCTCCCTTTCAAACAATTGCTACCCTACTCAAACTAACCCCAGCCAATCACGACTCTTCATTAGAGCTGGCACAAACAGCACCGTTTGATCAACTGCACAGAATCCCATTGCCATTCTAACAGGCAGCTCGGTTTATTTTTTGTTTCGCGCGAAGTAGAGATGGCCATTGCGAAAGCGAAATCCTTCAGCGTACTGGTTCATAAATAAATACGTATATCTACAATGATGCACCCGAGGCTATTACATAGGTAATACGTAAAAGGAAGAAGAGGAAGTAATTAAGTGAGACGTAAGAAAAATACAAAAAAGGAAGTAAAGGTTAAGTGAAAATAACATATGAGGGCGAATGAAAGGTGCAAGGAAGAAAGCCAAAATGTGAGAGCTATTGTTTTATAGTGAATCTAACACACGAACATTTTCGATAACAGGGAAGGGAGAAGGGATAACGGAGAGAGAGAGAGAGAGAGAGAGAAAGATGAAAAAGGAAATCTGGTATGGTACAAATCAACGAGAAAGAAAGAAGAAAAATAGAGGAAATAAGTGGTGGAAGACAGATAAGAAAGAAAGGGGAAGTTGAAAAAGAAGGAAAAATATCAAGAGATGATGAAAGATAGTGAAGGAGAAGGAAATGGAATATAAAAGGTTGGGAAGTGGAGAGAAAGTAGGAAAGGAGAAAAATAAATAAATAAACAAATAAATGCAAAAACACGATGGGATAAAGGAAGAAAGATTACAACGTAAGATATAAGGCAAACAATAAACATAAGTAAATGGAAGGATATAAATAATTCTGCGCGGGAACGCAATGTACGACGAAAGGATATTAAGACTCAAATAAAATTAAAAGGGATTCAAAAGATGGAGGAAATAAATGAAAGGGGAAATAGGAAATTGATGAATCAGGGGGGGGGGAAGAGAGAGAGAGAGAGAATAATTTGCTGAGATATAAAGCAAGAAAAAAGAAATAGAAGAAATGGAAGAAGTAAGTAGTGGATGGCAGATGAGAAAGAAAGGTGGCATTAAGAAAGAAGGAAGAATTATGATGAAATTATGAGAGTGGAGGACGATAAAGGGAATATAGAAGAATGGGGAAGTGCAGAGGATAAATTGAAAAAAATAAATATAGAAAAAAAAACAAGATGGAATAAAGAAAGAAAGACAGACAGATTACAACATCAGATATAAAGCAAGAAATAAATAAAGGAAAATAAGTGAGGGAGGATGAGCAGCACAAAGGAAGAACAGACGGGGTGCTTGTAATGGATGAACAAGATAAAGAAGGGGAAGTGATGAGGAAGGGCAGATGCAGGGAAGGAGAGAAAAACAAACACAGAAGGATAAAGAAAATACGGGAGAAAGAGAAAGGGAGAAAATTAGGAAACTAGGAGTAGTGTGGTGATGGTGGCAGGTCTTGATTTAAGAGATAAAAGAAAGTGATTATCAAACATTTATTATAGGAGAAGGACACTGAATGCTTCGAATTTTGACAGTATTGGCTATAGAAATGAATGTAAGGAAAATAAAAGCCTCCGCAGGTCCCGAAAACTTATAAAGTCGGTGTATACTACGAAAAATCAGAAACACAATATGAAGAAGTGGAGGCCACCACATTATCCGACCGCTTATCGCTTCAAATCTTATGAAACTAGGTGTTTTCCACATGGCTACGCTATGGGTGTTATTGGATCACTTCCTAACGAAGATATGCGTCGGCGTTCACATGTCTTGTCCTGTTGATTTTGCGGTGATGGTACTGTTCAGTCTTCATACGTTGCATGACCATGCTGCTCCTTATATGGGACACCCATGATAATCTCAACACAGGCCGATAGCACTCCATACGGCTTAAAAGCTTCGATCAAATGACCTGAGGGACATCAACACTGGCTTCTTACCACGGTGGATGTAGTTCAGATCTCGGCCAATGCATACCGCTTTAAAATGAGAATTTACGTCCCTTTGGTTCGTATTCTACCTAAGACTAAAGGTTCCTGTGCTATGATCAGGACCGGGCGAGTTGGCCGTGTGGTTAGGGGTGTGCATCTGTGAGCTTGCATTCGGGAGATAGTGGGTTCGAACCCCACTGTCGGCTGCCCTGAAGATGGTTTTCCGTGGTTTCCCATTTTCACACCAGGCAAATGCTGGGGATGAACTTTAATTAAGGCCATGGGCGCTCCCCCATTCCTAGGTCTTTCCTATCCCATCGTCGCCATAAGACCTATCTGTGTCAGTGCGACGTAAACCATATATCTATGATCAGGATATCAGCAATTATGTAAAACTGTAAGTTTGCTTGCCTTTTTCAGTCATTACGTCTAGTCTTCATGTATCTGCACTGTACATCAACACTAAGAAGACTCAATTAGTTTTAAACTACAAACGGTATTTCACATGCAGTTGAAAAACGTCGTGCCTTTTCAGTGCGAGTGCTGATTTCTTCAGTATGAATCATACATCTCTTATTTAGGCAGCATCGATTTTTCGTACCCTTTACAACCTGTTTTTGAGAGTCCTGTCTTCTCATGAAAACGAAAATCGTCGTTTTCATTAAGTTAAGTCGCACCTCCAAACGTTTGATTGACGATCTACCGTACTTGGTTTTCTAGCCGATGAAGTCGCTCTGCACTCTCTATCAATAACACTGTATCATCTACGTGCCCGACGTTGTTAATGGCTATTCTATTGGTTGAAGAACCGTCACTTAAAAACTGGAGTTTCGCTGAACAAATTGCTCAGAGTATACTATAAATAGTAGGGGAGACAGGATACACCCCTGGGGAACTCCTCTATAGATATAGAATGAACTTCGTATATGATATAGGGCCCGATGACCTTCGATGTTAGGCCCCTTAAAACAACAAGCATCATCATCATCGTCATCATCATCATCATCATCATCATCATCATCATCATCATCGTATATGATATTTTTCTCTCACTAGTGTTTTCCGTCTTTCGTACTCTTTTCTTTTCTTTACCAAGGGTAAGAATGTTTCCCCTTTCTCCTATGATTATTTTGATTAATATTTATTTTAGGAACTGATAATACGGTTACACTCCTTTAATAAATAATCACTACCATATTATCACGCTTATTAGTCATTAATTCTATTTCTTGCATGCTAATGCCAGATGAAAAATAAAGCCTGCAGAGTAATATTTAAAACTACCGATACTCTCTGTATTCATTACTTCTGTTACTCCTGTTATAATTAGACAGTTCCTTAGTCGGTCTCACGAGGCTGAGATAATACCGTTCCGGCCTTCATTCCAGCGTTAAAAAACTTAGACTGGCTGGAAACTGAACATGGGAGTGTCGCTTAAGAGGAGATAACGATGTCCCAACACGATGGGAGTGTCAAAAAGGGGAATTGAGGCAACGGCACGTGTTGTTCCCGGGCGGTCACCCATCCGAGTATTGACAACATCGAGTGTTGCTTAACTACGTGACCGGCATGGAACCGGCGTTTCAACATAGTATGGCCACTGGCATCACCTGCTGATGATATTATAATATACTTTGTAATGCCGTTATAAGTGGATTACAACTCTGTCAAATGCATGTATAATAAATAAATAAATAAATAAATAAATAAATAAATAAATAAATAAATAAATAAATAAATAAATAAATAAATAAATAAATAAATAAATAAATAAATACTAAGGATAGCTGTCTTTTTCGGAGCGAAACATTCGGGAAATAGTGGTTCGAATCGCGCTGTCGGCAACACTTGAGATGATTTTCCGTGGTTTCCTCTTTTCACACCGGGCAAATGCTGGGGCTGTACCTTAATTAAGGCCACGGCCACTACCTTTACTTATCCTAGTCCGTGCCCATCCTTCCATCGATGAAAACCTTCGATGTGGTAGTGCGAATTTAAACAAGTAGCAAAAAAAAAAAAAAAAAATCTCCGATTCAGCAATAAATGAGAGTTAGGCAACCTATACACAACGTTATCCAGGAATCCAATATAATCCTCATCTTGTAAGAGGGAATGCTGTGAATTATTACGTTTCTATAGAAACACGAGAACGAACACATTAATAATTCGATGTTTTTTTTGTAATATGCTGTAGGATGAATGCAACCAACTTGTTTAATTTTATGACGCAAGCCTTTGTGTAACTCACATCCGGGTAATTTTAATCCCATCCCATTTGGATGCTTTGTAGTTTATAGCTGCGTCGTTCCCATCTCTCTGATACAAGTTGCGATACAATGAACAATGCAATTATTATACAGTGTTAAGCCGGCTGGATTCAAAGCCTGCTGAAACAATACGCATCAAGCGAGCACCTCTAAATGAAGCTGTGTGCTATATGGACCAGTATCAAGGATGCCTTTGATGAGTACTTAGCTAAAAAGTTGTCTTCTCAACTAAATGAAGATATGTTCTTGGCTGCTGTTAAGGCTTAAGGGTATGTACACTGGTGGTAATAATACTCGCAACAATATCACAAACAAAAGCCCCAAGTGAAATTTATGTTACGAATGAGACACGGACTGGTTTCTAAGATTAATTTAATATGAGACTACAGGACCCATGCTGTTGCTCATATAAAGTTCCTTGATATAAAATTGGTCTATGCGTTGCCCGAATACTTTTAGGACTTATATTATCTGCAACTATCCAGAAAGGAGTGTGGCAAGTTTGCAGCTTGTCCCCCCTCCTTTTCAATGTTTGATGGTGATGCTTGTTGTTTAAAGGGGCCTAATATCTTGGTCATCGGCCCCTAATGGTACGAAATGAGACGAAATGTAATGAGAATTTAATAGTACAAAATCATCCACTGCCCAGAATAAAAAACGTGATGATGAAGAATGAATGGATGGATATGAATTTAAAAACAATCAGTGGTTCTGACCAAAAAAATATCATAAACATTAGTGTTACTGACCATGGGACTACTTCTAAAGTACAATCCTGAATCGAGGATGCTTGTTGTCTAAAGGGGTTAACAATCCAAGTTAACGGTCCCTAATAATGGTACTTATCACTAGTAAAGTAGAACCATGGTATTTTTCAGGTTGCGGTACTCACGTATTCCACGTATGGTACTACTCACAAGTTTTGTACGTCGCACAGGTAACGCAGACCTATGGTGTTTCTCACATATTAGCGCAACTCATAGGCAACGCAAACCCATGGTGTTCCTCAACCAAATGTACTAATCACGGGTGCCGGCATTCTCGTAGTATTCCTCATATAGTGAGTACTAATCACAAGAAACACCCAGAACCATGGTGTTTCTCACAATGGTACTACTGTAATCACGGGTACCGGAAACTCTGTACAGATTCACCATCTGTTGCTGCTAATCACAGCCTATTGTGTACCTAACATAGTAGTACTACTCGCAAGTAAAGGTGACCCATGGTGTTCGCCGCGTAATGGTACTAATCACAAGTAGTTTCATTGATCTAACACAATCATCCTTTGGTCGCCCCTTTTAGTCGCCTCTTACGACAGGCAGGGGTACCGTGGGTGTATTCTTCGTCTGCGACCCCCACCCACAGGGGTTTTACAATATTTACGCAGGATAGGCAGTGAAGGATAGCAAAGAGGAATTTGGAAAAGGAATACAAATCCAAGGAGAGGAAATCAAAACCCTGAGATTTGCCGATGATATTGTTATTTTATATGAATCTGCAGAAGATCTGGAGAAATTGCTGAATGCTCTGGGCAGAGTCTTGGGCAAGGAATACAAGATGAAAATATGTAAGTCGGAAGAAAAGGTAATGGAGTGCAGTCGAACGAAGTCAGGTGATGGAGGTAATATGAGATTAGGAAATGAAGTCTTTAAGGAAGTAGATGAATATTGTTACTTGGGTAGTAAACTAACTGATGATGTCAGAAGTAAGGAGGACATAAAATGCAGACTAGCACAAGCAAGAGAGGCCTTTCTTAAGGGAAGAAAATTGCTCACTTCGAACTTTATATAGGAATTGTAAAGATGTTTTTGAAGACTTTCGTCTGGAGTGTGGCATTGTACGGAAGTGAAACATAGACGATAACTAGTTCAGAAAAGAAGAGAATAAAAGCTTTTGAAATGTGGTGCTACAGAAGAATGCTGAAGGTGAGATGAATAGATCGAATCACGAATGAAGAAATACTGAAACAAATTGGTGAGAGGAGATCGATTTTGCTAAATTTGACGAGAAGAAGAGATAGAATGATAGGACACATCTTAAGACACCCAGGACTCAGTTTTGTTTTGAGGGAAGTGTAAGTGTGTAGGGGTAGACCAAGGTATGAATATGACAAGCAGATTAGAGCAGATGTAGGATGCTGCAGTTACGTGGAAGTGAAAAGTTTAGCACAGAATAGGGTGGCATGGAGAGATGCATCAAACCAATGCATGGGATGTCGGCTCAATCAACAGCAGAAAATCCATAAGGTAAAAGTAGGTCGAGTACAGACGACACTATTCGTCACCTGCTAAATATTATGGACTAGCTGTTACCCACGGCTTTTGTAATTTGATAAAAAGTGATTGTTCCTCAGTATTGCAGTAAGACATTATCTGAAAATTCGGAAAGTATGAACACTCAGAGAAAAATGACACGTCTGTAATATGCTAAGCTTTTGAGATATACTCTAGACATATTCATTTTCAAAGTTCACCAGCTTTTTCACTTCTTTTCACCCGCTTAATTGGATTTTCTGAAAACAAAGTACGTGTTTCGTTATTTTTACAGGAGATCCAAATACCAATTTTCACGTCTGTAACATCTTCAGTTTTTGGGATATAAGTATAATCATAAAACGAACTCGACCATTTTTTACAATTTGTTTTACGTCACAAAAAGTAAATACGTGTTTCCTTATTTTTTAAGGAGGTTCCAAGTATCAATTTTCACGTCTGTAAACTGGTAAGTTTTGAGATATAGATATATTCATTAAAAATTCCCCCCTTTTCACTCCCTTAGCGTCGGAATATCCCATAATCCTTCCTTATTGGGCATCTGCACTGTATTATAAATATATCCCCAAAATTTCATTTCTTTATGTCGAGTAGCTTTGATTCAGAGATGATGAATTAATCAGTCAGGACATGTTATTATATATATAGTTCCCGACTGAGATTTTGCTGAATTATATATGCTAAAACATTATGATATTTGTCCTGGAGTGTTGTCATTCTGGAGAAATGCATAGGTCAAGTATGTGAAATAGTGCCACTGTTCTATTCGTGGTGGCATGTTTAGTCAATCTGATCTGTGGGATTTCACTTAATACCAGCGCTGTAACCAGTGCGGAGACGCATCCGGTTTCTGTCACCACACACAAACACACACACAGTGAGGGACAAGCAGGCAGGAATGTGGGCCAGTGTCTAATCGAACGTCATGTGATCGATTAAACGCTCTCGATAGCCTGCCAACGCCCCATAAAGCTAGGCGAGCACTCACATGTGTATGTGTCTAGTTAAGGATGTCAGAGTGAAATTATATCTGGCAGAAATTCAGATGATGATGATGATGATGATGATGATGATTGTTTAAAAGGGCCTAACAGCTATGTCATCGTCCTATATTGGTATGAGGTGCAATGAAATCAGATGATAATGACAAGATTCATTTCTAAGATATGATAATTAAAACTTCAAAATGTACTCACTGTTTAGAATATAAAACGACATACATACGTACATACATTATCATTATAGACTGTTATGCCTGTCAGCGTTCAGTCTGCAAGCCTCTGAGAATTTACAAAAGGGGCGCCACAATCCTCGATTTGCAACTAGTATTGTGGCCTCATTTAGTTCTATACCTCTTATTTTCAAATCGTTAGAAACCGAGTCTAACCATCGTCGTCTTGGTCTCCCTCTACTTCTCTTACCCTCCATAGCAGAGTCCATTATTCTCCTAGGTAACCTATCCTCCTCCATTCACCTCACATGACCCCACCACCGAAGCCGGTTTATGCGTACAGCTTCAGCCATCGAGTTCATTCCTAAATTAGCCTTTATATCCTCATTCCGAGTACCCTCCTGCCATTGTTCCCACCTGTTTGTACCAACAATCATTCTTGCTACTTTCATGTCTGTTACTTCCAACTTATGAATAAGATATCCTGAGTCCATCCAGCTTTCGCTCCCGTAAAGCAAAGTTGGTCTGAGAACAGACCGATGTAAATATAGTTTCGTCTGGGAGCTGACTTCCTTCTTACAGAATACTGCTGATCGCAACTGCGAGTTCACTGCATTAGCTTTACTACACCTTGATTGAATCTCACTTACTATATTACCATCCTGGGAGAACACACAACCTAAATACTTGAAATGGTCGACCTGTTCTAACTTTGTATCACCAATCTGACATTCAATTCTGTTGAATTTCTTACCTACTGACATCAATTTAGTCTTCGAGAGGCTAATTTTCATACCATACTCATTGCACCTATTTTCAAGTTCCAAGATATTAGACTGCAGGCTTTCGGCACAGTCTGCCATTAAGACCAAATCGTCAGCATAGGCCAAACTGCTTACTGCATTTCCACCTAACTGAATCCCTGCCTGCCATTTTATACCTTTCAGCAGATGATCCATGTAAACTACGAACAGCAAAGGTGAAAGATTCCAGCCTTGTCTAACTCCTGTAAGTACCCTGAACCAGGAACTCATTCTACCATCAATTCTCACTGAAGCCCAATTGTCAACATAAATGCCTTTAATTGATTTTAATCTACCTTTAATTCCATAGTCCCCCAGTATGGCGAACATCTTTTCCCTCGGTACCCTGCCATATGCTTTCTCTAGATCTACGAAACATAAACACAACTGCCTATTCCTCTCGTAGCATTTTTCAAGTACCTGGCGCATACTGAAAATCTGATCCTGACAGCCTCTCTGTGGTCTGAAACCACACTGGTTTTCATCCAACTTCCTCTCAACGACTGATCGCACCCTCCCTTCCAAGATGCCAGTGAATACTTTGCCTGGTATACTAATCAGTGAGATACAAAATGATACAAAAAAGGACTATGAACCCAAAACAGTCAGTTATCCAGTTCACAATTCCTTATTTTCAGAGATGATGCTTGTTGTCCAAAGGGGCCCAAAATCCAGGTCACCAGTCCCTCATAATAGTTATCACTGGTAAAGCAGAACCACTGTCTTCCTTCTTTAGCGGTACTAACCACAGGTAATGTAGACTCATGGTGTAATGTAGACACCCGGTATGTCCAAACACAATGGCGCCACTGACAGGTAACATAAAAATCCATGGTGTTTACCTTCATATCATGAACTTACCTAATTTTAAAAACTCCACTACCGGGCGAGTTGGCCCTGCGGTCAGGGTCGCGCAGCTGTGAGCTCGCAACCGGGAGATAGCGGGTTCGAATCCCTCTGTCGGCAGCTCTGAAGATGGTTTTCCGTGGTTTCCCATTTTCACATCAGGTAAATGCTGGGGGCTGTACATTAATTAAGGCCACGGCCGCTTCCTTCCCATTCCTAGGCCTTTACTTTCTCATCGTCGCCTTAAGACATATCTGTGTCGGTGCGACGTAAAGCCACTAGTGAAAAAAATTGCCTACTAATGTCATTCCACTGACAGCTCGGGACATACCACATAGCCGAGGTTTTCATCTCCTCACTCTCGACGCACAGGTCTGCCCTTCATTTGTATGAAGGAACAGCCATAATATTCCTCCACGTCTAATTGCTAGCTTCAGGTACTTCATCTAACATTGTATAAACAGTCCTAATATATTTATGATCAAATATCATCCACTCCTCTCGTATGTTTATTCTGGGAAGTAGAGAACTTGGAGAGCAAATGTACTACTCCAGCAAGTGCGTGTATTACTTACATAGTGGGTATCATCCTCTTCGTTGTACGCCAGCTTCACGATCCCGTACGAGCCCTGGAACAACAAGACAATGTTGGTAAGACAGTATTACATCCACGAGGCCGCAATGTCTGCACTACTACTCTCATGGAATCATCTGCAAACATTTCGCTTCTATGACACAAAAGGACCGACAAGGAACATATCAAGAAGACTGAACACTTTATAATATTCCTTTTCCGTCTGTATAAATAAATAAATAAATAAATAAATAAATAAATAAATAAATAAATAAATAAATAAATAAATAAATAAATAAATAAATAAATAAATAACAGAACGTTTTGCCTTTCAGAGTTCAGTCTGCAAGCGTCTGTGAATTTACTAAACGTCGCCACAATCCTCTATTTGCAACTAGTGTTGTGGCCTCATTTAGTTCTATACCTCTTATATTTAAATCTTTAGAAACTGAGTCTAACCATCGTCGTCGTGGTCTCTCTCTAGTTCTCTTGCCCTCCATAACAGAGTCCATCATTCTCCTAGGTAACCTATCCTCCTCCATTCGCCTCACATTTTCCCAACACCGAAGCCGATTTATGCGTACAGCTTCATCCACTGAGTTCATTCCTAACTTAGCCTTTATTTCCTCATTCCAAGTACTGTCCTGCCATTGTTCCCACCTGTTTGTACCAGCAATCATTCACGCTAAAGATAGTATCGTCCGGGAGCTGACATCCTTCTTACAGAATATTGTTAATCGCAACTGCGAGCTCACTGCATTGCCTTTAATGCTCCTTGATTCAATCTCACTTACCATCCTGGGAGAACACACATCCTAAATAATTAAAATTACCTAATTGTTCCAGCTTTGCGTCACCAATATGACGTTCAATTCTCTTGGATTTCTTACCTATTGACACCAATATAGTCTTCGAAAGGCCAATATTCATAATTCGTTGCAACTATTTTCAAGTTCCAAGATAGTAAACTGCAGGCTTTCGGCACAACCTGACATTAAGTTGTCAGCGTAGGCCAGAATCCCTTCCTGCCACTTTATACCTTTCAACAGATGTCCCATGTAAACTACGAACAACAAAGGTGAAGGACTACAGCCTTGTCTAACCCCTGTAAGTACCCTCACTGTGATCAATTGTCAACATAAATGCCTTCGATTGATTTTAACACTCTACCTTCGATCCCATAGTCCCCCGAGTATGGTAACATCTTCCCCCCCCCCCGTGCTCTGTCATATGCTTTCTCTGGATCTTCTTCTTCTTCTTAATCTGTTTTCCCTCCAGGGTCGATTTTTCCCTCGGACTCAGCGAGGGATCCCACCTCTACCGCCTCAAGGGCAGTGTCCTGGAGCTTCAGACGTTGGGTCGGGGATACAACTGGGGAGAATGACCAGTACCTCGCCCAGGCGGCCTCACCTGTTATGCTTAACAGGGGGCCTTGTGGAGGGTTGGGGAGTTTTGGATGGGACAGGCAAGGAAGAGGGAAGGAAGCGGCCATGGCCTTAAGTTAGGTACCATCCCGGCATTTGTCTGGAGAAGTGGGAAACCACGGAAAACCACTTCCAGGATGGCTGAGGTGGGAATCGAACCCACCTCTACTCAGTTGACCTCCCGAGGCTGAGTGGACCCCGTTCCAGCCCTCGTACCACTTTTCAAATTCCGTGGCAGAGCCGGGAATCGAACCAGGACCTTGGGGGGTGGCAGCTAATCACGCTAACCACTACGCCACAGAGGCGGTTCTCTGGATCTACGATATATAAACACAAGTGCCTATTAATCTCGTGGTATTTTTTAGTTACCTGGCGCATGCTGAAAATCTGATCCTGACAGCTCCTCTGTGGTCTGAAACCACACCGGGTTTCATCTAAATTCCTCTCAAACTCTGTTCGCACCCTCCCTTCCAAGAGCCAGTGAATACTTTGCCTGGTATACAATCCTTCCTGTTCCGTTGCTTATAGATAGGTGCAATTATTGCTTTTGTCCAATCTGTAGGTACCTTACCATCACTCCATGCTAATATTATTACTCTATGAAACCATTTCATCCCTGCCTTCCCACTATAGTTCACCATTTCAGATCTAATTTCATCTATTCCTGCTGCTTTATGACAATGGAGTTTATTTACCATCCTTTCCACTTCCTCAAGCGTAATTTCACTAACATCATTTTTCTCCTTCCCAATAGATTGGTTCTTCGCGACACCACCAGGAAGGTTTCCTTTTACGTTGAGATTTTCAAAATATTCCCTCCACCTTGGGTCTATTATATGTTCACCCGAATTATCCAAAATGCCGTAAATTTTTTTCCATCTCTTCCTAAGGTTCTCTATTACTGTTCAAAAAGGTTTCCCCACTGCTTGACCTAGCCTTTCCAGGTTATTGCCAAAATATTCCCACAACTTCTTTTTGGATTCAACAGCTATTTGTTTCGCACTATTTCTTTCATCTACGTACGATTCCCTATCTTCATCGGCCCTTATTTGGAGCCATTTCTGATAAGCCTTCTTTTTACGTTTACAAGCTGGTCTCATTTCATCATTGCAGCAAGATGTTTGCTTTTCCCCCATCTTTACACACAGTTGTTCCTAGGCATTTCGTTGCTGTTTCTACTATAGCATCACTGTATGCCACACGCTCTGTTTACATAAAAAATGAAATACTTCAAGAAAATGGTTTAAAAATCTACTGTAGAAGAAAAGTTACACCAGATGAAAAGAGCATAATGGTATCACTAAGGATTTTTACAACGAGAAATAACGAGCGAGTTCACCTTGCGGTTAGGGGCGCGCAGCTGTGAGCTTGCGTTCGGGAGATAGTGGTTCGGACCACATTTTTGCAACCCTGAAGATAGTTTTCCGTGGTTTCCCATTTTCACACCAGGAAAATGATGGGGCTGTACCTTAATTAAGACTAGGGCCATTTTCTTCCAACTCCTAGGCCTTTCCTCTTCCATCGTCGCCATAAGATCTGTGTCGGTGCGGCGTAAAGCCAACTGTATAACACTAAACTAAACTAAAATAAAATCATTTCTTAACTCTGGAATTTACTGAGAGGTAGGAGGTATTTCTTGCTTCTTCGTGTTCAGCTGACTTTAGACAAAGTTTAGGTATAAATAAACGTTTATAATATGTTATGACACAATCTTGAAGACGAATATGTATATGGCATGCTATCTTGAAGCAAATTAATCACGGTAATGGGAAAATATTAAAAAAAACTAGACAATATACAGATTAGAAAGAACGCTTTGCGCTATTTTTAAATAGCAATGTGTTCTCATCATTTCATGTGGCACGCAATGTTTCTGAGGTATCTCAAACGCTTCTGCAAGGTGCTAAGATAAAGATAAGATTTTTTAAATAAAACTTTCATCACGTCATGTGAGCGTTTTATAGGCCCTACGGAACTTCGAGTCAGGTCCGCAGTAGGCCTTAGACCTCTGTTATGCTCGGACACAGGTGGCTTTGAAGTCACTCCAGTGAAGAAGTTCACCAGACACTGGTAAATTTAGATCCATTTTAAAAGATATCATTGACAAGTGAGGACCTACTTTTGATACTTCTGCTTATAACGTTATTTTATTGATTTCTAAATGAAACAACATTCATAAAAATATGTCGAAATTTATGAAGAATTGAAATTTGCTGTCCACAAATCGGGATGCTATTTGCGAAATTAAGTATTCCTAAATATTCTTGTCTGGAACATCCTTGTCCTCAAAATCGGGTAAGAAATACACCATAATCGAATCGAATCGAATCGAATCGAATCAAATCAAACCATAATAATAAATTCACTACCCTCAAGTCGAATGCTATTTACGAAATTAAACATTTCTAAAATATTCTTGTCAGCAACATCCTTTGTGTCAAAATCGGGTAAGAAATACACCATAATGTGATCAGTCGTCCAGGTGGCAGATTCCCTATTTGTTCTTTTCCTAGCCTTTTCTTGAATGATTGCAAAGTAATTGGAAATTTATTGAACATTTCCCTAACTACCCTTCCGATAACCGGATATTTGCCCCAATTTGTCCTCTTGAATTCCAATTTTATCTTTATATTGTGATCTTTCCTACTTTTAAAAACATTACTCAAACTCATTCGTCTAGTAATGTCATTCCACGCCACCTCTCCACCGACAGCTTGGAGCAGCTCGTCTCCTTTCTCCCAAGTCTTCCCAGCCGAAACGTTTCGACATTTTTATAACGCTACTCTTTTGTCGTAAATCACCCAGAACAAATCGAGTTGCTTTTCTTTGGATTTCTTTCCAGTTCTTGAATCAATAATTTCGTTCATTGCGTTTATTTTTTCATTTATCTCACTGTACTCGTCGTTTGCACTGTTCCAGATTACGGGGTGTTTTTAAACTTGGGATATGAAGTCCTCTGTATTGACTTCCTTAAGCAAAATCTTTCATCTTACCTCCGGCAATGCTCTTCTTCATAAAGTTTCCCTCAGCCATCATGAACACAATTGAAAACAACAACCTATTTTGAGAAGAGCACGAGTGGAACTGATGGAGGAGTAAGCGGGTTGTTAGTGGGGAGTGGGTCAGAACCAGATTTCGCCACCAGTGTCCTAGGATAATAGGCTACATTTGAAGCAATGCCCGTCGTGTGTCCCCGGACTCGTCCGCCAGCCAGACACCAGTTTCTGGTGGAGCCTCCAGTGTCTGTAATATAATAAGCTCCATATAACCCAACGTCTACGTCAACTGGTGTCACCACAAGTGTCCTAGTATAATAGAGGCTTTATGTTCGGAGTAAGACAACTGCAAGGGCGTCATCTACTGATGGCGCTTTTGGATTTTGAGAAAGCATACGATCGTGTGTGTAGAAACAAGGAATGGGAGACCTTACAGAATAAAATGTGTCGAGAAGCAGACAACAGATAGAGTGAGGGAGATATACCACGAGAATATTCGTTGTGTGAAAGTAGGAGAGAGAACAGACTGGTTTGATAAAAAAAAAATGGATTAAGACAAGAAATTGTTCTGTCACCTTTCCTGTTCACTGTAGTAATGGACGAGTTAATGACCAAAAAGTGGCAAAGAAAATTTGGGAAGGAAAAATGAAAGTGATGATGTTTGCAGATGACTTATTAATTCGGGGAAAAAGGAAGAGGATATCCAGGAACAGTTAGATGCATGGGAAGAGGAGGTGAAACAATATGGAATGAAATTTAATGCCAAAAAGAGCGAGATAGTGACCACAACTAGAAAGAAGGAGAGACCTCCGAGAGGGATAATACTTGGAGGGGAACAGCTTAGGAAGGTAGGAAGTTTCAAGTACCTCGGAAATATCATAGAGGAAAGTGGAAGAAATGATAAGAAAACAATTGAGCGTGGAAGACAAGCAGGAGCGTTCCTGAAAGGTGTCAGAAGCCTGGTTTGGAGCAAGGATAACCCTCAGAGAAGCAAAAGTGTGATATATAGGACGCGCTATATATCTGTTCTAACAAAGGCATCAGAAACTTGGGTAATGAGGCAGAGAGCCGAGACTAGGATATAGGCAAATGAAATGAACATTCTGAGAAGAAGGATAGGAGTGACAAGAATGGATAAGATAAGAAACGAGAAGGTTAGAGATATAATAAAAGAAGAGCCACTACAGAATAGGATAGAGCCATCTAGACTTAGATGGAATGGACACATGAAGAGAATGACAGAGGAAAGGCTACCGAGGAGGATGCACGAAATGGAGATAACCGAAGAAAGCCAAGAGGAAGTTCAAGAGACAGGTGGATGAAAGGAGTGGAGGAGTGTGTACAGACAAGAGGACATGGAGATGCTTATGTTCCACGCAGACCAACAGCTGGAAACGGCATATGATGATGATGACGGAACTTAAAATTAACAATTTAGAGGAAGACAATTAAAGAACCGGAACAGTCTGCGAAAGAAAGGGTACGTCGTATGGCCAGTTTATCGACATGAAGGAAAAGGTGTAGAAATTGTTTCCGCAAGTTCCCACCTGCCAACATGTGAATTATAAAAGAAGACGAATGGCCAGCTCCATGGCTAAATGGTTAGCGCGATGGCCTTTGGTTCAGGGGGTCCCGAGTTCGATCTAGTTCTTGTTCTCAGCAACTCGGAAAAGAGTTTTGCCTATTGAATGAATAATTAAAAATTGAAAAACTCTTATCTCCAGTAGTGTATAACTGACTGCAAAACCCAGAGTTATTATTAAATATATGAGTATTTTTGACATGCCTGTCAAATTATTTCAAAAATAATGAAAACTTTACCACAAGGGGCATTTTCCACGCAACATATAAAACGAAACATTATCTGTTAATAATAAATTAAGTGCGGCCAATATCCAGTATTCGGGAGATAGTAGGTTCGAACCCCACTATCGGCAGCCCTGAAAGTGGTTTTCCGTGGTTTCCCATTTTCACACCAGGCAAATGCTGGGTCTGCTTAATTAAGGCCACGGCCGCTTCCTTCCCACTCCTAGCCCTTCCCTGTCCCATCGTCGCCATACGGTGCGATGTAAAGCAACTAGCAAAAAAAAAAACTAATTTACTTCAAATTTTGTGCGGTGATTTATCTTATTAATAAATGCTTGTGTTTCAGCTTTGATTATGATAAGTGTTAAATTGTAGAAATTCCCTTAAGAGGAAGAACAACTCGGCAAACATCGTCTATTAACCTATAAAAACCTTAACATCTGTAAGCTTTATTTATAATCCTATTTATGTGATACTATGGACGTATTCTTCGCAAATGTTGTGAATATGTTCGTGTCTTAATCCTAAAAAGTCAAAAATTCAAACGAAATGAAATGGCGTATGGCTTTTAGTGCCGGGAGTGTTCGAGGACATGTCTTTTGATTTGACACCCATAGGCGACCTGCGCGTCGTGATGGGGATGAAATGATAATGAAGACGACACATACACCCAGCCCCCGTGCCACCGAAATTAACAAAATATGGTTAAAATTCCCGACCCTGCCGGGAATCAAACCCGGCACTCCTGTCGCCAAAGGCCAGCACGCTAACAATTCAGCCATGGAGCCGGGAGAAATTTCAAATAGCAGGTTAACATTCTGTACCACCGATACGTTGCATTTACAGGACAGAGGGAGACGAGAATGAACGGTCGTACTGTTCTTGAACAAGCGCCAAACGTGTTACAATGGGTAAACTAACCTGCATGTTTGAGAGCAGTTGTATAATAAATACGCTTTATGCTTACAACCTTTAATCTACAGAAAGTTACTGCATGAGTTTTATGAACAACGCCTGACCTATTTCCTCGCCCTCTAAATTGCAGCTTATCTGTGCGCGAGGCACGATTACATTCTGAGTAATTTCTCTGTATCTAAATGACATCTGAAGGACATTTTAACAGGGCTTTTTGTTACCTCTTCTGTGCTATTCGAGGTAAATATAGAAGGCGCATGCCGTGTATATGTATATTGCACACGCGAGATTATATAAGCGATATTCGGACAAGGAGCACAAACTCCGCTAGTTTTTATTACGATACAAGGTTTAAAGGCATACATGACCAGAGAAGTGTCTGTCCGAAAGGTGGTAATCCCACTTAAGTTTGGACAGATACCTTTGATCAAACAAAAATGTATTTTATGAATTTCTTTTAATTAAAATTGAAAATTTCTCTTTATAACAGTGCAAAATTTTTGTTAATATCTTCAATACTTTCGAAGTTATGATACAAAATGTGAAGCTCTGTCACCCATGAAAGCCCTTTATCGGTAAGTTTGTTGCTTAACTTTTGATTTTCAGAACCGTGGAAGTTTTTAAGATATTAAGATGAAATTTTGCATGCATGCATATTCCATACAGAAGATTGTATATTATAATTATTGAGCTAGCTTCATTGGTTAAGTTTAAAACATTATTTCAAGTAAAATTAATGGAAAAATAATAATAATTTCGTGTGGTTATTTCTAGCCGAGTGCAGCCCTTCTAAGGCAGACCCTCCGATGAGGGTGGGCGGCATCTGCCATGTGTAGGTAACTGCGTGTTATTGTGGTGGAGGATAGTGTTATGTGTGGTGTGTGAGTTGCAGGGATGTTGGGGACAGCACAAACACCCAGCGCCCGGGCCATTGGAATTAACCAATGGAGGTTAAAATCCCCTTAACCACTCGACCACCGCGCCACAGTCTCTCGCTTGATGGTACCTGGCATCCTAAACCTCTCGTAACATTTTTCGACATTTTAAAAATAACTTTTTTTCGAATTTTTTAAGAGTTGCTCGCTATTACTTTGCCAGTGGGTTTTTGTGATTTAGTACTACCAACCTACAAAGTTTGAACAAATTCGGTCATGCGGACATCGTGACCTCCCCTTGCAAGTTTCCTTTTAGAGTTCATTTCTATTGCTGTGGCAAAAATTTAATACACCCCATATTTCTATGTTCAGAGGCGTAGTTCCTCCTTAAAACAAAAATAAAACACAATAAAATATTTATTTCAGTAGTTGATTATAATCGAATGTCTTGAGCAACTCAGAATAGAAAGACGCAATTCCTTAAAAAGTGTATCATATCTGATCATAGGTAGGTTCTATGTGCCTTTTATTGTACGTTTCTTGGGTTTTCTCACAAATTTATTAAGGTAAAAATAGAACAGATACTCCTCATTTGAAGTATATGGGAAAATTTGAGAAATAGGCGAGTTGAAGATCTTCATTTTGGTATATGTTACTTTGTATTTCACATGGAAAATTATTTAATACAAAGGATTTTGCGTTTGTAACGGCCGTAGCCGTGTTGAAACACCGGATCCCGTGAGATCTCCGAAGTTAAGCAACATTGGGCGTGGTCAGGAGTTGGATGGGTTGCCACGCGCTGTTGGTGGGGGTAAGGGAATGGAGGAGCGGAAAGGAACTGGCCACCCTACCGCACGTAAACTCCGGCTCAGTAACACCTCTGCCGTGGTTCGGACCTGCCTTCGGGCAGTATAACCCTTACCTTACCTTTGCGTTTGTGTGCATATCTCTTAGTAAAGTGATACCACCACTTATTCATAAACTTAAAAAATTGCTTATAGGAACGATGGGACATGAAAGGGACAGGAGTGGGAAGTAATCGACCGTGGGTAGACTCCACTAAGGTACTGCCCCATCATTTGCTTGGGTTCGATATCCCAAAACTTAACAGACACTTTGTTGTTGTGAGATGGACTGCAGGCAATGGTATGTCGACAAACAGGGTTAAAAGTCAGGTTGTGAGTTTCACAAATGGAAAAATGTCCTCTCAGTTTTAATTACTGCGTTGATGGGGTGAAATTTCCTTTTGGGGATCATTGTAAGTATCTAGGTGTTAATATAAGGAAAGATCTTCATTGGGGTAATCACACAAATGGGATTGTAAATAAAGGGTACAGATCTCTGCACATGGTTATAACAGTGTTTAGGGGTTGTAGTAAGGATGTAAAGGAGAGGGAATATAAGTCTCTGGTAGTACCCCAACTTGAGTATGGTTCCGGGATTACTTGATTCAGGAACTGAAAAAATCCAAAGAAAAGCAGCTCGATTTGTTCTGGGTGATTCCGACAAAAGAGTAACGTTACAAAAATGTTGCAAAGTTTGGGCTGGGAAGAACTGGGAAAAGAAGACGAGGTGCTAGACTAAGTGGTATGTTCCGAGCTGTCAGCGTGGAGATGGCGTGGAATGACATTAGTAGACGAATAAGTTTGAGTGGCGTCTTTAAATGTAAGAAAGATCACAATATGAAGATAAAGCTGGAATTCAAGAGGATAAAGTGGGGCAAAAATTCATTTATAGGAAGGGGAGTTAGGTACTGGAATAACTTACCAAGGAAGATGTTCAATAAATATCCAGTTTCTTTGAAATCATTTAAAAAAGGGTAGGAAAACAACAGATAGGGAATCTGCCACCTGGAGGACTGTCCTAAATGCAGATCAGTATTGATTGATTGATTGACTGATCCATAAATCGTTCCGCTTGCACCGAACGGAAGGCAATGGACGACGAAGTGTCTGTTGCTGTAACTCCCGAAATGTTTATTTTCAAAAATACAATTTTTCTTGTATATTTTGTGTAAGAAAAATCATTCTGACGTAATTTTAACCGGCATTTAACCTAATTGGAAATTTTAGAATCACATAAAACACATCTAAAGCCAAATGTAAAATGGTACTACATATAAAGTGAGTTGTAATTAGCACTGTTGTTCTGATTGATGAACTGGGGTCAACGAGATTTTTTTTGCTGCTAATTCCATTAAATGGGCAACGAGGCTGTACAATTTATGAACTGTGCATAAAAATGTTCCCCACTTCGTGAAATTAGCAGTTACACTATCTGCACGCAACATATATTCGCAAATGTGTTTGCAAATTCTAAACTTGTCATCATGCTGGAATTGAATTACAGAGTTGTAAACTAAAATTATATCATAGCATATAAATAAAGGAAGGATAATAACCGGATACAAATGTGGAGTGGGCATTGTTTGCAAATCTGTTTTGTTATGTTGGACACTACGACAGCCCATAAGGCAGGACTGCAGAATTGCCAATGTATTTCAGCAATCGAGTTCACACAGAAAAATAATATAATTTAGATTCACAGCTTAATAATAATAATAATAATAATAATAATAATAATAATAATAATAATAATAATAATAATAATAATAATAAATATAATATTACTAATAATAATAATAATGATAATAATAATACTAATAATAATAATAATAATAATAATCATGGCGTATAGCGTCCAGAGAGGCCTGGGGCAGGTCTTTTACTCGTAGACGGCCTATTAGGCGACCTGCATGTCAGTGAAGATAAGGACCCTACCTAGGATGATTTCTAATGCTGAATACGCCAGACACACCCAGCCCCCGAGCCAATGGATTTAATAAATTAAGGTTAAAATCCCCGACCCGCCCGGGACTTTCTGAACCGAAGGCCAGTACGCTGACCATTCAGCCAACGAGTCGGATTTGATGATGACGCTTGTTGTTTAAAAGGTCCTAACATCTAGGTCATTGGTCCTTAATGGCATGAAATGAGACCAAATGTAAAGACAATTTAAAATTACAAAAGTCATCCACTGACCAGAATTCAAAACTTTACTGTGAAGAATGAATGAATGAATGAATGAATGAATGAATGAATGAATGAATGAATGTATATGAATTTATATAATCAGCGAATTCAACACACAATATTGAATGTTAAAAATAATGAGCTGTGATGCTTGGAACCGCGTTTGCTGTTAGAACCAAGATCCTTAAATCGGTTGCAAATTTCGAACCTGTGAATGACAGATTGTCTATACTCACAATTAAATGCGCGAACAAAACCTACGCCCTAGTTAACGTACATGCTCCTACAAACGATAAGAACAAGTCTGATCCAGACGAAGTTGATAATTTCTGGGACCTACTGGATGAAAAATTAAACAAAGTCCCCAAACACCATGTCAAGCTTCTTTTGGGTGACTTAAATGCCCAACTAGGTCGTGAACAGAAGTACAAGAAAGTTATAGGAAATTACCCTGCTCACAAAAGAACCAATCCCAACGGCAAAAGACTGGTGACCATTTGCGAAAATCACAACCTGCAGGTCATGTCAACCCACTTTCGCCATCTACCCAGAAAGCAAATGACTTGGCGTTCTCCCGTCCAAGCCCTCGGAGAGTTCCAAATTGATCATGTTGCAATCTCCAGGAGAAACAGCCCTGAGATTATGAATGTCAAGGTAAAGAAAGGCATCAATGTGGCCTCAGATCATTATATGTCTCTTATCAAATTCAAACCAATTCCCGCAAACACAAGGAAGACAACCAAACAGATCACACGCTTCGACAATGATAAACTTCGGCAAAGGGTCGAGGAGTTCCAGGAGAAGGCTAGACCAAATGACTGTGACTTTAACAACGCCAAAAGTCTCCTTGTTGAGGCCGCCAAAGACGTTGCAGAAATCAAGAGAAGCAAAAAGCATGCCTGGTGGAATGGTACCTGCGAATCAGTCCTCCAAGAAAGACTCAATGCGTGGAAACAGTACTACTCTACGAAATCAGAAAATGATTGGGAAACCTACAAAACCTAACGTGCCCAAGCAGCTAGGGTGTTCAGAACTGAGAAACGTAAATACGAAAAATCTCTCATTGAAAAGATAGAACAAAACTTTAGGAAGAATGAAAGCAGAGAGTACTATAGAGCCTTCAAACGCAAACTCACTAGCTATAAACCACCATCTCTATGCTTTGAGCGAAAGGACCGCTCACTGGCGACGTCAAATGAAGAAAATTGCAGCATTCTGGCAGACTACTTCAAGAATTTACTTAATTGCTCTAAACCGCAAAGCCCCATTGAAACCAAGGAACCCTTACTCAGGTACCCAGATTCCAGACCACCCGACAGAGATGAAATCAAGCGCCACATTGCCCGTCTCAAAAATAACAAAGCGCCGGGGGAAGACTCAGTAGTAGCAGAACTATGGAAATATGCCCCAGAGGAATCACTTGATATCTTGCAAAAGCAAATAGAAGAAATTTGGAACAAGGAGACCCTACCCGAAGATTGGAAAATATCTTTGATCCATCCATTACACAAAAAAGGCAGCATGAAGAACATCAACAACTACAGAGGAATATCTTTGCTACCCGTGACTTACAAAATTCTATCACTTGCCATCCTGGAGCGTTTGGAAGCACAAGTCGAACATCAAATAGGTGAATACCAAAGAGGGTTCAGAAAAGGTCGCTCAACAGCTGAACAGATCCAAAATCTCAAAACGATCATCAGATATTGTACACTAAGGTCCAAGCAGTATGTGTCTGTCTTTGTGGACTTTAAGAAAGCGTACGACTCCATTGACCGGGAAGTCCTGCTAAACATCTTAAATGAATTTGGAGTTGATTTGAAACTGCTGGCATTAATTAGAGCCACTCTGACCGATACAAAATCCAAGGTGAAGTTTCACGGATGTCTCTCGCATTCCTTTGACATCAAAACAGGAGTCCGACAAGGTGATGGGCTATCCCCGATACTCTTCAACTGTGTTCTTGAAAAGATAATCAGAACCTGGCGGGTGAGATTACAGGAAACCAACTACAGTCCATTGAGAATAGGAACCAAATCTAAGGGGATAGCAACAGACTGCTTAGCATTTGCCGATGATGTTGCTGTTCTCTCAAACGACATAGAAACCGCTAGAGCTTAAGTTGAAATTTTAAAGGAAATTGCCGAACAAACTGGTTTGCAGATATCGTTTGAGAAAATAGAAGTAATGACTAACATCAAAGAGGCTCCCCCAAAACTCCATACAAAATACGGGGACATCACCCGAGTAGACAAATTCAAATACGGGGTGAGATCATCATGAAAAATGGACTGGACAAAGAAGCACTTCAGGAGCGAGTACGCAAACTGGAAATAGCCTACCAAACATCCCGCACAATCTACAACAAAAAATGCCTTTCCCAAAACACCAAGATACGTCACTATGAAACAGTTCTGAAGCCAGTAGTTCTATATGCAGCCGAAACCCTGTCTCTACCAACAAAGAACTCCTTGAAGAACTGGATAAAGGAGAACGCAAAATTGTGAGAGGAATCTTGGGATCAAAGTACATAAATGGAGTCCATCAAAAGAGATCCAACAAGGAAGCCTACAGCAAAATAGAGAAAATTACCGACACAATCAGAAAAAGACGGGCACGATTTTACGGTCATCTGAAAAGAATGGACGGAAGAAAGTTAACTAAAGAAATATTTCACTTTTTTGATTCAAACCCCAAAACCACAATTCCCTGGTTTAGAAATACCAAAGAAGACCTTCAAATGCTACATATCTCAGCTGAAGACGCCCTTAACACAGATCTCTTCCGCAAGAAAATATTGACGAACGGACTAAACCGAGACGAGCAACCGAAGAAAAGACACCGTGCCCCTTGGACAGAGGAGCGTATCAGGCCCACTCACAAAGAATGAGGGAAATTTGGGCTCTAAAGAAGGCCAAGTTCAGTGTCAAATGCAACAAGACTTAACGTGGTCCTTGATGGCCCCAGCGAATTATATATAATAATAATAATAATAATAATAATAATAATAATAATAATAATAATAATAATAATAATAATAATAATAATAATAATAATATTTTATAATGTGGTAGTAAATCCCATCTGTTCTGTACGCCTCAGTATCTCGTGATGGCCAGGAAAAGATCTCTCAGGAAACTAAAACTCAAATAAAGGATAATCCTGAGCAGAATACTGGGACACGAGATCCGGAACATCCCGCATGAGTCCATACATGACCATCCAAAGTTTCGGCAAGCCATGCAGCGGGGATTTGTTCCAACGTCACTTACGAGTAGGAAGAACACAGAAACCAGCGGGCTTACGTGGACGGAGGGTAGAAAGCTGGTCCACAGTCAGAAAATGAAGGAATAGTGGAAGAGGAGAAAACAGAAGGCGCTTGTGACGAGAAGATGCGAGCCCCGTGGTCCTTAGTAGGCCCAAAAGACAAATAATAATCATATTATTTTCTTTACGTCTCACTAACTACTTTTATGGTTTTCGGAGACGGCGAGGTGCCGGAATTTTGTCCCGCAGGGTTTCCTTTAAGTGTGAGTAAATATACCAACACGAGACTGATATATTTGAGCGCTTTCAAATACCACCGGTCTGAGCCAGGGTCAAACCTGCTCAGGAGGCCAACAACTCAACCGCAGTAGGTTCGTGGCACTAACAAAGGTCAATTCCGCGCCTGTCTTCTATTTTCCGAACCAATTTTATTCTGTCCACGCGGTACGTAACATTTTAATATTAAATTGATTTACCAGTGGATGCTTATAATCCTGTTATCTAGCATTGAATTACAGACAAAGCTTCATAAAACATGTTCGCAGTGTTCATATTTAATTACGAACAACAACAAAATTAATTTAGTTGTATGCAAGTCTATAGCAGGACAGGCGATAAATAAATCCTCTCTTTGTGGAGTTACGTACGCTGATTGGCCTTTTATTTCTGCTTAGTGGATGGCTTATATTAATGAATGTGTGAACAGGTTCCAATTAATTTCAAATATTGTTTGTTTTAAACACAATGTGCAGGCTCTATTGAAATCAGACCATTTACTTGCGAGATAGATGTGAATAGAGTATTGGAACTGACGGTTACACTGCGCTTGCCACGCATTGCTCTATAGGTGGAATTATCCACATCTATATAAATACAACCTGTGACTTACTGTCCTTCGAACTAGTCCCCTCCCATAGCTATGCACTGCTGAGATCGGCGATACATGTCCTGGAAACTTTGCTTCCTTTGGGATTGTGTTCAAAAGCCTCGTCATGTTTCGTTGGATGTCCAGGAATATCGTCAAATCTCTTTCCTTTTAAAGCGAGTCTGAGTCGAGAGTTTTGGTCTCTGACCTTTTTCCGACGAGGGGATTCCGGAGAACGCCATTCCAAAGTTTGCCGTTTCGTTTCAGGGCCGTACCTGAGACACCAGATTTCATCCTCAGTAACGATACACTTCAAGAAATTTGGTGTCGCATCCACCGTTTCGACAAAATCCTGTGAAGCCTCTAAACGTGCCTGCTCCTAATCGTCAGTCAAGTGATGTGGCACAAGACGAGAACACGTTTTCCGCTCCCCTAACTTCTGGGTAACGATTTGTTGCACGGATTCACGGTTAATCTGCAGTTCATCCGCTATCCTGCGCACAGTTAATCGCCGATCGTTCGCGATTAATGTCCTCACCTTCTCACTGTTTTTGTCAGTGACGGCGGTCGCCGGTCTTCCGCTACGGGGGTTGTCAAAAAAACGTTCCCGGCCTCCTCGAAAACGAGCGAACTACTCGAACACACACTTCAAGGACAGTGCTTGATCTTCATAAACACATAGCAGATTGCATGCGTTTCTTTCGGTGTCTTGCCAAGCTTAAAACAAAACTATACATTGATCTTTTGGTTGTTCATGTTCCTATTCGCAGTTCAGAACCAATGCACTAAACAGGTCCTACACGGCACACACACGGGACTCAACTGAACAACGTTGGGAGCAGGTGGCCAAACCCTGCTGCTACGCAGCTGCAGCGGTGTGTGTCACCAGTGTTGCCGGATCAACCGTTCTGACTCAATTCACCGAACTTTATTGTCACAGGTTATATATAAATAACATTGTAGGGGATCCGCTGTCTGCAATTTAGTTCTTTTTGCCAATTTTTCAGATATTTATCCGTTTTAGGTCAAGTAAAGACAGTCAACAGATTCAAGAGCAGATCCAGAAGTGGAACGAAAAACTAACAGCACATGGACTTCGACTCAATATCCAGAAAACTGAGCAGATGGAGTGAGGTCTGAAAACAATTAAAATAATTCAGATAGATGGCCAAGATTTCAGTGAAGTACAGGATCTCTTCTTATGAACCCAGACCAAGCGCACGGCTGAAAGAATAATTTCAGTTTTTTCGACAACAACGGCTCCTAGTTTTGCTAATAGACTAGGTCCAAAATTAAACTCTTATTCAGCAACTTATTTATATAATTTAGTGAAGTTTTGGAACCCTGTATATAAACATCGCTCTTGCGAGAAACTTCTGGGAATCTGGTAGAGATATGAGTTTACAGAGGGGAGATTTTTATTACAAAGTCTATAAAATGGAACTGATGTCTATAGATACTCCTTGACAGCTCGAGGCGATGATACACTTTATTTTTCTTTTTATTCTGTGCAGACGGCTGGAGAACGTGTTTAAGGTGGCTCTGGACTGAATAGAGTCTCTAGCAGAGGGCACGCTGCCTGCATGCTGCTCCTCGTGACAGCGTGGAAGCTCTCCACGGGACAAGAGGATTACTTTATATATTTGATGAATGGCGAGAGAAAACTGAGGTAGAAAGATCAGGAGGTTGAGGGGATAAAGATAAAGACCGAAACATAAAAAAGAACCAACAGTTTTAGTTCTTCAGGCAAGCAACTCAATGCTGAAAACATCCTAGGAGTATGAGCTACGAACTTTTGGTAAATATAATATAATAAAGTATGAGAAAATATTGTTCATTTTTCCTAAACATTGCAATCCTTTTCATAAACATTGTTATCCGGTCGATTAGATTAGCAGTTTGCCTTTTTCCACCACTACGACCACTAATATGAGTCAATGCATTGTTTCGCTTAAGCACCACTACGAGCGCTAATATGAGTCAATGCATGGTTTCGCTTAAGCACCACTACGAGCGCTGATGTGAATCAATGCATTGTTTCACTTAAGCACCACTACGAGCGCTAATGTGAGTCAATGCATTGTTTCACTTAAGCACCACTACGAGCGCTAATATGAGTAATGCATTGTTTCGCTTAAGCACCAATACGAGCGCTAATGTGAGTCAATGCATTGTTTCACTTAAGCACCACTACGAGCGCTAATGTGAGTCAATGCATTGTTTCGCTTAAGCACTACTACGAGCACTAATTGGAGTCAATGCATTGTTTCGCTTAAGCACCACTACAAGCGCTAATATGAGTCAATGCATTGTTTCACTTAAGCACCACTACGAGCGCTAATGTGAGTCAATGGATTGTTTCGCTTAAGCACCACTACGAGCGCTAATGTGAGTCAATGCATTGTTTCACTTAAGCACCACTACGAGCGCTAATGTGAGTCAATGCATTGTTTCACTTAAGCACCACTACGAGCGCTAATGTGAGTCAATGCATTGTTTCGCTTAAGCACCAGTACGAGCGCTAATGTGAGTCAATGCATTGTTTCGTTTAAGCACCACTACGAGCGCCAATGTGAGTCAATGCATTGTTTCACTTAAGCACCACTACGAGCGCTAATGTGAGTCAATGCATTGTTTCACTTAAGCACCACTACGAGCGCTAATGTGAGTCAATGCATTGTTTCGCTTAAGCACCACTACGAGCGCTAATGTGAGTCAATGCATTGTTTCACTTCAGCACCACTACGAGCGCTAATGTGAGTCAAGGCATTGTTTCGCTTAAGCACCACTACGAGCGCTAATGTGAGCCAATGCAGAGTTGCACTTAAGCCTTTATAACTACCTTCAGAGTGGACATTTTTCAAAAATAAGAAAACGCCGGAGGATGTCGAACTAAGAAACACATTACAAAAAGGATTATGTTAATATTTAATTTGGTTAGGATTTGAATAAAAATGAAATCGAGTGAAGAAACACGCGATTTTAGGCTGTTTTTCCGGGACTATATTTAGTCCAGAAGTGATTTTCGAAATTTCTTTTTAGTTTGGAACACCTATCCAAAACTCACAATTTGAAACCTTTCCGGGCTCTTTGACCCTTCAAGCTTCGGCACAACTGAGGAAATTGCTTAATTTTACATTTTTCGTAGTAAGGGAACCCCTACTTTTTCTGCTAAGAAATTAACGTTAAAAAACACATACAACTATCATGCTGAGCAAGTTGCTATACTGACGCCCCTTGAGAAGTTACGAGACAGACAATATGCGTAAAAAATCTGACCTTTTAGGAAACAACTGTAAGCACAATAAATTGGTGGAAGAAAGACAAAGTATTTTACGATATCTTCAGAAAGGAAACTGCATCAAATATTTTACATGAATCCAGGCTCATGTTGACAATGAAGGAAACGAACTTGCAGACCATCTGGCCAAACAAGCTGCAACAAACCTGGACTTAGAAGTGGTTTAGAATTGAGCACCTATCTGCACAATAAAACAAGACCTGAGGAGGAAACCATTCGACTGTGGGAGAGCGAGGGGTGAAAATACTACAAACGGAAGCATAACAAAATCATACTTTCCTAAGGTACTGAAAATTAAAATAAAACTAACAAGGGGGCATTCCCTACGCGTCATCACCGATTTCGCTCAAATTTATAGAACATGCAGGGCTTGGCTGGAAAGGAAATTACTCGAAGTGGGAACTCCAGATGGCCAAGCGTATAGAAAATAAAAATAAAAATGTTGACGCGCCTCTCGCAACGTATAACCCACTTACTTTAACCCGCACGTCGAGCAGCTGTTGACGTAGCGGTAAGAGCTGGGACAAGTAATTCGATAGTCGAGGGTTCGAAATCCCGTGTGGAGACCTTTTTTTCTATGGATACGTTGTGGTTGTATTTATGGTTGTAAAACTGCGGCATTTATGACGTGTGCTAGATGGAGAAATAATTATTGTTTCCCCTTTCTACGATAAATATCATCCCGACACGTGTAAAGCATCGAATGTCAATGAATAAAATGATTTTTCATGTACAAAGTCTTTCCTTATGCTCTTTAATTACAATCCCTTGTTGAAAGGTGTGACAATGAAATCCCAACTTTTTTACCTTTTCTATGCCTTTTGAGTATAAATAAATAAATAAATAAATAAATAAATAAATAAATAAATAAATAAATAAATAAATAAATAAATAAATAAATAAATAAATAAATAAATAAATAAATAAATAAATAAATAAATAAATAAATAAATAAATAAATAAATAAATAAATAAATAAATAAATAAATAAATAAATAAATAAATAAATAAATAAATAAATAAATAAATAAATAAATAAATAAATAAATAAATAAATAAATAAATAAATAAATAAATAAATAAATAAATAAATAAATAAATAAATAAATAAATAAATAAATAAATAAATAAATAAATAAATAAATAAATAAATAAATAAATAAATAAATAAATAAATAAATAAATAAATAAATAAATAAATAAATAAATAAATAAATAAATAAATAAATAAATAAATAAATAAATAAATAAATAAATAAATAAATAAATAAATAAATAAATAAATAAATAAATAAATAAATAAATAAATAAATAAATAAATAAATAAATAAATAAATAAATAAATAAATAAATAAATAAATAAATAAATAAATAAATAAATAAATAAATAAATAAATAAATAAATAAATAAATAAATAAATAAATAAATACATAAATAAATAAATAAATAAATAAATAAATAAATAAATAAATAAATAAATACATAAATAAATAAATAAATAAATAAATAAATAAATAAATAAATAAATAAATAAATACGTAAATACGTAAATAAATAAATAAAAAAATAAAAATAAATAAATAAATAAATAAATACAATGAATTATTCACCTCTTTGCTTAATTGGAAAATGAATAACATAAAAGTTGAGAGGACAAAAAGTCTCCACACGAGCAGTCGAACCCTCGACCACCGAATTACTGGGGCGAGCTCTTACCGTTACGCCAAAAACTGCTCGACGTGTGGGTTAACGTAAGTGGCTTATACAGTGCGAGAGCCGCGTCAACATTTTTATTTTTATTTTCTATACGCTTGGTTATCTGGAGTTCCCACTTTGGGTACTTTCCTTTCTAGCCAAGCCCTGCATGTTCTATAAATTTGAGAGAAATCGGTGGTGACGAGTAGGGAATGCCCCCTTGTAAAACAGCTATGACAACAGGAGACGGAAAATTTGATGAATACTTCTCTACAGAAGACCCTACATGTGTATGTGTTGAAACAGATAATCAGACATATAGAGTGTATGTTATTCAACTCCGAGAGATGTGAACTTTGTAGATGTGTAAAAAACTCAGTGGGTTACTGGCCGGTGGAGAAATACTAACTCGTGTTAAAACACCTAAAGGAATTTCTAAATTCGTAAACAAAATAAATTTTGATATAACATGCAAGTAGTTAATACTGGCAAAAGACCTATGTCTTTAATATTGTATGTATGTATGTTCAGTCCGTCAGCGATGTCGCTGGTGGGATGATTATAAACACACACTCTCTCTCCATCTCCCTTTCTCTGTCTCTCTCTGTCCACAAAACGCAAGGGTTAGATTTTCAACATATAGGCTTGGTTGAGCGGTTAAGCGTGAGAAGCAGCTCAAGAATGTGCACATAACAAAGTAATGAAAAACAAGTCTCAGTACATTGCTACACACAAAAGGCGCGGCTTACTAATTATTAACTTACAACTTTATGAATAATAGTTTTATAGCCCATTATAGAAGATAATCAGAAAAAATCTCTCTTCATATGATTATGAAGATATTTAGCGGTAAGATGAGAGGGCGTATAAGACACTAGCGAGACTCTAGTTGCAGTATTGGGCCAACATCACTTGATTAGAGAACTGGAAAATATCCGAAGGAAAGCAGCATGATTTGTTCTGGTCGACTTCGGACAAACGAGTAGTGTTACGACAATGTGACGAACTGCTGGACTAAGTAGTAAGTTCCGAGCTGTCAGATGGTGAGGAGTTACATTAGGAAGACATTTCTAAATAACGATCAGTTTTCATATTGTAAATACTCAGCTATGCTTGTTTTTAATTAGCTCTTAAAATAAGTTATTTTTAAGAAAGTAAGCTATTGTCGACGGAGGTGCAATGGGCTTGTGTATCGCCATTCGATTAATGAAGCGAATGTTCAAAATGTCCACCTCCTTCGTTAAAGGAAATCTGAGCACGATGGAGGAGACACATTCTTGCACAGTGCGAGATAAATGTGGTAGAACCTACCTACAGCCTTCAGTTTGAAGTCCCGACAGCTGTAAGTCGTTCTTCTAGTCAAAAGTGCGCTATTATTTGGTTGAATGGATGTAACTTATCTGTCAAAGGCATCGCATAGTCAACATATAGGTTCAGTATGAAAAGTAGCAAACGTATTAGGGATTTTAAAGGGCTGTACCCCTGATGTTTATGCAACTCTTTAAACATGAGCGTTGTGCGGTCTTCCATTCGTTGAAATCTAAGCTATTATAAATAAAAACCAAACCCAAACCCCATGGCACTACAGCCCTTGAAGGGCCTTGGCCTACCAAGCGACCGCTGCTCATCCCGAAGGCCTGCAGATTACGAGGTGTCGTGTGGTCAGCACGACGAATCCTCTCGGCCGTTATTCTTAGCTTTCTAGACCGGGGCCGCCATCTCACTGTCAGATAGCTCCTCAATTCTAATCACGTAGGCTGAGTGGACCTCGAACCAGCCCTCAGGTCCAGGTAAATATCTCTGACCTGGCCGGAAATCGAACCCGGGGCCTCCGGGTAAGAGGGAGGCACGCTACCCGTACATCACGGGACCGGCTTTAGCTATTATAAATCCGCTCTCTAATTCCAGAGTCCGGATTTTTAGGCACTGATAAGTCAGACCGCAAGGTTACTTAAGCGAGTAACAAGTGTACACTACCCTGTACAACAGTTATGCTATGAGATTTGCATGAACATTATTGGTACGGCCTATAGAACTCCTCGAATTTATGTTACTCTTTCTACATTATGGAAGAAAGGGTTGCACGACACTTCCTACAAACCAAAGTAGTTGGCATTTCAACCTATTACCGCCTAAAAATCCGATATCTATTTAGAACTTTCGGAATAAGTTAGCGCGCTTCGTTCGCTGTAGCCGTTTGACATGTGAAAGTCGCAAGTTATTCTTGCTTTCTAATGCATGATTTCTTAATGGCTCATACTGTTTGGCTCAATTTCAGGAGACTCGTATCTACGTGGATTGGTGAGGAGGACTGCGCAATGTTCCTCCATGTCTTCAGTAGAGATTCTGATCTCCTTAGAGATATGGTGGTATGTTGCTTAAGACAGGTAGCCAGTATGTGTTGATTGGACGAATACAACCAGTAATTGAGTATCTATTTTTAGTATGAGCACTGTTGAAGACCAGATTTCAGCAACGGAATAACAAATAGCCAGAACAGTAGATTGAAGCACCGAAGCATTTGCTCCCCACGAGGTGCCTGTTAGTTGATGGAGTATGTTATTCCATGTTTTAATCTTGGCAGCAACATTTGAAATGTGAATGCTGAATGTCAGTGATCTGTCTGTCTAAGGCTGCTCCTAAGTATCTGAGTGTGATGCAGTGTTGAAGGGCCTGTCCTCTAAATGTGATGGTTGGCTTCAAATCAGCATATCTCTTTGGAGGTGGAACGTAGTAGATACAAACAATTTCTGAGGGTTAACTTAGGTATAGCAGCGTTAAAAATAATCATATAGCTTCTTCAGTCCACGCAATTGCTTCCTATGCTTCAGTAACTTTGGACTTGACATGCCAAAATAATGTCATCATCATAAATGAATTTCGTAGACTTGGATTCTGGTAAGTCATGTGTGAACAAGTAGAAGAGCATAGGAGCTAAGAAAGATCCTTGTGGAAGCCCATCGTTTAGGTTATGTACTTTACTTGTTGGATTCTCATCGAAAACATGAAACTAGCTATTGCTAAGAACTTTACTGATAATTGTATTTATTTTTCTTCTCACTAAGTACGTTAAGGTTTCTGGAGACGAAATGTGCAGAAATGTTGTCCCGTAGAAGTTGTTTTATGTTCTACCTTCTGAGTCTAGGTTGAAGGACTTTTGGTCAGTATTTATTTTTATGGTGTTGGATTATGGATACAGAGATTTTATTCTATTTTATTCTATTTTAGCACAGTGTATCGCGGACACAAAGTATGAAGAAAATCGACGTCTTTCATGTAAAAAAAAAACAAAACAAACAATGAAATTTTGTCTCCTGATTAAGCAGCGCAGAAATTCAGAACTTAGAGTTAATCATGCGAAGAATCAGGTACTTCCTCCCACATATAATATTACAAGCAAAAATTGAGAGGAAAGAGTGTAGCACGCCGGAGAACATGGTTGGAAGACATAAAATAATGTTAACGCATTAGAAGGAAAGTAATCAATTTTTACACCTGTGTAGTTCAACTGAAATACAATTTTCATAATAATAAACTCCTAGATTTAAAATGAGATAAAGCTTTTCTACGTGGAACAGTTTAGCATACGGAATGAGCGTATGAAAAGAGCTGTATTTGAAATCCTCTTGCCTTTATTGCATGCACTTGTGAAGCACCGGAGAAAGATAAAAAAAAAACAAGAGAAAAGAGCATCAAAGAGGAACTCTAAGTACTGAGCTAATTCAAGTTTTCAGCTGAATAAACAGAGCCCCCTAGAGTCGTTCTGCAGCAGGTGCAGCTATTACAACTCATCCTCAGCTGCATCAAGGAGACGGAGGGAGAGATTGTACAATTACGCTTCTTCTTACTGTCACAGAAGGATTTTGAATTTAAATGGAATAATGAGAAATATAGTTTAGAGCACACAAATATTACAATAACGCGTTTTGTTTCTGATTAATATAAAATGGTACTAATGAGAAACAAAGTTCAGTTCAGCTTCTGGAGAACATCCACCGCATTTATTATTTACAGAGCGGGAAGGGCGGGGAAGATCAGGGGCATCGTAACAAGGTTTTCATTTAAATAGCAGCACAGTAGCGTCCGCATCACTGCATATACTACTATTAATATCATTATTATTAATAATAATAAATGTCATATCCGTCCCCACCCGTCTTCCGTTTTGGATATGTTTCCGAGCATATGTATACTTATTTTATAAGGCATTTCAATTCAAGTTTCTTGCAGATGAGCCTGTTACTTCTTTGCCATCGCATTTTCAAATATTGCAGTGTGTGCCATTTATTTGTGCGAAACTCTAAAAATAAACTTTATAGGAATAAACCTCACACTGTAGAGGAAATGAAGGGGAATGTTTTACACTGTATTAGGCGCCTATTATCTGAGAGATACACGGCGGTAATTATTTGCTGTAATTTGAGCTTGATTGAGGTTAGAAGCCCACCTCCCCTCCTAGATTCCTATCTCTGAAGTGGTGACCCTCCAGTAGTGCTGTGGCCGTCATTATCTCACAGATACGACTCGAGTAAATTTGTAGAGTATTCATGTTTATTTCTAATGCGTTCGATTTGCTGTGAATGAACTGATTATTGTTTGTGCTAGTACTTTCAGCTTAAGATCGTTTAACATTGAAAATGAAGATGATTTGTAAACCTGTATTGTGTTCAGCAAGTTGTTTGTCTAGTCAGTAAGATTACAATCTCAGGATCCTGAAGACTGTGAAAAGAACAATCAGATAATTAGTTTAATTGTTTCGAATATGCCTGTGTATTTCTCATTATTTCAATAAACTTTAAAGTGATATGTGAATGTTTACTTTCCCCCCCATCTTTTCATGCAGTTATTCCTAGGCATTCCTTTGCTGTTTTTGCTAGAGCATCCAATTATACCACCCATTCTCCTTCTATATCCTGAACCTGCTTACTGCCTATTGTTTGAAACTTTTCACTAATCATATCCATGTATCTCTCAGATACGACGCGAGCACTGATGCTACTTTATGGACGCGCCCAATGCAGGGTTAAGCAGAAATTAGGTCCATTACAGAAGAAAATTTTACTGTAGCTGAGGCGAGGTCTTCGTTCAGCTGACTTCCACAGAGATGACAGACGCGTAACAACCTTTCCCCTTTCCCACTACCTGCCTAGAAGTTTACATTAATTTGTTTCTTTACTTTAATGGTAATGATCTCTTTAATAGAAGAGTCCCTGTTGAGTCACAAGCCAGTATCTAATTGCTCGATCATTAAAGAGTGGAGTCCATTAGTTTAAAACGTCTAGACACAAAAGATCATAAAATATGATAATATTTTCCTCCCAAATGCAAGACTTGGCTAATTAATGGGGGAAGTTTCCTGTCTCTTCACCTCCCTCTTTCCGCTGTAGTTGCAGAGAACGTTATGAGTAGAATGCTTAAAGCGACAAAATGTACTTGAGAAAGTCACTGCCATAAAATGAATAATATCTTTCCACAGTGAATCTTGCACGATAGCATTAATACGATTATATCATGTTATATTAACTTTGACCCTCCATTGAGGAGAGGATTACAGGGTTCTGGATAAAAAACAAATTAACGAATTTGCTGAAGAATCACACACCCGTATATTATGTGCTCTATTTTCTTCTTTTTTCGGAAGAACACTGCCTATACCATGCAGAGAACACACTACAATCGGCTTCTCAGGTAAGAGACCTAGATCGACTGTAAACTGACCTTCCCTGCTCACATCGAGTCCATAAAATCCCGAGCTATGCGTAGCCTAGGCATTCTTTACAGGTTCACTGAAGTTAATGATATTAACGCCTTAAAATTATACTATACTTTGTCTCCCATATTCTCCCCATTATTGACTTCTGTTCCCCTATTCGGTCCTCATCTGCTATCACAAACCATCTCAAGTGAATAGTATTTTTAACGTTATCACTTGTATTGTTAAGACTCGAAATCCTATTTTGAAGATCACAACCAAATTCAACATCTTGATCTACCTGGGTGTATCTGAAATGAGAAGCAGTTTACAGTTCTCCGATGTGTGTTACCTTGATAAGATAATCAATGACTGTACCAAATGCAATACTCTTCCGACATACGTCTATACGCAACCGGCATACTCTTCATGCGACCTGTCCACGCCTAACCTTACAACAATGCTCTATCTTTCACCGTCTCCCTACCCTTGGCAACACATTAGCCGATACGCCGATACTGACATATTCACACCTTTCGCATCCTTCAAACACAAAATTAAAATATTCCTTTAAAGTCCTCTCCAGGTTTCCATTTTCTTCCGCCTTTCCAAACGATGACCTTTCTTCTAATAATACTATCTACTTTTACGGTTTTCGGAGACACCAAGGTGACGGAATTTTGTAGCGCAGGATTTTTTACGTGCCAGTAAATTTACCGACACGAGGCTGACGTATTTGAGCACCTTCAAATACCATCGGACTGAACCAGGATCGAACCTGCCAAGTTGGGGTCAGAAGGGCAGCACCTCAACTGTATGAGCCACTCAGCCTGGCACCTTTCTTCTTGTGTAACCGAGCCTTGCCAGTTATCGCTGCCATTGTTATTGCATTGTTATTTATTTACTGTTGATACTTAATATTGTTGTCATGCCGATTATCATCTTATTATACATTTAAATTTGTTATATTATTAGAATGAAATTGCCCTCCATAGGAGGCTGTTACCAACCGTCCGACCGACCGACCGACCTAATAAATAAATAAATAAATAAATAAATAAATAAATAAATAAATAAATAAATAAATAAATAAATAAATAAATAAATAAATAAATAAATAAATAAATAAATAAATAAATAAATAAATAAATAAATAAATAAATAAATAAATAAATAAATAAATAAATAAATAAATAAATAAATAAATAAATAAATAAATAAATAAATAAATAAATAAATAAATAAATAAATAAATAAATAAATAAATAAATAAATAAATAAATAAATAAATAAATAAATAAATAAATAAATAAATAAATAAATAAATAAATAAATAAATAAATAAATAAATAAATAAATAAATAAATAAATAAATAAATAAATAAATAAATAAATAAATAAATAAATAAATAAATAAATAAATAAATAAATAAATAAATAAATAAATAAATAAATAAATAAATAAATAAATAAATAAATAAATAAATATTTTGCTTTACGTCGCACCGATACAGATATGTCTTATGGCGACGATGGGAGAGGAAAGGCCTAGGAATGGGAAGGAAGCGGCCGTGCTCTTAATTAAGGTACAGCCCCAGCATTTGCCTGGTGTGAGAATGGGAAACCACGGAAATCCATTTTCAGCGCTGCCACTAGTGGGTTTCGAACCTACTATCTCCCGATTACTGGATACTGGCCGCAAATAAATAAATAAATAAATAATAGTAATTTATGGCATAAGAGATTAGAATAGTTTTTAATGTTTAGAAAAATTTAACGATTTCTTTGAGGTAAATTATACAAATCCGTTCCTGTGATGTAGGGGCAGCGTGCTTGCCTTTTAACCGGAGGCCCCGGGTTCGATTCTCGGCCAGATGAGGGATTTTTACCAAGATCTGAGGACTGGCTCGAGGTACACTCAGCTTACGTGATTAGAACTGAGGAGCTATCTGACGGCGAGATGGCGGCCCCGGTCTAGAAAGCGAAGAATAACGGCCGTGAGGATTTGTCGTGTTGACCACATGACACCGCGTAATCTGCAGTCCTTCGGGCTGAGCAACGGCCACTTGGTAGGCCAAGACCCTTCAGGGCTGTAGTGCCATGCGGTTCGTTAGTAAAATGAAATAGATCGCGCATTGTAAGGGTACTAAACGGAAATATTTACTCCTGAAGAAGTTCTGATCGGTACTCACACTGCTGCGACGTCGTTGGTTTCCAAGAAGTCAGTTTACTTATATTTAAACGGATTTTTTCTTGACGTAAAGTTTGAGAAGTAAATTAAATTAAGCAGTTTATAACTGTTAATTAAAATAATTTAATTCAATTCTAAGGTTTAGGTTAAGGACGACGAAGTGAAGAGTGTTTTTAATTAAATAATCGTCTATCAATAAACCAATCGGACACACAACAAAGGGAGTATAAAAAGGGGCAGGGAACAATACGGAATCGAAGACACAAACAACAGAAAATAAAACTATGCAACAGAAAACGAACGAGATAATAAACAAACCAGAAATAAATAAATATATAAATAGAATGGATATGAAGACAAACAAGCGAACAAATGAGGGGTGCAGAAGCAAAACTCACATTGTCCACTTTTCATGATTTACGGCAAAGCTGAAAAAACTCTCAAATGTGCACACCTGTACGAATCTTGCTATATACGTTTCCTTTTATATCTTGAATGTGATAATAAATGACGGACTGCATCTTTTCTTGTGGAATGTTAACGTGAAGGCGGCAAATTACATTTTAAGTTTGGAGAATGTGTGTTTTGTTCCACGTTTTTGGATAATGTGAGTTATGCATCACAAGGCTGTGGATAATGCAAGTTTTGGTACAAACATTCTTATGTTAAGGAGGTTATACGAAGCTAAGAAACAGGATTAAAACAGCGAACAGAAGCAAATAAATAAAAGAAAACCGGACACTTGGAGGAGAATAATAATAAAAACACAGTTTATTAAACGATAATGCATAATTTGGGAAATTTTATCTTTATGAAAATAGAATCTCTCATGAAACCTGCGAAGGTCTTAAGCTCCAATTGTACGACATAAGAAGGCCCCCTGACTGTGATTGCATTCTGGAGACTTTGATAGGTAACCTCTTTGAAGAATATATGGAAGAAAACAAATTCAAAACATGTAAATACGAAAAGTTGGAATAGTGAAACCTTCTCTTAATATTCCACCACCAGAGCAAGAATGTGCACATCGAACTCATCTCATTCGTTTAGCCTTGTTTCTTTTCCAGTTAGATTGATCTCTACACCTCTTCCGACCTCTTTCCTCTGGAGAACGTTTCACACTTTCTTCCATTTATAACCCTTATTTTGGGGAACTATTTATCTTAATTCAATAATTGATGTACTGCTGAAGCCTTCACCTAACAACATGACATAACCTGTAACATAATGTAAACATGGGATAATCACAATGCACTCGGAAACAAGTGTATAATAACAACATGATTGGTGTAACCGGAGAGTGTGACTTTTGCTTCGTGCTGGGAAGTGGATAATGTGAGTTTTGCAACTAACTCTGACTTTCAGAATGATTTTATACAAGTAAAATGTTAGTTTCGCTACAAGTTTTTCATTGGAAATGATGCCCATTAGGGTAGAGAACATGCCTTCACACAGAACTCAATATTGAGAAAAAATGGAGAATGTGAGTTTTGCTTGTACATCCCTCAAATATGACATTTAACAAAGATATAGGAGAAAAATATACAATCACCATTATCTTGAGGCATTTTCAGCGTGCAGCACAGCCTTGGTAGGCCCTTAAGGAACTTATGAGCCACGCGTTACACATTTTCGGTCCAGTCCTCACGGGTTAAAGACTAAAATTAAACACGAGCAATAATGAAGAATAAGGATGCATTTGATTTAAAATTGCTCTTTGCGTGAGATCCCTTCTGACTGTTTGTAAGAAGATAAAAATATATTTACATTTGATATTTTGGCTTTGTATTGAATATTAAGAATTTAGCTTTTGATGAGCTTTCAGCTTTTCCATTTGAAATGAAGTCGGTCTCTAAAAGAATGAATGATGAATCGCTCAGTTAGATCTATATATAAAGCTAAAGATGATGGATGGAGATCATAACCCTCTTAATTGCGGATGAATGTTCCTGTTCTGCATGCCATCATGGCCCCCTGTTTGGAACACTGCCACAAGGAGGAGATGAAATACGCATTGCGACGTGCTGTCAAGGCCTGCTGAAATCGTTAGTGTCTATCCAGGCAATAACCATCCATTATACTGTGCTTTCTGATTACTTCACACTTGCTCTAATTGCACTGTTGTCACCTCTTTGGTAAATGATATCCCGAGTGAAAGCTAACGAGCAAATGAGATGCCAGATGCATATTTGACTGAATATCATACTGCAGATGTAGAGAATTCTGATATGTATGGGACATCCAAAGGGCATTGAAAGATCTCAGGAGAGATAGTTACGCTTTAAAACAAATAATACGACCTTGTTTGTGCCTCTTTGGTTTAAAAAACTAGTAGTTTATTTGGAATAGAGTTTCGTCTCTTTCTACTGCTGACATGCGACATAATTTTTTTTCAAAGACAATTAAATCCTCATCCTTCCTGTGAAACATGTTCTATTCGGACAAGTTACGTGCGCCAATCTACATCTTTTGATCATATATATATTATTTCAGCAGTATAGATCCCTTTTGCGGCGCTCATAAGTAACCAATCGTGACAAATGAGCATTCAAAAGAAAGATAATATACATTAGGAGTGACGAATTGCACTCTGCATGATGACATTGCACGACAATTTCTAAAAAAAAAAGAGTTTAAAAATTGTACGAAGTGTGCGATTTGTAAATGCTCTTGCTGTAGAAACGTACGCGTCATCATTACTGTCAACTTCACATTTTGACCGCTGGGACGCCTGTTTTATGTCATTATAACGTGTTGTGATTATCAGTTAAAAATAATTACAGTAAAACCCAAAATTACTTCCGGATCATTCGTTGGTATAATAATGCACTCGCATTTGCTTCCGTTCAAGTGGATACCATAAATGTTTAAAAAAGTCAAAGATTACATTAAGTGTTAAGTAAGACTGTATAATATTGTACTGATTTGTGTATTCCTTAGTTCACCAGGGGATACTCCACCACGTACTTTATGAACATGCGAGATTTCTCGCATGGGTCCCCTAATTTTACAAAATTTTAAATACCGTATGGGGTTTCTTGACCGAGGGAGTAAAAGTAATTGGTGGCAGGCTGTCTCTATAGTAACGGCCGCAGGGATTTGAGGGTTTTGTAGACTTACCTATTAAATTGTTTTCTCTGTTTCAATTTGTCATAGTAACGCCTATTACGCTCTTTTCATTTCGTTTATTTTATTTCTTCATAATTCACTCATCTCGTTTCAACTCTTACTTTTGCACGTTTCTGCGGAACCCTAATCATTTTTTTCTTTAAAATTATTAAATTTGTAATTTTATACAACTGACCTCCGACTGAGCGCACGAGTCAACACAGCGCCATTTTCTACAGCCTGGATTTTTATACATTAATAGGTTAGAATACAAATTTACTGAAGCGAGTAGCAAATATAGTCTACCTTCACAAAGATTATGCTATGGGGTTTGCATAAATATTAGGGGTACGGCCCATCAGAACCCCTACAATTTATGTTACTCTTGCTACATTAAGGGAGAGCGGGTGGCCGACACTTCCTACTAACCAAATTAGTTTCCAATCTAACCTGTCACTGCATAAAAATCCGGGCTTAACTTGTAACTGAGCATACGCGTGAAATCACATATTTAGCACACATTTTGCCTTACTTTGAAGCGCCATTTCTTGAAAACTACATTTCAGGTTTTCAAATTTTTCTTGATACAAGTAGGTTCCTATTTTATCCATCAAATGACATATTAAACATAATAGTAAGTTAAATACTCTCAGCGATATATACGTTCAACCCAAACACTAACAGCGTCTTTAAGTTTCTTTTTTCCATGTACTCGTCGAGGGGCGTGAGTCCACGTTAAAAATGTGTCACTTTTCGTTTTACAGGGTGTTTCTTTATTCCCATTACAGACTTCGAGGGCTTGTAGAGGGGACCAAGACGGTTAAGTTTAGCATAGGAACTTGTGTCCGGAAAGGTTCCGTCTTCCCGCTACCCCTAAAAACACAACCGCACACGTTCAAATCTCCCGCATTGTCACCACCACTGACTAGAGTACGTACGTCAGTGAACGACCACGTGATATCTCATACCCTTACAGGTTTGTTGACATTCCATGCCATTCCGTTGAGTGTGTGATCCACACGGAGACGTGTTGTACCTGCTGTTGTGCTTGTGATCTTACAACAGTAATTCTTTGCTACATACACAGCAGTAAGCTGTACGTACAGTACTGTACTTCCAACGATTTGCGCAATAGTGGATAGGTCGTAGCGGCCTGATATCTTGGCCTGCACGTTCACCCGACTTGACAGCTGCTTTCATTTTTCAAATTCTAGAATCAAGTAATCATGGCGAGGGTCCCATACACTGGAACCATACTCTAACAATTAAATACAATTTTTCAGTTGAATTGTTTTTTTACAGTATAGTACAATTCCGTTTTAATCTTTCTATGTTTTGAGTATTTGTTTGTTTTTCATTCGTCGGCCCTTATGTCGGAAAGTTGCTTTTTCTCTCTTGATATTGCAGACTACTGCAAACATTCACTGTAAAATTCATACCCATCAGGAACATATTTTGATACCTTATTTATATCACATATTTTGTCCTCATCAATTGGAATTTTCCCTTTGTGAACATATTCATTTGGATGACTGTTGAATTGAGCACTGACTTAATTTAGGCTAAAGGTATGCTCTTCAATTCCTTCAATAAAAATATATTTCCCTTCACATAGTTGTCAAATATGTTTGATTAAATGTACTCATTTGAGAAGTTACCTTCTGTTCTGTACCATGATCTCCATCCAGAGTAAAGTTACAGATAATTCAGAGATCATGGATGTCAAAGGGAATTTGTCAAAAATGGAAGATTTTAGCATTAGTTCTCTATACTGTTCAACCGTTTAATAATCGTTTTATATGGCCGAAGTCCCTATTCACAACAATGTTGAAGTCACAATCCTAGAACTTATTTATTATAACATAAAAAAAGAAAAAATGATTGCCATCTGTGGTTATAGTTATTTACGTATCTCAGTAATGTACAAAAGGAAATTTAAAGGTCCAATTATAGAACCCTGTGGGACCCGACCTCTTAATTGTTACAGGATCAGATAATGTTTCACCTACACTAATTCTCTGAGTTCAGTTTTCTAGAAATTTAGCGACTTATTCAACCATTATTTTATGTAGCCTTGTTCAGGTATGTGGGAGTATTGTTTGATATTCTGTCCATTATTGTGTTCTTCTGACTGGCCTTTCCCTAAATACCTCAAGTCGGCACACTGTACGGATTTACTCCAGCTTTACAACCAAATGCCCATTTACTAATGCATGTTTCTGTGAAGATTTGTAGTGTGATGCGTTCTATGTATAACGAAAATATGATTTAAGACGAACATGAAACCCAGCCTCCGAGCTAGGAGAATTAACCAGACGCGCTTTAATATCCAAACCCTGTCAGGAATAGAACCCGGGTCTCTTAACACCAGCATTCTGACAATTCAGCCAAGGAACAGCGGACTGTTATTATTATTATTATTATTATTATTATTATTATTATTATTATTATTATTATTATTATTATTATTTCGATTTGGCCATTTCAGGACCATATGAAACATATTTTTTCTCCTGTCCTCCCAAAACTTCATCTTCTCTCGGTGTTGCTTTCTTTCTTCCATCTATTTACTGCCTTATTTCATCTCGGCTTTGGAAATTTACCATCAAATATTGCTTTCCTAAATTCTTTCCTATTTGCAATTTGTTCTTTTTTTTAAATGTCGAGTAATTAAAGGAATGTTCTTCGGCTTTTTTGATTTCTTTTAGCAGTTGCTTTACGTCGCACCGACACAGACGTTCTTATGGCTACTATAAGATATGCAAGGACTAGGAGGGCAAGGAAGCAGGTGCGGTCTTAATTAAGGTACAGCCCCAGAATTTGCCTGGTGTGAAAATGTGAAACTAATGCAAACCCTCTTCAGAGCTGCCGACAATGGGGTTCGATGGCTCTATTTCCCGGATGCAAGCTCACAGCTGCGACACCCTAACCGCACGGCCAACTGTCTCGGTACCTCTTTGAAAAATGTTAGTTTGTTTTTATTGTTCATTCATTGATGACGTTCGGTCAACTAAGGACCATGTCATTTCAACTGTCTCCTTGCCCAGTACTATCGCATTCGTTGGCGATGTTCCTTTCTTTCCTCATTCCGCGCCTTCCCTGTTTTCAGCTTCGGCTTTTCTTCGAAATAAATAAATAAATAAATAAATAAATAAATAAATAAATAAATAAATAAATAAATAAATAAATAAATAAATAAATAAATAAATAAATAAATAAATAAATAAATAAATAAATAAATAAATAAATAAATAAATAAATAAATAAATAAATAAATAAATAAATAAATAAATAAATAAATAAATAAATAAATAAATAAATAAATAAATAAATAAATAAATAAATAAATAAATAAATAAATAAATAAATAAATAAATAAATAAATAAATAAATAAATAAATAAATAAATAAATAAATAAATAAATAAATAAATAAATAAATAAATAAATAAATAAATAAATAAATAAATAAATAAATAAATAAATAAATAAATAAATAAATAAATAAATAAATAAATAAATAAATAAATAAATAAATAAATAAATAAATAAATAAATAAATAAATAAATAAATAAATAAATAAATAAATAAATAAATAAATAAATAAATAAATAAATAAATAAATAAATAAATAAATAAATAAATAAATAAATAAATAAATAAATAAATAAATAAATAAATAAATAAATAAATAAATAAATAAATAAATAAATAAATAAATAAATAAATAAATAAATAAATAAATAATCCCGAATTTTTATGCAGTAACAGGTTAGATTGCAACCTAATTTGGTTAGTAATAAGTGCCGGCCACCCGCTCTTCCATAATGTAGCAAGAGTAACATAAATTATAGGGGTTTTAATGGGCTGTACCCCTAGTGTTTATGCAAACCCCATAGCATAGTCGTTGTAAAGGTAGACTATACTTAATGCTCGCTTCAGTAAGTTTGCATTCTTACCTATTAATGCATAAACATCCTGGCTCTAATAATAATTTCACGTCCCACTAACAAGTTTTGACGGTTTTTGGAGACGCCGAGGTGCCGGAATTTTGTCCCATAGGAGGTCTTTAACGTGCCAGTGAAACTTTGCTGGCACGAGGCTGACTTATTTGAGCACCTTCAAATACAACCGGACTGAGCCAGGTTTGAAAGTGACAATTTGGGGTTAGAACGGCAGAGCTTCAACCGTCTGAGACATTCAGCCCTGCTTGGAAACTCAATATGGTCTTGAAGTTTCTTCTTAAAGTGGATTGCGTTCCAACGAACCTCTTGTGGATGTTTTTCTACCTCGCTGAACCAGGTCCCTTTGGTATTATCTTAGAAGTTAGTGTAAGATCCACTTGGTTGAACTTGCAGGTCTTACTTTGTCACATGACCACAGAAAGTAATCCATCTTTTCCGCATCGTATCGGTTATCTTTTCTACGTGAAAATAGAGTTCGTGTTTGTGCCGTCTTCTTTGTTCACCTTTGTCTTTGATGGGGCTCAAGATTTTCCTAAGAATTTATTATTATTATTATTATTATTATTATTATTATTATTATTATTATTATTATTATTATTATTCTTCTTTCGAATGGGCCACCAGAGGACCACGTGCCAATTTCAATTCCTTCTTCTTTGTTCTTTCCTTTTCTTCCAGTACGCTTTCATCTGTTCACTATGTTTCTTCTTTCTGTCTTCAGACCACTTTGAACCAGTCTTTTTTACTTTCCTACCTTGGAATCCTTCTATTTTCAATACTTTTTCCCGAAAGCCTTCTCTATTATTTATTTCTTCTGTTATTTTATTGTTTTTTTCTAAATCCTTTCTTACTTCATTGACCCAGCTTGTCGTTGATTTCTTACTCCACAAATATCTGAAAATCTTACTGGTTAATCTACTATCTTGCATTCGATATAAATGTCCAAAAAACATGTCTCCTTTTTCTCATTACATCTGATATATTTTCTATTTTTTGATATATTTCAGCATTACTTCGTAATTTCCAACCTTCTGCTGTGTTTTGTGGGCCTAATATTTTCCTCATGATTCGCCTTTCTAGTATTTCTAGCTTATCTAAATTATAGTTTAATGCCAGACACTCGCTTGCATATAGGCAGTCTGGCTTCACTACTGTGTTGTAATGCCTTATTTTTGCATTTTTGGATAGGCATCTTTTATTGTAGATATCTTTGGTGACACCATAAGCTCTCTCCATTTTATGTACCCTCTCCTCTACTGCAGAATTTTCTAAACCATTTTCTTGGATTATTTCTCCTAGATATTTGAATTTTTTTACCCTCTCTATTTGGCCAATATCTGTTTTCAGAAATTTTGGTGCATCCCAAATATTTGTTAAAAAATTTGTTTTTTCTGCAGAAATTCTTAAGCCAGTTCTACTGGCGATTCTTTCCAAGACATTTACTTGGGTTACAGCAGATGTCACATTTTCATAAACTATTGCAAAGTCATCTGCAAATGCAAGACAATTTATTTCAATCCTTTTGTTTCCTCTTCCTAACCTTATCGGTGAAATGTTGAGTTCAATAAGTTTTTCGTTCCAAATTCTCACTATTTTCTCTAGGACACAATTAAAAAGAATTGGGGATAGTCCGTCGCCTTGTCGTACACCAGTTTTTATTTTGAAAGGCTGTGATATCTCTCCCAGAAATTTCACTTTAGAGACTGTGTCTGTAAGTGTTTATTATTATTATTATTATTATTATTATTATTATTATTATTATTATTATTATTATTATTATTATTCATCGTTAGGTCCACTAAGGACCGCGAGATCTCAGCTGTTTGTTTTCTTGCGGGCCCATCATGTTTTCATCCTTAAGGAGTGTGCTTTTTTCCATGCATAAGAATGGAGATGCTTCAGTCGGGTTGGGATTTCTTCTTGATGGACCTCTCTAAGTTTGTGTTTGAGTGGTACTCGGAGTTGAATGTCTGTTTCTGAGATTCCATACTTTAAAAGGCCCTTAACTAAGGAAGAATCGTTTTGAGACTTCTTAAGTAGGATAACAAACGTTTACAGATTCTTTCAGCTGACTACCTGAGGAGGTGAGCGTAAAAAGTTATCCTTCTTTTCCGGATTACTCTTGGTGTTTTTTCGGTGTGGGCGAATATTTATAAGTTGCTCCGAAGTCTGTAAAGACTTTATTTGAGATTGGGACCATGTGCATTTCGTATAATTCTTTCCTTAATTGCCAGTTTTTCACTCACGCTATGTGTTTGAAGTGTAAAACATTCTACTGCATATGATGTTTCAGGTTTAATCACAGTGTGATGATGTGGAATTTTTGCATTTCGCGAGATATACCTTTTCCTATATATGTTTTGAATGAGTTGGAAGGCTGTTTAAAACTTGTTTCTTCTTCTTAAGACGTCGTCTCCAAACGGAGGTAGACGATCCACAAGGCCAGCTCTGATCTTGACGTTGCAGCCATGCCATGTGAATTTATTGGAATATCTCTCAGGATCTTTAATGCAGTGGTTTACCGTTGCCTTCTGCATCCTAATGCCGTTGACCAAACTGGTTCCTCCGCCTTTGGGAACAATTTCTTGTCCCCAGGACAATAGAGTGCCCTTACCGATACCCGCTCATCCACTCTCAAAGAGTCTGTTGGCACTTGGTATAGGGGATCTCCTTATACCGGGAGATAATCGGTCCCTTCATTCGTTAGCCACCTGCATATAAAATATAATTTTTATATGCAGTCGTTGCTCCCTCTCTACCACGGGGAGGTGAATGTCAGGATTTCACCGTCATTGAAACAAGGACCAAATGGCATTTCCTTGTATCACAATCGTTGGATTCAAAATTATTATTACTGACCGGATTTTTATGCAGAAACAGGTTAGACTGCAAACTAATTTTGTTAGTAGGAAGTGTCGGCCACCTGCTCTTCGATAATGTAGCAAGAGTAACATAAATTATAGGGGTTCTGATGGGCCGTACCCCTAATGTTTATGCAAACCCCTTAGCATAATTGTTATGAAGGTAGACTATACTTGCTACTCGCTTCAGTAAGTTTGCATGCTAACCTATCAATGCATAAAAATCCGGTCTCTAATTATTACGTTCACACAGCCTCGTATAGAGCTTGGCCCTTCTAGTGCTTTTCCCTGTGTACCTCATACAGTTGTAATGCGCGCTATGGTGAGAAGAGCTATTTCCGTCGTTGCATGATCCCGGTAACATACAGCTGTCACTGCCTGAGTGATATCGACCTGTGAAAGGAAGGATAAAAAAAAGAGCACACACACACTCAGCGACTATCGCGCTTAACGGTCTGGAGTCCTCTCTCACGGTTCTGCAACAGTAAGCACGGCTCAGGGTATTTTGGAGAGGTTTCCTGATTACAGGTTCATCACAACGAGGCTGTTGTGCCCGCGTTTCCTCGACCTTGGCGTGCGAGATTTAGTCTAAAGGATTAACTCGCACACCTTAGAGGAATGAAGATAAGATACCGTAAAATGTGTATACTTTTTATAGTTCGTAAGATGAAACACTGTTTGAGAGACGTTACAACGCCAGAAAACACATAAAATACAATAAAATACATACAACTCTTTAAAGTTTGTGTGTGGGTAAGTAGGAATGCACGCGTGTATAATTTAATGAAAATTTTATTTAATGTACATGTTGTAAGTAAGAGTTTGTTAAATTGCATGGGTGGGGGTGACTGTGAGGTTGTCATACGTCGTTTCTCATGTGATATCCAGGTGGGGGAGTTTCCATTGCAATGGCAGAAACTCCTTCTCTACTCTCAGTCACAAAAGAACTCTCGCCGACTGCATTATTTAACATGACTATACCTCGGATTTTTAGGTGGTAATAGGTTAGAATGCAAAGTAATTTGGTTTGTAGGAAGTGTGATGCAACCCGTTGTACCACAACGTAGGAAGAGTAGCATAAATTCGAAGAGTTCTATAGGCTGTACCCCTAATATCTATGCAAATCTCATAGCATAATCGTTGTACAGTGTAGGGTATACTTGTTACTGGCTTAAGTCAGTTTGCATTCTAACCTATCAGCACCTAATAATCCGGACTCTAAACATGACTAATAAGGGTCCCAGGCGTACATATTCCTCCCATTTTTCTCACTTTTTCTATCACCACATGCCCCACTTTGAATATGGCGTGATAGTAAATAGCTTGTGTTTTAACCGAAGGTACAAGCTATGTGAAGAGAATCCACAGCCTGTTTCCAGTAATTCGACTGGGTAAAAGATGGTATGAATGAAGCCCCCATCTTGCGGCGAGGATAGAAACTGTGTCGGCTGCCGAAGCCTATCGCATTCCTCTGGGACAATGAATAATGACTGACAGATTAAATGAAACGATATTGGAGAGTGTTGCTGCAATGAAAGATGACAGGGAAAACTGGAATACCAGGAGAAAATCCTCTCCCTCCTCCGCTTTGTTCAGCACAAATCTCACATGGAGTGACCGGGATTTAAACCATGGTGAGGGCTGGCGCGCTGCCGGCTGAATCACGGAGGCCCTGTCCGTCCAGTGATTTTCACGTGAAAAAAATACAGACGACAAACGTACAATATACGATTTTCTGATTTGAATTTACTTGAATTTTATTTATATTTAAAAAGTATTTACACATGTTTACAAAAATTACGCCATTGAAATCACCACCATTTCCTGAAGCGAGTAGTATAATTTGTTTCGTAGCCATATTGCTGGCAACATCAGGAGTTCGGGATAGAATGTACTGCCTCGCGCTATGACCAGTGCATTCAATCCGACATCGGACATTACTACGCTAGTGCCACTTAGCGTGACCATTGTTTACGCAGAAGTAGTATACAGGAGGAGTGGGATGTGGAAGTTCATAGCTAGATGCTGCTATCTCTATCAGTGTATTTTGTCATTTTGAACTGGAAGAAAGAAGAGATTTGCTGCAGTATAGTTAGCGCCAAAAAAAGCAGGTGAAGTCCGTGCAAAGTCTTTGAACATTGATAGAGTTAAGCAAGCCATAAGAACCGTGCGCCGCATTTAAAGGAAACTTAGTACCTTGCTTCTCGTTATTGAGTTTCATAAATTTTTCACAAGCCAGGGACTTAATTGATTCTTCCATGCGGCGTACTTTGGAGACCACATCAATAAAATGTATGGTATAATGTGGGGTAAATACTGTGCCGCAGCACATATATCTTAAGAGCGAGAAATCTTTGAAATTACTCACAGAGTATTGAATCATAGATAACAGAACCTTACCGGCCAGAGTTTTAGCTAAAATATTTCACAGAACTGTTTTCGCAGACGCAACAAGAATATATAGCAGTTGGATATTTGTGTCCGTCTCTGTGGTGTAGTGGTTAGGGCGATTAACTGCCACCGCTGGAGTTCCTGGTCCGATTCCCGTCTCTGCCACGAAATTTGAAAACTGGTACTACGGCCGGAATGGGGTGTACTCAGCCTCGGAAGGTCAACTGAGTAGACGGGATGAGATTCCCATCTCAGCCATCCTCGAAGTGATTTTCCGTGGTTCCCCATGTCTCTTTCAGGCAAATACCGATGTGGTATCTAACTTAAGGCCATGGTCGCTTCCTTCCCTCTTCCTTCGAATCTTTCCGTCCCTTTGCAAGGCCCCTGTTCAGCATAACAGGTGAGGCCACCTGGACGAGGTCCTGATCCTCCTCCTCAGTTGTATCACCGACCCAATGTCGCACGCTCTAGTACACTGCCGTTGAGATGATAGAGGTGGGATCCCTCGCTGAGTCCGAGGGAAAAACCAACCCTCGAGGGAAAACGGATTAATAAATAAATAAATAAATAAATAAATAAATAAATAAATAAATAAATAAATAAATAAATAAATAAAGACAGAAAGAAGGAAAGAAAGAAAGAAAGAGAGAAAGAAAGAAAGAAAGAAAGAAAGAAAGAAAGAAAGAAAGAAAGAAAGAAATGATATTTGTTTTTTTATTATTTAATATTCATTTCTACTGTATTCATTTCTACTCCTATAATTACTTTCATTTTATAACAAATTGCAATATGCCATATGCTAAATAAACAGAATTTAATTTAAAAGTCGTGGAGGAAACCAGACAATTGAAGTTGATATAAATGAATGGAAATATTTATAATTAAAGGAATAATTTATTCAGTGGTTGGAGCTGGCTAAAGCTGAGCATGACAGACGACAAATGGATACAACTCATTAATAAACTGTCACGAAAGAATGTTATTTTGTAACAGAGAAATAGTGTGGGTGAACTGAAGCTAGTGGTTGATGAGTAACGAAATAGAGAGTTAGACAACTCTTACTTTTATCTTGTGATACATTCCTTAAAAAAATTCTAGATCCTTCAGCGGATCAGTGGCAGAGTGTCAGCCACCAGATACTGAGGTAGCGGGTTGAAACCTGCCCACTGTAATCGGATTTATGAAGGGCGGACAAAGGTCTATTCGACATTCCATACTGTACGATGTCCGCATGTAAAAGACCTGTGATGACACACTTGCTGTTTACCCGACAAAAAAGTTATAACTGAGCCATAGTTCACCAATCGGAGGTCTGATTTACTCCGCCATCTGGGAGAGTAAAATAGAACGTCGGAATTGAATCGCATGCAGCCTAACTGGCATAAAATAAAAATGTCTACACATGCTAGCTGAGACCATATTTATAATTCGTTATGCCCGAAAAAGGAGGGCGATTGATCCTGTTTAGCTGATCTCCTTGCCTTTTTTCCTTCTCCCAAAATCTCTTCATATTCTCGTTTTGGCATTTCGTGTGATCTTTCGACTAGATTTTGTTGGTGATAGTGCTTGGGTGGTCTGGAAGGCGGTGATTGCCGGCTAATTTTCTGAACTTAGTTTTGGCTAATACTAAGTCATCTCTGATGCCTATTTCCTGGAGATCTTTTCCAACTTAGAGCAGCCAATTGCTTCCTTTTTTTACATTTTCATTGATAGGGCAAGGTTGAACATTTTTCTGGTCAATCTCTTATTACTCACTTTGAGAATATGACTATAAAATTTGAAACTAGTTTTTAAATTTTCTGCTTTAGGTCGCACCGACACAGATAGTTCTTATGGCGACGATAGGATAGGAGGGAGCTAGGAGTGGGAAAGAAGCGACCATGGTCTTCATTTAGGTACAGCCCCAGCATTTGCCTGGTGTGAAACCACCACGGAAAACCATATTGAGGGCCACTGACAGTGAGGTTCGAACCCGCTGTCTCCAGAATAAAATCTGGTAGCTATACTCACATGACATTCAGTCCTTTTAGATTTCATCCCTAATGACATCTGGCAAACTGTGGTGACAGAACTTTGATATCTTACTTACTTCCGCCATTTGAAACTGGATGCAGAGTTGCCAACTTAGCCACAAATTTTAGAAAACCCACTAAGGCCATTATGGCAACTTTGTTTTCCTAACTGGGCAATTTCTGGTCATATTTATTTTGGAAGGTTTTATTTGCGGTTTTCAATGCAGAACAACAAGTTTTAATATTTTTAGTTTAGACATTTTGTGAAATAATTCTTAAATTAATGATAATGGCTATGCAATGTCTGCAACAGTGCAGATCAGAAAAAATAATTCTTTAGATTTCTGTGTACCTCTAGACCTGTTTTTACAACAATACACCATCTCCGTAAAAATTCTCTAAATAACTTTTAATGTTGATTTGAAACACAAAATGTACTTCAAACCTTATACATTAAGCCCTTTCCCATACATATAAGTGTTAGAACTTATGAAAATAATAGTTTAGATATGAAATTATGTTTTTCAGTTTTATATTTTTCTCTTTCTTGTAAAGGTTAAATTAGATTAGATATGAAATATTGTTGCTTTCTCATTGTAAATATAACGTTAAAATAGTTCAGATATTAGGTTATTAGATTGATCTGAAACATTGAAAAATAAACACATGTAAACAATTACCACTGTAATTGGGATTAGAAATCTTGTAGTGCGCAGTAAATAAATAAATAAATAAATAAATAAATAAATAAATAAATAAATAAATAAATAAATAAATAAATAAATAAATAAATAAATAAATAAACATTAGTAATTGAGCATCCCTGTTTTATGAATAACCACCCAAAATTCTAATTCGAATTTTCACCTTTGTTGTGAATGAAATGAAAAATTACAATTTGTCACATGACACCTAGGAGAATCCAATAAAAAGTGTGCAAATTAAAATACAGTTGAAAATTCAAAATGGCTGTCTTAACGAATTCGAAATCCTCTGAAAAATATCACTGCTGAGTGTGAATATTTAAAAAGTGTTAAAAATTTTATCGTAGACTTAGCTTTAGAAATCAGGAAGGGGAATCATTCGAAAGTGTGTAAATAGGTCTTTCACAACCGACAGAATTCAGGGTAGAATTTAATCAGCATGAAGATACTGCAGCGGAAATTCCCTATTTAAAATTGGTGTCATTTGCTCTTTTGGCTCTAACTTTACCTCTTTCAAACACAGTCGTCCAGCGTGTGTTCAGGCTGGCTATCACCATACCAAACAAACTAAGAAACAAGAGGTAACGTTTGGACTAAGTCGTGTGGAAACATGTTTTTACATGAGGTTGCGTGAGAATTTCTTCGAGTACTGGGCGAGTTCGCCGTGCGGTTAGGAGCGCACAGCTGTGAACTTGCATCCGGGAGATAGTGGGTTCGAACCCCACTGTCGGCATCCCTGAAGATGGTTTTCCGTGGTTTCCCATTTTCACACCAGGTAAATTCTGGGGCTGTACCTTAATTAAGGCCACGGCCGCTTCCTTCCAAGTTCTAGGCCTTTCTTATCCCATCGTTACCATACGACGTATCTGTGTCGGTGCGACGTGAAGCAAATAGCAAAAAAAAATCTTCGAGTTTTGAAGTAAGTGGAACTTACAAAATCAGCGGACCCCAAGTGCTTCAGTAAGAAGTTCAGTGGAGGGGTGATTTATAAGAAAATTAATGATAAGAGGGGACAAAGAACAACCCTGCTGCACTCCTTGCTGGGTAACTCTTCCCCTTAGTGTCCCTCGATTCTTATCACTGCAGTTATAAAATACATGGGCGAAACGTTATAATTCACAGTTCATTACAGGAGGTTTAGATTTCTTTATTTGTTTATTGTTTCCTGTACTCTCTCTCTCCAAGAGTGTGCCTTAAACACCATCTCGGAACTCAACAGAGGTCGGTGAAATTTGGGAGTGCATAAGAGCGATAGTTTCATGTCGTTGGATTTTTATTTTTATTAAGTGGATATCTTGTTCTTAGCATGCCATCACCCTACGAAGGTTGGCGATCCAATTGATTAAGATAACTCGAAAGATTTCAATGAAAGTTTGTCCACAGTAGTGGCGCAAGTCTTTAAGCCAGAAATTTCTCCGTCCCTCCACAGATCGTTTCCCCTCCATGATGTGTTGGAGAAGTTTATATCTTTCACCTCTCATGATGTGTACCTAAGCTTTCGTTCCTTGCTGATTTTTAGAAGCTATTTTCTGTTATTTAAGAAGTTGAGGGCTTCCTCATTAGTCGAAGCATTCTTCTGTACAAGTAAATTTCGAAAGCTTCAATTCACCTCTCCAGCAAAGGGCTGAGCCTCCGGTCTTCAAAACCATACATAAGGGCAGGAAAAGGGAAGGGAAACATAGCATTGCAGCATACGAACTTGGAGCTGATGGTTGATATCCTCTGGCTTGCCCAATTCTCAATCACTATAGTTCCAAGATATTTGAAGGATGATCCTTGCTGAACAATTGTGTTGTTGATGTGCAGGAAAGATGCCTGCTCAGGTGTTTTCGAAAATACAATCAGCTTGGTCTTGCCAATATTCATGAACAGACCAAATGCAGCTTTGATCCTTACAATGTTATTAATAATTTGATGATCAGTAAGGTTACTGACTAACACAACGCTATCATCGACAAAGCAGATGTTATTAATAACATTGCCGTTTATTCTTATCCCTAGGTTAACATCCTCGACAGTCTCTCTGAACACAGCCTCAAAGTAGGTATTAAAAAAGGAGAGGGGAGAGGACACAGCCATGTGGCATGTCTCTACGTATTGCTATGTCCTCAAATGTGCGTATCCCTCTATTTTGACCTCTGCTGTTTGGTTCTGGTAGAGCTGAGTGATGATATGTAGATCAACAGCATCAACACCAGTAGTTTTTAAAACCTCAGTGGTTATGGTAACATTTAAAACAAAATTTTCATTGATGTATTTTTCTCCTTTTCCCTTAAAATATGTGTGTGTGAACCTTCACTATTTTGTGATTTACAACCATACATAAACGATTTGCAAGTTCTTTCTGGCCATTTAATCTAACAGATTTAGCTACTTTTCATCATCAGGCGTTTACAACACTGCCTGGATGTAAATTTTTAGTTAAAAGCTTGGCTTATATACTTATTTAAATTGTCCTGACCTCCTTTATCATCGCGCAAATTGCTTACACCCTGTTTAGGTAAACACGGATGGATGCTCTGATTCGTCGGCGAATTTGTAATGTTTCTGTTTTAATTAACGTGGGTGAGAATGGTTGGTAACTCTCGTTTTAACTCTTTGAAGCAATAATCATTAGTACAATGACAAGCCCCGTAAAAGTACAGCGCTTCAAATGTCAAGTGGTGTGAGCTGTACAGCCATCCATGATCAGGGTCCCACTCAACATTGAAATAGCTTTAAGCCTCTCTATGTTCAAGTGTACTTTGGAGCTAGTGGATCCTCTTCTCTCTCTGAATATCTGGCGGATATAGCCAGTTTAATTATTACTATTGTAGTTGTTTTAAAGTTTCCAACAGTACCGTATTCAGCAAAACGGGACTGTAGTAAAGTAGGGATTTCATATTAAGTAAATTGTTTGGCTGGGAAACATTGAGTATTAGTGCCCGGGTCAAATCGATACCGTGAATTTCTATGTGATGGTGTAATATTTTAATGCAAAGCTCAGCCCACTGTAAATTGTAGTATTCAGTATTTACAGTGGTAAGATTATAATTAGTAATTGGACCGCTCAATCAATTGTAAGTCATAGTGTAAAATTTTGAAATACTTAGGGTACGTGTGTGTGTGTATGACAGTGTTGTAATGTTGTAGTAAGCTCGACCTATAGTATTGTAAGCCGTAGTAAAATACTTAAGTTGTATGCGTACTGTCAGTGTTCATTGCCACCAGGATATTTTGCCTGGTGTGAAAATGGGAAACCACGGGAAACAATCTTCAGGAAGTGGCATAATCAGACCTACACCTACTTTCTGTCTACCCATACTTAGCCACATGCCGCCTCCTTCTATGCAGCGGGGAAGAGCACTTGTATGGGAGTACAAGTCCTACAGAAAAATCCTCATCTCCCAGTTCACATAGACATCCCAACCAACAGTAAAGGATGGCTTCGATCTCGTCACTCACCCCTTCAAACTGCAAGATTGTTAGTTGGCACCGGCATTTATACTAATGACTGATAGAGACAGACATGCCAGGGAACAAATTAAGATACAGTGCATATCATTCAAGCCACCTGGCTTTGAATTGCAACGCATGATCTGGTCGGTTCTTGACCGAATAAGAACCAAACACTGGCAGCTGTGCCGATTTCCTACACAAGTGGAAGAAAATAGCTTCTGCAAGTTGTGACTGTAGCGCTGAAAAGTAGACTGTTCACCATATAGTTCAAGAATGTATTTTGATGGCTTTCCCTGGCGACCCAGCAGAGTTCCTGGTTATGACGGAGGGATCAATAGACTACATTTGCGGCCAGGATATGTTTGCGATTTTATTATGAGTAATTATTGTAAGTAATATTTTTAGTGATGTAGGCATACGCTAAATAATAAAAAAATCTTCATCGCTGTCGATTGTGGGGTTCGATTTTGCTGTGTACGGATTGTAGAAAAATTTCGAGAACAGCGTCTTTAAGGAGCGTCAGATAAATTCACATTATCACCCGTAATTAGTCCTAGCTCCTATGCCGGTTATTGAAAGCTTAATGCTAAAATACAGTTAAAATCAAACTTGTGTGTTTTTAATTTAAAATATAAATTTTCTTGGAAAGTGATATTCAAATTTAAAAAAGGAGTAAAGTTTCCCTTCCGAAAAATCAAACTATCATAAATATGTGTTACTAGCAAATGTACTCCCGTGCTTCGCTACGGTATTCTACATTGTATACGGATATCGAAGTAAATTATTGCACACGCAGTGAATAAGATGTTTTTAAATTGCATGTCTTTTAGGGTTATCCTCACGGGGAGGTCCCCCATACGTTGTTTCCAACGTAAATTGCGAGTTGCGGGGTTGTGATTTTAACGGCAGGCTCACTTGCCTACTGCCATTCACAATCGAGCTGGGAAGATTTCATTATAATGGCAGGTCCACTTGCCTGCTGCCCGGTCACAATCGGTATGGGGAGTTTCCGTTACAATGGCAGGCCCCCTTTTCCAGTTCCAGACAAATTACAGTTGAGGAGTTTTTATTATAACGGCAGGCATCTTCTATACTGCCAGTCAAAATTGAGTTGTGCTCTTATCATTATAATGGCAGAAATTTTTTCCTAATGTCAGTCAGCTTACTGCCAGTCATACCGAATTGGTGAGTTTCCATTATAATAGCAGGCCACTTTGCCTAATGCCAGTCACATTTTAGATGGGTAAATTTGTTTATAATGGAGATCACCCATGCCTAATGCTAAACACAAACGGATAGGGGAGTTTTGAACAAAATTGCATGCTCCCTTGCCTCTTGCCCATCAAACCGAGGAGGGAATTATTCATTAAAATGGTAGGACCTCCTTATTAATGCCAGCTACACAGGGGTTGCAGAAGGACCCCATTCCTACTGCCAGTCAAAGTCGATATGGGGACTATTGATTACAATAGCAAACGCCCTCCTGCTGACAGTCACTATCGATTTGTAAAGTATTAATTACAGTGGCAGGCACACCCTTTCTAGATTGCTACAAATCGACCTCAATGAACATATATAGATCGACATACGAAAGTATATGCCTGTTTAAAATATAGCAGACCTTCATTTACAGGTTAACTGCTGCTAAACGGTACGTCGTATAGACAAACGGATTGCTCCAGATGATGCCACATTTAGCGGGGTTAGATTGAGTTGGAAACGATGAATAGGGCGAAATTTCCCGGATACTTATGTGACAGCTAGAAACATAATCTGGGTCACATACGTCTACTGGATGGGCCAATGTTCGTGCTGAATTTGATGATTCTATCTTTCCTATAAGTGTGTCAAACTATGATTTATATGTGTAGAATAAAAAAGTGCAAAATTCGCATACAATCGAGAAATATAGCTAACGTGTAAGGTATAGAGATACGACAAAATGTAACAGGGCCAATGTTGTAGATCTCGGCATGTTAAGTTCGAATGTGCCATCCGTTTTGGGATACGACTTACCTTGTAACTACGAAACACCTCAAAACGAAGGTCTGCACCGTCATTAATATTGTCTCCATATTTCGATATTTTCCAGGGATAAACATTGAAATTGAAATTGAAGTTTTTTCCGTCGGTTTCAGACTGAAACCTACAATTTTGCCAAATTTCTGTTTTATAGCTCATCTAGCAGTTTGTGCCACCATCTTGATTCGGGGAGGGAGTAAAAATCAGGACTTTCATCAAACTAAAGCTAAAACAATATGCACACGATCATTACTACACCTGAAAGGAATATCTGTACGAAACATTCGCCAAAATAGTCAATGTACAGACACGGTCGTAACGATTTCATTTATATAGGTAAGAAATCTGCTCCGCGTGCAACACCTTTTGGTCCATGTCTACTGCGACTTAGACTATAGAACCGTCTGTTAATGATATCTCCCTTATTAATCCTCCTTCGAAATGATACCCATGAGAAAAAAGTTTTAGAAATTGATTTCCTATCAGGATGGCAGATTTCCATTGAATTTGAATGTGTACATTTTGTGGGAATTCAAAATTCACGGTTTCGGTTTCGTATAAACCCCCAGTAAATTTAGGTATTCAGAAATAACATTGGCCCTAACACGTATGCAAGGACAGGTGGATTCTAAATATAACGTTTGGTAGAAATATATCCAGTAGTTTTCAAGATACAACAGCTCAGAAAAACAAACAGAGAAACAGACACCAAAGCTAACAATTATGCAGACGATAATTATTACACCTGACACGGATAATTGTACGAAAATTTCGCCAAAATATTAAATGTACAGACACACGGCCTAAAATTTTTTATTTATCTAGACAAGTCTCTGACGTGTCCATCCATCAGCGGTTGGTAGGTAACAACGCGTCATACGTTCTGTATGTCCGACTCGTTGGGTGAATGGTCAGCGTACTGGCCTTCGGTCCAGAGGGTCCCGGGTTCGATTCCCTGTCGGTTCGGGGATTTTAACCTTCATTGCTTAATCCCAATAGCTCGGGGCTGGGCGTTTGTGCTGTCCTCAACATCCCAGCAATTCACACACACCACACATAACACTATCCTCCACCACAATAACACGCAGTTACCTACACGTCAGATGCCACCCATCCTCATCGGAGGGTCTACCTTACAAGGGCCGCACTCGGCTAGAAATAGCCACACGAAAAAACACGTTCTGTATCGCTAATTTCAGATGACCACCAGACATGACATATTTATATCAATAATCGATATTTGGTCCCCTTTTCCTTCCTAAGAACATTTTCAGTACATGAATTCTAACCTAATGTTATTCTAGGGCAACTGAAGATGGTCTAATAAATCCGAAACATGCACTGTTATTTTAAATCTATGTTTTTGCAATCTTGAATTGCGAATAATTTTGAATGTATGAATTAGATTGAATAATTACACTGGTTTTTAAAAGATACCATAATCCTCAATACAGAAACATAATGAAATTCAGGCATATGGTATGTTCTAGAAAGAAAAGAAAGAACTAAAATAATCCAATTCTTTATCTAATTTTTGAGTCAATTCCTGGTGTACTCAACAGGATTTTTGACATCACAGACGTAAGTTTCCTCAGGGTACTCTACGTTTCTTGTATCTTACCGATTGTTGAATACCCGTATCTAGTCTCGTCCATTTCTGCTTCTTCATATCTCAGCCACCTTGACCGTGTACAATCTTCATTCTGTGCTATCGTCAGAGCCAAGGTCGCAACTTAAGCACTATTTAAGTGCTTGGGAAACTAAACCTCAAAACTCTTTCTGCTCCGAGGAAAGTAACCGTCCTAAAGCTGCTATATATACCGGGCGAGTTGGCCGTGCGCGTAGAGGCGCGCGGCTGTGAGCTTGCATCCGGGAGATAGTAGGTTCGAATCCCACTATCGGCAGCCCTGAAGATGGCTTTCCGTGGTTTCCCATTTTCACACCAGGCAAAGTCTGGGGCTGTACCTTAATTAAGGCCACGGCCGCTTCCTTCCAACTCCTAGGCCTTTCCTATCCCATCGTCGGCATAAGACCTATCTGTGTCGGTGCGACGTAAAGCTCCTAGCAAAAAAAAAAAAAAGCTACTATACAAAGCAGCTAATGGTCTATATACGGTAGATCTCCAAATTTAGTTTCCTTATTCCCCCTGCACGTCCCATCCCGGAGTACCAGAATGAAGACACTATTCCATATTCCCGCGTTTCTCTCACCCAAAGGTCCTTTTCTGTATGCATTCCAGCATTGTTTAATACTTTATCTATCAACCTAGACATCTTCGTAACTTTTACTACCTCCTGTCATGATATTTCTCATATAAATTTTTTTCTTGGTATTTCCTGTTTCTTCTCCTGTATTTACTGTATATGTATTTTCCTTTGTTAATGTCGTTGTTTACGTACCTATCTATTATATAGGACTGCACAGTTTTTATTGTGTATATTTGTGTCCTTTGTAAATATTTAATATCTATTGTACATGGCTCGGATCTTTGTAATTCGGCGTCATGCTGTTGCTGATAATAAATAAATAAATAAATAAATAAATAAATAAATAAATAAATAAATAAATAAATAAATAAATAAATAAATAAATAAATAAATAAATAAATAAATAAATAAATAAATAAATAAATAAATAAATAAATAAATAAATAAATAAATAAATAAATAAATAAATAAATAAATAAATAAATAAATAAATAAATAAATAAATAAATAAATAAATAAATAAATAAATAAATAAATAAATAAATAAATAAATAAATAAATAAATAAATAAATAAATAAATAAATAAATAAATAAATAAATAAATAAATAAATAAATAAATAAATAAATAAATAAATAAATAAATAAATAAATAAATAAATAAATAAATAAATAAATAAATAAATAAATAAATAAATAAATAAATAAATAAATAAATAAATAAATAAATAAATAAATAAATAAATAAATAAATAAATAAATAAATAAATAAATAAATAAATAAATAAATAAATAAATAAATAAATAAATAAATAAATAAATAAATAAATAAATAAATAAATAAATAAATAAATAAATAAATAAATAAATAAATAAATAAATAAATAAATAAATAAATAAATAAATAAATAAATAAATAAATAAATAAATAAATAAATAAATAAATAAATAAATAAATAAATAAATAAATAAATAAATAAATAAATAAATAAATAAATAAATAAATAAATAAATAAATAAATAAATAAATAAAGGGTCGCAAACATGATGATCATCTTACCTGTCCGATGGCATCCATGAGCCGGTACTGGTTGAGCTGCATGTATCCTCCTGACTTGTCTATGCTCACTCTTCTACTCTCCTTCAAGGGTGGTTTTCTCCTTGTCTGACGGGGAGAGCCGTAAGGTGAGAAGGGGATGTTCGGGTAGATGGGACGCGATGACGACTGACGCTGTTGTTGCTGCTGCTCAAAACCTAGACTGCGCTGGTGTACCATAGCGGCAGTGCTGCCAACTGGTCTCGGGCTAGGAAACCTCTCTTCTGCTCGGGAAGGCTGCGCGGACACGATACCCTCCTCCTTAATGGGGGAGATTGCTAATCGGGGGGATTTCTCTTCGGAGGGGCGGTTGGAGAACACTTGATTTGTCGTTGAAGATTGTGGCGGTGTTGTGCGTGGCGTATTTATGGACAAATTAGCGATGGAAGATGAGAGTTTCACCTCTTCGGTGCTGATGGTGTTTGCTGTGGCGGTGGTAGTGGTTGTTGGCTCCGTCATGGCAACACCACCCCGCGGTGGTACTGGGGGTGCTTCCTGCGTTTGCGGACTGGGCTCTTCGTCCACTGCGGCATGACTGGAACAGAGAAAGAGAAAATAATGATTATATTAATAAATAACAACAATTCACAACTGTACAAATCACTTCCATTTATTAGATAGTCTTAACCCTTTAATTCTTTTGTACAATGTAAAATAATTATACCTTTAATCCTTTTAGAATCAAGCACCTTGGATTGGCGTGTGGTGAAGAAACCAAGGCGTATGTTGAATTGTCCTTTCATGAGCCCATTACATACTTTATAAGCAATTAATCGACATAATTTTCTTCCAAAATGCTGAAAAAACTATTCTTTTCTCTCAAGGAAATTAGGAAACGAGGTACTGTGGAAGAGAGGACTATTAAAAACACATTTTCGTTTATGTCGTCAGCTAGTTATTCTTTGTTGGGTGCGAGTAGATGGAAAGGATGAGAACTATGCTTTCTTTATCACTTGTTTCAGAGGATACCACCCGATGAGGAGGAAAATCTCAATTTACTACACTGGCGGGGGAAAATGATCTGGCTTCGATGTAGTATTTTCCTCCCATCAGAAAAGAAATCCTCCCTCCTCGCTGACTGAATTTGAAAAAAAAAAAGTATTTTATTTAGTGAGATGTAGGAGAATCTTTATTCTTTAGAAATAATTTCTAGTACTGAGTAGGTGTAATATTTTTTAAATTTGGAAAAGGTCGAAATATAGTCTTAAACCATCTAATAAGTGAACGAAGGGCCGAGGGTGTGTTCGGCTTTTTGGTCCTCATGACCTGTTTAACCACTTGACGCTGACCTCCATTCGTCGTATAGATCTCCTTTTCTTCACATGCTGTCGACCTCCGTGTTTAATATAGACCCCTGTAGGGCTAAATTCATTTAGCTCTAGCTTGTGAAGTTTTAAAATTGTCGGGATGGAAAAGGTATAACTGTGAAGGCGAAGATCGCTCCCTTCATTATGTGTATGAATCAGTCCAAATCAGTGTTTCTATTTTCCTTTATAAAGTGTTTGAAATAGTATGACTTCTTTCCGCTTGAGAACATATAGGCCGAAATTTCTGCTGTATTCTAGCGGATGTATGGTTCATTTCAGGATGTTTCCATATGTAGATTGATAGTATCTATTCATTGATATGAAAGTTTACATCATCTGGCGAGGATTCCTATAATTCTTTCAAGGCCTTGTTACCTTGTACAACTCGTAATTACTTGACTCTCTGTCACTTTGAATCGCGATATCGCATGGCGCAGAAGGATGGAATGATGTAGTTTTAATGAAAGAGAAGTGATTAAATGTAAATAAATCAGACTACAACAGCACTGGAGCCCGGATTTTAATGCGTTAATAGGTTAGAATACAAACTTACTGAAGCGAGTAGAGAGTACAGTGTACCTTCACAACGATTATGCTATGGGGTTTGCATAGACATGAGGGGTACGGCCCATCAGAATATATGTTACTCTTGCTACATTATGGAAGAGCGGATGGCCGACACTTCCTACTAACCAAATTAGTTTGCACTAAACAGCACTACACCAGGCTGAACTGAGCAAAGCGAGAGTGATTTCGTAACATACAGAATGGCAGGGCATGGTTCGCGGGGCCAAGTAATGAATGACAATACACGCCAAAGTATACGCCATCTTCTACATGGATTAATCGTCCAATTAACCTGGGATTTGTGCTAAATGAATCTTCGAACTATTGTTCCTGGTTCTTCTGCTCAAAGTTCCCGACGCAACAATCACCCTAGTTTTCAGTGCATTGAGAAACAACCCAGGCGAATACACGAACGTCACTTTTACTCCGTACAAAATGTAGAATGTCTCTTTTCTATTACCACACTATAAGGCAATTAATAAAGTTAACGAATGTAAACTACGTTCTTTGGAGTCCCCGCTGTAAATATCTGAAAATGTTCTAAGCTAAGCTATTGTAACAGTGAATTTTTAAAGAGATCGCTGCATTCTCTCAGTGCTCACATCTGAGTCGCCTACATCCACTGGGTAAAGCGGCACTCAAATGTTCTCCGTCAATCGTCTGAGTAGGAGAAATCTCGATTTGGTCGTTTTATCTATTTTGCTTATCTGAGATCTAACAGTTAGAATACTAACTTCGGTCCGTATCTTCCAATTAGATTTCAACAATGAGACTCTCGTCATCTTCAGCAATGTTTTGTATTGTAATACGGTACTTCTAATCTAGAGAGTGGAGTTTCTGGAATATATCTCTGGGCCTCCCAACCATATAGCAGTATGGACTTAATACATGCTAAATTTTTTTTTGCTAGTTGCTTTACGTCGCACCGACAGAGATAGGTCTTATGGCGACGATGGGACAAGGAAGGGCTAGGAATGGGAAGGAAGCGGCCGTGGCCTTAATTAAGGTACAGCCCTGGTGTGGAAATGGGAAACCACGGAAAACCATTTTCAGGGCTGCCGACAGTGGGGTTCGAACCTACTATCTCCCGAATACTGGATACTGGCCGCACTTAAGCGACTGCAGTTATCGAGCTTGGTCACATGCTAAATAAATACTTCTCTTAATGTTACTAGAGATGTATATTTATTATAAAACTTAGGTCTTATATTAACCAGATGTGCCTTTGCAGGGCCTGTTCTATATTCGCTTCCCATATCAGATATCTGTTCATTGTTAGGACGAGATATTTGCCTTTGTTGATCCAAGACAGTGGGATATTGTTAATAATGAGATGATAATGTCTAGGCTTTCGTTTTGGATAAACTGAGTTTCGGGGCGCTGATTTTAATTTAATCTGAAGCCATCACTTCCAGAACAACAATGCGGAAAAGGGCAGCCCAGTTTTTTATTTTCGAGGTGTGAACAGCTTGTCGTCTCCCTACTACTGTACTTCCTCTCCCTGGAAAACGGAAAGGTCATTTACATATAAAACGAAGTGGGGCGGAGAGGGCTCCACTCTGTGGGGCGCCGGCATGGAACGAAAGAGTTGTGGACTTTTCTCCTTCATTACCATCGTAAAATTTCCTAATGGATAAATGGATAGTATTATTTTGACTTATATGGAATTTTAATATAGGTCCAAACGTTTAGCTATTACATTTTGTGGTCAGATGGTGTCAGAAATTTTCCCTAAGTTGAAAAATACCACTGACACGCTACGCTTAAGATCAAATGTCTTGTGGGATACTGATATGCCGAAATCGAAAGATATGGAATATCATAGAATTTTTCCCACCCTTAAAATATGCGGCTACCTCTGACAGGTTTGAATCCACAATCTTGGGATCCATGATCCGACACTCTACCTGCTGGTCCACATAGGGTGCTATATGATTATTAGAGTTCTGGTGTTTGGGCAGTAATACGTTATAATGCAAACTAATTTGGCTTGATCTACTCTGTTCCCCAATTCTTCGTCTTCTTCTACCGCTTTTCCCACACCTGTGGGGTCGCGGGTGCGAACTGTGTCGCAACCCTATATAGAGGGATGTAATCACTATTGAGTGTTTCTGTAGTGGTTGGTAGAGTAGTGTGTTGTCTGACTGTGAAGAGGAAAGTGTTGCGACGAACACAAACACCCAGTCTCCGGGACAGAAGAATTAATCAAAGGCGATTAAAATACCCGACCCGGCCTGGAATCGAACTCTGGACCCTCAGAACGGAAGACCGCAACGCTGACCATTCGGCCAATAAGTCGGATTCTGTTCCCCTATGTAGCGAGAATAACAAATTCTAGGGGTTCTAATAGAAAGGCCCCTGATTTTTATGCAAATATCAAAACAGAACTGTTGTGTAGGTGGAGTGTACTTATTACTCGCTTCAGTAAGTTCGAATTCTGACCTGTAAAAAGTAAAAAATCCGGGAAATAATAATCGGTTTGTTCCGAGGTTTCGGTTACTTGAAGCCTTCATGGCCTGTATGCAGAATATTTTGCTTTGCTGATTATGTGTATTTAAAATGTCTACGTAACACTGAAAGGGAACATAATTTCACTATTAGGAATAAATCAAAGGAATATTTTCCTTTTGAATCTATACATGCTCCCTTTATTCCAGAAAACTTCTGTAGATGACATGCACGCTTTTGAAATGGCCTCCTAAACTGTAACAGAAGCCAAGCGTTGAAAACTATCTGTGCCGGTCAGTCGTAGAGGTTTAATTTCCTATAGTGTTGTTCATAATCATCAGACCCAGGATTCTTATGCAGCAATAGGTTGGAATGCAAAGTAATTTGCTTAATGGGAAGTACCCTCGGTCCCACTCTTCCGTAATCTACAGTAGTGAGAGTTACATAAATCCAGGAATTTTGATGGTCCGTACCCCTAGTATTTATGCAATCCTCATAGCATAACTGTTATGAGGGATAGTCTATACTTGTTACCCTCTTCAGTAAGTTTGCATTCTAACCTATTACTGCATAAACATCCGGGCCCTAATAATCAAATTTTAAATTACTAGGGCTGTAAATAAAGTAGGTGGAAACGCGGTGCAGGCACTCGCAGCATATCAGGTACTCGCAAGTAGGATATGGGAAGCGATCAGGTGGCGCATCCAGAAAGGAGTGTTGTTGCTGTGTGGCGTTGAAGTGAAGAGTGTCGGTTTCACCGTTCTAAAACATGTTTTTAAAAGCTCATTAGCGTTCTTGGATTGAAATCGCGGTTGTCCGTGAAAAAAATGCATCAGACTTTTATTGAGGATGTGTGAGCATGTGGCGAGAGTGCATTAACGTACAGGTCGGTTTCATGATGGGCCGGGGCATTTTTCGCGGGTCGGAATGAGATAGCGGATTCGCACCGCATAGGTCCATTCCTCAAAAGCAGATTGACATCGTGAATGGTCTCGTTTCCGAAGAATATCCGTGGTCTATCCGGGAATAATTCTTAGAAGTTTGTCTCAGTCATCAGACGGTGTAGGCCACACTGATGAAATGTCTTAACGTGAGGAAAATTGCGTCCCGTTGGGTTCCACATGAACTCGCCGACGTAGAGAAATGGTATACACTGGCTGGCATCCACCTGAACAGATCCCACAAGGAGGCGCATTTCTGCTCTGTATTGCATACGAGCCTGAATTAAAGCGTCGGTCGAATAACGGCGTCACCCAGGTTCGCCAGGTTCACAGAAATTTCGACAGTACCGCAGTTGGGTGATGCTTATCCTGATTGTGGCATACGAATACGAGGGTGTTATATCTTACGCATGCTGTGCCTGAGGGGCAAAGCGTCAACATGTTGTCAATATCTTATTGCAAACGTAGCATTGGGATGTCTTAGAACACTCTCCACACTCACCAGATATGAATCCTTGAGACTTTGACATGTTTCTGCCTGACGTGGCATCTTTACTCCGCGCAGTAGGGGTCTCCGTCATTGTCATAAACAGAGGACGCCTTTACAACGGTTCCCTACGGCTTCCCGACATTTGGCCAAACGTAATAGTTGCTTCGGATGACCAAACTGAAGGAATGTAATGCAATTGTACTTGTTAGTTCATTAATTTTCGCGTTTTATCAATATTGCCGCTACTCGTATTTACGATGCCCATTTCGTATGTCATGGCTGGAGCCCAGATTTTTATGCATTGATAGGTTAGAATGCAAACTTACTGAAGCGAGTAGCAAATATAGTCTACCTTCACAACGATTATGCTATGGGGTTTGCATTAGCATTAGGGGTACGGCCCATCAGAACCCCTATAATTGATGTTACTCTTGCTACTAACCAGATCAGTTTGCAATCTAACCTGTTACTGCATAAATATCCAGGCCATAGTTCATGGCAAACCTGTTGTAGTGTATCCTTCGGTAGGTCTAATGCGTTGATTACGATTCCCTATCGTTTGAAATGCTTTCCCGCGGTACAATAACGTACGAACTGGTAACAATGTTGGAGACGGGATTAGCATGCACAGAGTAGCCATGCCTAGCAGTAAAATTATCATACAATGTGTCATGAATTACCTAATTTTCACTCGGAATAAATAAAGGTTAGATTTAGTTTTCCATTTCTAAACGACTGTCAGATCACGCTTCAAAAGACAAACGCCCCAACATCTATCACTTAAATACAAGGAAAGTATTTAAAAGTATTTTACATCCTCAAGTCGGGCGTAGAAATTGATCTATGATTTATTCAAAAAATTGATCACCACTTCTTCAACAAACTGCTCATCAAGGTTGGTGTCGACTCAAAATTAATGCACCAGTTATTTTCTTCCCTTCCTTCCCTTGCAGCCATCAGTGCTAATGCAGTGTCAGATCGTAACTTCTTTCTGCAAGAGGTTTTTGAATATTGTGAGTACACTCGTTTAACAGAATCAATAGAAAGGGCATGGAAGAGATGGAGGTAGGTCTCCGGTTCTAAATTGGAAAATTTTGATTCCTCTGCAGAGTTATAATATCGAACGCATTCTTTCAATATTCTTGAACAACTTTCGAGTAATCTAAATCTAGTCTGTAATATTCAAGTAAAGTCTGGTATTTCCACTCAGAATCTAGTTGTTGCATATAAACTGGTTTCTTTAATACTGCTCAGATACACATTTTACCTCATTCTTGCAAACACAACTCTTGCATTATTGAATACTACAATGTGTGCATGATTTTACGACATTGCGAAATAAAGTAAACTCCCCGGTTATTCGGCTGATAAAGTGGAGAACATGCACGGAAAATCAAAATACACGGATAATTCAATGCCATTAAAATTAGTGGACTAACTTGTCATTCTCTGTACACACTGCTTTTTTAAGATGCTATTTGTTCGGGGCGTCGACCTATAGAGATCTTTTGCCCCTACTTGCACCATATTATATGAACCTGCGTGTAATTGAAATTGAGGAAGTGTACACCGCGGGGCGGATTGTACACACTGTATTTCTACAAACTGTTTCAACCCTTTATTTCTTTCTTGGACCAGAGTCGTATTCTTCATGAGTAAGCTTTTGAAAGTTTTACATTTTAAAGATCCAACACTATCACTGTTCCGACCCAAACCTCCAGCGGTTGTTTTCTAAAAAAATGGGGGCATTTTGTACAGTACTTCTATTGCATAATCATCAGTTTCACATGAAACGTACAATGTAAAAAGAAGCGGACCTAGAACTGACTCCTGCGGCACTCCATTCTAAAAAATATTTCCGCCAACTTAGGAATCGACTATTCCTGCTCCAAATCGTTTTTGCTCCACAACAATATTTTCTTTAACGTTAAGACAGTATTTTAATATTTTTTGCCATGACGAGACAACATTGAAGATATGCAGACTGATGAAAACATAAAAGTTCAACTTTTATAGAGACGCTAGACCGATAACAACGGATACGGTGCTCTATTGTAAGCTCATTCGTATTTAATTGTTGACGCAGAAGCTACATTTCTTAACAAGTCTACTTAAACAACGCACAGTCAAATCATGGCACTGTTGCTTACGTAATAAAACATGCAAATGATACGGATGGTATTTAATAAAATGTATGCTTTTGAAATGTACAGATGGCAACATTTTACATTTTCACATACTGGGTGTCTCAGGAGGAATGGTCAAGATTCAGGACATGGCAGGAACGATCGTTTGAAGCAAAAAACTTCATATGGACATATGCCCTATTCCAAATGGAACACATTTAAAGTACATTTGTTTCTGGGCTAGTTGCGCGCACAGATGTTTCTCACCCACCAAACTCCTTTGGCGATTCGAAATGGGTACAAGTTTCCCGCACATAATGTTCGCCATACACTTGTTTGTGGGACAGTGATACGTGCAGAAAGTCGCCGTATGCTGGCAGTCGGACTACGCTGCACCATTTTAACAATGTGTTGCTGCTCTTGTACAGGTTGTTGAACTACACGTTCAGACGAAAAATACCTGTTTCACTTAATGTGCTGAAAACTGTGGTAAACAGTCTATGACCAGGAATTCGAAGTGTCCGAATGTGCCGACAGTATTCTTCGACAGAAGCAGGAGCACTACCATCAAGGAAGGCATAACCATACACCATATCTGCATATTATTCACTGGTGTAGGTGTGTGAAATTTCAGCCAGCGCGCGTACAAACACAATTAAGCAATGCTTCTCTGTCTGAAACTAAGTCACTCACAACACGCCATGGATTACTAAGCGTTTAGCGAGCTACCTTAATGGTAGAAAGACATCCCGAGCAAAGAGTTTGAAAACAAAGAGTTTGAAAGCAACGAGGTAGGTTGGGATAGAATAAAACATGTTGGATGGGTAAGACACAGATATCATTAACGAAAATGCAAAAAGAAGTGGACCTAGAACTGACTCCTGCGGTACTCCACTCTTAATAATATTTCATTGTATTTGGTGAAGCGTTGGCAACAGTAAGCTTACAATGACTTGTAGATGCTTTTCTTTGCATTTGCTGCGAACCATTAACCCAGAAAAAATGTAATTAAATGTGTTCTATCACGGAAACTATTCGGAATAAAGCACATGTCCAAATGAATATTTTTTGCTTCAAATGATCATTCCTGTCATATCCCTGAATATTGGCAATTCCTCCTTGGACACCCTGTATAGATGAACACTGGATCAGTTAAATGTGCTCAATCCGGTGTGGGTGGAGTACTGTAGTAGCCTAGCTTTGTCTTGTTCGTTAGAGGCTATAATTTTCTCCACCCTCTTCCTTTATTGCGCTTCTTGGTAGTTATATTCACTGGTATTTCCCGTGATATTTCCTGGCCCAACTATTAATATGTATCTGCAGTACATTAACCGGAGAAGGTTTTGTGAACTTCACTTCTTGAACTTGACATTTCTACGCGATAACTCAAGGGATTTTCCTACCACTACCACCACCACCTTACTCCCACGCGAATCACCCCCACCTCCACGATTAAGCTTACTAGCACTACATTTCTTGGAGTAGGGTATTGATACAATTCCCATCTAATCACTCGTTATGCTCTAGTCAGAGAAGAATAAGAAGCCACTGATGTGTAATGTTCTCGTCCCATTGAAAACCCAGCCGTGAATATTTAATTGATTGGTTGATAGAATGATTTTGTCAAAGTTACTTTTAACGAGACTAATTTAGGAGATGTTTTATTTGAATACATTTTGACAAAAATATTCGTATTTTTTACGAGTAGAAGTATAGCGATTTGGATATACCACTGAAAAGGGATAAGATTATGAGGCATTTCTAGGCGCACTATGAACTAAAACCGGCTACCAGAATAACAGATGGCCCAAAGATCTCTAGAACAAATTTCGCATGGATGCCGAGATAGAGACGAGGGTTCAATTTGGGGCCCAGGAAGCTAAACGGCTCTAAATCAACAGATTGTGGACTTTCACATGAAAATTACAATGTAAAAAGAAGTGGACCTAGAACTGACTCCTGCGGCACTCCATTCTTAAAAATATTTCCTTGTTCTTTTTGAAGCGCTGGCAGCACTAAGCTTACAATGACTTTTAGATGTTTTCCTTTGCATTTGCTGCAGCGTCTGTATTTCAGTGGAGCGGCTGCAGTAGTCGTCTGTTCTCCAGGTTAGTGGCGGCCTCATTATCTGCTTGAAGAGAGGATGATTATATGGGGAAGAGGATGATGAAGCTGGAGACAGAGTGTAAATGAAGGAGTGGGAGACCGAGAATAAGGTAGAGGTAACTAACCTCTCAGGACTTTAATAATGAGAACAACATACATGGGCACTGGACAGAGTGAAAATGATGAAGGCCATAAATCACAGCGTCCTTGTATAAGCCCTACATACACTCTACCCCATCAATTGCCGAGGTTACGGATAGTGGAAGCTTTTATCTTCCACCCTTCCAAGGGCCTTCATGGCCTGTACGGAGATGACTTTGCTTTTTTATGATACTTTTTATGTTTATCAGTTGCGAGTGGTTGTAACATATTAAATTATTTTCGAATGGTCCCTTTTAATGTGACCCTTTCAATCTTCTTGTCCAGCCAGTGAAGCTCCCTGAGAGGAATGGTTAGGGACCTTGGCGTACAACGTCGAAAGTTCCAAGACTTGATTAGCAGTGACTCAACAGCGAGCTGACTTTGTTGGTTGTGGTATGCTCTGTCTCTTCTAGTGCCACTTACCTCCGCAGGATAGCATTTATTCTTCTTCCATGCCTTATCCCACTTTCTGGGGTTCGGCATTAATTCCTCTTCACGGCCGGATGCCGTTCATGACGTCACTATTGTGGGTTTCTGTGGTGGTTTATAGTATGTGTGTAAATATTAAGACAAACACAAACACCCACTCCCCGAGCTTGAAGATTTAACCATTGTTAAAATCCCCATCTCCGCTCGGAATCGAACCCCGGAACCTCTAAACCGAAGTTCACAACGCCGCCCATTCAACCAAGAATCTGTTCGATGGCATAACAGCTGCAATTACAAAATCTAACCGGTCAATACGACAGGCAACAGTAATAGGTTAGATTTCAACGAGTAGAAAGCTTCTTCTACCCCACACATAAGTTCATTACGGACAGTTTCATAAGTAGTTAAGTTTTAAAAGGGCGCAGCCCCTAATGTTTATGCTACGCTTTAAACATGAGAGTTAATTACGAAGATGCATAAATAGTTGGGGTTTTAAAGGACCGAGCCCCTAATGTTTATGCTACTCCTTAAACATGAGAGTTCATTAGAGGAGTTGCATAAATATTTGGGGTTTTAGAGGGCCGAGCCTGTAATGTTTATGCTACTCTGTAAACATGAGAGCTCATTAGGAAGAGTTGCATAAATTTTTGGAGTTTTAAAGGGCTCAGCCCCTGAATTTATGCTACTCTTTAAACAAGAGCGTAGTGCAGCTATCTGTTAGTTGAAATGCAAGCTATTGTTGTACTTGCAAATCCGCTGCCCAGAAATGATAATCACCATCAGCAATGAAGCATTTACGTACAATCGAGCCGTATATCGTCTTGATTTAATATTTTCTTCGCTGCTTATTATATGTTAGGTCACTTTAATTAAAATACTTTCAGCATCCACACAAATGTTCCAAAAATATCATTTTTAAAGCGTATCATCATATTGTGCTATATTGATTACCTGCTAACATCTCAGTTACCATCGTAAAATGGCGTTATCTTTCCCTCTCTACGGTAGTCTTTGCGAATTATATATTAGAATGCTTCTTTCCTTATGTGTAGCCTCTTGAAGAAAATGGAACAGCAATCCTCCCAGAGTAATGTACGTTATCAGCCCAGATGCACCCTATTAAGTACACCGCATGCAAGAGAGGAAAATATTTCTCAGCTTCTCATTTTGTAAGCTGCTTATACTGCGGGATGTTGCGAGAGTACTGGGGACTACAATCTTACGGCATTGTTCACCAGTCTACCAACACATTCAGTACTACGGCACGGATATTTAGGCACTTAAGGGTTAACACGCAAGCTTACTGGAGCGAATAACAAGTATTCGGACAACACTTCTGCTATGAGTTTTGTATAAATAGTAGGGGCCCTAGCATGTAAGAACCCCTTGAAGTTATGTTACTTTCGCAACAGTAGGGAAGAGCAGTCTAGAAGACGCTTCCTATTAGCCAAATTATTTGCGTTCTAACCTATTACAGATGAAATACCCGGGTTCTACTCATTTTACACTGCAATGCTCTTTCAGCGTTCAGTCTGCACGCCCCTGTGAATAATCTGAGAGCCTGCACAACCTTCTAATTGCAACTAGATTTGGGGGTCTCCATTTAGTGCCCTTAAATCTTTAAAAACCGGGTGAGTTGGCCGTGCGGTTAGGGCCGCGCAGCTGTGAGCTTGCATCTGGAAGATTAGTGTGTTCGAACCCCACTGTTGGCAGCCCTGAAGAGGGTTTTCCGTGGTTTCCCCATTTTCACACCGGGCAAATGCTGGCGCTCTACCTTAAGGCCACGGCCGCTTCATTTCCACTTCTAGCCCTCCTGTTCTCATCGTCGCCATAAGACATATCTGTGTCTGTGCGACGTAAAGCCAAATGTAAGAAAAAATCATTAAAAACTAAGTTGAACCATCATCTTCTTCTGCATCTTTTATCCTTTATAACAAGTGTCCATTATTGTCTTGGGCAACGTATACCACCGTATTCGCCTGACATGATCCCTCCAGCGAAGATGCATTTTACACACACCTCTATATTCCTATATTTTTAATATTCATGGATAGTTATATAATTTCTTTGCACAATTTTCTCAATAGTTTGGAAAAAGAACTACAGTAAAACCTCCATAAGACTGTTCCCGTTTATTACAACATCCCGGTTATAATGCGCTTTTTCATCAATGTGAGGTCTAAGACGAATGATTTGTAGAGCTAACGCCTGAAAGGCCTTACATACAATTTTTGAAATGTTCTATTGGTGGAAAAAAAATCTAATTCCGTCATTGACAACTTTGTCTTTTCCGTAATTAATAAAAATTCTTGGACGGAATATACTAGACTGATTTGAGGCTGCTCTATCAATTGGACACATGACACTTTAAGCAATATTTTGTTTGCAGTAAGGACCTAGACGACATTTTTCGTTGACACTGGATGTCGCATGATGTACAGGATGAGCAGTTTTTGTTTCGACTGACCGTACCTACACACTGAAAAAACGAAGTTGAAAATATATTTCGAAACTGTACCTGACGAATTCCTAGTAAGACAAATGGTGTAGTCTCCTTTACAATGAGAATTGTATTGTTTAGTTTTACTCACTTAAAACGCAGTATTCATATGAACCCTTGACCAGAGTGTTATCGAGGTTTCAGTGTGTATAGTAAACGTAATGCCAGTTGTGGATTTATGAAAGAGGACTGTACAATACGCTTGAGTCTTTTCCACCGCATGATCTTGGTGCACTCTTCGCAGGGTTAGACGTGATAAAAATCCATGGCTGGCTGCGAAACGATTCGAGGAACTTCTGTACCAAAGGACGCTACGCTGATCTTTCAGCGAAAGACCTGAAAATATACCCTAGTTACTATAGAATCTAAAGTGTTTCTAACAGTAGATCACTTTGAGTCTTCAAAGAATGTGTACTCTTCAACTAATGAAAAACAAAAGTTATGTGCGCTGAGGGGACACTCAATACCTTCTTCCATTACCTCCACCTATTTGCTGCTAGCTCCAAAGGCTATAAACCTCTTACTGATACTATTTACCTAGAGTGTTTACCAGGGAACTGGAGAGACTGAAGAAAAGTATGCGTGAGAAAGATTACTCTGGGTACAGTACATTTACACCGCGGTGGATCAGAATACAAATTACGTGTAGAGAAACCAATTTCTTAAGGATATGTCATTAATACAAGCGGAAGTACCTCCAAGAAATCTTTTACTTTTTTACAACTGGCTTTACGCCGCACTGACACAGGTGAACTTATGGCGACGATGTAATAGAAAAGGCTTAGGAGTGGGATGGAAGCAGCCGTGATATTAATTAAGGTACAGGCTGATGTGAAAATGGGAAACAACGATAAACCATCTTCAGGACTGCCGACGGTCGGGTTCGAACCCACTATCAAACGGATGTAAGCTTACAGTTGCGCGCTCTAACTGCACGGCCAACTCTCCCAGTGTGTTAGGTTTTAATAATAGTGTTATTAGCTTTACGTCCCACTAACTACTTTTACAGTTTTCGAGACGCTGATGTGCCGGAATTTAGCCTGGTAAAAGTTGTTTTACTTGCCAGTAAATGTACCGACATGGTGCTGACATATTTGCGCACCTTCAAATACCACAGCGCTGAGACAGGATCGAACCTGCCAAGTTGGGGTCAGAAGGTCAATTAGGATTTGCCATGGTCATCTTCAACGTTGTCAGATGTGAATCAAAGAGTTGTTTTTGAGATTAATTTGTTAATAAAATATCACAAACTTTTCACTCTTGCTCCGGGTATATTAAAAGTAGACTTTATCATTTTGACAAATTGTTGTTTATAAGATAAGGACGCGAATGGTAAATTTCTCTAATGTTGTAAAGCGAACAGATAAAAGTTACAGAATTCTTCATATGGTTATAAGCATATTTAGGGGTTGTAGTAAGGATGTATAGGAGAGGGCGTTTAAGTCTCTGGTAGGATCAAAATTCGAGTATGGCTCTAATATATGGAACCCGCGCCAGGATTACTTGATAAGAGAACGGGAAACGAACCGTAGGAATACAGGCAATTAAGCAACATTGGGCGTGGTCAGTTCTTGGATGGGTGACCGCTTGGGAACACCACGTGCCGTTGGCTCAATTCCTTTTAGGGGCAAAATATCTCCTTACGTCGACGCCCCGAATAAATAGCATTTAAAAAAAGAAAACAGCTCGATTTATTCTGGGTGATTTACACAAAATAGTCTTCTTCCGACTGTGCCACACTTGTGGGGTCGAGGGTACGAAATGCGTAGCACATGAGGGTTTGACTCTGTTTCAGGGCCGGATGCCCTTCCTCATGCCAACCGTATGTGGAGGGATGTGATCGCTATTCTATGGTGGTTAATTGTGAGTTGTGTTGTCTGAATATGGAGAAGGGAGTGCTAACACAAACACCCAGTCCCCGAACCAAAAGGATTAATGAAACGCAATTGAAATCCCCGATCCGACCGGGAATCTAACCCGGTATCATCTCAACCGAAGGCCTCAACGCTGACCATTAAGCCGACGAGTATTTCCGACAAAATATTAGTGTCACAAGAATGTTGCAAACTTTCCGCTGGGAAGACTTGGGAGTGTCAGCATCAGTGGAGAGATGGTGTGGAATGACATTAGTAGACGAATAAGCTTGAATGGAGATTTTTAAACGTGGGAAAGATCATAATATGAGGATAAAAGTTGGAATTCAAGATGACATATTGGGGAAAATATTCGTTTATGAGAAGACGACTTACAGAATGAAATAATTCGTCACGGGATATTTCCAAGTTCTTTGACATCTTCTAAGACAAAGTATGTAAACCGTCGACAGCGAATATGCCACCTGGGTGACAGTCCTATATGCAGATCGCACGAAAATACGCTGTTCAAAACTAAATTCAGAAGCCGTGAAACGCCCTAAATTGATCAGATACTACTGTATAATGCGGCTCCAGGGCTAAGTGGACTTCGGTAAAAGGGGTTGCTGATTGGATTCCTGGACGATTTTGTGAAATTCGACCCGAAGGAGAAATAGAATGATAGGACACATCTTAAGGCACCCCGATCTTGTTCAGTAAGTTTATCGAGGAAGTGTAGGCGGTAAGAACGGTAGCGGTAGAGCAAGGTATGAATATGACACGCAGATTAGAGCAGATGTAGGATGTAAGGTAGTAGATACGTTGGAGTGGAAATGTTAAAACAGTATAGGGTGGTATGGAGAGCTGCATCAAATCAGTCTGTTGATTTGTAACCAAAAACAACAATAATAATCGAAATTATATCTGCTAAAGTATGAAATTCGGGGATCATGCGTTCATTCTTTCTCTGAACGACTGTAATATTTCCTACATATCCTCGCGATAGAGTGACTCGTTTATCTTTGCCAGATACCACTTTCTCCTTTTTGTTAACTGTATTCGTTTTATTTCAACGGATAACCAACCTTCTGACGTTTCTCGTTATGTACTACCTCATCTTAAGTCTTCTTGCAAAGCCTCCTAAAATCTCCGTCCTCCTCCTCCGCAATTTGTTCTCAACCAGACTCCAGTCTATTGATCGCCTCGTTGTTAAGACCGTGGCTCGATCTGAATTTGTTTTCCGTCCCTCATTTGTTTCTCGCTATGATACTCTATCAAGAATGACCAACTGCCCTGAGCTGGAGTAGCGTAATATTATTATCGCTGTTTTAGAACAATATTTCTTGTTCAACAATTAGCACGCCGTCTGGATCCTGATTTTCTGTTATTCTTAATCATTCATGTCAGGATTTGAAATCTTTTCTAAAGAAGAATGATTTAGTATAGCTATCAATAAGCTAATGCAATTAAATGAAACGTACGTCGTCACCAAATATGCAGGCTGTAACTAAGTTACTGGACCTTAAAGACCTATTTCTCATACGTAGAAGATGAAGATGATGATTATGCTTGTTGTTTAAAGGGGACTAACATCCAGGTCACTGGTCCCTAATGGTACGAAATGAGACGAAATGCAATGACAATTTAAAAGTCCAAAATTCATCCACTGACTAGAATTTAAAACGTGATGTTAAAGAATGGAATAATAAATATGAATTTTAGATGATCGGCGGAGGTAACTAACAATACTGAAAGTTAACAATAACTTGAATATCGACCCACTGGCTAGAATTCAAGAAGATGACGGTAAACAATGATTATGACCTTAAAACAATCAGTGAATCTGACCCGCAAACCCTCACCTTCCCAGAAACTATATTGAAAAATTAGTATTACTGACCAAGGGACTGCTTAAAAAGCACAATCCTGAATCGATGATGCTAGTTGTCTAAAGGGGTCCAAAATCCAGGTCAACAGCCTCTCATAATGGTACTTATCCCTAGTAAAGTAGAACCACGGTATTTCTCAAGTTGCGGTACTAATCAAACTCACAAGCATTGTAACGCAGGTAACGCAAACGTATGGTGTTTCTCTAATAATGGTGCCACTCATAGGCAACGTAAACCTGTGGTGTACTAATCATAGTGACTCGAACCATTCCGTGGTGTTTCTCACATAGTGGGTACTAATCACAGGCAACGTAAGCCCTGGTGCTCCACATATAGTGACACTAATAACGGGTACTGAAAACCCACGGTGACCCAGACGCTATTGCTACTATTCAAAAACCTATTGTGTACCTAACATAGCGGTACTACTCGCAAGTAAAGGCAACCCTTTGCTTTCCCCGCCTGATGGTACTAATAACAAGTAGTTTAATGGTTCTAATTCAATCATCCCTTGGTCGCCCTCTTTAGTCACTTCTTACGACAGGCAGGGGATACCGTGGGTGTATTCCTCATCTGCGTCCCCCTCCCATAGGGGCCACACGTAGAAGAAAATATGTTTTATGGAAATGGGTCGGAAACGATTTATTTCTATGACAGAACTCATGCAGTGGTGACTCGTGAAGTTTTATATATAGGACGGCCACTTTATAGTTTAAATACAGACACGGATAATATATGTCTAAAATACACTGCTACCTCGATATCTCGAATCACCTCGGGAGCTAAATTTTATTTCGAGTTATCAAATTTCGAGATATAGATAATGCCGTTTTGGAGCTTGTATAGCACATAATTGAAACATATGTATCTACGGGCTTGTACTGAATACACTATTTTTAACAGTATTTAAAAGTATACAAACAAACTCTATTTAAGAGCATCATTTTAATTATAAACTTTATTATACAAACTTTTTAGAGGACAGGATACAGGAGTGAAACAAGGAACATACATCGGTTAATACATTTGGGAAAAAAATGTTAGTCTCTTCTGTTTGTTACAGTTAACCTTTTGCCCCCCTTCATGTTGCAACATCTCGTCAATACCACGCAGCCGAGATTCGTAAGTGGAGTTTATCATCCGCTATTTTGTGGATTGCTTTCATAGGTGACCGGTAATTAATTCACACCCAAGAAACAGCGATGTTTCGCCGATTTTCAGAGTTGATGGTGATCTATCATCAAGTTTTTAAAGTCTCCAAAGGTGTGGGACAAGGATGCATCTTATCACCTCAATTGTTTAACATCTATGGTGAATATATCATGAGGCATGCCCTCGACAGTTGGGAAGGAGGATTTTCGATTGGTGGGAAGAGAATTAATAACCTCCGTTTTTGCAGACGACACCACACTTGTAGCCAGCAGTGTACAGGAGCTTGTCGAGATAATGGATCGTGTACAATAGGAAAGTCACAAACTTGGCATGGAAATTAATTGGAAGAAGACAAAACTAATGATTGTCAACAAAGGTGCAGAGATTCAGCTGCCACAGCACGTTAACAATCACCAAAGAGTCTGTCAGTTTCCTTATCTTGGTTCAATAATCGAGGATAAAAGTGGCTGCGAAAAAGAAGTCAAACATCGCATCATTCTCGGGCGTACAGCTATGGCAAAATTAAAGAAGATCTGGCAAGATAGAGCAATATCTATGAATACGAAAAAAATATTAGTCCATTAGCTTGTGTTCTCGATCTTCCTGTATGGATGCGAAACTTGGACCATAAAAGCTAAGGTCAGGAACCGAATCAACGCCTTTGAAATGTGGTGTTGGTGAAGGATGTTGCGAATACCGTGGAAATTGGAAATACAAGAAAGTTTATGCCAAGTTGTGTACCAGAGAATCCTGCAATTCTTTGGTCACATTATGAGAAGAGAGGATGACAACCTGGAAAAATTAATTGTCCAAGGAAATGTTTCTGGTACAAGGACACGAAGACGGGTCGCAAGAAGATGGGTTGATCAAGTAAGAGAGATCATGGACTTACCATGGAGAGTTACTGTCCGGAAAACGCAAGTACGTACAGAATGGTATCAGCTTATAAAAGAAACAACAAAGTCCTTGGGCCACGATACTCAGTCATGAGTGGAACGACTGGAGAGAGAGAGAGAGAGAGAGAGAGAGAGAGAGAGAGAGAGAGAGAAGTTTTAGTGTTTCGGTTCCCGTCATATTAGCTCCCAGCATCACTGCAAACCTTTCTTTACTTGTTAACTGTTCCGCACAAACCAAAAATGCTTATTGCAGAGGAAATGTTTGCTTCGAGAAATCGAATTTTGAGTAACAGAGAAATTAATACACATGATGAATAGCACAAACGGACGGGAAATTTAAGTTACTTTAAGATGCTGAAAATTGGAGTAATGGAGGGTAAAGATATCGCGGTTCGACTGTATAAACATTCAAAGAAAATGCGCAGAAGACACTTAGGTTTAGCTTATCATCAATACTTTTGTCACATCTACTGATCTTTCTTTACCTGCAGCAAATGTCTCCATCATAGCTAGCGCAATTTCACTTCTCAATTGTCAATGCGCTTCTGAGGAAGGTCTTTATTCTATTTGATGTGAACAAACATCTTTCTCTCTACATAGCAGTCATTGATATGGCTGTTCGAAAATGGCACGTTCGAAAATACAAGTCAGTGAACGGTGTAGCTTTCCTTTTTATTCCAGACAACTAGCTGCTACCGTTCTCGGTCACGGTTTGCTTGTGACCGAGGCTCTCTCATTACAGCGGGCCTCTTCTCGAAGAGATATAGCCAACGGCAACATTTTGGGACTTTGTACTTTTAACGACTGCCCTACAGGCACGTGGGGGTGTGATCGGGAGCTGATATATACTATTTTAGACTCTATTCTAAAGTCAGATTTCGAAGTTTACAAGTAATAGTCATCTTTCTTATGAGATTAAAACTGTCTCCTCATGTGTATAATATAATGCGGTAGTATTCATGTTTATTGTAAGGGTAGATGACGCTGTGATCTTATGGGGTGGCCGCATCTGTCTTCAAGTGTCATATCCGGTCACCCAGATGTTGGCGATCATCCTGGAGAAAGCACTCCTTTATTTAACTAACTTCAAGTGTTGTTCGGTGTTGTTGATGCAAGGCCAGGCTTTGATGTTTGGGAACCATGACATCGGTGATCTACCAGTTACTCGCTTGCCATCTATCTTTTCTTGTAAAATGAGGTGTAGAAGCCCGTACCTTGTACCTCGTAGAACATAGCCTGAATACGCTCTATTCCTGGCTTTGATGACGTCTGCTAGCTCATGATCAGAACTGGCCCTTCCTAACACTCCATTATTTGTTACAAAAAATCTGTCTAGATTTTTCTGAGCGTTCTCCTATGTAACCACATTTCAAATTAGCTCATGGGGGAAGCTTTGACAGACCAGTTCTCTACACCATATAGCTGTGTTGATCAGACATAACATTACAACAACTTTTTTCCGAGCTTGAAGTTTAGGTTATCACTACAAAAAATGATATCTTTTGGAAAGACGATCTGGAAATATCAGTGCGGCATCTGATCTCCTTTTCTGGGTCCAGATTGTCTGTTATGATGCTCCAAAGGTATATGAACTGACTTACTGGTTCAATGCTTTGATTATTTAATGAAAATGAGGCATCTTCATGGTTGCTTCTACTAAATACCATGTACTTGGCTTTTGTAGTACTGATGTGAAATGAATTCTACTGAACAGTCCTTGAAGACATTCAATGGTGTGACGTATAATTAGGGTGTCATCTGAATATCTAATATTGTTTACGCTACCTCGTTTAATTTCACATTTAGCTCATCTTTGAAGATGTGATCGGTATATAGGTACATTAATCGTGGAAAAAACACTGGAACAGAACGCACCAACATACCACATGAAACTCCTTCGTACACCAATGTTCAAAATGCCCTCGGTTCGCATTGATAAATGCATTAACCCGTCGTGGCAATGACATGAGCTCTTCCCAGATTCAATAGGACAGTGGGGTGATGCTATGTCAAATAATACAGCTTTGAACTTCGGCCGGTAAGATCTAACATTTGAGGTTCGACATAGTGCGAGTGTCATAAGAATCGAGGGGTTTGGAAAAAAGGAAACACCAACCAATTTTTAATGTTTGTATAGAACGGACAGTAAGAGTAATCGAAAAGGAATTTGGAAAGGGAATGACAATCGAAGGAGAGGAAATCAAGGCTCTGAGATTATGTTATTGTTATTTTACCTGAATCTGCAGAAGATCTGGAGAAATTGACGAATGGTATGGAAACGCTTTTGGGGGAAAAGTACAAGATGAACATAAATAAGTAAAAAACAAAAGTAATGGAGAGCAATCGAATGAAGTCAGGTGATGCAGAAATGTTAGATAAGGAAGTCTTGAAGGAAGTAGATGGATATTGTTACTTGAGTAGTAGAATAGCTAATGATGGCAGAAGTAAGGAGGACAAAAATGCAGACTAGCACAAGCAAGGAAGGCATTTCTGGAGAAAATATATTTACTTACTTCGAACTTTGATATAGGAATTAGAAAGATGTGTTTGAAGACTTTCGTACTTAGCGTGCCATTACATGGAAGTGAAATATGGACGTAAACTAGCTCAGAAAGAAAGATAATAGAAACTTTTGAAATGAATGATAGAAAAATGCTGAAGGTGAGATGGATAGATCGAATCACGAATGAAAAAACACTGAATCGAACTGGTGAGAGAAGATTGATTTGGCTAATTTTGACGAGAAGAAGGGATGGAATGATTGCAAAACATCTTAAGGCACCCAGTTCTTGTTCAGTCGGTTTTTGAGTGAAGTGTAGGCGGTAAGAATGGTAGGTGTGGAACGAGGTATGAATGTGACAAGCAGATTAGAGCAAATGTAGGATGAGTGGTTAAGTAGAAATGAAAATATTAGCACTGCTTGGAGGAGAGTAACATCAAACCAGTCTATGGAGTGATGAGTCCAAAACCAACATTGTCAGTAATTTCAAAGCATTCTCCCCCTTGATGACATGTGTGCTGCGGGACAGTATTACTCGCACAACATTATCACATCGCTCTATGTGCTGCGGGACAGTATTACTCCCACAACATTATCACATCGATCTATGTGCTGCGGGACAGTATTACTCCCACAACATTATCACATCGCTCTATGCGCTGCGGGACAGTATTACACCCACAACATTATCACATCGCTCTAAGTACTGCGGGACAGTATTATTCCCACAACATTATCACATCGCACTATGTGCTGCGGGACAGTATTACACCCACAACATTATCACATCGCTCTATGTGCTGCTGGACAGTATTTTTCCCACAACATTTTCACATAGCGATTTTCGCAGGCGCATTGACGATATAGTCATTTTTCCTGTGCACGGTAAACTCGTTTTAAGCTTACGGCGATGACATGTGGGTAGTAGACAGAGCGATATGTACCGTAAGGGTGAGGGCCAATACTTTAAATGACTGAAAAGCACACTTAATGACATTTTCTTTGTTAACAGCAGAAAGGCTCTCTAATATGACATTTGGTGAGGCAAATATAGTGTCCACAATTAAACTGACGTTATTCAGCGCGGTACAGCATGGACTGTAATGATCACGTGAGTCTGAAATTTTGTATATATGCTAACTTAGCAATTCGCTCTCGAATTATACCAAATCAATTATTAGTTCCATTTCTTGCAACCAGGAGAAAATATGGCGCTTCAAGCAGTAAAAACGTGCAATTTTCCCTAACTCTGACATCAGAAGGTTCTCCCGCTAGACTCTTTCCCATCCTCGAATTACCGAAAACACATCGGTGCGATAGTAAATCATTAGTCAAAAGAAATTAAAAAAGGGAAATTCATCTGTATTGAGTAATAAATAAGTTACAAGATCGTGAGCAACTGAAAAATGACCTCGATAATATTGTGAGATGGACCGTAGGCAATGGTATGATAATAAACGGGGTTAAAAGTCAAGTTGTGAGTTTCACAAATAGGAAAAGTCCTCGAAGTTTTAATTACTGCGTTGAAGGGGTGAAGGTTCCTTATGGGGATAATTGTAAATACCTAGGAAAGATCTTCATTGGGGTAATCCTATAAATGGGATTGTAAATAAAGGGAACATAGTTCTGCACATGGTTTACTTGATTCAAGAGCTGGAAAAAATCCAAAGAAAAGCAGCTCGATTTGCTCTGGGTAATTTCCGACGAAAGAGTAGCATTACAAAAATGTTGAAAAGTTTGGGATGGAAAGACCTGGGAGAAAGGAGACGAGTTGCTCGACTAAGTGGTATGTTCCGAGCTGTCAGTGGAGAAATGGCGTGGAATGACATTAGTAGACGAATACGTTTGAGTGGTGTTTTTAAAAGTAGGAATGCCCTCAATATGAAAATGAAGTTGGAATTCAGGAGGAAAAATTAGGGCAAATATTCGTTTATAGGAAAAGGAGTTAGGGATTGGAATCATTTACCAAAGCAGATGTTCAATAAATTTCCAATTTATTTGCAATCATTTAATAAAGGTTAAGAAAACAAGAGATAGGGAATCTGCCACCTGGGCGACTGCTCTAAACCCAGATGAGTGGTGATTGATTGATTGATTGACTGTTTGATCGAATATGCGATCAATCGAATGTCTAAAAATTCAGCGATCGTAAGAAAAAGCAACAGTTATGAAAAGAGACGTACGAGATTTCTGCTATATGTTTGTTTCTCCAGGACATGAAAATGTTTTCAGAGGCGAGAGTACAACTACATGACAAAGTTTGTGCTGACAGAGGTTCAAATTACACTTTCACCTTGTTCGACATACGGAAGGGTTTATCCCGCCAGGAGCGTTCATCACATCCATTAGTGGAGTCACCGCTCATTTTACCTCGTAATTAGTCACCCATGTGTTCGTGGAAGAACGTACTAACGTCCATAACATGTTCTACATTGTTCCTAATACGAACGTGTACTCTACATTTTTCTTTATTTAACTTTAACCTCAAAAGTGCCACTCTTCCATATTTTCGACAGTCTGAGCTGATGTGTAATTCATTGCCAAAATGATATACACTTACAGCAGAGCATGTTTGTGACCTTGACTGACAACTATTGTTTGTTTCTGAGTATGCACATTTCACCCGTGAATTTTGGACCTAGAATTTTTCTCATTATTTTGAGTTCTTGCATCTTAATATCTTCTATGTCTGTTTACCTGTTCGCAGGCTATAAATACATTCTGATTTGCTGTCCATATATTGTATTAAGTTATTGTGTAACAATAGAGGGAATGCAGAACTCATCTGAGTTTGCATTTTTTCCCCCTCATGTATCTTGGTACTTGATTGTTAATGGTGAAAACATTTCTTAGCAGATAGAAAAGGGGTTTCCATACTAAGAAAAACGTAAAATTAAGCAATTTACTCAATTATGCCCAAATATGAAGGGTTAAAGGGACCAGAAAGGTACTGTCCCGCAGCACTTAGAGCGATGTGATAATGTTGTGGGAGTAATACTGTCCGGCAGCACATAGAGCGATGTGATAATGTTATGATTAAGAAAATGACTGTAATTTTTAGGAATAAGTAAAGAATATATTTTCATAATTTATTATATTTTATTTACCTAGACTTCGTTGCACATATTCCTAGGATATTTTCAACATTGAGTTGCTTGCCTGTGGATTTTTGTAGGTAATGTTTTCTCGAATTCTTCTTCTACGTGCATACCTTGTCCAGTTTCTTTACGGGGTCGGATATGAAGCGAGATGAACTTTGAAGAGAGCTTTTACAACCGGATGCCCTTAGAGAGGTCAACATCATCATAGGAATGAATGAGATAAAACGAATTACGTGGTATATACCAGTAGGAAGAAAGTCTAGTCCCGTCGAGTAAAACTAAGGGGTCTGCTCAAAGTTGAACGTCTCCATCCGAGTCATGTGCCCTCACTCTGTATGAACACCGTGGAGAGGTGTGGAATTAAATCCAGCTTTGTGGCATGCAATCTGAAAATCCGCAGCCTGTTTCCAATCATTTGACCGGGTCAGGAATGGGATGAATGAAACCCCGATCTAGCAGCAAGAATAGGAGTTGTCCCGGCATACCGAAGCCTGTCGCACTCCTCTCTGACAGTTGAAATGATATTGGAGAATGTTGCTGTATTGAAATATGACAGGGAAAACCGAAGTACCTGGAGACAAATCTGTCTCGCCTCCACTTTGTCCAGTACAGATCTCACATGGAGTGACCAGGATTTGAACCACGGAACTCAGCGGTGAGAGTCCAGCGCGCTGCTGCCTGTGCCACGGAGGCTTTGGCATGCAATCTTGTGATTAGAAATTGTTTACCATCACGTTTCTTACCCTGCGGGCCAACATCCTGATGGTGACATTCTTTCGACGATTGTGACTCGAACGGGCAAACCATATAATTTGGATTTGACTCCTTAATGTTCGTATCGGCGTGCTAAGGACCACGTTCTTTCAACTGTACTCTCTTCGTTTTGATCTTTGCCCAGTGCTTCTTCCTTCCTTGCCGGTGTTACTCTTTTCTTTCCTACGTCCACGTCTTTCCCTCTTCAGCTTTGACCTTTCTTGGAAATCCTGGTGGTCTTTAATTTATAGACCACTCTGTGGAGTGCGAGAGAATTTATTTAGCTGATGCTGATTTTTCTTCTCCCAAAATCTTTTCATCTGGGCACTGAACATTTTACTCAGTTCTTCAGTCCATGATTTATTGGTCCTGGTATTCATTTTCTCAACAAAATAATGGCTGTTGACTGCTTTTTTGAACTGGAGTCGATCTTGAACAATTTCTTGTGGGATGCCAATTTCCTGAAGGTCCTTTTCTATTTCACTAAGCCAGTTGTTCTTGACTTTCATTGACAGAACAAAGTTGAGAATCCTTTTAGTGAGCCTGTCGTTGTTCATTCTGAGAATGTGGCTATAGAACTAATAAAAATGTTATTTGCTTAACGTTCCACTAACAACTTTTTGGAGGTATTCGGAGACGCCGAGGTTCTGGGATTTAGTCCCGCAGGAGTTCTTTTACGCGCCAGTAAATCTACCGACACGAGGCTGACGTATTTGAGCACCTTCAAATACCACCGAATTGAGCCAGGCTCGAACCTGCCAAGTTGGGGTCAGAAGGCCAGCGCCTCAACTTTCTAAGCCACTCAACCTGGCACCCTAGTCGCCTTTTCCTGATGGTGTAGGTGATCTTCTCAGAACGCTGATAAAGCTACAGAGACTTCCATTTTTCTAGATCCCATCTGAGTAGACTGGACCAAAGATTTTTCTCAATATCTTCCTCTCCTGTTTCCCTATGTCTTCAGTAACTGATTTGCCTCCAATGAAAAAGGTTTCAGAGGCGTATAGTGTTTCAGGTTTGATAACTGAGTTGTAGTGGCTTAATTTTGTGTTCCTGGATATTGATTTTTTAGTTTTATCCCTTCCAGGTGCGCCTATATCCCTCCTGTAATTTTGAGATTCTGTCCTTATTTGCTTCACGATTCAAGCCTGATGGCCGAATTAAATATCCCAAGTACTTGAACTTATTCACATGATTAATTTTGCCGTATTTAATCTTTAAAGATTTCTCACAAAGATAACGAGCAGATCCTTCCATGCACTGAGTTTTTAATACGATATCTGGAGCCTGGTCTTATCTACAATTTCATTACGTTTTTCAAGGTCCTGAACTGCTTCTTGTCTGTTGTTAGAAAGAAAAGCTAGATCATAAGCGAAGGCCAAACACTGCAGATGAATTTTATTTTTGCGTAGCCGACAAATAGTTATTCACTGTGTGTCATTTTCGGATATCCTGATAACTTTTTCAAGTGCAAGATTGAAAAATAACGGGGAGATAAGCCATTTCCTTGTCAAAGTCTTGTGGGGCCTAACATCGAAGGTCATCGACCCCTGTGGTAATATCAAAAGGGTATTTTATTTATTATTATTATTATTATTATTATTATTATTTATTATACCACTGTCCTCGTAGATTTGACGTTTACCGTTTGTTTGGATACGTTAGTTGCCCCGCTGGAGAAGGCCATATTTTGTCATGATATACACGCAGGTTCCAGCTGGCGTTGCCTTTTCAGATTTATCGATCTTTAGGAGAGCCACATGGCGCGGCTCCAGCTCGTCTTTTGTTTCACTCTAAGTATGTGTAGGAGGCCAGACTCTTCCTTTCTCTCCAATCTCTCCTAATATGATTTCTCATCCTTTGGCTTGGAAATAGCTTATTTCCTCCGCCTCCTCCTTTACTCATATTGAAGGGGAATTGTAATCACTGAAATGATTCTTTGGTAGCTTTTTAAAGAGATTCTCTTCGACGTACTTCATTCAAGTGTACTAACGCTTTAATGAGGAACACTGTAGACGGCCAAAGAAGATGATTTGTACCAAAGCTCTTATAGATAAAAAGAGGTTGAAAAAGAGATTTATTCTCTCAGATAAAAGGCAGAGAAGTACGAGTATTCTTTTATATGAATTTATCTTCCTTCCATGGTATAACCTGCTGATCTGCAGAAGAGTTTTCAAAATATTTCAGAGTGGAATACGTCAGGCAATTCTAACTCAGTGTTTGAAGGTTGAAGAGCCCCATCTCTGTCCCGTGTCTGCCCAGGGTTGTCGCCTCACTGTTCTCTCTCGCTACGACTGTGGTGATGTAAAAAACGCACTCTCTTGGTTCAGTCAGCCAGTCAGTATTGATCTACATTAAGGTCCGTCGTCAGGGTGGCAGTCCCAGTCAGTTGCTTACCTACCTCCCCTTAAATAAATTCAAAGAAATTGGAAATTTACAAAATAAAAACCGTTGGTAAATTATTCCAATCCCTATCTCCTATTCGTATAAGCGAATAATTGCCCCAATTTGTTCTCTTGGATTCCTTGTGATCTTTCCTACTTTTAAAAACACCACTCAAAATTTTCGTCTACTGATGTCATTACACGCCAACTCTATTGACAGCTCGGAACGTACTACTTAGTCGAGCAGCTCGTCTCCTTTCTCACAGTTCCCAGCCCAAAATTTGTAACATTTTGGTAACGCTACTCTTTTGTCGAACATCATCCAGAATCATCCATTTCTCAAATTAATTAATTAAGTAATCCAGGGCTATGGTCCCTTACGATGGAACCATACTCCAACTATGGTATTCCAGAGACTTATATGCTACATTTTACATCCTTATTACAGGGCCTAAATGCCCTCATAACCATATGAAGAGACCTGTAACCTTTATTTACAATCCCCTTTATATTATTACCCCAATTACGATATTTATTTATAATATTAACACCTAGGTACTTACAGTAATTAAACCTAAGAGGACTTTTCCCCTTGGGGAAACCTACAAACTGAATTTTCATCCTGTTATCAACATACCAATGCCTGGTGTCCATATTACAACATTGTCGAAGTGTAGTAGTTCATACTTTTGTGTCTTATTTATTGTTCTATTATCAGAAAAAAGTGCATATCACATTCCAATTATTTACTCACATCATTTATGTACATAAGAAAATTTAAAGGTCTAATAATACTGCCTTGAGGAGCTACCCTCTATATGATTACAGCATAAGGTAAAGTTTCACGTACTCTAGTTCTTAGAGTTCTATTTTCTAAAAATATAGCCAGGCATTCAGTCACTCTTCTGTTAAGTCTAATTGCATTCACTTTTATCATTATCCTTCTATGATCTGTCCTATTAAATGCCTTTATTAGGCCAATCTCGGTACAGTCCCTTTTACCTGAATCTATGTACTTTGGGGTATCTTGCTGTAATCCTAAAGATGAGCTTCTCGGGAATAACTTTTCCTAAACGCGAACTGACTTTTCTATCCAACCAGTTAGTAATTCCACAAAAGTGTCTGATATAATAAGGAGTGCTTTCTCAGAGGTTACAAATAAAATGACAAGCGGACTGACCTATAATTATCCGCGGTATGTTTATTACCCGTTAGTTTATACACAGGGGCTACTATAGCAACTCTACATTCATTTTGTATAGCTCCTTCATGCAATCAGTAATCATATAAGTAATTCAGTCATGGTACTATGTCTCAACCCATTGCCTTTAGTATATCTCCAGAAATATTATCAATTACACCCACTTTTCTAATATTTATCTTTTGTAAACGTTTTTTTATGGTAGGTAAATTTCAATAATTCGTTAATATTAGCCACCTCCTCTACATGGATATTATTTATGTGACCATTAATCTTTACACATTTATGACTGAATACTTCTGCCTTCATTAGGCCTAAATCCTCACAAACACACTTCCCGTGTTGATTAATAATTCCTGGAATGTCCATTTTGGATTTCACTAAAATTTGCGTGACTAACAATTATGCTAGCCATCATGTTTCCCCTTAGCTGACTTCTTCACTAGAGTCAGTTCTATTAAGTTCATTCAGTTTATTCTTAACTCCACAACCATTTTTAACTATTTCTTTCTAATCTGTATCTCCTTAGTCTCTTTATTTTTTCTATTATATAGCGGGTATTTACCATTCCTTACCATATTTAAAGGCACATACCTGTTGTCATACAATCCTTTAAACCTATCTCATAGCGTTTTTTACATTTTTATTTACCATTTTCTATGGATGGCAATTACATTTTAAACATTCTTTCATGCCTGTCTTATCAACCACATAGTAATACATAATAGACCTACTTTTACAACCCCCCTTTCTACCGCATTTACATTTAACTACGTACTCCTGCGCAATACGGGGGATTGGTCTAGCCTAGTCTGAAAATATATATTTCTGTTGCCATAATACATGATAGGGCTTCGAAGTAACCCAGTTGTTTAGTTGTTGTTTTCTGTGTTCACGGCTGTTGAATTGCAGCAGAATGGAGAATAAACAATTCAGTTTAGGAGTATCTACCTCTTCTAGCGATCTTTTCTAGGGAAATGTCGGGTGGCGATCGCGGGGCCACCTAGCTGAGTTTGGCTTTGCTTCCACTTTCTAACGAATCTCCCTTTATTAACACTTATTCTGTTCCAACCCCGGCAGCATTAGATTTTCGAGCTTTAGTAACAACATTCAGAGGTCCCAATTTGTAGACTTAAACGGTAGGTTTTAGGGAAAATTTTATTGGCCCGTTAGACGTTAACTCCTCATTTCTACAGTACGCCTCTTCAGTGATGCGTAGGCCATCTATGACAGCTGATGGCGGAGCTGTTGAGAATCCAACCAGTATTCGGACTCAGGACCAAAAAAACAGACGGTACCTGTTTAATAAGCTCTAAACAGAGTCTCAAGTAGGATCGCTAGTGCTAATGGTTCATTAAATCATCCAATAAATTATAATTGTGCAATAAATATTTATTGCTTCATTAAATTTCACTTCATATGCAATTTGCTAACATTAAGTGTTCAAAGGAATGCCGCCTACATCAGATTCATGCATTTATACCTTTGCAGTGCTTTTAAGTATTACAAAGTCAGTTAAATTGATTATTTTACTGTTATTGTTGTTTGTCCGTACATCGTAGTTATTGCTTATTTTTATATTACAGAGGAGCTTATCGTTGATCCTTATACAGATACTGTGCTTCCAAGGCTATGAATTTTTTTGAAACGAGTCCATTCCTATAGAAGATTGATGGTGATATTGATTTTAAGTGCCGTTTTATGTTGTCGAAGGAAACTGTAATGGATCTGTTACATGTCATTAGTACAGCCCGGATTTTTATGCATTAATAGGTTAGAATGCAAACTTCCTGAAGCGAGTAACAAGTATAGACTACCTTTACAACGACTATGCTATGGGGTTTGCATAAACATTAGGGGTACGGACCATTAGAACCCCCTATATTTTATGTTACTCTTGCTACATTGTGGAAGAGTGGGTGGCCGACACTTCCTACTAACCAAATTAGTTTGCAATCTAACTTGTTACTGCATAAAAATCCGGACCTTAGTCATTAGTCCTGAAATCGAAAACAAAGCAGTACGCAGAAGGCCGTATCTACAACGAATTAAATAGTAATTACCTGCGTTAATATGCTACAGAGGCATTGCACATAATTGTTGGTGACCACATAAACGCTCACAAATGTACAGTGTGTCGAATAATTAATCGTGTGACAGCTAGTATTTGTAGGCTTCGAGACAGTTATAATCATGCCGGACGGAAAATTTTACGAAAAGAAATGTAATAATTTTATTTATTTCGTAACTTTTCAAATATAATTGGGGCTTTGGAATGCAGCCACATGCTAATTCAAAATCCTGGTGGAAATGAAGGAGAAATGTTCATGATGAAGTACTATATTTTATTATGGCAAAACCAGTGCATTGAATACTGAGAAGAGATGATTTCAAGATTGATTTATCTATTGTTTCATATCCAGCGCCTTCTATATTCTACAGAGAAAAGAAGCTTCAGCGCGATATACTGTCTTGCGCAACGATCATTCGCCAAGTTCCAAGATCCATTACTTTTTTTTTTTGCTAGGGGCTTTACGTCGCACCGACACAGATAGGTCTTATGGCGACGATGGTATAGGAAAGGCCTAGGAGTTGGAAGGAAGCGGCCGTGGCCTTAATTAAGGTACAGCCCCAGCATTTGCCTGGTATGAAAATGGGAAACCACGGAAGACCATTTTCAGGGCTGCCGATGGTGGGATTCGAACCTACTATCTCCCAGATGCAAGCTAACAGCCGCGCGCCTCTACGCGCACGGCCAACTCGCCCGGTAGATCCATTACTAAAGGCTCATTTAACTAGTGAGGCGTTAAGCGTGTTATGTGGAACTCTCGAACTCCAATACAGTAAGGATCCAATAAGTAACGGAGGAATAGTATTTATTTAAAAGTACATGTACTTGCAAGTGTCTCCGTGCCTCAGGCAAAGCGCGCCGGCCTCTGACCACTGGGTTCCTTGATTCAAATCCCGGTCATTCGATGTGAGATTTGTGCTGGACAAAGCGGAACCGGGACAGATTTTTCTTCGGATACTCCGCTTTTCCCTATCATTGTTCATTCCAGAAACACTCTTCAATATAAACTCATTTCATCTGTCAGTCATTAATCATTGCCACAGAGAAGTGCAACAGGCTTCGGCAGCCGGCAAATTTCCTATCCTCGCCGCTAGATGGGAGCTTCATTCATTCCATTCCTGACCCAGTCGAATGACTGGAAACAGGCTGTGGATTTTTCACGTGTTTTTGCAACTCACCATAAATATTTCATAACGATATTCAAAGCCCCTTATTTACAATATTATGGTTTTTGTTACGCACCTAATTCAGAGGATTCTGCTTGCAAATTAAACCGACAGTTCTAAACTGGTTTTAATTATGACAGAACTATTTCACATACCGTGATATGAACTCAGGATTTGGTAGTGGAAGGTTGATTGTGTATGACAACGTATAATGTTGCTTGGGTCATCAGTCCATAGACTAGTTTTATGCAGTTCCCACCCTATCCTTTGATAACCATTTAATTTCTACGTAACTACCACATCCTACATCTACTGTAATCTATTTTTTTATATTCATACCTTGGTCCATCCCTAGCGTTTCTATCGTCTACACTTCCATCAAAAATCTACTGAATAAGACCTGGGTGTCTTAAGATGTGCCCTATAATTCTGTCTTCTTGTGGTCAAGTTTCGCCAAATCGTTCTGCTCTCACCAATTCGATTCAGTATCTCTTCATTTGTGGTTCGATCAACCCATCTCACCTTCAACATTCTTCTGTAACACCACATTTCAAAAGCTTCTATTCTCTTCCTTTCTGAGCTAGTTATCGTCCATGTTTCACTTCCATACAATGCCACTCTCCAGATGAAAGTCTTCAAAAAAATCTTTTAATTTATATATAAATGTTCGAAGTGAGTAAATATTTTTTTTTAAAAACGGTCTTCCTTGTCTCTGCTAGCCTGAATTTTATGTCCCCCTTGTTTCTGCCATAATTAGTTACTCTGTTGCCCAAGTAACAATACTCATCGATTTCCTTTAAGACTTCCTTTCCTAATCTAATACAGATGCATTTCCATTTATTTAGGAGCAACATCCTTTATTTAGTGGCTGCCGCTAAGAACAGGGTAAAACATATCAAATTTTATCTAGACATTCTAGTAATTGAAGAAAAGTAAATTATATAAGGAAATAGTATAATTAGTGCGGAATTTCAGAGCTGTAGAGGTGGTGTTTCAGGATCTTGATGGAGCCTCAGAGGTCGACAGTCACAATTTCGGGGATGAGCTTCATTGGAAGTTGGTAGCGCTTCCATGTGGCGACGAAGTGAGGAGGTACGGTACCACGAGCTCCGACCATTATCCGTATTATTAAAATTTTCTGAATGCGGTATTTAGATTTTTACTAAGGGATAGTGGGTTTGTATTTTTTAATCGTTTCTATATTGACCTCCTATAGCTGACCGCTGTATCACGAGGCTTCATTCAATTGCAATCCATTACATTTGTTTTGGATTTATTTATTTTCATCTTGTTCTCCTTCTTCAAGACTGTCCGGCTCTTTGGCTAAATGGTTAACGTGCTGACCTTTGGCCACAGGGGTCCCGGGTTCGATTCCCGGCAGGGTTGGGAATTTTAACCATCATTGGTTAATTTCGCTGCCACGGGAACTGGGTGTATGTGTCGTCTTCATCATTAATTTCATCTTCAATTTCATCTTCATCACGAAGCGCAGGTCGCCTACGAGAGTCCAATAGAAGGACCTGCACCTGACGATCCGAAATTGTCCTCGAACACTCCCGGCACTAAAAGCCACACGCCATTCAGCAATTTATCCAGATCTTCTGCAGACAGAGATAGAATAACAATATCATCGGCAAATCTCATAGTTTTGATTTCCTCTCCTTAGATTGTGATAATATCATACCAATATTGTTGACAATCATAATGATCAGTGGTTGTTAAAATGGGTTGTAAAGGTGACTGGGAGTAATTTAAAGTGACCTCTTTGGTCGCTAATATTAATACATCTAGGAGGACGCTTCATAACCTCACTTTATTCTGACCATTAATTTTTTTCACACTTGAATCATCTACTTGAAATCCAAGGAAAAAGAATGCTCCATTTCTTCTCGCTTTTTTAGAACCAGGTAAGGTCATGAAAGAAGAAGCTATATCTCGTAAAATTATATGGCTCCATCCAATACGCGGTGCTCAAGGATAATGTATTTCTGATGTCTTCCTTTTTTAAAGTCACGTTCGGCTGACGTCTTTTGTTTTATTTCACTGTCCTTAGTTCCGTTCCTCACCGCTGCATGGCGTGACGGATGTGATGTGACGGGAACAGTGGGAGATAGAATAATGCATGATGTGGTAGGGAAAGCCTTGGGGCGGAAAAGAGAGCACTGTCTGATTTTATAGCTGTAGCAAGCAGGAAAAGAGGACGTGCAATAATGGAAGCTTCTTGTGTGATTGTAATAAAGGTAATGATATCATCCACACGGCAGTTCTCTTTTTTGAAGATCATGGAGCTTTATTCCTGGAGCAGGAAGTTCACTTCATAAATGTCACACGTAATCTGTTATGTAATGTACATATAATTTTCTGAACATCTTCTAAGATTTTAATTTGATTTGTACTTCCTACAATGATAGGCTGCTCAAATCTGACGAAGGCTGGTTTGATCCTACACAGCTCCGCAAAGAGCTGTCATAAATAGCCTAGGCGTCACTGAAGAGGCGTAGTCGGGAAATTAGGAGTGAGGTAGTTTCCCGTTGCTTTCCTCACCGAGCCAGAATTTGCTATTACATATCAGTCAGTCTAGTCTAAGCAAGCAACAGGTGCAGACGTGGGGAGTAGTGAGTGCTGAGAGTCATGGTTGGAGTGGAGCAGTACCGGGCGGCTATTCTGAACTGGATGTGCAGGTAGAAGGAGACCACGGAGAGGACGCCAAGAAATGACGTGAAGGGGAAGACGGGCGAGGTGATACTGGTGGCGTCGGTAATAGCTGCGCTTCTGGTGATCGGGGCTGGGGTGGAATTAAACCCAGGCCCGAATGCCAGCGGCAACATGAGCTGGGAGGATGTGTAGAAGAATCGGGAGGTGGTGAAAGAAGTGGTAGAAGACATCTGCCCCACTGCTATGTTAACGGAGTTGATGGAAGCCCTGCGCAAGTAGCAAGAAAAAATTAGAGACTGGATGAAAAAGAATAAGATAAGAAGTAACGAGAAAGAGATTAAGCTGTTAAGAGAGAAGGTTAAAAACCTAGAAGAGGTTCTTAATTTGGAGAGAGAGACAGTAGCCAACATATCAGTTTCCCAAGCTCACCAACTGACCCTATGAGCGATATTTTTACACCATTCATAACAGGGACTGGCTGCTTAAGAGCTGGTATTACTAGCATCACTGATACCTCAGTCACTTTCATATTTCAAAGCCAAGGATGAGACTGAGAGAGGTCAATGAAAGTAACAAATTTATTCTAGCCCATACCAGAAAACATAGTGCACTGTAAACACTACATCTCGCAAGCAGAGGCATTAGTATACCGTAATACTTACATTGAATGTATGTTCAATCATCAAGAGTTTTCCGGAGTTAATCCTTATCGTATGCAGTACCATAAAGGTGATTTGTAACAATTTGGACGGAGTATTTAATGGCCAAGCGGCTAAATCCCAATATAGTTTCTTGGGATTTGAAAAACTCGACTAAGAACTTTCATATGATTCCTCTTGCTCTGATGAAAAGTCCTACAACCCTTATACAGAAGATTTTGTATGATTCTTTGAAGTAGTTGATCGTTGCTTTATAGATGGCTCACTTCTCTTACCCCTGCTGGCTGACTTTAGTCGACCTCACATCTAATGGTGGGGTCTAGAATATATTCGAAGTCCTTTTCTCGGTCGATTGCGATTATGTAATATATTCTCCGGTTGCTTCCACCGTCAGGAATACATGCCACCTTGTTTCTTCTTCTTGTTTCGTTGAGGCCCCTTGGACCACGTGGTTCCTAACTCTGGTGAGCTTTCTTCTTAGCCCAGTATTCTTTCATCTTCGCACTGTGGGTTGCTTTCCTCTCCTGAGTCCAATTCACTCCCAATCAAAGACGCAATAGTTTAGCTGTCAGTGACTGGAGAGTGTCGGATGTTCTGATCAGCATTCCAAATTTATCCCTATTGAATAGATCATTAGGATCAATTTTTAAAGTTCTAAGTCTTTTCGAACCAGTTTCGTCGATTTAGCATTTGTCCCCTCCCCTCTATATATGGTATTGAAGATTATTAGGGTCAATATTTTGTTGTCCATTCTGTCTATGTCACAGTAGAAGACAAGCCTTCACCTTCTCATGGCTGATGTTATGCTCTAGAAATGTTAGTGAAGCTCGTTGTTATGCCTGATTCTGTATTCATCTTCCTCTTTAATGGAGCCCATGATTTTTACCTCAGGACTTTTCGCTCTTTCAGTTTCAAATTCTTGATTGTCTCTTTTGTGAACATGTTCAAGCATTCTGAGGCATGCCGTACTGAAGGTCTTACTATGGTTTCATAGTGACAAAGTTTGAGGCGAAGGGAAAGGAATTTTGGACTTGTAAATGTTCTTACAGGGATGGAAATCTCTCGCCAGTTCGGTACACCTGGCTTTTATGGATAGATCCTCACTAACGTTCGAGGTTATCCATTCTCAGAGGTATCTGTGAGTGTTATTTAAGATTTATTCACTTATTTTTTATTTATTTATTTATTTATTTATTTATTTATTTATTTATTTATTTATTTATTTATTTATTGAGGGTAAGAGAAGCAGAGGGATACCAAGACGACGATGGTTACACTCAGTTTCTAACGATTTAAAGATAAGAGGTATAGAGCTAAATGAGGCCACAGCACTAGTTGCAAATAGGGGATTGTGGCGACGTTTAGTAAATTCACAGAGGCTTGCAGACGGGATGCTGAAAGGCATAAGGGTCTATAGTGACGATGTATTTATTTACTTATTTAAGGGGAGTATCAAACGCCTATCCTGATCATGTTAAATTTAAGAGATTTACATCCTGATTTCTCTGGAACTATCCAAGGTAATATGTGTATATTTTGCTAGGATATAGAATCACATCTAGTACATTTAATGATCTACTTTCTTGGTTCTAGCTTTATTAAAATCAGGCTAAGGATTTTTAAATCAAGTTCATACATTTTTAAGTTTACTTAATTAAAAAAAAATATATTTATGATCAAACTATGTGTCGTATCATTACCATTGTAGATCTGTATAAAATAAACAATGCTGTTAATGAGAGAGAAATATTTCAAAGCTCTAACCTAAGTAGGTTTTGAGAAAATGGAAAATATTCACGGAAAAATGTAGTTTATCAGAAATCACACTTGAAAGTGGAATGCCACTAACATAACGTGGATGGCAACACGTTTATTACCACACAAACACCCAGATATACAGTAATATGATAGCAACCAATGTAGCCGAGTTATTCTACGTCAGGTTTACAATAAATCAACATTAACATAAATTACCGCCTTCTAGAGCAAGTAGTTCCAGAGATATCTTGTCTTAACTGAAAAACTGAACACGAAATCTGGAGAAATGGCTTATGCAGTAACATATTACTTTTAGATTTATAACTACTTACATTCTTCCGAAATCAATGAAACATACATAAATTTAAAGAGGAAAGTCCAAATAATAGCTTTCCATAAAAAGCCAAAAATAACATTTTTTAAACCCATACCACTCAACTGAAAAATAATTTATCAAAATACTCCATGTAGAGACCGGAAGTTCAAGCAGTAATAGGTTAGATTGCAAATTTACTGAAGCGAGTAAGAAGTATAGCCAATAGTGCACAACAGTGATGCTATAGATTTGCATAAGCATTACGGGCACGGCCTAGATTGCAAACTTACTGAAGCGAGTAAGAAGTATAGCCCATAGTGAACAACAGTGATGCTATAAGATATGCATAAGCATTAGGGGTACGGCCTATCAGAACCCCTGGATGGTATATATCTTTCTTTACATAATAGAAGGGCGGACTAGACGACTCTTCCGGATTTTTAGGCAGTAAAAGTCAGAGTGTTAAGTTATTTGCTTATTAGGAAGTGTCGCTCAATCCGCTCTTCATGAATGTAGGGAGAGAAACAAATTCTAGGGGTTTTGATAGGCCATACTTCCAAAATTTATGCCAAACTCATTCCAGGTGTATACATAAGTCTTTCCCAGTTTCACTAAGAGATGGTGCCAGCGAACAGTACGCAGCACATGAATTTGACACACACGTCAGTTTGTTCGGCTGACATTAATATACCAACACACACAAGTTGAGTCCGCCAAACATTAGCGTCTGTGTTGTATCGTTCAGTGATCATGTCGACGTTTGTACCTGAAAAAACAACATTTGCGGCACGCATTTCTTTTCTTATTTAATCAAAAGGAAAAGCTGCAGATAGTTATCATTTGCTGGTAGAAACATTTGGTGAACACGCTCCATCGATTTGAATATGTGAGACATGGTTTCGACAGGGTAAACGTGGTGATTTCAATGTGAACGACAGTGCGCGCTCTGGTAGACCACAAAAGTGCGAAGACGAGCAATTAATGCACAACGCTATCGCCAACAAATGATTAATTTAATCACGCATTGATCGAAATGCGACCGGAATGGGCCAGAAGATATGGCAAAGTGAATTTGTTACACGAAAATGTGCCGTCTCACACATCAAAACAAGTGAAAGACACCTTGAAATCGCTTGGATGAGACATCCTTACTCACCCGCCGTACTCTCCCGACCTGGCACCATCTGACTGGCGCATCAATGGGGCACACGCTCGCTGAGCAGCTCTTCAGCGATTTCGAGGAAGTTAGAAAATAGCTCGACGAATGCTTTGCCACGAAAGACAAGCAGTTTTTCTGGCCTGGTATTCATAACTTACGTGAAAGATGGGCGAAGTGTGTAGAAGCCGATGACCAATATTTTGAATAAACAAAAAAGGACCTTCCCTTGAAAATTACGTGTTTTCTTTACCACAGAAACGGAAAAACTTATGCATACACCTGGTAGCTTAACCGTTGTGCAGTTGTGTACACTTGTTACTCGCTTCAGTAAGTCTAACCTATTAGTGTCTCAACATACGGGATCTACTCATGAATTACTCGACTTCCCAAAGTTCAAGCCATTCATCTGTCGCGTCGCAAATCCCTTCACTCTACGGCGTGGAGCTTGTGAGGAGCGAAAGGAAACAAAATGAAATCTGTGGAACGTGACGAAGAAGTCCTTAACATTCTCCTTGCGCACCACGTACCGGGTTTCCAATGTAACTTCTCTCGTATATATTCGAGATTTATCATTTTAATTTGTAATAGAGCAGTAAGCGAAACAGCTTATGACTAAAGCCCGGATTTTTATGCAGTGACAGGTTAGATTGCAAACTAATTTGGTTAGCAGGGAGTGTCGGCCACCCGTTCTTTAGTAATGTAGCAAGAGTAACATAAGTTTTAGGGGTTCTGATGGGCCAAACCCCTAAGGTTTATGCTAACCCGATAGCTTAATCGTTGTGAATGTAGACTATACTTGCTACTCGCTTAAGTAAACTTGCTTCCGGGCTCTACTAATGACAAACATTTCGATTTATTCAAGTTTGGTGATGTGTAATTATGCTTTGGTAAATTAATAAATCAATTTGGGACTCAAATCTAGACTAGAACAGGCTCAACCTACTCCATAACTTGTGACATCAGAGCTCATTTACGGCTCTGCAGAAACAAAACAGAGAAAGCAACTGAGCAACTGAGGGGAAGGCTGAAAAAATGCATGTGCGAGAGTAACAGTCAGCGGTAGACAAAGTTGACTCTGCCCTACAATTGGAGATAATCGACTTGCCGTGTGATAAGGATTCAAAATTCAGATAAGTACAGAACATACACGACAACCCCCCGCATTATATTTATTACTAGTGGTCTGTTGTAGCAATAGCTGCGAACAAAAACTAAAAACGAAACTGATAATAAATAAATAAATAAATAAATAAATAAATAAATAAATAAATAAATAAATAAATAAATAAATAAATAAATAAATAAATAAATAAATAAATAAATAAATAAATAAATAAATAAATAAATAAATAAATAAATAAATAAATAAATAAATAAATAAATAAATAAATAAATAAATAAATAAATAAATAAATAAATAAATAAATAAATAAATAAATAAATAAATAAATAAATAAATAAATAAATAAATAAATAAATAAATAAATAAATAAATAAATAAATAAATAAATAAATAAATAAATAAATAAATAAATAAATAAATAAATAAATAAATAAATAAATAAATAAATAAATAAATAAATAAATAAATAAATAAATAAATAAATAAATAAATAAATAAATAAATAAATAAATAAATAAATAAATAAATAAATAAATAAATAAATAAATAAATAAATAAATAAATAAATAAATAAATAAATAAATAAATAAATAAATAAATAAATAAATAAATAAATAAATAAATAAATAAATAAATAAATAAATAAATAAATAAATAAATAAATAAATAAATAAATAAATAAATAAATAAATAAATAAATAAATAAATAAATAAATAAATAAATAAATAAATAAATAAATAAATAAATAAATAAATAAATAAATAAATAAATAAATAAATAAATAAATAAATAAATAAATAAATAAATAAATAAATAAATAAATAAATAAATAAATAAATAAATAAATAAATAAATAAATAAATAAATAAATAAATAAATAAATAAATAAATAAATAAATAAATAAATAAATAAATAAATAAATAAATAAATAAATAAATAAATAAATAAATAAATAAATAAATAAATAAATAAATAAATAAATAAATAAATAAATAAGGAAAATATACTGAACTTCGGAAGACAATTTATTTGCCTTTAAACTTTCACTTTCACTGTGACTATCCATATGGAATTTCTGAACCTTGGTAATTTATTTTCTCAATGGATACTGTTTGCAGGACTTGAATATATCACATAAATCTGACCGTATAATGCTAGACAATTCTCAGTAAGCAGTAAATCTGAAATGTACGTATGAATCATTCTCTGAATCTCAAAACAGTAAAGGCCTAATCCTGGAACGTGATTGGTGTTAGCATAGAAGGTTGCAAAGGACATTCTATATTTATACAGCCTTATATGGTTCACAAAATCATTATCATGAACCATCATACATTTAAGTAAGTCTTTTACTTGAGGTTGTGGAAAATAAACCAAACAACTGTAGCAGCACGAATTAAAATGACCATTGAGCATTTCCGCAGTACTTGGCAGTGCATACAGATTTCATTTAATAATTCTATACTGAATGCTTCAATGCAAGTTTAATAATAAAGGGCGTTTTGAAATAGAGTATCCTGAGATGGATTTATTTCTGTTTCTCGCTTATTAGAACCAACATGGAGCAACATCTAGCAGCCTGGTGACAACTTAATTTCACAGAGCCATCTATCAGACTAACATAAAATGATGTGCATAGACAACTTTCATAGAGCCATCTACCGGCGAATACAGTGAACTGCAATGACCTTATCATTGTATTGTTTGAATAAATGACTGCTTTACGCAAATAAAGGACTTAGTGAAATAAATTATATTTTTCTAGTAGTACTGAGATTACCTTTCTTTTGACGTATAACAGGCGTTAGTTTCGAGGTTTCCTCACAATATTGTATTACACATTCATATTATATATATATATATATATATATATATATATATATATATATATATATATATATTTTATTCAGTACTAGCAGTTTTCCGCGGGACCCGCTCATTATATTATTATTCCCCCCTCCTTATTTCTATTTCCCCAGCCTTCTGCTCCAAGTACGTTCTTATATCCCTTCCTTTCCATACCTACACGGGTATTCAAGTCTCCCATTACTATATTGTTTTGACGATTCAATTATCTCTCCAGGGTAATCTTTGTCCTGTCCCTCAGAGAAGCAGAAGAGTGTTATACAGGACGTAGTATGTACCTATTCTGACGTATACAGCAGGAACTTGGGTAATGAGGCAGAGTGCTGTGATTAAGATACAGGCAAGTGAACTGAAATTTCTGCGAAGCAGGATATGAGTTATTATTATTATTATTATTATTATTATTATACTCGAGTCGAAAACATACAAATTTACAGTTAACGTACAAGTTATTTTGAAGTACACAATATATTACACATGCCCAGTACTTTGAAGTGTCCAATGCGCTCTGAGTGGCTTGTGGGAGATCATCCTCTGTGCAAGATGTTGAGCACCCAGGGCACTGACGCATATGGCTCGTGATTTGTTCTTGTCCACTTTGACACTTTGTATCTCTTGTGCTGAACCCCCATTTATTCAAGTTATATAGAAGGTATATCAAAACCAAAAGAGAAACTGCTAGAAGATAATGTGCAGGAAGAACGAGTGAGATGTATTTTGCGCATGTGCTATGAGTGACAAGAATGGATTGATGAAAAAAGGAAAGGTTAGATATATAGTAAAATATGAACCACTAAAGAACAGGATAGAGGCATATAGACTTAGATGGTATGGACACATGAAGGGAATGACGGGCGAAAGGCTACCAAGGAGGATGCATTGAGTGGAGATAACAGGAAAACGACGAATAGAAAGACCAAGAGACAGGTGGATAAAAGGAGTGGGAGAGTGTGCACAGAGAAAAAAAAGGACTGGGCAAGATTGAAGAGGAAGAAGTGGTGGGAAGAGAAGAGGAGATGAAGATCCAAGCAGACCTGGCAACGAGCTGGAAACTGAATATTAAGATGATTATGATGATGATGATGATTCAGTACTAGCAGGTCACCGCTCACAGTTTGTCATGTTATTTAATCATGTCTTCGCGGATGTACTTCCAAAGTTTCGAGCTGAAATAATATATATATGAACTGTTGTGGTAATAGACCAACAAACGCATGAAAATACGTCAAAAACAGAAATTGAATTACATTTTGTTTTTCTGCAATTTGGCACCTTTAAAAAACTTATTGCGAATTACTGGTATCAATTCGTTAACTTTATATACCTCTTCTAACTGCGAACTCATCAATCCAGTGCCGTAGGGTAAACAATATTTCGTGTCATACAATTTGTTGCGTAAATGTATAAAATCCTATGAGTTCCGACCCTGGAGCAAGCTACATAGAATTGGCCATGATAGAAACATGAAGTTTCCAAATTAATCCCTGATATTAGTTTATTAGTAGAGCCCGGATTTGTATGCATTGATAGGTTAGAATGCAAACTTACTGACGCGAGTAGCAAGTATAGTCTACTTTCACAACGATTATAATAATATATTTAATAGCGCACAAATGTGCATTAAAATACATTAATCTTTCGCATATTCTAGTAAAGATTTTGTTCTTTTGTTGCACTTGCTGAAGTGATAGCGATCGCAATGTTTGTCACACAACATACACACACAATGTAGAGATGGTTCATGGAAGCCTGATCGCCGGCATAGACGATGGTGAAACCCATGTACCGCCAGCCTATTCAAAGCACTTCTCATGCCATTATTTGGACCGGTCCAGCTGCGGTCAATCATAGCATCAGTTGAGTAAAAGTCCAGGCTGATTTCTGCTTGTTTCCTCTTTCGCTCTTGGAGAACTTCCTTTTCTTGCTGCGTATGTGGAAGCTGCATTCTCATTTTCAAATCTTCGAGTAAAAACGTTTCCTTGGATAATTCATACGCAAGTCGTGATGGTGACATTTTGGAGATGCCCAGTGTTCGTTTCAGAAATCTGGCCTTTACATTTTCAATAGTCCGAAGGTCGGACACCGTTAGTCTTTCCCAAATAAGTTCCATACCATATGTGAGAACTGGGAGGACCTTGGCGTAAAATAAGGCCATGGCTGTGTCTAGCGATAGTCTACTCGGGTTTGTAATGTCATATATGCTTCACAACGATTATGCTATGGGGTTTGCATATACATTAGGGGCACCGCCCATCTGAGCCCCTACAATTTATGTTAATCTTGCTACATTATGGAAGAGCGGGTGGCCGACACTTCATACTATCCAAATTAATTTGAAATCTAACCTGTTACCGCATAAGAATGCGGGCCCTATTTATTACTTTCTGCGATTGACCTCGATCCTTGTTTAGAGTCATCGCGAAAACTTCATTGCACTGATATACTGTAGTACAAACTCATAAACCAGCAACAGTTCCTATCACTAAGTAAGAAGTTTTGATTTCCCCTGATGATGAAGTTGAGGTGAACGATACAGACTAGAGTTTCCAATCGCTGCAATCTAAGGCTGAAACCAAGTCTATACATGCTGGAATACACATAGTCAAGAAAATACGCAAAAAAGGCATTGTTTTAGAATTAATAATAAGCGAATAGGAATGGAAAAGTATGGTACATGAGAGTGGAACAATGCAATGATTTTTAGGAGAAGGAATTTCTGGATTGTACCATAGAGCAAAATACACTTTTAAAGTAATCTATCAGAACAGTCCTCTAAGACCTAAGCAATCATTTTTGAGGCATCGTAAATGGTTGATGTTAGAGCCTTAAAATGTTATTTTCGGGGTCCCACTCGGATATACCGAGTAGATTTTACTCGTAGTCAAGGGCATACAATAAGCTATGTCCTGTCCTCCTACGAAAACTTCCTATTTTGCCTATTTTAGTGATTTATTTTTTGTGTTCCTTTACAATATGGAGTTCAAATTAAGGTACTAGAAGAGAAGAAAATATTAGCAGAGGAGTACGATAAGGCTGCCTACTGTCACCATATCTCTTTAACCTGTTCATGGAAGATTCATTTACAGAAATGAAAGGGCATACTCAAGTGTGAGCTTTAAAGGTATTCAGGTGCACAGTACCCAATTTGCAGATGACAATGGTATCTTAGGTAATTCTGAAAAGGATTTGTGTAAGTTGCTAACAACATTCAACAAATACTTAGAAAATTTTTAACAAAAAATGAATATAAAGGAAACAAAATTAATGATGGTAGACCAAAAACCTACAGGTAGAAAAAACTTAAAATTAAATAACACACTAATAGAACAAGTCACAGAAATCTCCTATTTGGGTGGTGTAATTACCTCCGATAACTAGTCCCTTTCGGAAATCAAGAAAAGAACAGTTGTAGAAAAACAAGGCTTTCGAAATATATTAAAAAAACTTATTGCTAAACAACCATCTCAGTTTGAAGACCAGAAAATCATTTCTCAAGACCTTTGTTTGGAGTGTGCTACTGTATGGGTGCGAAACCTGGACATTACGGAACAGGATGAAACAAAACTTGAGGCTGCAGAAATGTGGTTTTGGAGAAGAATTACAAAAACAAGTTGAATGGATAATAAATAAACGACCTAGTTTTAAATAACGTAAAAGAGGATCGGTGTTTATTGAATACGATAAAGAAAAAAAAAAAGTTCCTTAGACACGTACTGAGACATGACTCTTCTCCAAACCATTATTGAAGGTAAAGCACTGGGAAAGAGATCCAGTGGACGACCAAGCGAGTCATACATCAGGAACTGGCATGTCGTTCATATAGCAACATGAAGAAGTTAGCAGAAGATCATCAGATGTGGCTACAGCAACAAGGCATTGCCCTTAGTAGATGATGATGATGATGAAGACGACCCGTCCGAGTACCTCATGCGACTTGATATACGTAGGTCGAGTCATAAGTCACGGCAAGTATTTCTTTTCTCGCGAACAGGAGACAACACGGAAAATCTAAGATATGCATTTGGAAACGTACGGTATGTACTTGCGTATGATGCCACTGGATGGTGTATGTAAATAACAGTGTGAGTCTAAGCATGCCTCCAAGTTCAGTGTGTGAGTGAGAGCGTCACAAAATGGAAGTCAACAAGCAGGAGCAACGATCGTATATTAAAATAGCAGTTCTCCGCGGCAGAAATGCACGCTAATGCCATGCAGAGCTGCGGGAAACATTCGGTGAGCATGCCATGTCCTATAGAACAGTGGCGAGGTAGGTGGAGACGTTCAAAGGGAGTAGAGTATCAATCGCCGATTTGCCTCGCCCAGGCAGTCCAGTGTCCATGGACAAAGCTGTACCGCTGGCAACGCACAGTGGAAACCTTCGGTGATTATTTCGAAGGTCTGTAACCAGCGGAGACCTGTCCTTTGTACGTAGTCTTGTGTATTTGCTGTCTATACCACAATAAAACAATGTTTACCAATGGCCTGTGTTCTGTCACTTTCCTACGAGAATCTCATGAAGTCAGAATTTGTCTTCAGGCACTGTGCATAAGTACATGCGCTTTGTTTCCAAATGCATATCTTAGATTTTTCGTGTTGTCTTCTGTTCGCGAGAACAAATAGTTGCCATGACTTATGACTCGACCCTCGTATATTAAATTATTTATATAGTGAAGTGTATAAGCTGGAATATCTCCATGTAAGATCTTGTAGCCAACATATTGCGTACAGTTCTTGGGAAACTCAGAGCCATTACAAGAAGGTACATGTAAAATGGAAATTTGCATGGGTCTTGGAGGGTAATACAATTGACGTGGCAACTCCGAGCAAGTCATCCCTGTAGCAAGCAATCTGTAAGTGGGGATCTCTCTCTCGGGATTGGACAGCCATTACCCACGTTATGTTCGTCACGACAATTTGTAGCATAAAGGTGTATGTTTGCATAAGGGTGTGTTCGACGCGGTCAGATATCCAATACCAAGCATCCGTGAAAAAACAAGCGTGCATTGTCTGATCTATCTCTGCATCCATCTGTCTAGGGATGGGGGTCAGTGAATACTATAGTTGATCTGTTGGTATTGATATCTGGTAGCCTTGTGCTATCTGGACTATATGTCGTCCTCTGTCTTGTTTTCTCCCGGTCTAGAAAGCCAAGAATGACGGTCGAGAGGATTCGTCGTGCTGACCACACGACACCTCGTAATGTGCAGGCCTTCGGGAAGAGCAGCGGTCGCTTAGTAGGCCAAGGCCCTTCAGGGGCTGTAGTGTCATGGTGTTTTCGTTTTTACTTTACAGATTAATGCACATGATCAAGAGATGAATAATGCAGCGACAATTGCGAGGAACATTTCTTTGGCCCAGTTGATGGCATTCTGCACTTCACTTTACCGGGCGAAGGGCTCCGTTTTCTTCATCCCACTAACCTGTCGACTACCTTTGAATCAAACATCACCTTAAAGCAGATGGGCGCTCGTCTAAAGATTATATTGACGACCTGTCAACTAGTGCTGATGGGTATGTGCTCGGCTTGGAAGGTGATGGACAGGCTGGGACTGCCATAAAATTATCCTCTATCAATGAGAGGGGATGTATAGCGCGTGTCTCAACTGTATTTCAAATAAATAAATAAATAAATAAATAAATAAATAAATAAATAAATAAATAAATAAATAAATAAATAAATAAATAAATAAATAAATAAATAAATAAATAAATAAATAAATAAATAAATAAATAAATAAATAAATAAATAAATAAATAAATAAATAAATAAATAAATAAATAAATAAATAAATAAATAAATAAATAAATAAATAAATAAATAAATAAATAAATAAATAAATAAATAAATAAATAAATAAATAAATAAATAAATAAATAAATAAATAAATAAATAAATAAATAAATAAATAAATAAATAAATAAATAAATAAATAAATAAATAAATAAATAAATAAATAAATAAATAAATAAATAAATAAATAAATAAATAAATAAATCAATCAATCAATCAATCAATCAATCAATCAATCAATCAATCAATCAATCAATCAATCAATCAATCAATCAATCAATCAATCAATCAATCAATCAATCAATCAATCAATCAATCAATCAATCAATCAATCAATCAATCAATCAATCAATCAATCAATCAATCAATCAATCAATCAATCAATCAATCAATCAATCAATCAATCAATCAATCAATCAATCAATCAATCAATCAATCAATCAATCAATCAATCAATCAATCAATCAATCAATCAATCGTCAATTTTTTGAAAGAAATATCAGAAAAATTTGGACTACAGATATTTTTTAAGAAGACTAAATTTATGAATAACATTGGACATTAATCTCCAGATTGTGAAAAAATCTATTGCTATTTGCTTTACGTCACACCGACATAGGTATGTCTTATGGCGACGATGGGAGAGGAAAGGCCTAGGAATGGGAAGGAAGCGGCCGTGGCCTTAATTAAGGTACAGCCCAGCATTTGCCTGGTATGAAGATGGGAAACCACGGAATACCATCTTCAGGGTTGCCGACAGTGCGGTTCGAATCCACTATCTTCTCATTACTGGATATTGGCCGCCCTTAAGCGACTGCAGCTATCGAGCTCGGTGTGAAGAAATCGACAGGGTAGAGAATCTTTACGTACTTGGGGAAATTATTCCAATGAATGGTAGAGACAAAGAAGCAAATAAATCAAGAACGAGCAAATTGGAACAAGCTTACCAACTGAACGAAATGTGCAGGGGTACGCTTTCACAAAGGAGGAATCTCAACCCTCCCTGGAGAAGCACTGTACAAGTGTCAAGAATGTAATAATACATTTTAGCGAATTGTTCTCGAAAGACACAATTGCATCCACTCTTAGGTGAGATTCTATAAGTGCTCATCAAGCAGTAATACGTTCTCATGAAAGAAAGTAGGAAATAACCTACATAATAATGTTCTTCAGGACCTGCTCACCTGATGAGATAAACTAAGCATTATCCCTGCGTTGCAGGAGGCCATATCCTTTAGGGGATTTACAAGGCTATTTATTTTATTTTTTACAAACCCACCAAGGATACCTATAATAAGAAGAGTCTCTCCTTTAAAACTAAAATCAAGCACTACAACACGGCAATTAAACCAGAACGTCTCTCTGCTACAGAGTTTATGTTCTCCATAAAAACAGGAGAAATAGAAGAGCTAGAGAAAAAGGAAAGAAAATTCTACGAAAAAATTGGGAACCATTAAAGGCTGAAAATTGGGAGTTCACACATAGGAAAAATGAAGACCTCTACAAGAATGAAGAAACTGAAAAAATGTGCGATAGATCAGGAGGAGGAGAGTTAAGTTCTTTGGTCACATAATGAGGACGGATAATGCCAGATCCACAAAACACATTTTAAATCATAATAGCAGGTCTAATACAGGAGAGTTTCCAGAAGAAAAGGAAAGAAAGAACGGAACAACTTATGAGAAGAAGAGAGGAGGAAAAACACAGTGAAATAACGAAGAACTATTGGAAAACAAGGAAGGAAGCATAAAACAAACCCAAACGAATGCAGTGGGTTAATTTACGTGGCCAATATCGAGAAAAGAAATAGAAGAAAAAACGAACACTCGGTGCATTATATTATATTATATTATATTATATTATATTATATTATATTATATTATATTATATTATATTATATTATATTATATTATATTATATTATATTATTAGGCTATCATACGTTAACATGTATCATTGTCTCCCAGTCTGGCTCCATAGCTAAATAGTTAGCGTGTTGGCCTTTGGTCACAGGGGTCCCGGGTTCGATTTACGGAAGGATCGGGAAGTTTGACCATCATTGGTTAATTTCCCTGGTACTGGGACTGGGTGTATGTGTTGTCTTCATTATCATTTCATCCTCATCACGACGCGCACGCCGCCTACGGGAGGCAAATGAAAATACCTGCACCTGGCGAGCCGAACCCGTCCTGGGATCTCCCGGCACTAAAAGCTATACTCCATTACATTTCATTTCATTGTCTCCCAAAAGTAAAATTCAGACCATATTAAGTTTTGATGACTGTATAATCGAATTCTAGAACTACGGACTCTCGCACAATGTTGGCACACACTGTCTTGGGTAGGTACTGTTCCTTGAGGGTTGATACTTCAGCTATTCATACGCTTTTTCCTAGCATTGAGTATGTCGGCCAGAAGTTTCCTCCGCTGTAGGTTAAAGGATAGACGCCCTTGGTGGCCCAAACGATGCCATTTTGGACAAGTGAATGTCACAACCTCCCAATTTTCAGGGTCAATTTGACATTTCCTTAGATTCGCCTTCAGAACGTCTTTATAGCTTTTTTGTTGCCCGGCCTTCAATTGACAGTACATGATTTGTTTTGGGAGACGTGACTCAGGAATACGAATTACATAACCTGTACAGCGAAGGTGGTGTTTTATCATGAGAGCCTCAACGCTGGTTGTATAAGCTTGCTCTAAAACACTTACGTCAGTGCGTCTGTCTTGCCATTTTATTCCTAGAGTTCTCCTAATGCAGAGTTGATTGTTTTTTTTTCAGATAAAGTAAGTGTCTTCTGTATGTAACGCAAGTTTCACAACAACAGCTTGGTTTACAGATGGCTTAGTTTGAGTATTGATGTTACGGTTGTCAAACACTCTAATTCGCGTACGGCCATAGGCTGCGTTGGCACATTTGGGACGACATTGAATTTCAGCGCCAATGTTCGCATTTATTGAGAGGCGACTTCCCAGATGAGTGCTCAGACAAAAGAAACTTTGGAATATTGTTCGAAACATATAGAAACAACTTTCTACTTATGTACCTCCCACCTATCCGCAAAGATGAATCTGATGGCAGAGCAAATTGCTCTACTAAACTATTGTAGTAGGTCCTGAAGTCCAATATACTGAGTGATTGGCCATTATTCACTACGCGGAGGGAAGAGGGGTGGAGATATTCAAATATAGGTAATTACGGTACGAAAGAACCATGGCATGAAATTTTGTGCGCACCTTTACGAAGTACATATAATCAATAATATTAAATTTCAAAGCAATGAGTTAATTAAATCTTCTTCAATTATTATTTTGTGATATTTAGTTGTGTGTTACTGAAAAAATTTCCTTGAGACAATTTTGGTTTCTATGACTTCAGAATTTGATAATGGTGTTTAAATACATATATATTTCTTTTTTTTGCTAGGGGCTTTACGTCGCGCCGACACAGATAGGTCTTATGGCGACGATGGGATAGGAAAGGCCTAGGAGTTGGAAGGAAGCGGACGTGGCCTTAATTAAGGTACAGCCCCAGCATTTGCCTGGTGTGAAAATGGGAAACCACGGAAAACCATCTTCAGGGCTGCCGATAGTGGGATTCGAACCTACTATCTCCCGGATGCAAGCTCACAGCCGCGCGCCTCTACGCGCACGGCCAACTCGCCCGGTAAATAAATACATATATAAACATAATTAAAAGTGTATTTCTCCTCAAATATGAATCACACTAGAAATATTTGAATTTCTGGTTTGCTACTTTCGAAATCAAGTGCATGTAACGTTGCTTGCCATCAACAAATATAATTCTTTATAAGTATGTTTTGTTAGTTGAGGATATTATTATAACTCCAGAAAGTTTCATATCAATCAGACGAGAACTGCAGCACACGGAGGTTTTAGCAAGAAGCAAAGCAATGAAAAAATGAAAGATGAGAAAAAGGCACCTGTAGTTTTGAATACATCTGTTATTTTTGTAATATTATGAGATAAACGGTGGAATATCGTAAAGCGCTGACACCATACCACTGTCATTTGTCAAAGCTTGGAACCAAATTCAAGCAGAAACGACAAAATATGCAGTAAAGTGCCATGAGTGTGAGGTGAGCGTGGCAGACATACTCACACGGTAGCCCATCAGAATGTCCGTACGGTACGGCCTTTCAAAGTGGCAGAACTTGAGGTATTCTGCCATTTGCTGATAATAGAAGAGTTGATGTTACTTTTTAACAATAATTCCGAAAATCGATTTTTTGTGAGGAAATCACGAAATTTCAGCTATCGGCCCCTTTAGGGCCCTTTCACACGATCCACTGCTTTCCACTCCACTCCACTCCACTCCACTCCACCAGGGGTGTAGAGAAAGGCCGGTAGCATTCACACGAGACACTTCGTGTGGCGCAACCTCCGTCCACTCTCGTCAACAGCAGGCTGCTGTCAACCGGCCTGAAGTGTCTTCCACTCTGGGCGACCGGAAGCTCACTGAATCAGATTAGCTCGTTCAGATGGTTAACACTGTGTGCGCCACAAGTTTGAAGATTTCATTTCAAAATGTCGGTTCCATTCATAGATACTGAAAAGTTAATAACAGAAATACAAAATCGTCCCTGTCAGTGGGATTAACGAACGACAGACTATTCAAATAAAATAAAAGGCTTCAAATGTGGAATGAAGTTTCCCATGAAGTGATTCCACTTTCTGCCGAACTGGACAACTCCAAAGAGAGAGAAGTTGATAACAATAGTATAGTAATAGGCTATATGTGTTATATGTTAACTATTTATTCGATATTACAATAACATGGGCCATTGAAAAATAATTAATCAAGGCTTTTAAGCAGTCTTCATTTCAAAAGAACTGCTTCCAATTAAATTACATAATAACATTTTCTTATTCGGACCGAACACGATAGCTGCAGTCGCTTATGTGCGGCCATTATCCAGTATTCGGGAGATAGTGGGTTCGAACCCAACTGTCGGCAGCCCTGAAGACAGTTTTACGTGGTTTCCCATTTTCACACCAGAAAAATGCTGGCGCTGTACCTTAATTAAGGCCACGGCCGCTTCCTTCCCACTCCTAGCCCTTTCCTGTCCCATTGTCACCATAAGACCTATCTATGCCGGTGCGACGTAAAGCAACTTGTAAAAAAACAAAAAAACAATCTTATTCGTGAGAACTACCAGTGTTTTATTTACAGAAGGTAGGTGTAGGCAGCAAGGCCATACTGGTAACTCACTGAATCAGTCGTTCAAACGGTCAACATTGTGTGCGTCACAAGTTTGAATTTTTTGTTTCGAAATATCGGCGGAATACATTTTCTCGTGTTGGTGCCCTGACGCTGTAAACTTGCTTCAAGGATTGACAACAATTCAAACAAATTCCCTCTCATACGAAAGTAATTAAAGAACATTTTTAGATCACTGGTACGTTGATCTAGAAGAACGATGAGCTCCTCGTTCTAGGTGATATGAATTCAATGGATGGACCAAATGAACCTTAGCACTGTTCTTTCACATCAACCTTCTTTTCGTAAGAATAAAAATCCTAAGGAAATGTGTGCGTCCATGAACCAGATTCAAACCGAGACGCAAACATGTGGTGGGGACGAGAAGTTGCCGGCAAGTTAACGGAAGTGGACAGCAAGTAGACCGTGTGAAAGAGCCCTTAAAGCCAAATGTAGAGCTGCAATAAATTTTTAATTTTCTCGCCTATAAACATAAATAAAACTGAAATGTCTGTTTGTAAAGTCAAAATAACAGCATTTTACCAAGTTGATATTAAAGTATATCAATTTGTACAAATTTTGTCTGTCTGTCTGTCTGTTCGTTCCGGCTAATCTCCGAAATGGTTGGACCGATTGTGACGGGACTTTATCTGGCACATAGCTGATGGTATAAGGAGAAACGTGGCTACTTTTAAAGTTTTAAAAACATTAGAGAGGGCGGCGATGGGGGAGATATAAAATTTGTCGTACAGGGACGAGACAAAGATCTTTTTAAGCCTTTTGTCGCAAAGAACACAACTCGGTAAGCCTTACTGGCCCGATGTTTTAAGGTCCTAAAACCAAGCATTATTGAGATATTGGCACCACACGACCCCTGTTCTAGGAATCCGATAAAGAAACGACCACCTACCGTAATCATGGCAACGCCAGCTCAAGGATTCCACAGCAGCGCGATTTGTCATCCCAAATTGGTACACATTTGTAAAAGTTACGAAATGTCTGATCAAACAAGCACATTCATTAATATTTATATTTGTGGTACTGTCTAGCGGCAGTATACTTACACTATAATATCAAAACATGACAAATAATTTCTACGTACTTAAATAAGTACGGCAGTGATACAAATGACGTCACTCTCTTTTGATACTCAGGCACTACTTATATTCGCCAGACTGAGACATAATTCACTTATTTTTGAATGAAATTGTTTGTGTATTCCTTGTATTTGGCAGCCTCTGTTGTGTGTGTCCTCCGCGCCTTTAAGCGCCGTAGCCCGCCCGACATGGATGTTTCCAGAGACCACGAGGCAGACTGCAGTGCGCTGACGTGATCGTCTGTGACGTCAGCCAGCGCTATAAAAGGAGCAACGTTTCTCGCCTCTCTAGGACTCCCACAGTGTCCAACGACCACACTACACCGCACGGCAAGTCAGACACGGTGGCACCCTCTTAAAAATGTGTTCTGAACAGGTGGACTGATTTCTGGCCGTGAGGTGTCACCTCTGGACATTGCCTCATTCATCCTGCATCCCGTAGCCACGTCGAACACCCATCCAAGCATTCTGCTATTCACACAAGTCCCCTACAGTGCTCCGACTGCAATCATAGCATTCTGCTATAGATGAACATAAACGCAAGTTACTTGCAAGTTATACGCCTCCTGTTAGCATTCTGCTAATACGAACTACCTCTACAAGTTCCACTTGTTATTATACATGACCGATAGTTTTCGACTATCAAGAACATTCTCTCATTTGAACAGACTGTCTCATCAAGACAAGATTGAATGTATATAGGACTCTCAATTTGTAAAAATGTAAATATCCTCCAGGCCCTCAGCCTACTATCTTATATTAACATTAAACGTGTGCAACTTCACAAGCTTCAAGAAAAGTTTCGTTATATTTCACGTACATATTGTATAAATATGTTGAAGCAATAAAATTTTATGTTGTGCCTTGTATATAAAGTTCCTTGCAAGCAACAGCCTCCGAGTGGAGGAAGATTTTGAAAATAAATAAAAATAACTAAAGCCAGTTTTTGACAACCCGTACGAAGAACGGGTACTTCCGCTAGTTTGTTAAATATTTTTAAATAAATATGTTACGGGCATAGAAAGCACGTCATTTCTTCGATTATGGCATTCGAATCCTATGGAATCAATAGTGGCGATCATTACTAGAGGTGCGCTAACCCGATGGATATTGTAATAACTTTAGCGACTATATGTTCAGTCCGTCAGCGATTCCGCTGGTGATATCCTCAATAGCTCTGCCATCAGCTGCCATAGATGGCCTAGGCATCACTGAAGAGTCGTACTAGGGAAATGAGGAGTGAGGTAGTTTCCCGTTCTGTCCTCATCGAGCCAGAAATTTAGCGACTGTGGAGGTGATATTAAACCTTTTCAACCAACCACGAAGCTTGTGAAGTATAATCGGCAGGCAGAGGCGCTGTTGGAAATTGTAGCTGAAGTGCCGTCATTACAGAGAACAACTTTGTAAAAGTTCAGCCCACACACTCATGTACAGAGCGATAGAAATATTTAACTTCCACCTCTACTTTTCCAGCAAGGGGGAGGAATATTTATGCATCACACTCGACCGAGTTTAAGTTCGTTACGGGTCTGCTAACTTTGAAGTGGTTTCCTCGTAAGCCTGTAGTAACACACATTAAAAAAAGTATTTCCACAATTCAACTTCTGCTCGGAGCTAAAATATAGCTCAGACGGTAGAGAGCAGGATTTCTGATTTCAAATATGACGCGTTAGATTATAGTACAGATAATCTGTATTTTAAAGAGAATACTCCGGGACAAAATTCCGGCACCTCAACGACTCAGAAAAACGTCAAAGTAGATAGTGAGATGAAAAACCACTATTAGTTTGACTTGCATATTGGGTCAAGTGTATTTATACATGTTCAAAATGACGAACTACATGAAGCGGATAATAATGAGAGAATGAATCATCAAAAATTTTCAAACGTACTTCTCCGCTTTACGGGAAAGCACACAATCATGCAAATGCTTCAGGGCTTAGAAAACAAGAGAGCGAGTACAGATTTCTTTGGATGTTCACCTCTTAGTAGCCACTAACGACATGCATGGGCTACTCCATCCACAGGAGAGATGAAGAGTCCCAATAACTCAAAAGAAAACTGAGTGTATCCACAAAGAATGGCATGGCTAATGAATTGTGAGAAAACGAAGATATTCTAGACCTTTTAAATATAATAAAAGTGAAAATCCTTAGCCTGTTTTCAGTCATTCGATCTGATCAGGAATGGACTGAATGAAGCCCCCATCTAGCGGCGATGATAGGAATTGTGCCAGCTGGCGAAGCCTGTCGCAATGATTTATATCTGACAGATGAAATGAAATTATATTGGAGGGTGTTGCTGGAATGAACGATGACAGAGAAAACCGGAGTACCCGGAGAAATCCTGGCCCGCCTCCGCTTTGTCCAGCACAAATTTCATATGATGTGACCGGGATTTGAACAAGGAAATCCAGCGGTGAGAAGCCTTCATCTGAGCTATGGAGGCTCTCGTAAATAAGATGCAAACCTAAATATTAATCATAATTATTAGCCAGCCTTGTGGTCTAGAATATGCGTGTACAATGTGCTAATGTGCAAGATGGCCGCTATACATTGTTCTTATGGGAATAACCGATACTGGGCGTGCGAGGTGGCACAGGGTGTAATGTGCAAGATGGCCCTCGGGTCTTTTTCCGTCTCATGTACACAGCGACAGACTTATGACGATAAGATATTTTCTCAAACTCTTACGGAGGTTTGAAAAATTATTACACTCAAAGGAAATGTCACAAAATAAACGAGCCTTATTTTTAGTTTTCGCCCTCACTTGTATTTCCAATTCGCACCATGAAACTTCCTACCTTTGAGTCAAATGTTAATCCGGAATACGTTTTGTGAAATACGTTTTTTAAAAATATTACTTTGAGATTATATGTTGCCGGCCCCGCGGTGTAGGGGTAGCGTGCCTGCCTCTTACCCGGGGGCCCCGGGTTTGATTCCCGTCCAGGTCAGGGACTTTTACCTGGATCTGAGGGTGTTTCGTGGTCCACTCAGCCTACGTGATTACAGTTGAGATAGCGGCCCCGGTCTAGAAAGCCAAGAATAACGGCCGAGAGGATTCGTCGTGCTGACCACACGACACATCGTAATCTGCAGACCTTCGGGCTGAGCAGCGGTCGCTTGGTTGGCCAACGCCCTTCGTGGTTGGTGTGCCATGGTTTTTTTGAGATTATTTTTTCCTATTTGCTCAGCAGACACGCTTTTAATGTCAATTTCCAAGAGTCTGTATAGTACAATAAATATCACAACGCACAGTGAATTATATCAACGCTCAGGTAAAACAAAATATCACAGAATAAGTTCCTGTGATTCTATTTCATCTACTTACCCTCAAAACAGAGATTAGAAATAATCAACAATGGAATTAAATATTGATATAAGTGTCTACGTTAGGTTCAGTGGTATCTCTGATGTAATTTCAATAAAATATGTTGTGTTATTTAATTGTCTTAAAAACAGACAAGTGACTCGTCGAAGAATTCCATTGCAACACAAATACACTTTTATGGTCATTTCTATGGACAGAGAGTAAACAGTAGTTTAACAATGGAAATAATCGAAACTGGTGTTGAGTCTAATATTTTTCACATATCTGTAGTTAAGGAAAGAATACGCACCGTGAGACCTAGAATACATAGACGAACATTTGTTTTTATAGTTACCATTGTGTCAGGAAATTGGCAATCATTCCCAATATACACCCAGCGCAAGAATGTCTGCTTCCTACCTGGACGCCCCGTGTTCATCTCCCGGCCATATCAGAGATTTTTAAAATCAGAATCTAAGGGGTGGTTCGAGATCAACTCGACAAGTGTGAGAGGAATTCAGAAATCATCGAACGGTGATATAATGATGGCGACTTAAAAAGCCAAGAATAACGGTAGGGAGAATTCATCGCGCTGATCGGGCGTCATCTAGTAATCTGCAGAACTTTGTGCTGGGCAGCAGTGTGTTGGTAGGCCAAGATCCATCAGAGCTATAGCGAATTGTGGTATAATAATAATAATAATAATAATAATAATAGTGGTATAATAATAATTATAATTATAATAATAGCACTATTTTCAACAAAACGGTTGGCGGGTTATATTGCATTATGCCTTATCCAGTTTTGGAAGTTGTATAACCAAAGTGAAAGTTTCATCTGCCAGCCTCAAGTGCTCTTCACTTGGCAGCGTGGGTTGGCGACCACGGGGCCTTTAGCTGAGTATGGACATTCCGTCCACTTATTTATACTTAATTATACCTTAATTAAGGCCACAACGTCTTCTTTCCCATTCCTAGGCCTTTGCTATCCCATCGTCGCCATAAGACCTATCTGTGTCGGTGTGATGTAAAGCAACTAGCAAAGAAAATATTTATACCAGGATCAATTCCAGTTAAAAAAAGCAGTCAATAACCATCATTTAGCTGATAAATTGAATACTAAGACCAATCAATCATGGACTGAAGAAGGGAGGAAAATGTTCAGTGCCCAGATGAAGAGATTTTGGGAGAAGGAAAAAGATCAACATCAACTAAGTTCTATCGCGCTCCACAGATGGGGATAACACTATAAAATATTGGTATTACGTCCCACTAAATACATTTTTATGTTATTCGAAGACGCAGAGGTGCCGCATTTTTGTCCCACAGGAGTTCTTTATAGTGCCAGTCAGTCTAACGTCTCGGGCTTGACGTATTTGAGGAGCCTCAAATACCACCGGACTGAGCCAGAATCGCTCCTGCCAAGTTAGAGTCTTAACCGTCTGAGCCACTCAGACAATTATAATAATCCCCTCCACTACTTTTGTCTGCCAGTTTTCTACTGATAACTGCCCGATACAGGCGATAGGGAATCATAGAAGAAAAGCTAGTTGGTTTGTCTGATTGCTATTGATTTTAGATGGAGCCAGTGAGAGAGAGAGAGAGAGAGAGAGAGAGGGAGGGAGATGATTGCATTATGCATGTCCCAGTAAAATAGTTTAATTGGATCATAGCCAAGAGAGGTAGATGAGTACATTCGCCGCTCGACTGGTAATAATAATTAGACAGAAACGGCGGCGGCTGGTTAATTAAATTACATTTTATGGATGGCTCTTCTTTACTGCCGCATTTCTCTCTCGTTAAAGGAATGTGGTGGGAATAAATCTAGAACATTAAAACACACCGCAGTTTCCTTCCTTCGAATGAGTCCTTATAAGGTGACAACCGGCTGTGTTACAGAACATGGTTAAATTAATTTGTAGGGTCTTAGAGAAAATGGAAGGCTATGTATCACAACGTACAGGCATCATGAGAATCTTGAGAAAAATAATAGGACGAATGAAAACAACAAAACAAGGGAAAATTAGGAGTTATAAGGAAATATATCAGAACATAGAAAATATAAGAGAAATATAAGAAAAAGGAAATTGCTAGCTTTTGCGCATACTAAATCTATATAACTGATGATTAGAGCCTGGACTTTTATGCATTAATATGTTAGAATGAAAATTTACTGAAGCGAGTAGCAAGTATAGTCTACCTTCACAACGATTAAGCTATCGGGTTTGCATAAGCATTAGGGGTACGGCCCATCAGAACCCCTATTATTTATGTTACTCTTGCTACATTGTGGAAGAGCGGGTGGCCGACACTCCCTGTTAACCAAATTAGTTTGCACTCTAACCTGTCACTGCATAAAAATCCGGGCTTTATAAAAATGATGATAAAACAGTGACCAAACATATATTCAAGTACCTTTGAGAGAAAAAGTCAACAATGTGCTGCATACAAGGGGTCAAGAAAGATTTATAGCGAGATAAAATAAGAGAAGAGGAAACTATAGAAAGAAAGAGAAAATAAAGTTTTATGAATGGAAGGATTCCAAGGAACAATGAAAAGGAAACCCGGTGTAAATTGGTCCGAGGAGAGAGGAATAAAGCATAGTGGAATGATGAAAGAACACTGGAAAGACCGGATGAGGAAACAACAAGGAAGGATGAAATGAAATTGAGACGTGGTGCCTCGCAGGCCTTATCGTGAAGAAGCAGAAGAAGGTCCAGGCACCGTAGAGATGGGCAGCTTCAAGTGAAACGCTACAAGAAATGTAAACTTATAACTCTCTCCTGTCCCTCTGTGCCAAGTCCTGTAAAGCCAATAGCTTTCTACTCTATATACGGTGGAGTGTCCAGTCATGACGCAATCGAAGTGGAGATTGCCTAATGTTGGCGAATAGTGACTGCAGGTCAAGATAGGAAAGGAATCGGTCGGGGCCTTAATTAAGGTACAGCGCTAGCATTTTCTCGATATGAAGAACTATCTTCAGGACCGCCGACAGTGGCGTTCGAACCCACTACCTCTCGAATGCAAGCTCAAAGCTGCAAGTCCCTAGCCGCACTGCCAACTCGCGCCGTGAAAATGAAGGATCCTGCGTGCAAACTCCGCTAGAGTCGTTTGTGTAACATCATACCATCCACACTGATTGAAACCAGAAACGTTTGTGGTGACGAAGGACATGTACTGTCTTTATTACAGGGTCACCAACACCACACTATGAAAACTCCCTAATAAAGTTTTAAAATTCTCTAACTCGTTACAAAATACATCCAGATTTTTGAATTGTTCAGTCCGTAGACTGGTTTGATGCAACGAAATCTTGTGGTATCCTTTCCATTTCTAAAAAACTCCTACATCCTACATCTACTCTAATCATAATCATACTCATACCTCCGTCTAACCTTACCGATTTTACCATATACAACTCCATGAAATACAAATTGAATAAGTCCTGGGTGTCTTGCGATATGTCCTGTTATTCTATCTCTTCTTGTAGTCAAATTTCAACAAATCGTTCTCTCCGTTCGTGATTCGATCTACCCATATCACATTCAGCATTCACCGGTAACACCACATTTCAAACTCTATCGTTCTTTGTTTCTTTATTTTTTCCTGAGCTTCAGTAGTTATGGTTATCGTCCATGGCTCACTTCCATACAAAGTCACCAAACTTCAGAAACATCTTTCTAATTCCTATTTCAATGTTGAAAGTCAGAAAAATTCTTTTCTTAAGAAAGGTCTTCCTTAATTGTACTAGTCTGCGTCTCATGTCCTTCTTACTTCTGCAATCAATAGTTATTCTGCTGCCCAAGTAACTATATTAATCGTACTTCCTTTAAGGACTTCATTTACTAATGTAATATTTCCTGCATTACCTGACTTAGTTCGACTGCACTCCATTACTTGAGTTTCAGATATATTTATTTACAAGCAAACCTACCCGTGCTTCGCTACGGTATTCTATATTGTATACGGATTTTCCCGCAAATTATTGTAAAGGCAGTGAGTAAGATTATATTAAATTCCTTGTCTCTTAGCGCTATCCGAGAAACTAAGCAGGGAGGACACCATACGTAGTTTCCGGTGTTGATAATGCCAGGCCACATTTCCTGCTGCCAATCACAACCGAGTTCCAGAGTTTCTATTATAACGGCAGGCTCACTTTGAGACTGCAATTCACTGTAGAGATGGAGAGTTTCCATTATAGAGACAGGCCCCTTTTCCTAATGCCAGTCACAATCGAGCTGGAGAGATTTGATAAATCGAGAAATTAAGCGCTATCTAACGTACCAACAACCGAGGCGCGACAATTGTCCTATGTATTTTGTAATATGACTTACCGTTTAGCCACCAACTACCCCGAGACGAAGGTCTGCACCGCAATTAAAATGCATCCATATTTCGATATTTTCTTTAGGCAAGAGTTATACATTTGAACAGCTTAGAATTATTTCCCCAAGGAAAAGGGTGCCCAAGTTTCGGGAAAACGCACTTGCATACATACGGAGTAATTACAGAAGAAAGTAATACAGTTAAGGAAGTTGAAATTAATAGAAAATAGGATTATAACTGAGGACAGCCGTATAGGATAAATATGTAAATACCAAGTGGATGTATTGGAAAATAAAATGCCTCTCAGTAAATAAGAAGGCAGTAACAGAGGAGAAATTTAGGTGCAGGGATTCTTAAGTAAACAGATAAGAAGATTACTTATGGTGTTATTACTTAAGCCTAAAGAGGCAAGGCAGAGGCAAGAAATTAAATCGGAAAACAGAAGTAGAATAGAAATAGAGTAAAAATTATAGCAAATGCAAGAAAACACCTTACGGCGTGAAATGATGTGCTACACTTCGCGGACTGTTCAAATATTAACAACGCCCCTTAGTGCTATTCGAAGACGATTTTAACCTTCAACAGTATTCCGCCAATATTCCGCAGAATGGCCGATTGGCGTCTCTCTCGGTTTCTGCCTAAGGAACAACCGCAAGTTTACAGAAATTATGACGAAAATGGCAGTACGTTACTTCCTTGCTGGCAAGCAGTCATAGACGTTGGCATGGTAATCTGTAGGTTCGTTGTTGCTCTGTCGGTCACTCAATGCCCAGAATGAGAACCGCAGGAAATAGTAATTTTCTCCGTCATTTGAAGAGTAAGCTAAATTATGTACATAAGAAAAGTTGTTTACAATGAAGAGACGTTTCACATATAGTCCATGGATTTTACAGAAAACCAACAGTGTAAGCGAAAATGGAAGAAGAATGTTCTGGTGTTCCTATAAACCCCCCGACTGTTCAGAAATTTTTAAATCACATGCATACTGAAACCTTCCTTGGGATGCATATACTTTATATATGAAGTTTGGTCGAGATCTATCCCGCCGTTTCGTAATTGGGGGGGGGGGGGAAACAGGCAAACAGACACGAAAAATAAATACCTATACTCAATACGGTCTTGAGTTGACCTAAATCGGATAAATATCTGGAAAATTGGCAAAGCCAACAAATTTGCAGGCAGCGGCCCCGCTACAACTTTATTTACATAGATTTTTCATCTTGTACTTCTTCTCCAAGATTGTGTCGATACCATTCATGAATTCTTTCAGGTTATATTGTTGTACTACTTCTTCTATTTGATTCACAGGATGTGACCAAGAAAACAACGTAATACAATTCATTCATACATTTAATATCACAACGAGCTGTGTTGGTTTATAGGAAGTCCAGTTTATCTCCAGACTAAAATTACCGCTCATACACTCAAGGGTATTTCCATGAGTAATGAAAGCTAAGCCTCTTCCATTTTAGAAATCAATACAGTGCTCTTCCGGGAACGTAATGGCCTCTTTAATTTCACGTTACGAGCTCTGTAGGAGAATTCTTCACGCTTCCTCTGCCCACTATTTTAATGGACTTTTCCTTCAGGCGGCTATGCTTGGGAATGTCAAACATTTGGCGCCGTCACCAAGCTCTGGAATGCTCCATAGAGCCTTCTGCAGACAATGGTTCATCACAGTTCTCCACGTTACGTAGACCAGTCTCCATTTTGGCGCTAAAATTGTTTCATGAGTTGTAGGGAATAGATACATCTATCAAAGGTAGTACAGGTGACCCAAAAACCAGATAACATTTGAGGAAGCAATACTCATGGAATATTGCAGGTAGAGAGGTAACAATTAACACACATGATTGGCATGACATGAGGTTTTATTGACACCAAAATATACAACAGAAAATGATCAACAGATGGCGCTTCATTCAATACACATGCAATTATTAGCATTATATTCGAGGCTTAGCGAATACGATGTTCTTTATACGAGGGTAATCCAAAAAAAATTAAGTCTCCTATTTTTTATAAATACATAGATGTGATTATTTCTACAATGGTTTGCATCATTTTACACTTTGAATATTTAGCTATTTTTTTTTTTACATAATCACCATTTCGGTCGATGCATTTTTTGTAGATGCTGTGACAGTTTTTGTACGCCCATGTCATACCAGTTCGCCGAGATGCTGTTCAGGAAGTTGTGAGCGGCGTTTCGGGAGGCCTCAGGAACCACTGTGCAGAGATCATCCAGGGTGATCCGCCGATCTTCACTCATGATTTGTTCAACCTTCACGACTGTCTCGATGGAAATTGACGTTTTCCCGCTCCTTGGTTCGTTCGTCCTGAATTTTAGTCCAACCAGCTGCAAACTCTCTACACCATTTACATCCATGAACGACTCGCCATACACTTCGGTCGATTGACGATGGCTTTCAATCGGTTGAGTACCTTTTGCGTTCAAAAACCGAATAACTGTGCGCACTTCGCACTTGGCGGTAACATCCCATGGGAGCTCCATTCTCAACGGCTGCCAAGCCAAGCCTGCGCATGTTTATATGCGAGCGCGGGAAACACTTCACAATATTGTGATCAACAATCACACAAACAGAGTTCTGTATTTGAAAAAGATAGGAGACTTTATTTTTGGGATTACCCTCGTAATACATGCTCGACATGTCGGCCGTCATTCATCAATAATATCTGTAGTCGAGGAACAATATTCTGAACAACACTGTACAGTATATCCGTAGGTATGGTGAGAAATTGCCTTCGGATGTTGTCTATTAGCATCCCTAATGAGGTTGGACGATCTTTGTAGACTTGCGACTTTAGGTAACCCCACAACCAATAATCACACGGATTGAGGTCGGGAAAATGGGGAGGCCAAGCATAGGATGCTGCGATTGCATGCGTATCTGACACCCTATCTACTACTAAAATGTTTTCATTCCTTCCCTGAAGGGGGAGGCGGGCCTCATAGACGGTGTCGGAGTCTCTCAGACCGGGAGATTTGTTACGTTGAAGGAGATGTGCTAACAAGGTGAGGGAGTTTGCGGCCGTGGCGTCTACTAGGAACTGTCCCCGCATTCGCCTTAGTGCAGGAGAATGGAAAACCACGGAAAACAAATCTCAGGACAGTCGACGGCGGGGACCTGTTACTTTCCGTCTCTTGAATGCTGAGGCGTAGAGCCAGGGAGAACCGGAGCGACCCCTCATCTGCTCGGTTGGTCGGTCGCAGTGCAGAGCTGTCGGACTACGGATCAGCCATTGCCACTTGCGGGCTGAAGCCCACTCTGCAATCGCCCTCTCTCCAGGTTGTTCCTTTTATACAATGCACTGGTCTCATGTGGCATTACAGACGTGTTGCTATCCAGCGCCAGGCCTGGTTGTGCACTTGTTGTTGGTGTTAATAAAATCCCATTTCATGTCAAGCATGTGTGGCCATTTGTACCTGATGTGATGCTTTCCAGCGCCACCTGTTGGCTTGTTTGTGCGTTCGTTGTTGGTGTCAATAAAACCCCATCTCATGTTAAGCATGTGTGGCCATTTCTACCTGACGTGCTGCTGTCCAGAGCCATCTATTTTCCTATTTGTGCACTCGTTGTTGGTGTCAATAAAACCCCATCTCATGTCAAGCATGTGTGGCCATTTGTACTGACGTGTTGCTGTCCAGCGCCATCTATTGGTCATTTTGTGAACTGTATTTCGTTGTCAATAAAATCGCATACCATGCCAATCATGCGTGTCAATTATTACCCCCCTTCCTCCAATATTCCGTGAAGTATTGTCTCGTTAAATGTTAACGGACTTTTGGGTCACCTTGTACTTGTCGCTTTTGAGATACATTTTAACATTCTTATGTTTTTTGTCTGGAGGAGTGTTAACCCGGAATTAGCGTGCACAGAAAACCGTCTTCGTGGTAACCATGCTAACCAGTGTTAGTCATTTTTCTATGCTAAGTCCCTCTGCCTTCTATACAGTAGGTATTAAGATACGCGCAAAATCATTTCAGGGCTTTGAACCCACTCTTTACTGATTGCAAAGTGATAGCTACGTGACTCAAGGCACGCAGCCACTTGCTCGGTAATGAATAAATAAAGCTATATATTAAGAGTTTACTAAAAACAGCTTTGGCAAATCCATTCGTCCGTTCTAGTTTTTGTTTCATTCTCTTCGGAATTACCTGCCGATGAATTATGAGACATTGATAGGTATCTAAATTCAGCGAACATTGTGTAATCGTAACATCAAATCATTATATGAACACTCCAATAACCTGCAATACGTTCTGTACTTAGCAGGTTGCTGAGCGACTAACACTTTCATTAATATTCTGATATATGTGATTTTCATCCTTAGAAATGTCTAAAGCCCGGATTTTTATGCAGTGACAGGTTAGATTGCAAACTAATTTGGTTAGCAGGGAGTGTCGGCCACCCGCTCTTCGATAATGCATAAGAGTTCTGATGGGCCGTACCCCTAATGTTTATGCAAACCCGATAGCTTAATCGTTGTGAAGGTAGACTATACTTGCTACTCGCTTCAGTAAATTTGCATTCTAACCTGTTAATGCATAAAAATCCGGGCTCTAGTAATGTCACTGCGTGCTGCCATATTTGATTACTACCTGTCAAGCCAGAGATTATACACTTTCTCTGATCAAGGAAGAGTACTCATCGCTGCTAGATACTCTTTGATTCTCCAACCTTTCCCGATTTCCAAATACATTCAACAGATGGCAGAGTGTTCTTAATAACTTACATGCTGTTGAAAGAAAAAACGTCTACGTACAAACAGACCCCATCATGACTTCATGACATATGTCTTAGATATTAACTGAGAACACCTATCGAAGTATAACCTAGCTACACTAGAAAGAGTGAATGCCATGAACATTTCTCTGCCTAGAAAAAAAAACGCTTCTTTGAGACTAACCTATGAGCCTGCGATATAACCGTTCTATATAGAAGAACTGCGATTAAAATTAAGATTGCCCTCCACGACACAATACCAAGTTTTACATTAACTGAGGGATAGAAAAAAATATATGGATAGATCTTTTGCCAAGCAGAGGAATGACGATGTCACAGTGGATGAATTCTGACTACGAACTGTGGCATACCAAAAGGCACTTCATATTAAATGTTCATAAAACCACTGGAATAGACAGGCAAAACAATGTGACTACAACATGTATATCAATACGAGATGTATGACCTATTTATAACTAGAGCCCGGATTTTGATGCATTAATAGGTTAGAATGCAAACTTACTGAAGCGAGTAGCAAGTATAGTCTACCTTCACAACGATTGTGCTATGGCGTTTGCATAGACATTAGGGGTACGGCCAATCAGAACCCCTATAATTCATGTTATTCTTGCTACATTATGGAAGAACGGGTGGCCGACAACTCCCAATAACCAAATTAGTTTGCAATCTAACCTGTTACTGCATAACAATCCGGGCAACGAATGCTGGGAGCAGCACACGTCCTCTAGTAAATAAATAAAATGAATTAATTAAATAATTAATGCCTCCTTTTTTAGTTAAGAAGGTATATAAAATAAAGGTTAACTAAAACAAAAGGATTTACATTTTTTCAATCAAATAAACAAGATATTACTTCTCTCAAACTATTGCTCTTCCGACTGCTTTTAAGATCATAAAGGAATGAAAGGAGCTTCGTAAATTCCAGTCGAATTAACAATCTTAAGCAATGAATACATCAGAGAAGGTCGTTAGAAGTCTTCTATCATTTAAATATGTCGGGTGTTGTAGTAGATAAGTTTCGTAAAGTCGAATCAGTCTTGTGAAGACAGAATTAAGTGTACCACAATAAGACAATTCCTCGCTTTAGCTGCGGGGTGTAATAACGAAGAACAATACATGGCAGACTTTCTAAGCCATCCGTGGCACGAAGTTGTTGGAAGTTTCTCCGCACACACGCTGCAGAAAGGGAATTCCCCACCAAAGCCTCCTCCCAAGGTTTTATTGTAATACAGAAGAGGATCGATTATGATATTCTTTTTCTCTTTTGCCGAGTTAGCTCTCTCTGTCATGAAAGAGAGATAGCTAGAAAGGGGCAGGGAGAAAGCGCTCTAGAAACTTTCTAGGCATTTTTCCATGGCCTCCTCTACTTCCTCCCTACATAAAGCGATTACCAACCATAAACGATGGTAGCTGCAGTGCAGGGGGCTCTTTTTCTTTCTTTTTAAACGAGCAATGATTTACTAAGGAGGCGCGACAATTCTTTCCGACCCACTAATAATTCTTCCTAGGCAAAGGCTTATAATGGATTCGGTCTGAGAAGATCTTATGCAGGTAAGCTTATTGCCGTTCCTTGCTTGCCTTCAGTACAAGCTAGCAGAGTATTAGAGACAATTTTAATGTTGAAAAAAATTCTTAGTAAACAAAGCGGAAGTCCCCATACTACGAAAACCGTAAAATGTCCTCAATTGTACCGAAAGTTGAAGGGCTAAGTGGTCCGAAAGAATTTCAAACTGTAATTATTGCAATGCTATATCAAACTTAAAAAAAAAATTGAAAATTACTTCCCGCCTAAATGCTGTTCAGGAAAACAGCCTAATAACGCTTGTTTTTATTGGTTTTCTTTGCGATTAAAATCCTAGCTAAATTAACTTATTTACAAAATTCTTTCTATAATGTGTTCGTTGTTTCAATACTCTCAGGCGTCTTTCGATTTTTTTGAAGAATGTCCACACCGAATGACGTTATAAGGACTTAAGTGAAACTCTGCATTGACTCACCTCAGCGCTCGTAGTGGTAGAAAAAGGTAAACTGCTAATCTAATCGACCGGATAACGATGATTAAGAAAAGGACTAAGTTTTAGGAATAAGAAAGTAATATATTCTCATACTTTGTCATATTTTATTTACCTAAAATTTGTAGCTCATATTTTCAACATTGAGTTGCTTTCCTGTGGAATTTTTTACCATGGATATGTTTTTGGACTGGGTTCTATCTGGAATTAACATCATTAATTTCCCGACACAATTGTAACCATGGCAACCAGTGTTCGCCTATACAGAGTGCCCCCAGAAGGAGTGGATTCAGGGATATGACAGGAACGATCATTTGAAGCAAAGGAGCTTAATATGAACCTATTCCCTATTCTGAAAAGGAATGTGCAGTAAATGTGTACTATCTCGGATTATGGCATATGTCCATATGAAGATTTTTGCTTCAAATGATCCTTCCTGCCCTGAATAATGGCCATACCTTCTGGGACATCGTGTAAGGTAGATGGGCCAAATTTTGTCCCTGCACCTAATTTCGTCCCCCTAGAGATTTCCAGTTTGCACGGTTGGTACCTAACATTTAGCTGTGCGCACAGGCTTAACGTCATCTCGTTGTCTTGCTGTGAGAGTTGGTTGTGTGCACCACGTTTAGTTTTCCCTGTACAAGGAGGATTCATTCTTCATGCTGAGCTGAGTCAGTGCAGCATTCAAATTAAGAACCTGGTATTCCTAGAGTGAGCTCTGATATTTGTATGGAATAACGGATTGCACTTCACTCGTGTAGTGTAGTTCCTGGCGTGTAATAGCTACAGTGAGTACTGCAGCCGCCATTATAATAAATTGGGGAATGTTCGTAATTTGGTCCCCTTTCATTTTATTTGTTATTTATGAAGTTTACTATTTTTCATATGGAAAAAACGCAAGCAGTGGGTAAGGATGCCATGAAAAAGGCTATTAAGGCGGTGAAGAACAAGAAAATGGGTTACAAACGTGAAGATAAATCGTTTAACTTTCCACGAGCAACGCTGGAAAACAATGTTAAAAAGAATATCAAGAAAACATTCTTCATAAATGGCTTTTAAGTAATTCATTATAGGGAAAGTGTTTGGTAAGGTTAGAAAGGGAAAATATATTAAAATTAATTGTTTTTCATAAATTTGATGGGGGACGAAATTACGAACACATTTTTGGTAGTTTAGTTCTTTGAATTTATGTCAAATATTGACTAACTTACGCAATAACGATTTCATTGTAACTTGCCCGTAAGACGAGAATCTATTTAGTAATACATATACCAATTTCTGGTCTTGTCCATAATATTCCTGAATTTCTACAAGTCCAAATCGGCCAAGGGGAAGAAATGTGAGGCCCCCTATCCTATATACTAGGTATGATTTAAGGAGGAAGATGCAGCTTTCACGCAGGTGAAACAATTAATCTTTTTCAACAGCCGTTAAGCAAATAATCGTGACGTATTACTACAGTATATGTTTGCTATTCTTTTTAAAGTTTATATATCGGGATAAAATAATATCTTCGCCTTTGTCTCACTGCAAATCTCGCACCTGCTATGCGGTGAGAGAGATTTAAAAAAAGGCAGATTTATTACGGCTAACATTTGTTTCCCTGCTCAAAAAATAACGAAATAAAAACATTGAGTCATGTAACACCAGATTGAATTATTGAAAAGATATAATTCACATATACTGTGGACCCGTGTGAGAGAGCGGATTCTGGACTTTGTGAGACAAACAATGGAGGATGATCTAGATTTAGGAACACAATATAAATTCAGCAAATATTCAGTATATTGAGAGAGAGAGAAAGAGTTTTAGAGGAAGGTACAGTACGAGCGGTGTCCGGAATGTTGCGGTCACTACAAGTAATGGAGAGCAATTGAAACTTTATTGCATTAATATATATATTATACCTGGAATGCAGACATGGACCGAGTATTTTCCGTGTTGTAATTCACTTCTTTTTCACTTTTATCAAATTTTTCTTTTTCTTCCTTTCTTAATCCGTTTCCCCTCCAGGTTTGGTTTTTCCCCATGGACTCAGCCAGGGATCTCACCTCCATCGCCTCAAGGGCAGGGTCCTGGAGTGTAAGACTTTGGGTCGGGGATGTAAATGGGGAGGAGGTCCAGTACATCGCCCAAGCTGTCTCATCTGCTATGCTGAACAGGGGCCTTGTGGGGGATGGGAAGATTGGAAGGGGTAGACAAGGAAGAGGGAAGGAAGTGGCCATGGCCGTAGGTCAGGTACCATCCTGGTACTTGCCTGGAAGTCCGGCTCCATGGCTAAATGGTTAGCGTGCTGGCCTTTGGTCACAGAGGTCCCGGGTTCGATTCCCGGCAGGGTCGGGAATTTTAACCATCATTGGTTAATTTCACTGGCTCTGGGGCTGGGTGTATGTGTCGTCTTCATCATCATTTCATCCTCATCACGACGCGCAGGTCACCTACGGGTGTCAAATCGAAAGACCTGCACCTGGTGAGCCGAACATGTCCTCGGACACTCCCGGCACTAAAAGCCATACGCCTTTTCATTTCATTTGCCTGGAAGAGAAGTGCGAAACCGCGGAAAACCCCTTCGCGAATGGATGAGGTGGGAATCAAACCCCACTCTACTCAGTTGACCTCCCGAGGCTGAGTAGACCCTTTTCCAGCACTCGTACCACTTTTCAAATTTCGTGGCAGAGCCGGGAATCGAACCCAAGCCGCCGGGGATGACAACTAATCACACTAACCACTATACGACAGAGGCAGATTGAAATTATTCTTCGTTTTCCGTTTCCTTTTCCGTGTTTCCTCTCTTTTTTCCTTCTGTATCTGAGAATGTATTGATCAGGAATTTTTCCTTCAGACTGTAATTGCAGGGGCTAAATTTATGGCTTTCTGACTGCGGATAAAACCTATAATGAGGTTAATTCTTCTTATGATACTACCAGTTTTTTTAACACTTGTGGGATCGCGGGTGCGAACTGTGCCGCACATGGGGATTTGGGCATGTTTTAAGGTCAGATGCCCTTCCTGACACCAATTCTATGTAGAGGGTTGGAATCACTAATGCATGTTTCTAGTTGGTAGTGTGATGTGTTTTCTGAATATGAAGAGGAGAGTGTTGGGACGACCACAAGCACCCAGTCCCCCAGCCAAAAGGATTAATCAGACGCGATTAAAATCTCCAACCCTGCCGTGAATCGAACTCGGGACCGTCTGACCGAAGGCTTCAACGCAGACTATTCAGCCAAAGCTATCGTAGGGCACTCGAACAACTTTTTCTGAAGTTATGATTTTCCTTACAGTTTCATTTCCTATCAGAAGCATAACTCCACTCCATACTGCTCCTTCACTTTGAAATCGCAGTTCTTAGGGCGTCCAGCATCTTGCAGGTTTTAAATAGAAGCCTGTTGATCATTTTAAGGGTTTTCTTTGAAATAAAAGCCTACATATTTACTGGCAGCTGTGCGACGTAAAATTCAGGCAGTGTTTCAAGTGGCACAGTTCTTTAAAGAAGATCTTTCTACACTTTAGTTGAGGTTTTAACAGATGTTCTCTTTTTGTAACAATTTCTCTGACCACGTTTATGTCCATATTTCTTTTCTTTTCAAATCATTAGAAACTGAGTCTCACCATCGTCTTGGCCTCCCACTATGTCTCTTATACTCCATGACGGAATCATTTATTTTCCTAGATAACCTATCCTCCTCCATTCACCTTACACGACCACACCACCAAACGCGCTTTTTCATTCATAATTGATTTTGGCGAGCTATGGACCACTCTTCATGACTTCAGTTTTCTTTTGCGCCAGTATTCTTTCATTACTTCAGCCGTCCAATGTTGTTTCTTCTTGGTCGCTGTTTCTGGCTCTAGGAACCCCACAAATGTGTGTATCTTGTTTCTGAAAGTGGATATCTTGATCTATGATGTTCATTTCTTGCAGATCCTTCTTGGTGTTAACAAACATACTTCATAAGTGTTGCTTTCCTATTGGGCTTGTTGAAATGATTGTAAAGCTTTATATTGAATCTGTCATCGGGCACTAGAGTGGTCGCGACTCCGTGTTCGTCGTAATCATCACACTGTCTCTCCCCCACCGAGTCCTTACTACATCTTCCCCATCTTACCTTTCTTCGCGATTCCATTATTTTTCGAATGTGTATAACAGAGGTACAAGGGCTCAAACATCAAACTTGTTCGTCATTTCTCACCATCGAACTTCTGTGTTTGCCGCCCGAGAATGGAACCGTTTACTGGATGACGTCAGAGGAATACAAACCACTGGGTCATTTAAAGGAGCGTTAAGAAGGACAGCAGGATAGGAGTGAACTGTGCATTCCTGGTCTTTTACTGATTGTGATAGTGCATTATTATCACTAGCTATTATTTTTCTCCTTATTATTATTATTATTATTATTATTATTATTATTATTATTATTATTATAAGTATGTATATCTCACTGGGGTGGAGTTTTATCTCTGTTATAAAGTATTTAAGTTGTCTTTAACTGTGCTATACTTAGTATTAATTACGGTAGTGTTAACTTCGATTCTATGTACAATAATTGGATCAGTGTAAGAGAAGGCCTGACGGCCTTAACTATGCCAATATAGATATTTATCTATCTAAATACGTCCGAAGAATTTAACCCGTCATTTGAGTATCGTATCTGAAAACCTGATGCATTTTAAAAATTAACAGACGATTTCTTATTTATTTCTCAGCAGTGGATATTATCTCATATAAAGTGGGTTTCTTTAATAATTTTGTCATCCAAGTTTATTTTTTACTTGAACAACCCTCAATATAAAAGTTGCCATTTTATGTTTAGTTCAGCAAATTGCTGATGCACGCCACCCTAATCTATCGATCTCTCTCCCTCTTTCAAAAGAAAGCCATTGTGTTGAAGAATGTCACCAACAAACTTTACTTTCTTCCGCTTTAACTTTCACAATGAGGTTTCTACTTTCTTCCATCTCTCTCATCAAACCCCTATTGCTCTTGACCACTGATCATTTTTCGGATTAATCTTTTCAATATCCGTATTTTTTAAAGCCTATAATGCCAGAAAATTAATTTAGGAAAGGAGTTTGGAATCTCCTCTCGTAAGTGTTTGTTTTTTAATAAATGTCTTTCAGAAACTTTCTCTTGACGTACGAATGTGGATATTTCGTAGCAAGTGATTATGATTTTCTATTATTATTATTCACCAATCCTTTATGTATAGAGCACGTCACGTCCTTTTAATGGCTCATCACTGCTGCCAACTCGACTAGTTACATATTGAAATCACCAGACATAACTATCAACAAACTAACCTCAATGCATCAATAATGGAGGTTACTTTACCCAATGAAATGATAATAAATGATCAATCAACGTATTCATAATTAAGTCGGTTTTCAAGATTAATTAAGGAAATAAACACTCTGTCTCACCCTCACTCAATTTAATATTATGTATTTCTGCCTTTATTTTGATATACACATTACTATAGCCGTATTCTTCGGTGTTTGCCTGGTGTAAATAATTCAGCTCCCTTCTTGAAATTTGCTATAACTTATCAGTAAAGCCCGGATGTTTATGCAGTAACAGGTTAGACTGCAAAATAATTTGGTTAGTAGGAAGTGCTGGCCACCCGCTGTTCCATACTGTAGCAAACGTAACATAAATTATAGGGGTTCCGATGGCTCGTACCCCTAATGTTTATGCAACCCCCATAGCATAGTTGTTGTGAAGGTAGGCTATACTTGCTACTCGCCTCCGTAAGTTTGCATTCTAACACATTAATGCATAAAATTCCGGGCTCCACTACGAGCAGACTGAAGAGAAACCACGCTATAACAAGCAAATATATTACATGTACATATTCCGTGAGTCAATAAAAATACACAAAGGCTGTAACAGTAACTGCAAACCGTACCAAAATTGTGACAAGATAAGGTTAGGTTAAGCTAGGCTGGTAACGAAATATCCTTCCAGTTGAATTGAACTGATCTTTACAGAGAAGGTATTGTACGTTTCCTTTTCGGAGGAGTTCTTGCAGATTTTTCTTGCTTCTTAGACATCCTAATCGAAAGTATTAGACGAAATAAGACGGTAATTACTAAAATGCTGTGTATCATCATTTCACACCAACTGTGCTATTAAGTACAATATTCGAACATGCCACAATTCTACTTACCTGGAATTACCCAAAGAGAGTTAAAATACCACAGAAAAAGAAAACATTCTTTAATTAGACCCTCAAATGTAACACTAGCGGTTTCAACAATACGGAAATGACAATACGTAATTCTCGCAGATCAGGATATAAACCATCACTGTTCAGTGCCAACGTGCCAGAATAACAGTAACTGTAAGGTGTCGTATCGGCAAGTAGGGTCCCTAAACTGTATGGCTAGCGACAATGAATCGAACTCAACAGTTAGAAAATAACTGAAAATCACTGTCTTCAGTATTAACAGGGGAGAAAGAGTAAGGTTGTACCCTTTGTGTATAGGTTTACGTGCCAGGAATTATATAACAATTTTTTTGTTGGGACGCGTTCCAGACTTTGAAAATAAATAAATAAATAAATAAATAAATAAATAAATAAATAAATAAATAAATAAATAAATAAATAAATAAATACATAAATACATAAATAAATAAATAAATAAATAAATAAATAAATAAATAAATAAATAAATAAATAAATAAATAAATAAATAAATAAATAAATAAATAAATAAATAAATAAATAAATGGTAGACAAAACATCTTGTCTCTTTTCGTTCTAATTCATTTGTGATTGACGTTACATGCTATAGCTGCTCATATGTCTTATAAAATAATAACGATCTACTTCTCAATTAGTGAAACTGAATTTGCAAGAAGAAACACTTGTAGAGTAAATTTTTTTATTATCATCACCAGCGCAACTTCCAAAGGACCCATCCCATTAATCATTTTTCCATGACAAGCGAGTCATTTAGGTTCAAGGTTACATGCATCATTTGTTCCGTATGTGAATTTTATTGAATTTTACACTTTGTGTTATGAACCTACACATTTTCCTAAAATTTTCGCTTCCAGAGCTGTTTATATATTTACCATTCTCTAGGGCTAATACTGAAATATTTCCTTTTTCCTCCTTTCTTCTGTTATTTCCATCTTCCGAACATTGTCCTTTTGGCTATGATTATTATGTCTTATAGCGACGATGGGAAGGGAGCGGCCATAGCCTTAATTAAAGAAGAGCCCAGCATTTGCCTGGTGTGAAAATGGGAAACCACGGAAAACCATCTTCGGCGCTGCCGACAGTGTAGTTCGAAACAACTATCGCCCGAATACAAGCAAAGTTTATAAATATTGAACTTAAGTGTACTTTAGAAATATGAAAGTATACGGATAAAAACCAAAAGTAAAGTCACCTTCGTACAGATCCTTAGAAGGGTGGAAGGTAAACTTTCTACGCGTGCCGCCATGCCCTCAAGAATTAATCTGATACTCATTTTTGGTGTACGTCCGACAATTTGGCTCAATGGTCAGCGTTGAGGCCTTTGGTTCAAAGGGTCACGGGTTCGATCCCCGGCATGGTCGGGGATTTTGGTCGCGTCTCTCACTTCGCCCAAAAACTAACTGAACAAGTTGTGGGTGTCTTAAGACGTATCCTGTCATTCTACCTCTCCTTCTGGTGAACTTTGACGACATCGTTCTCCTCGCACGAAATCGATTCAATATCTCCACTTTCGTGAGTCTTTTTCATTGTCATTGGCACTAAGGATCTCACCAAGGTATAATGATGACAAACAGATTAGCGTACAGGTAAGCAGGAGTTATGTAGAAATGAAATTGTGGTACAGGATAAGGTGGCTTCATCAAACTAGTTTTTGGAGTGATGGGCCAAAGGTCAACAACGTGAAGATTAATGCTATTATCATGTATTTGAGTGCTAACTTCATTTGACGCTAGAGTGTACTGTATACCAGGTGTATGCAGAAGTTTTTGCCAGTTTCTGTGGTAAGGCAAAGACGTAATTTTCAAGGGAAATGAACTTTTATTTATTCAAAATACTGGCCACCGGCTTCTACACACTTCGCTCTTCCTTCAAATAAGTTATGAATACCATGCCAGAAAACCTGCTTGTCTTTTGCGGCAAACCATTCGTCGAGTCATTTTCCAACTTCCTCTAAATTGCTGAAGTGCTGCTCTGTAAGCGCGTGTCCCATTGTTGCGAAGAGGTGGTAGATGGTGCCAGGTCGGGAGAGTACGGCGGGTGCGGAGAGGATGTCTCATCCAAGCGATTTCAAGGTGTCTTTCACTGGTTTTGTTGTGTAAGATGTGTAATTAAATCACTTTGCCATGTCTTCTGCCCCATTCCGGACGTCATTCGATCAATGCGTGATTTAAATTAATCATTTGTTGGCGATATTGTAAGAGTTCATAATACACAATACCGCTCTTGTGGTCTGCCAGAGCGCGCTCTGTCTTTCACATTGAAATCACCATGTTTAAATGGTCGAAACCATATCTCACATGTTCTAATCGATGGAGCGTGTTACCATATGTTTCTTCTAGCAAACGATGACATTCCACAGCCTTTGTTTGATTAAATAAGAAAAGCAATGCGTGCCGCAAATGTTCTTTTTCAGGCACAAACGTGGACATGATCACTGAACGATACAACACAGACGATAGTGTTTGGCGGACTCAACTTGTGTGTGCTGGTAGGTTAATATGTTTGTGTCAAATTCATACGCTGCGTACTGTACACTGGCTGCATATAACTGGTACACCCACTGAGGTAGGCAACAGGTAGAATCAAAATAATCTTGCTACGTGTAATGCCATGTCATACTAGCGAACCTCTACATTCTCTCATTGACTCTCGATTCATGTGTATGTGTGTCACTTTCCAATGCTTCAAACACACACAATTCGAATCCTTTCTGCTAATCTACAATGCAAATCTGCCAATATCACGGAGGTTCTTTGTGAGAGTGCAATATCACAACGATCTGAAGTGAGAGTTGGGGGGAGAGACTAGGGAGGATTTATCTGTACCAGTGTATCAACAAGCAATCGCTCTGAGCCATGGAAATTAAATACCTCTGTGTTAGGATAAACACGAGCTAAAGAATCTAATAACACCAAGAATAACAGCGCTGGAACGAGATTCCAATTAGCAGTTCATTTCGCAGTGGAGTGCCATCGAAACTTTAGAATTTGTACTCGGATGACTGCAATGCTTATGTATCTACATGTGAGTGTTGTGGATGACAGAAATCTCGGTGGCAGGATATTGTAACTTAACCTTTTGTAAAACGATTACAGAAATGTTGGCGAAGGAAACAAAGTAGAATTTAAAAGAATGCGTCACAGTTCAACAGACGAAAATATAATTTGATGTTATGACTCAGCCATAGGTAGCGGTTTCACTACCCTCAGTAACATTATTCCATTTGATACATTCAGGATGTAACATTAAGTTATGGCCAAACTTTCAGGGCATGTTCCTCACAAGTAGAAGGAGAAAATATGTTATATGTGCATTGGTCAGGAAACGCTTTGTTTCAATGTTAGAGCTAATTTTCTACAACTCTACATAGTAATCGCCAATTGTATCTTGTTGATCCCAGATGTGAATATTTCTTTCTCAGAGTTATTAGGTACTATCCACTCGCCTAAGTACTTAAACTAGTCGGGCCGTGTGATTTTCCTATGTTCCGACTTGATATTAGTTACAAACTCCCTTTCTTTAAAGGAGATCTGGACGCCAGCCTTTGCTTTTTGAGATTTAAGTTGGTTGACTTGTTTTGCAGCAGTATATAGGGAATCAGAGAACATTGCAAGATCATCTGCAAAAGCTAGGCCGGTTCTCTTCTATCTTATTCCAAGTCCATCTCTTTGCGTCAATCGTGAATTATTTTCTCCAGTAGGCAGTTGAAGAGTAGAGGGGATAATCCGCCTCCCTGTCTAACACCTCTCTTGATTTCGAAGATCTTCAACATCTCTCCCCAGAATTTCACTCTAGAGGTCGTCTTGGTTAGGGCCTGTTTGGTGATTGCTCTCGTTTTGTTGTACCCATTTTCTTTATAATTTGGAGAGTGTGTGTTGATCTATAGAATCGTAGACTTTTTTGAAATCGACGAAAGTAACCACAAAATACTTATTTCTGACATTCATATATAAAAGAACATCTGAAGATACATGATCTGCTTTACACATGACTGTCTTCATAAACCGTTCTTGATCTTAGGCCAATTATGAATCGATTTATTATTATTTTCCTTCTGTTTCTTTGACGTCTGAGCCTGCTGAGTATCACGCGTTTCGTATCTTCTTGTCACATGGGGCTTCCGGTGTTTCTTGTACCAGTATTCGTTCCTTTTTTGGTTGTTCGCCAGTTTTCCTTCCTCCGTCCATATGTAAGTGCTAGTTCCTCTATTCTTCCTACTAGTAAATGTTGTTGGAAAAATTCCCCGCTGGATGCCTTGCCGAAACTGTGGGCAGTCACGTATGGATTCATGTGGGATTTCCAGTTGTTCCAGATCTGACTTGAGCGAAGAGTTCCACTTGTTCCTGGATGCCTTCTCTCAACCTGCCACTGCGAAGAACCTGTTGGTAAGTCTGTAGGGGTTCATGCTGGTTAGGTGCAAATAGAAGTCCAGGCGACGTTTTTCTGATGTTTGTATAGATCATAGTTGTGTCGATTTCTGTAGATGCCACCCTCTTCTCGTAAGGGTCCCAGTTTTCTCCTCAGGATCTTCTTTTCTTTCAGTTCCAGCTGTCTGAGAGGGACTTTCCTTTATTCTTTTTTCGTTATGCCCAATTAAGAAGCGCGTTTTAACTTCTAAGCTTGGTCTGTCTGCTTCACATTATTCTCATCCTTCTCCTCCTCCCAAAACTCTCCATGAATTCACTGTGATATTTTCTCCGTTCTTCTGTCAACTGTTTTACAGTATTCGTTTTAGCTTCTTCTTACGAATGAGTGAATCGCAACCAGAATTCCATATTATTTACGATTTTTATAGTGTCATCTGTATTGCTTCTTTCTTGTAATTCCTGCTTAATTTCTTCCAACAGTTGATCTTGACCCTCTTTGAATTATTATGTAAGTCAAGTCGAGAGGAGCCTGTGAAGTAACATTCAGTGAAAAACACGAGAATTGAAGTTGTTTGCAACATGAGAGTTACTTCCCCTACTGTTAGCAGAGGATCGTATTCCCCAGAATTAGATTAGTGAGAGCTGTATTTAAGGAGGCTTTTAAGAATCAAATAACGCTACAAGGAGAACAAGTGGCTGTAATTGGTAACTAAATCCCTTGTGTACTTTTCTAGGGATACAACTTCGACATACTTCAGAGAACGGCCAAGTTCCAGTCAACTATAATTTAATTACTAGTTAATTGCTACCAAAGGGAAGGAAATCTGATCTTAGTACTTTTAACTTTCTGCACTTCATAGAGATTATAGGTGGAGTTATTTAACAACTGCCACGGAAAATAAAGCTTTTTAAGTTACGAGTCAGATGCTTACGTTCGGAATTTCGAAAAGTGTATCGCAAAGTTATCACTTTAGTGGCTGCAGCGTACAATATTTTATTTCATACTAGCTATAGTATCTAACTGCCCAGCTACTTTCCACCAAAATTCAGGCAAGCTGTTTTACTCGAGGTGCCGCAATAATTCCATCTGTTGCATGATGATGATGATGATGATGATGATCTTTGTAGTTTTTATGGGGCCTAACAGATAGATCATCGGCCTCAAATCGTACGAGGTGAAATGGAATGACACGATAATTATAACTTCAAAATGTATCCACTGACTAGAATCAAAAACGAATTATGTTGAAAAAATGACAATGAATCCAAAACAATCGGTGGAGCCAGTTCACAATTACTTATTTTTGGACATGATGCTTCTTATCCAAAGGGGTCCGAAAATCCAGGTCACCAGCCCCTCATAATTGTACTAATCACTGGCAAAGCAGAACCATGGTATTCCTTCTATTGTGATACCAATCACAGGTAACGTAGACTCATGGTGTTTTTCGCATGGTGGTACTAATCACGGGTAACGTACACTCATGGTATTCCTCGCACGGTGGTTAGACTCATGGTGTTCCTCATATGGTTGTACTAAACACATATAGTCTCGTGGTTCTAATTTCGTCATCCTTTGGTTTCCCCTTTTAGTCGCCTCATACGACAGGCAAGGAATACCGTGGGTATATTCTTCATCCGCCTACCCCACTCACAGGAGACCCATCTATCGGAGTTGATTGGCAGCAGAAGAGACAAATCACGAGACAACAAATGTCAATATAATGATATTGTTGATCAGTTTTATAAGCCTCCGATATTCTTGGCCTCATTTAATTTTCTGGGAAATTAGAACCTCTAATGGAAAGGCAGTCCTTCCTCATTTCATGAATCTCTCTTGTGTTATCTTTGAAGCGATCGTTTCTCTACGGATGTTTTTCTATTTCTTATAAATAATAATCATCTTCACAATTTTCCTTATCGATGCGGACTGATGACCATGCCGTTTTACTCTTTAAGGCAATGATAACAAAAACCATGGCCAATTAACATGATTAAATATTTCCATGTCCGCAATGCTCAGCGTTGATATGGACTAAGCAAGAAAAATATAAATTCATTTATTACATTATTATAGCCTGTAAGGTAAAATTGGATGAGACAAAATGATTGGAAACTGTATTCTCTCACGACACCTCATAATCTTTGGGCTGAGGAGCGGTCGCTTGGTAGGCCATGGTCCTTCGGTGTTGTTGCGCCATGGATTTCTTTTCGCTAAAGCCTAATATTGTTTTTAAATATTCATTTCCACCTATCTCAAACGAATGGGGTAGAGTGTCTCCAAAGACACCAGGGAAAATGTCGAGATATAAGAAAGGGAGGAAGGCACATGGTGAGCAGGATTTCCGCTTTCACGTGCCCTGCTGAAATATGGAATGGTGAGAAATTTGTGTTTGACAGCTGCTATATTAGGAGGGGTTCTTCCTTATGGGCATCAGGAGAAAGGGTCGGGCGTGTTATCCTCGGGAAGGTGGCTCCTTTTCTCACCAGGGGTAGATAACACTACCGGGCACTAGTTACAGGCGTGGCCCTTGCATGTGGAATGGTTTTCCGCCCGTGTAAGGAGTCACAAATTAAGGTAGATTCATTCATAAAACCACCCATGCATTTATCCATCGACCCATGGAATGCTCTTTCGGTGGTTATCCGTGACTGGGAGAGAAGTGTTCATTCATTCATGCATAACAATTCAGTCATGGAATCATTCATTAATTAATCATTGATACATTCATGTAAGCATATGCACAGTGTCTGTTGAATATGGAGGAAATCTCTGTACATACTTATGCAAATAAATAAATATTCATTTTCAATTTTATCGTTGAGAATGTATTGAGGATATATTAATTTATGTGTATACATTTCTAGAGTTTCTAAGATATTTCATTTATCCCTTTTGGATGTGCGTGTAAAATGGTAAGCCAATTTTGAATATTTGATACTTCATGTCCTGTAAATCGGTTAGAGCAAAAACTGAATATCATCATTTCGCCAGCTGACAATGGAGGCTAGACTCTGAAACGCGGTGTGAAGAAAACTGAATAAAAATTAAGACTGGTAACGGATTTAATTATTTATAAAGATTTAATTCACAGCCACGGACAAAGCCTGAACAAAAACATTACTATGTTTAGGACGATCGTTTATTTTATGCTGCTTCTGATTAATATGCAGCGAATTGAAGGGTAGAGCTGGGAAAGATACAACGCAGCCATCTTACTGCAACCGTTTCGGGAAAACAAAGGTTGTTGTATCAAACCGTTGCAAGAAAATAACAGTTTGCATTTGCATCGTAGGTCTGTTGTTGCGTTCTTCACCAGCACTGTTTCGCAGTTTCACAACCGGTACGTATGTAAAACCGTCGTTCGTAAGCATTGCTTTCTTGAAAACAATAGGAAAAATCTAAAATAACTCGCAGGTCAGGTAGGCCATTGAAGAGAGCTGTGCTGCTATTGGCCGATGTGTGTGACGTCACCGAGAGCGAGAATACAGCTCTACGCCGGATTCAATGGCTTGAATGTTGCAAGGTACAGTTAGCCGAGTATATTTTGAGTTAATCCTGTTAGGTATTCTAACTTCACTCGACTCAGTCATGAAATACAGAACTAATGGATCCTTAGATGAAGTAACATTAAAACTAATACGAAAACATACGACTTCAAATCCCTGCCTGTAATGAGAAAGACACTCTCACATTGGCTCGGGCGGTGGAATGCTTCTCTTCTGAACGCAACTTAGCAGGTTCCAGGTTCGATCCTACCTCAGTCCGGTGATGTTCGAAGGTGCTCATATACGCCAGCCCCGTGTCGGTAGATTTACTGGCACGTTAAAGAACTCCTGCGGGCCAAAAGAATGGCACCTCTGCGTCTCCAAAAACACTTTAGCTGATAAATCCAAATTTGAACACAATACACAAAGGAATGTTTTTCACAATTGTTCATAGGTACATTTTAGAATGTTGTATTCCCTAGGAAAAAAGGTGTTATCATTTTGTAAGGTTTTTTCGCTCAGGGTGTTTGGAAAGTAAATTTTATGAAATTTTGATATATGGAATGGTTATTCTGTATGACTGTTATATACGTGAATTAATTCAATTCGTATAAATCGTCGCTGCACAGGCAAAACCTAGTATTCCACAAAATCCTCTTCCTATCCATTATTCTACGTAAGATTGGTCACACCTCCCAACCACAAATGGATATGCAGTTCATTAGAACAACTATCCTTGTGTTCATTTTCGTGTGCTAACGTGTAAAGGAAATTGAACCGTACTGTATTACGCCGTAGTAATGTATGTTTGTATGACCTATTTAGTAATTCAGTAATTCAGGTTCATTTTCGTTTACCCGTAGCATAGGAAAACGAAAACAACGAAAATAACTGTTCTGATGGATTGCATATCCATATGCGGAAGGGAGGCGTGACCAGTTTCAAGGCGGCACTCCGGAGATAGAAATCAATATTTGGGTCATTTTGGTGAAATTCTTTAATTACTGAAATAAAAAGGATTGAATTTTTTCTTGTCACAAAGGTATTCCATTGAATTAAAACAATTTATTATTCTAATAATGCTTTGTTTGCCAAATGTAATTTTATTTTTAAATCCCATTTTTCTCCAATAATATTCTGCCAAATGAAACGGAATGTGTATGGTATATGTATCACAGCTATATTAAGAAGCCTGCGTGTGAAATTTTTGATTACAGAATTTTTTCACGTAGTAGGGATTTTTAAGTCCAAAATTTTAGAACGTAAAAATTACACTAACTTTAGTACGTTTTATCTCCTTATATAAATTATGTACATAAAAATCGATACGTAGTGCTTTTAAAATAAGTATTATCTACCTAATTTGAAATTACATTAATATATTAATTAAATTTCATGAAAAAAGGGAATTAAAATTTTAAAATGAAATTAATTTTATAAAAATTATTAAATATATATGAAAGAAATATTCGTGATATCTGTACTTTTATGTGGGTGATATTCCAAAAATGTTCCGTGAAAATCCATGCATTAGATAAAATATATTTTTATGTCCGGAGTGTCGCCTAAAGGATAATAATGGATGCAGCAAGGATATCATCTTGAGATGTTGGCGTGGTTGACTCACTGCCTCATTTCTATCCATAATTTGCAACGTTTTATGAAACTATTGTCTGAGCACAACTGTTTCGGCAACAACTGTTGTCCAATAGCTACTGTTTTGCTCAGCATGATTAAAGGGACAGTTCCCAAGAATATGGCTCATAGTTTCCTTGGCATGGAAAACCATTTTGACTACTGCTGACGGCGGAGTTCGAACCCACAACCTCATGAAACTACGCTCACAGTTACACAGATTTGCCGAATCGAATAGCATTGAGATAAAATTGAGATCAAAAGATAATTAGACAATATTTTTTTGTTATAAATTTTAGCTTTTCAAGTCTACAAAAAAAGAAACAATTTAATTAAAATAGATTTTTCAAATATAATACTGTTACCATATGTTTTCCTTTTCAGATTGTTTATGCATTTTTACTCAAAATTACTTTAGGCAGTTATAAATTAATCGGAAAGAGTTGGCTTCAGATATTGCAAATTAGACAGGACGTCACTAAGAATCTACTATATTTCTGACCGTGCTGGAGAATAGATAGTGCTATTCCACTGAGCTACAATTCCCTTTGTAATGGGCTTGTTAATCACAATGTAACAATAACAGAAGCGGTGTTAGCGGCCAGTGAAAGTTGACACCTGCAATGCGCCATGGCTTGGCGCTCGGCCAGAGATGCGAGTGGGACAGTAGGAGATGCCACAAACACTTGCCAACCATCCCAAGTGGAGGAGTTGCAGAAGTGTAGAAATGCACTGGATGTATAAGGAAATACTCCACAATAATCAAATAATAAAGCGGATCAGAATAATTCTAACAGAAGTAAACTCTCTAATTTGCAATTTTCAACATGAGACAACAGGGCGAAATTAATGAAACGCAGTTTTAATGACGATGATGATAATGCTTATTGTTTAAAACGGCCTAACACATAGATCATCGGCCCCTATTGGTACGAGATGGACGGACATGATAAGTAAAATGTTAAAATGTATCCACTAAATAGAATTTAGAATAAATGATGATTAACAATTGTTGTGAATTAAAATAATCAATGGATCTAATTCGCAATGCCTTATTTTCGGTAAAATGATAGATACATTATGGTAGAATAAGACATTACCTTAAAATGCAATAACATATCATGCAAATTCATATTTCATAAAACACAGACTAAAACGGAGTCAATAAAATGAAACGTAGTAAAAAGTAATATTTTTTATTTATTTCGTATCAGAGTGTTGAGGAAACTTAAAATATAAATAAGGCATTATATACAAACAGCCCGACTCGTTGGCTGAACGGTCAGCGTACTGGCCTTCGGTTCAGAGGGTCCCGGGTTCGATTCCCGGCCAGGTCGGGGATTTTAGCCTTAATTGGTTAATTCCAATGGCACGGGGGCTGGGTGTATGTGTCGTCTTCATCATCATTTCATCCTCATCACGACGCGCAGGTCGCCTACGGGAGTCAAATAGAAAGACCTGCACCTGGCGAGCCGAACCCGTCCTGGGATATCCCGGCACTAAAAGCCATACGACATTTCATTATATACAAACAAAACAAAGTAAATTTTATGTCACAAAACATGTTTCACACAATGTATGCCTAGAAATCGACAACAGAAATTCCCTCTTCAGTGGCTTGAATCAAGTCTTGAAGTGTACAACGAACAGGGTAGGACTGACAGTCATACAGGTGTTGAGTAGTTTGTTGCTCTCCACAATCGCAGAAGTCTGACTGATCTTTCATATAACCCCTTTTTTTAGGTTATCCTTGGATTTACCTACTCCACTCCTCAAACGATTCAGTGCCTTCCAGGTTGTCCATTCCAAATGATGACCAGGGGTTGGAGATTCGGAAGGCACCATTCAAACAGAAAGATGCTCCATTTTTGTTCGCCACATATCACTACAATAATATAAAGACTAAGGATAAATACTATGTTTATAGACGATTAAAGAACACACGATCCTTCATAAAACGGATGACAAGGTCTGCTGACTGCTCGTCATCTCGTAGGATGATGTAGATTGTCGCCAGTGGTTTTAGACTACGGCGCAGATCGCCCAGGTCCACGCACTCTGTAAGGATGTGTACCACTGTACGATGATCGCCGCAAATACACAGGGTTCTCCTTTCAATAATTAGGAGTGCGTTACTATGCCATGGCTGATCCGAAGACAACATAAAACCACTATTTCTCTTTCAGAAGCCCGAAGGGATGTCTTCCATATCTTCGTAGTTCCTTTTATCGCCCTCAGCTTATTTGGGAAAAGGGTGGCCTGCCACTCCATTTGCCAATGGGACATAACCAAATGTCTCAACTGAGAGCGAATATCACTGGCCGGAACCTTATAAGGCAACGGGGGCAATGTAACAGCCTCCTTGGCAGCGTTATCGGCTCACTCGTTTCCCTCTACACCCGTGGCTTGGGAGCCACGTAAACGTAATTCTGGTGCCGGCATCCCAACACCCGGCCAGCAGGTCCTGTATCCGCTGCATCAAAGGGTGTCGAGGGAAACATGTATCAATAGATTGTAGCGAGCTCGAGGAGTCGGTACACAGCAGAAAGTGCCGGCACCCATCGGGTAGCGTGTACCGCAGAGCTTCACAAATAGTATAGAGCTCTGCTGTGTACACTACAGACTTCCGGTAAAGGAAAAATGCAGTTTTGCCAACATAATTTATCAGGTGTGACTCAATGTGTTCGCTCTGCCTAGAAGATATTTAGTCATTCCTTTACAGGCAGTTTAAAGGATATATGGATCAAAGACTTCCTTTAAAATCACATTTTGAATATTGATGAAAATTGGGAGCTGAAGAATGATCGTTACCCTAATTTTGATTGTTCAGGTACTCGATTTTAAAATTTCCATTTATGGCTTTCGTCCCTTTGAGCCAAGCAACCAACAAAGTACATAAATGCAAAAATACATACATTTGAGTGCAAATTATGATAGTGCCGTACTTTTTTCAAGTTTACATGTACTGTAGCTTCACGATTACCAGTTACTTTCATGTGAACTTAGACCTGTAAATCATCTGCGTACAGACGATATTTACAATGTTCAATATTTGATGAAATGTCATTAATACAGAGGGGGAAGGAAAGAGGAGAAATTATTGAACCCTGAGGGGCACCTATATCAGTTTACTTCCGTATAGATGTTTATTTTTACACAATGTAAGCATGCTTTTCAAAATTTGACAGAAACTACAAGTTATTACACGGTTGAAAAGTTCAACACCATCCATACCTCAGCACCCATAAATGTGGAATCTGCACTTTGGTGTGGCCTGTGCTGGGTAGCAGATAATTTGTTAGGAAGGAAGCAATTATTTTCGGTGTCAACTCAGTTAAATGTAACCCAAAATATTTTCAGTCTGACCAACACACATGTTCAATACACAGTAATTTTTACCTTAAAGCATACCTCGTAAACAAGGAATGAAATAGGGTACTTACTTTTGCACAAATAATGTTTCGTTTTTAAAGGAACATCATCAGATTCTGTCATGACACACTCAATATTTTGAAATATTTAAGTTTATTTCTGTCCAAACCTCTAGGAATTTGGAACTTACCTTAATGAAGGCTTGCTTTGTCTCCAATGCAGCATGACAATGTCACTGTTTAACAGTTGTTTTACAGGTACGGTATGTTCAAAGGTAAGGGGTTTACTCTGCCCGAAGGCAGGTCCGAGCCTCTGCAGAGGTGTGCCTGAGCCGGAGTTTACGCACGGTAGGGTCGCCATTTCCTTTCGGCCCCTTCATTCCCCTACCCCCTACCAACAACGCGTGGCAACGCATCCAAATTTTGACCACGCCCAATGTTGCTTAACTTCGGAAATCTCACAGGATCCGATGTGCGACAGAGTGAAAAGCTTTTAGATTACATTAAGTGCCACCTGTAAATCATCTGCATATAGACGATTTTCAGAATGTTCAATATTTGATGAAATGTCATTAATATAGAGGGAGAAGAGAAGAGGGGAGATGATTGAACCCTGAGGTGCACCTATCTCAATCTGTTTCCATAAAGATGTTTTTATCTACAATGTAAATATGCTTTTCAAAATTTGACAGATAATGCACGTTATTACACCATACCTCAGCAGCCACGACTTTACAAAATGGTATCTTAATTTGAAGAGAAAATAAACAGAAATGCACTTCATGATACTATACTGTTCCAGTACTTCACTGTAATATATGTTATACTGCAACTTTTGTGAAGTCATCCAATCAGTTGACAGTTCAGATTTCAAGGCATTCACAGGATAGAAAGCAAATTTACTGGAGCCAGGGTGGGCAAATTAAAACTTGGCCAGGAAAATATTCACAATAGGACTGACGAGGGATTGTGCCTCATTAATGTCCGGGAGAACTTTCTATCCCAGGCAATAATGGAAACCGTGATTTCGAGGCATCAACCAGTTGCTGTCAGAAGTCCGCCCCTGCGCATTTCCTGCATGCTCTGTCTGGAGTGCGTCGCTGTGTCATTACGTGTGAGTGAGTGAGTGAGAGGAGAAGACGTGTTTACAGACCAGTTAAATGCAACACAAACTGGTGCTTACGATAAGACAGCGCGTGTTCATTGTCCCGTGTTATGTAAGGCACAATTCTTTGAAAAACTTGTGCGGAACTGATTTCGCAAGAGTTTAAGACTGGAAGTGTTTTGGCAAATTCTACAACGCAAAACTCAGTGGAAAGTGGCGTGAAACGGACTCTGTAGTGCGTAAAAACCGTAACTATCTGAAAAAAGTTCGAACATCAGAAAAGGAAAGCATGGAATGAAGGCAGACAACATCTCAACGCTGTTTATCTGTAGGAGTGGGAATTAACAGATAGTCGTGTCGAAATGTAATAAGAAAAGACCTGCACCTGTATTCTTACGAATTTACTGTTCTGCACGTGTTAAAGCGTCCAGAAGAACCTTTGCGTGTTGAGTTCTGTTGATAGTTTCTGAGCGAAGTGGAATCAAGACTTTCGGATCCCCAGTTTTTCATTTCTTCAGATGAGGCCATTTCCAGCATCTTCTGTGATGTTCATTAACAAGGGTTAATGCCGCATCAGTCCTATTGTAAATATTTTCCAGGTCAATTTTATTTTGCCCGCCCGAACAATAGCAATAGCATAAACCTTAGGGGTTCAGACTATCATAACCCCTAGGAGTTATGCTACTCTCGTTGCATTAAGCAATAGCGGGCTAGGTGACACCTTAGTTCACTCTAACCTATTACTGCCTAAAACGTCGGGCCCTACTGATGAGGTGGGGCGGGCCTCCTAGTGGGTGACCCACTGTCTCAGGCCAGGAGATGTGTTTCGGTGATTTCTGGCGCGTAGAAGGTGAGAGCGGAGCGGTCTTGGCCTATAAAATGAATTTTCCAAGTGTTCCCGCATAACAAATAAACGCGCACGATTTTTTAATGATTCGGTTAACCCGGAAATTCGGAAAGAAGGGGCTCTAGTGTAGTTCAAAATTTATATATTGTCACTCATTTCAAAGCTAAGTGAACACAACTTTTGATACTCTCAGTTAAAAAAAAAACTTATTGACATTTATTTCGTATTTAAGAAGAGAAATACACTGACTGACAGTGCCAATGCAACACCAAGAAGGAGTGGTTCGAAACGGATGAAAGTTGGGGAAAAAACAGAGACGGCACGGACGAATAATTGATGTTTATTTCAAACCGATATGCAGGTTATACAATGCGCACGGCAGCGACTCAGTAGGATGTAGGACCACCGCGAGCGGCGATGCACGCAGAAACACGTCGAGGTACAGAGTCAATAAGAGTGCGGATGGTGTCCTGAGGGATGGTTCTCCATTCTCTGTCAACCATTTGCCACAGTTGGTCGTCCGTACGAGGCTGGGGCAGAGTTTGCAAACGGCGTCCAATGAGATCCCACACGTGTTCGATTGGTGAGAGATCCGAAGAGTACGCTGGCCACGGAAGCATCTGTACACCTCGTAGAGCCTGTTGGAAGATGCGAGCAGTGTGTGGGCGGGCATTATCCTGCTGAAACAGAGAATTGGGCAGCCCCTGAAGGTACGGGAGTGCCACCGGCCGCAGCACATGCTGCACGTAGCGGTGGGCATTTAACGTGCCTTGAATACGCACTAGAGGTGACGTGGAATCATACGCAATAGCGCCCCAAACCATGATGCCGCGTTGTCTAGCGGTAGGGCGCTCCACAGTTACGGCCGGATTTGACCTTTCTCCACGCCGACGCCACACGCGTCTGCGGTGACTATCACTGACAGAACAGAAGCGTGACTCATCGGAGAACACGACGTTCCGCCATTCCCTCATCCTAGTCGCTCTAGCCCGGCACCATACCAGGCGTGCACGTCTATGCTGTGGAGTCAATGGTAGTCTTCTGAGCGGACGCCGGGAGTGCAGGCCTCCTTCAACCAATCGACGGGAAATTGTTCTGGTCGATATTGGAACAGCCAGGATGTCTTGCACATGCTGAAGAATGGCGGTTGACGTGGCGTGCGGGGCTGCCACCGCTTGGCGGCGGATGCGCCGATCCTCGCGTGCTGACGTCACTCGGGCTGCGCCTGGACCCCTCGCACGTGCCACATGTCCCTGCGCCAACCATCTTCGCCACAGGCGCTGCACCGTGGACACATCCCTATGGGTATCGGCTGCGATTTGACGAAGCGACCAACCTGCCCTTCTCAGCCCGATCACCATACCCCTCGTAAAGTCGTCTGTCTGCTGGAAATGCCTCCGTTGACGGCGGCCTGGCATTCTTAGCTATACACGTGTCCTGTGGCACACGACAACACGTTCTACAATGACTGTCGGCTGAGAAATCACGGTACGAAGTGGGCCATTCGCCAACGCCGTGTCCCATTTATCGTTCGCTACGTGCGCAGCACAGCGGCGCATTTCACATCATGAGCATACCTCAGTGACGTCAGTCTACCCTGCAATTGGCATAAAGTTCTGACCACTCCTTTTTGGTGCATTTGCTCTGTCAGTCAGTGTAGATAGCATTAATAATGAGCGTCCCTGTTCTACGGCAGGGCCTCTCGGAGTGCATGCAGCGGTGCATTGCGCGGCGCAAGGTGGATAAGAACGACTTCGCTAGTTTGACCAGAGTTCAGACCCCCACTCCTCGATTTTGAGCAATAGCGTTCTCTCTCTCTGTCTCTCTGCCAGTCTCACTCGCTCCACCTGTATCCCCATTCTTCACTTGCTCTGCAGTCCGGCTCCATGGCTAAATGGTTAGCGTGCTGGCCTTTAGTCACAGGGGTCCCGGGTTCGATTCCCGACAAGGTTGGGAATTTTAACCATAATTGTTTAATTCCCCTAGCACGGGGACTGGATGTACTTGGCGTCTTCATCATCATTTCATCCTCATCATGACGCGCAGATCGCCTGCGGGAGTCAAGTCAAAAGACCTGCACCAGATCTCTCCGGAGGCCACACGCTATTATTATTATTATTATTATTATTATTATTATTATTATTATTATTATTTGCTCCGCAGCGCTCCACCATCCGAGCAGAATTGAGCCGAGTTTAGCCGAGTCGCCCCGAGACAAAACGCTGTTCCAAACCGAGCCAAGTCGGAACGATGCAATGTGCACAGAACCTCTGCGCCTCGGTTTACACGCGTAAGATTTTGGACGTTTGAGAGGTTCTGTTCTACGGGATGAATCGAAGTCACTGAACACAGCCTCTGCATTTAATGTGGAAGTAAAAATAAGATTTTTTGCAAGTTGCCTTACGTTGCACCGACACTGATAAGTGTTATTGCGACAATGGGATATGAAAGTGCCATGACTGGGGAGGAAGCGGCCGTGGCCTTATTTAAGGAACAGCCCCAACATTTGCCTGGTGTGAAAGTGTGAAACCAGAGAAAGCCACCTTCATGTCTGCCGAAAATGGGGTTCGAACTCATTATCTGAATGTAAGCTCAAAGCTGCGCGCCCCTGACTGCATGGCCAACTTGCTCAGTAAAACTAAGACTAAAATGTAACCGAGGAGAATGAAAAACCAAGGAAAACCATTGTCGGATAGTACCGGTGGGACCAGCCCCTCGCCTCCCGAATGGAGAGCAGTAAAGCTGTGGCCACTCTTATCCGAACCTATTCTGCTCGCTGTCCAGCTAGTTTCAAAAAATGTGTATGGAGTAAATACGTCTGTCACGGATCTGTAGTATGCAGTATACCTTAGATAAAAAGCTTTGAGTTTCCTTTGAACGAGGTGACATTTAGTGCAGGAAAAGAGTTCTTGATCTTCGTCCCAGTACGGTGAATAGTCAATTCCAGTTCCGAAGAAAAGGCTTGGACAGCAGCGATATTCCCACCTATCAGGTTCCCTTTATCACGGGCTGGTACAACTTTAAGACATTTTTCGTACACCAGTATATACTAATTATTTATCCGAAATTAGTTTTCTTAAAAACAGGTCAATCTCAGCATATTTCCCTTCGAAATTCCTTCAGCGTTCAGGTAGCCTATCTTTCAATTCGAATTCAAGAAGAATATAGAATTCATTTATTTTCACCAGAGTCAGTTTAACCGAAATTGATGAGGCCGATGGTGGTTAATTTGAAAGCAAAACCGTTTACCACGTGTAAGCATAAGTCTTTTCCGATTTCACTAAGAGATGGCGCCAGCGAACAGTACGCAGCGTATGACTTTGACACATACATCAGTTTGTTCGTCTGATGTTAACCTACCAACACACATAAGTTGTGTTCGCCAAACACTAGCGTCTGTGTTGAATCGTTCAGTGATCAGTGTTGACGTTTGCACAACAAACATTATTTTGCGGTACGCATTGCTTTGCATGTTTAATCAAAGGAAAAATGCTCGTTTGCTGGTAGAAACACATGTTGAACACGCTCAATCGATTAGAACATGTGAGACATATTTTCGACGATTTAAACATGGTGATTTCAATGTGAAAGATAGTGCGCGCTCTGGTAGACCGCAGAAGTGCGGAGACGAGCAATTAATGCACAACGCTATCGCCAACAAATGATTAATTTAAATCACCGAAATTGGCCAGAAGACATGGCAATGAATTTTGTTTCCACACCCGCCGTACTCTCCTGACGTGGCACCATCTATCACCTCTTCGCATCAATGGGGCACGCGCTCACAGAGCAGAACTTCCAGCAATTTAGAGGAGGTTGGAAAATGTCTCGACGAATAGTTTGCCGCAAAAGACAAGCACTTTTTCTTGGCATGGTATTCATAAGTTACCTAAAATAAGCGCGAAGCATGTAAAAGCCGATGGCCAATATTTTGGATAAATAAAAATTGAATTTTGCTTGAAAATTACGTGTTTTTTACTACGATAACCGGGAAAAATTATGCATGCACCAGGTGAATTGGAGTAATTGAACTCCAAAACTACTACAAGCACTAATTTACTGTATTAACTCCCTGAAAGTGGAGTAAAATAAAATTTTTATTTCAAAAGAAAAGAAAATATGTTAGGATATCGCTACAAATACAGTACATTGTAGGTACGTCTGCGGAAACCGCAACGTAAAATATTTCAGCTTAGAAATTTGGCCGGCAATGTTCTGTCGTTTAAGGTTCAATAATGTGAATTTCAAAGAATTTTCTATATTTTTTGAAAACTCTTCCTGTGATGGCGCAGTAAGTGTGTAAAGGCGAATGTGGCTTGGTATATGGCAAAGGATAATTGACCATCACGCCACTGAAATTCGTTAGGATATCTAACAACCGAAAGCGTCAGGCGCAGGAGGCTCGCCCAGAATGTGCTGCGGGTCAGTATTTATCCCACTACATTAACTCTGTGGTTTCTGCAGCAGGGGCAACGGCGATATATCATTTAACTCAAGGATATAAAACACTGGGGATATTGTATAAAAAACCGTTCCAATAAAACAAATTTTATTTCAGCTTGTGAAAAAACTGAAATTATCTTTTGCTCGAGATGAATGCTTCTTAGCAATTCGAACTGTAAGACGTTTACTCAGAAACAAATCAGCATCGGAAGTTTCATCTTGTTGTTCCATGTCAACCATGAAGTCTTCAAAGATTCTAGTGGCTTGTGGGCGATTTCGTCCTTCCTTTTCTTCATCAGACGGATGAAATGAAATGACGTATGTCTTTCAGTGCCCGGAGATCCCAGGACGGGTTCGGCTCGCCAGGTGCAGGTCTTTTGATTTGACTCCCGTAGACGACCTGCGCATCGTGATGAGGATGAAATGATGATGAAGACAACACATACACCCAGCCCCATGCCAGTGAAATTAACCATTGATGGTTAAATTTCCCGACCCTCTCAGTATCGAACCAGGGACCCCTGTGACCAAAGGCCAGCACGCTAACCATTTGGCCATGGAGCCGGACAACAGACGGATCACCATCGTTATCAGAGCTCAGACCAGTTGTCTGATGACAAATACAATACTGTGCATTGTGTATATATTTTCTGTTGTAAAGTGTAAATTAACGTTAGTGTTTCTACCCATTCTCGTATTTAGCAGTATTGTATGATAAAAAGTTCGTTAAATAATCTTTCACAAGTGCTTTTCCAATGCTCCCATATCAACTACGACCACGCATGACTTTTTAGCTATTTGGGTAACTTGGAAATCTGTTAACTTCTCAGAGTGGGACGACTTTCAATACCTGGCTACCCTGTGCTGTGGGAGGAGTAGAGCACCAATCATGCCATGAGTTCAAGCTTTTAGCTAATCGGGCGTAAATGACAAGCGGTTCAATGAATTTTACCAAAATATACACTTTTTTATTAGTCCGACTCGTTGGCTTAATGGTCAGCGTACTGTCCGGCGGTTCAGAGGGTCCCGGGTACGATTCCCGGCCGGGTCGGGGATTTTAATCGCTTTTGATTAATTCTTCTGTCTCGGGGACTGGATGAATGTGTATGTACCAACACTCTCATCTTCATATTCAGGCAACGCACCACGCTACCAACCACCACAGAAACACGCAATAGTGATTATATCCCTCCATATAGGATTGGCGTCAGGAAGGGCATCCAGCCGTAAAACGGAGCCAACTTCACATGGGCAACGAAGATCGCATCCGCGACCCCACACGTTTGGGAAAAGCAGTAAAAACAAGAAAAAGAAGATTCACTTGTTTATTAGTACATACACACACAAACGCCATAATTTACTGGAATTACCTAAGGTCAGCGAAGTGGAGGAATCTTCTGATGCTTTCAGATCTAAGAAGAGATATGGCTGATCCAAATATAGGAGAAGTAAGATTTCAATACAGGTTTCTGTACTATGCTGACTGACATACACAATGCACAAACCACATACATTTCATCCACAGTAACCGGTACACATTCATTTACCCTCAGTCAGAACGGAAATAACATACCGTGTGACTGCATGCGATGCTGAGCATAAATATCTGCCTGTTCTACTATCATTTTTACGAAATCGACAGTAGAAACAACTCAAAATTTTTCACACAGGATATAAGCAATTCTTTGCAGCGTTCTAAGACACTTAATCTGCCGTAAAAATTTCCCTTTGCCCTTTGTAATTATCATGTCTTCTCACACAAAATCACCATCAATAACAATATGGGCGATATTTTCCCGTGCATCAAAAGCAACATGAATGTCACGATCACTACTTTCACTCTCAAATCCTGTATCCTATCTCTTGTTTAATGAAACTAACATTTATGTGTACTCTTTCGGTAAAACATCAGTAATTTTCGAATTCGCGATCACAAGAAAACTTTTAGCTGCCATGATGTCAACAACAGAACTTGTTGGTTTTTCAGACGCGATATATCATATGTAATTGATAAAATCTTGATAAAAATACGCATGAAATGAAGGATCCATGCTTCGTCTATAGATATATCTTATTTTATTTGTAATAGTACAAGAAATATTCGCTAGAATAGACCACAAACAGAAGCTGTTACGCGCGTGCAATGTACGGCACTCCACGTTGAGTGGTTAATTGGGAGTCTGTTAATAAGGACTTTAGTGTAAATCAAATGTATACGTTGTCACCCATTTCTAGGCTAACTGAACACCATTTTTGAAACTATCCACGGTCCCAAAATATAACCTAAAATAATCTTTTTAATTAATTAAAAAAAGAGAAATAGCTAACTTTCGTTGTGAACATTACTGTCCTACAGGGAGATTCGAAAGTTACTGTACAGACTTTGTGAGCTTAATGTAGAAGTAAACGTTAAACTAAAATATTATGAACAATTTTTTCTAAGGTTACTTTATTCAAGAATTATGTAACACAAACAAAAGGCATTCCTTTCAGAGGTTATTCATTTAGGGATCACAAACTGAACTAAGCTACTGCACATTGTGGAAACTTAGAGATGCATTGTACCCGGAGTGGAATTCCACCTACAGCTATTTGAATTAAGTGAAGTTTTATATCAACAAAAATCACTCGTGCATTGCATAAGTGGCTTAGAAATTTTGTGCTTTTGACAAAAAGTAGGCGAGAATAATGATGGAGTTCGGGAGATAAATATTGACACACAAACACTTATTCGAACTTAATTACATTGACGTTTTTGTAGCAGATACCAAGCCCACTTTTGAGCATGTTCGGCAGCCCCGATAATGTATCAAATTACCACCTTCAATCACTTGCTGCCTACACCATGCTAGTAATATATTAATTTTGCTTTGATCTCCCAATATCATATTAGCATTATGAACATTAACATGAAATTACATTAAGCAGTTATATCGCTGTATCATGTAATAGCATCATCCTCAATTATAACCGAATACATGACGATCCATGTTATTCAATTTATAAGTCTCATTTTGTGTACATATCCCACAGAGTGCGAGTTCATGTATAGGACTGTTATGGAGAAATGAATTTATTAGCCTGTGTGTTAGGTGACCACTTCGACATCCGTTTATATCTATAGCTGCTGCACCTGTCTCCCACTTAATACTGTATGACTATGATTGCATATCTGTCGCACCCTCATATTGTCACGCAAATTCTGAGGTATGTAGGTGGCAACGTGCTTGCTGGCGCTCTATGGTCTTAGCAGGTCAATCATTCTTTCATTACTGCTGGTACTGCATACATCTGACCTTTCTACAAACAAAAGTGTCAGGTTAATGTTCAAAAACACAGACAGTTATATAAAACCATTAAGCCGTATTGGGATGATTTCCACAGCAACTCTGCAGTGAGTTTCTTTCACCCACGGCATAGCAAGAAGCATGGTAATTCCAACACTTTTGGAGTTGTGCTAAGAGTCAGAAAGTCTAACAAGAGTCGACCTGTCGCTCCAGCTGTTCTCGAGCTATGAAGTGTTAGGTTAGGGCCTAATTCATTAATTCCTCCACATGTGTGTGTAATACAGGAAATGGTTTTATGTATGGTAGTTATGTGGGAACAGAGTCATGGAGGGGAAGTCGTTGGACGATTTATAACAATTTTCAAGTGTACACCCTCCATATTAAGATACTGTGCGGAGACTCGTAAACAACGTAAGAGGAACAGGTGTTTTACTTGACAAGAAGCGAAGGGTAAACAACGCTTGCTAAATGAGGGGAAAGTAAAGTAAATTGCAGAAAAATTAGAACATATGCCTGTAAAATTCCTAAGACGACTTGGACAAGGAACCGTAGTTGCGAAGAGAACAACATGGCGAGGTACGGAACATATAAGGAGAGAATTAACCTGAATTATGGAGGAAGAAATAATGGGTGTGGATGGGAGCTTCCTAACACGATGCCAAAAGTATGTATGTATGTATGTGTAGGAACAAAATATTTCAAATATCTTCTGCCATAAAGTACGTGCTTATTTTAATCAATAGGGCCCAGATTTTTATGCAGTAACAGGTTAGATTGCAAACCATTTTTTAAAAGTAGGAAGTGTCGACCACCTGCTCTTTCATAACGTAGCGAGAGTAACATAAATTATAGGGAATCTGATGGGACGTACCCCTAACGTTTATGCAAACCCCATAGCATAATCGTTGTGAAAGTAGACCATACTTGCTACTCGCTCCAGTAAGTTTGCATTCTAACCTATTAATGCATAAAATCCGGGCTTTATTAATTACTTTAACTGTTATGTCATGTCATGCACGGGAAAAGTGAGGAATGTACCGTGCTTGTTGCTTTGCCGTGAAGCGGGGAGTGATCAGTGAAAGGCAGGCAGGTCGACACCGAGCACCCGTCGGACGCCTGTTGAGATGAACATCCGTACAAAGTTAGTTACTGGATTTTGGATTTAATTTCATCATAATCATCAAGTTTTTGACTTATAGAGAAGTCGGTCCTGCTGAGGAGTTGCATTAATTCTCAACCGAGAGGAACATTTTTATCTGTTTGAGTACACATGAACTTGCCCCTGTAAGGAACTTGTTTCTGATGGTGATGATGATGATGATGCTTGCTGTTTAAAAAGGTCTAACATCTCTTTGAGGATACATGAACTCGCCCTCGTGAGGAACTTGTTGTTTATTTGTTTGAGGATACATGAACTCGCCCCCGCAAGGAACTCATATATCTGTTTGAGGATACGTGAACTCGCCCCCGTGGGAAACTTGTATATCTGTTTGAGGTTGCATGAATTCGTTCCCGTTAGAAACTTTATCTGATGGTACACGAATTCGCCACCGTGACGAACATTTTTATCTGATACATAAACTCGCCTCCATGAGGAAGTTGTTTCTCTGTTTGAAGGTACATGAATTCGCTCCCGCCCGGAATTTGTTGACCAACTTGAGTCACACTACAGCACATAGCAGTTTCAGTACTTCGAATGAACGAGCGCCACAAAGTGTGATGGTTTCCCAGTCAGACGTAAGCATGGAAAAACGTTATTTATAAACCATGATTCGTACGTGTTCTAGATGTCCTTACTTTTAAATCCTGAAGGTATCACATTTGAAAATATGCACTTGGAAGGACATTAAAATATATTATTTAGGAAATAGGATGTGCTCTTTAGGAGTACAGAATGTCCCGTTTTTATAAAATCGCTGTTGTTATTCCCTGCCTTCTTGAATATTATGATACATCTTTCAAAAATGATTTCTGCTTGAGAAAATCAATTTACACCACCGTCGATATTCCGTTATGTTTATGTGTTCTCCCACAGTGCGTGAGTTAATATGTAAGACTATATGAATACAGAAAAGCAACGGAGAAGAGCAATTATTATCGAATGTATTAGGTGTCTACTTCCACATCCGTTTATATTTCCGACTTCATCTTAAAATATACCTCTTCTCAATTATTCTTAACGTTACTTCAGTCTGAAAGTATTTAGTGAATTTCAGTGTAATTCAAGATTTTGTAGCACGACAAATACAAATTCCGCTCAAGCAAAAGTTTGCACGATTAACATATATTCATTAGTATTCAGGAAATTATGTTCAGATTTTTAAATTGTCTAGAAAGCTCCTGTACGTTTATAAATATTTAACTTGTGGATATTTTCGCACCAATATGAGATAAAAATTTTGAAAAAATACAGTTCATCGAATATTTAAGTGATTACAAATAACTTAAATAAATTAATGGACAGCATACTGTAGAATCTTTACGGTAGGTTTCCTTTAGGGAAAGTTCTTTTTTCCCAATCGTTACCTTTCAAATAACTCTTCTACCTTGTGCATGTACTGCTATTTATTAAAAAATAAATTACCTGACTCCGGGAAATGATCATAGAGCATGCTGTTTACATAAATGAAATACAATATCATGTAAGATTTCATGTAAATTACTTTCGCTATTTTTGAGTTATAATTAAAATCGTGTGTAAAAGTAAAAGTTACAGAAAATTCGCAACGGACATATGACAGAGTAGGACGTAGCGAGTGCCATACATGTACATTCTTAAGTTGTGGTGGTATTTAAAGAAATCAATTTCTTATAAAGGTAATGTATATGAATTTTTCATTTTATATAAATGCAGAGTTACTGTACCGTACTGGAAAATATGTAGCCGCAGAAATCTTTGTCTGACTCACCTGAAACAAGAGAAAGAAATTATTAAATACTGTACATTACATACATACATACATACTTACATACATACATACTGAACCTATAACCTTTGAGCCATAAGGAACCAGTGTCCTAAAGCTGTGAACTGCATGAGATTTGAATCGAGCGGGAAACCATCAAACGGTGAGCGGATGATGCAATAACTCTCCCAGTGATGTCACGATCTCAGCTAGTCTGCGATAAGCTTACGTACAGCGTGCAACGGGATTGTTTGTTACACTTCAGTAATTGATCTGTTTAGTGCGTTTCATGGGTTAATAATCAAGTGTTGAACAGGGTACGCATTTTTGTGTGCTGTAGATTTTTAGTTCCACAGCACAGGGAAATTTTTATGTCTCAAGGCGTTGAATATCAGAAACTGAACAGGAATATCATCACACGCTACAATGCTTATCTATAGGATGAGGAAGAGTATTTTTAACACTTTGTAGTGTGATCATTTTGATTGTTGATATAAATATGTTTTAGAGCTGGGGCTCATTCGAAAATTTGTGTAACGAAATGGCACCATGTAACAAAACATGTGTCGCAATATTACCTAGCAACAGTACATTGAGAGCTGCACAGGCCATGGATCAGTATGGCATGGCCATCTATCGATACGTCACATCACAGCCTGCACGGTGTCACACATTTTATTAAAAGACGTACTTATGATCATTTTAATGTACCCAAAGGTAAATTTAATAATTATTATTTTCCTTATTTTACTCTTTGACAAACCTTGAATTATTTTCAACCTCGATTGTTACTACGTGTTTGTTTGGAGAGATGAAGTCATAAATGGCTATTGATTAAAAGTAATCAGTGCCTTGATTATCAATATACCGTCAATCCTAGCTGCTTCAATTAAAATTTGTAAAGTTGTTCAGAAATTGAGAGCGTTCCTTAGCTTCGTATTATAGAGTCCAGATTTTAGGTACTCGTAAGTTAGAATGCAAACTTACTTAGCGGGTAACAAGTGTACACTACCCTGTACAACGCTTATGCTATGGGATTTGCATAGACATTAGGGGCATTGCCCATAGAACTCCTAGAATTTATGTTGCTCTTGCTACATTATGGAAGAACGGGTTGCAATACACTTCCTACAAACGTAATTAGTTTGCATTCTAACCTAGTACTGACTAAAATTCCGATGCCTAATTATTATCGAATAGATGCTGTTTGGTTCCAGATAGTCTAGATTTTCCATTCTATCTGATGATGTCCTTTTAAAAACGAAACATGTCTTTCTTTGTTTAATAGTATGTTTTTACAGGAATGTTATAGTGTAAAATTTATATTGAACTTGCGTGTTCGACAGACTGAAAAGCTTTTCAGTTACATTTATAATGTTTGTACAGGCGTTCAAATACCAATATAGCTCAATTGATATATTTTTCCACCCAGTATTATCAACTCCCACTCTCTGACTTGTTACAGGTAACTCAGTTCTCTCTAATATCTACCATTCATCTCTCTTGTACATATGAGGTCTTTTCTTTTTTGTTTGAGCTGCCCACTGATGGCGTCATGATAGGATGTACGCAACTAAGAACGAAAAGCTCTGACGGAGTGAAGTTCAATACCAGCGTAAAATTTTATAATATGCAGCTGTCAGGAGAATAGTTTGGTAGAGTGGGCTGTTTTACGTGGGAAGTAATCATTTGGTAGTAGGCTGGAATTGTTGTTGAGGACAACTCAAAACCACTTCTAGAATTACAATCCACGCAAAACAAACGAGATAATAATAATAATAATAATAATAGTAATAGTAATAATCACACACCGCACTGAGATTACACAATATAGCATCAAAGGAAGGCCTCCAGATATCCTACGAAAAACCCAGCACATGGAAAATCTACGTAAATATAGCAAGAACACTCCGCTAGAGATAGAAAATGGCACAATTTAACAGGTGTCCTCTTTCAAATACCTTGGAGAAATTATATCGGGAATAGACAGTAGGGCCAACATATGAAGAGCCATCAAATCCATAAGGCGTACAAAACTAACGTGGAATTACTACAACAAGGGAGACATATGGCGTAATACAAAATTTCGACACGGGACAGCTGTTTTAACGGAAGCCTTATACACCTCAGAAACCATATCCCTTGGAGGTCACTCAAAATTATAGAAAATGAAATTCTCCGTAAAATTTATGATCCCAAGAGAGAAAATGGAATGTGGATTAACAGAACAGTAGACCTCTACTCATTAACTGCCAGGTTCGCCGATTCCGTGCCCAAGAGACGCCTGAAATGCTATAACCATGGACAGCGACAGGCTCACCAAAATTTTATTTAAATTAATAAAGTCAAAAGAGGTCAAAATAAAGTGGCTACAATAAACTAAGGCGGACCTCCAAGAAATGAATCATGGGCGATATCAAAGAAGATCGTAGAGTACAATAGTAGCCAAGAACATATTTATGGAGAAAACTAAACAGAAAACTGGTAGGAAGTGCTCCACAGAACGCAAGATACAACACAGTGCATTCATGAAGATATTTCGGGAGGGTAAGAAGGCGAAAACCATCAGGCCAACGAACAAGTTAAACGCGCTATTTGAGTGGGCATACCGAAGTAATAGTAAGTGATAATAATAAATCACATGCAATCATAAAATAGGCACTGACAGACACAAAGTCCAAGGTTATAAATTCATGGGAGAATTCTCAGATCCCTTTGAAATCCAAAAAGGAGTTTAGGACAAAGAGACGGAATCTTCTGTTTACCCTTCAACTGCGTCCTTGAAAAAGTGTTACAAGAATGGCGCAAACAAAAATTATTTCCAAAATTCACCAAACATGCACATTTTTCATAGGAAAATTAGTGACAGATTGCCTAGCATTTGCAGACGAGTTAGCAATCTTTAATAGAGACATTTCAACAGTCCTAAAGCAATGGCAGTTTACGAAATATGCTTGCTTTAAAACTGCCCCGAACTGTAAATTGCACCCTCAGTTATCTTCCTTCTCTTACGCACAGCGTAGGCCTATTAAAAGGTAAATGTATTCCAGCCGTATTATTGAAATCGTGGTCCGAAAGATCTTTGAAGCTAATTTTGTCTGATAGATTGAGAGAAAGCGGTGTGTACTAGCTCTATATACGCTGAACCGCTACCCTTTCAATCCGGCATTTAGTGCTTTACCATTAAAATTTAAATCCGATTTTTTTTCAAAATGGCAACCCTTCAGTCATTACTAGAGCCCGGATTTGTATGCCGTGACATGTTAGACTGCAAACTACTTAGTTAGCAGGGATTGTCGGCCACCCGCTTTTCGATAATGTAGCAAGAGTAACATAAATCATAGGGGTTCTGATGGACCATACCCCTAATCTTATGCAAGCCCAGTAGCATAGACGTTGTGAAGGCAGTCTATACTTGCTACTCGCTTCAGTAAATTTGCATTCTAACTTATTAATGCATAAAAGTCCGGGCTCTAGACATTACTCACCTTAAGTACACTGTTAGGATTCTATAGAGACTTTCTCGATCTGCATTCCACGCCCAAGTTATTTTGCTCTTGTGCACCAGCCCACAAATAAGAAAAAAAGAAAACATTTGAAAGAAAAGTGGACATATGCCGTTTGGAAAATGACATTCAGTTGCGAGTTGGTGGGCTGTTTTCTATCCTAATTTTAATGTATCATAACTTGTGATCATTGTAAGACACTTATAGGACATGCTGTATACCCTGCTTCTGTTCTTCACGTACAACTGTACTACAATGATCAGCCGATACCCCTCCACGCTACTTCAGTCTGTGGAATGCATTTGCCATCACTACAGCACAACTTTCCTAATGGAACTAACTTAATTTTGTACAGAAATGCTCTCAGATCGAACGGAATACAACCGCCCAAACTTTAACTCCACTAATAATTCACCGCTTTTAATTGAAATGTCAATGAACAAATGAGGTTCAGTTATTGGCCTTCGCAATAGACCGCAAGTAAATTAAAGGTACCTACATCTTCCACCATAGGCAAGCTTTGTTTGAAGTTCTGTCCCTTTGGTCAGTCGAAGTATATAAGGCTACTGAGATGTAGTTTAGGAACACTTAATGGCAAAACTTTGTATTTATTAACGAGGACAGAATACTTATGTATTATTAATCAGTAAGTTTCGGAAGTTAAGGAAATATCACATTTATTTCTTCAGTTCATTTTACCCGAAATTTGTAAAGTAAGTGTGAATGACAGGCCTCTGACCCCCATTTAAGGCGATTTTAGGTTGCACATAACTGCATATTTCGGCCATTTTTATTGTTCTAGTCTTTAATTTACTAATTGTAGTGATATAAGGTCATATTTGGTTAGTATATATATTCAGCATTTTTGTATAAATTGAGGAGTCGTTAAGGAGGTAAGTGTTATCTGCGTCAAGTTTCAAGCACAGGATTATGGAAATAGATAGATTTTTCCTTCTTTCCCGCAACAGAAAGTGTAGCAGTTTCAGAAGACCTGATTCCAAGGAGGAGCTGCTGAACGGAGGTCCTTTAGCATATCTTTCTGAGCAGGTTACATTGCGACACGATACGCGTGAGATCAGGGAACGTGATGATAGTGTGTTTACGTCTTTGAATCCCTCCAGAAGCAATTGGCAAACAAATAAATTTCTTGTTATCTCACGTCCAGTTCTTCCTTGAAGAGTCCAGTTAAACCTCCCTTCCCCTTTCAGTGCCAACGAATTTCAACAGCTTGGCCTCAATAAATTTCCCGTTAGGCAATGTGTTTTGACTTTTAGCGCTGCCAAAATAAATAAATAAATAAATAAATAAATAAATAAATAAATAAATAAATAAATAAATAAATAAATAAATAAATAAATAAATAAATAAATAAATAAATAAATAAATAAATAAATAAATAAATAAATAAATAAATAAATAAATAAATAAATAAATAAATAAATAAATAAATAAATAAATAAATAAATAAATAAATAAATAAATAAATAAATAAATAAATAAATAAATAAATAAATAAATAAATAAATAAATAAATAAATAAATAAATAAATAAATAAATAAATAAATAAATAAATAAATAAATAAATAAATAAATAAATAAATAAATAAATAAATAAATAAATAAATAAATAAATAAATAAATAAATAAATAAATAAATAAATAAATAAATAAATAAATAAATAAATAAATAAATAAATAAATAAATAAATAAATAAATAAATAAATAAATAAATAAATAAATAAATAAATAAATAAATAAATAAATAAATAAATAAATAAATAAATAAATAAATAAATAAATAAATAAATAAATAAATAAATAAATAAATAAATAAATAAATAAATAAATAAATAAATAAATAAATAAATAAATAAATAAATAAATAAATAAATAAATAAATAAATAAATAAATAAATAAATAAATAAATAAATAAATAAATAAATAAATAAATAAATAAATAAATAAATAAATAAATAAATAAATAAATAAATAAATAAATAAATAAATAAATAAATAAATAAATAAATAAATAAATAAATAAATAAATAAATAAATAAATAAATAAATAAATAAATAAATAAATAAATAAATAAATAAATAAATAAATAAATAAATAAATAAATAAATAAATAAATAAATAAATAAATAAATAAATAAATAAATAAATAAATAAATAAATAAATAAATAAATAAATAAATAAATAAATAAATAAATAAATAAATAAATAAATAAATAACGGTGTAAGTTTTCCCGATTGAGCACTAATTCAATTTGGCATACTTCCAAGTTCTGTTCTTGACCTTCCTCTTCTAAATCATATACATTATTGATATTTATTTATTTGCTTTTTAAGTACGGCGTTAGGTCGCCTGTCCATCTCTTACGCTTAACCACATTTACAGTACTTCTCTGCCGATATATTACCTAATAATTTCGCAGAGTTACATTATGCTAACACATACGCTCTCTCACTCGCATTTACAGCGTACGGTACAATAACCAATATGAAATTATATTGCTGAAACACACACACAAAATAAATGCACACATTACACACCTACCAACTAGGTCGACATAAACCAGACAAAAACAAAGTCTACGGCCATTCACACACTCAGCTGTACAATACACATGTCAGTGTGTAACTTTCAACAGGTAAACTCGGTAGGAAGAGTTGCATAAACAGTAGGGGTTTTAAAGGTTCGTGCCCCTAATGTGTACACAACTCTTTAAACAGGAACACTGTGTGGCGTAGGAGAAGTTTTCGATTCGTCGTAATCTAAGGTATTAATGCAAACCAATCCGCTCCTTAGTTATGACAAAGGAGATGGGTAACTAAATGCGTGATCTTGGCAAGATCTCTTGAATGTGTACGCCCCAAGATCACGTTTAGTTAATGAATCACTAGAAAGGAATTCCAAATTCTGGAACCGGTCAAAGTGAAATAACTATTATACGTTGATGAATGGGAAGAGGAATTGCAAGGATAGAACCAACGCGAGTGTTACTGTTATGAAAAGAGGAGACAAAGTGAAATGTACTGAAGCAAGTTGCTACGTAGGAGTTCATGTTGAGTTTCTGGACCATATGTTTCATGTAACCGTGAATAGAATCACGAAGGTAAAGCCGGGAATTAAAAAAAGGAATTGTATAATTATCAGGGAAGCGGCTCACTACAGAGGTGGGAGAGAAAGAGGTTACTTTCCATTTCAAGTTTATTATTAAAAACCACAGAGCAGTAATGGTACACTGGATATAACATCTCTCAGTAAGAATGATTAGATCATGATGTCAACAGTTATAAAAGGCCAGCTATGTACTGGTGTTGATTTCTTCAAAAAGGTTGGAATGTTGAGTTTATGTCCATGAAGACTGCAACAGGAGTTGACATTCTGTAAAGTAACGAAGTCTATGCCCCAAGATCGCGTTTAATTAAAAGGAAGATAAACCTCAAGCCTAATTAAAAGCACACAAAGTCGAAAACGAACTGAACACAGAGCCATAAAAATGTGCGTTAACGGCCAGCTGAAGGAAGTGACTCGCAGAAGATTACGGACCATCTGGAGTTAAGACTGGAGATTTGCCATGAACGAGACAATTCATCTGTTGCATCGTGCGCTATAATTTATGAAACTAGATATTACAAGAGCATTAGTGGTGGATGGGCAATAACACACACACAGACATCAACTCTTTCTACAATATTACGCAAGACGTTACAGTTCATAAAGAACTTAGGGACGTACGTACTTCTACAGTCAATAATTTTGTAGACTGGCGCCTACAATGTAAGCAACAGTATACACTTTGGTACTACACGCGTTTGGACGTGGTTTCACCACTTGTTGAAGACACCCACCACAGCACTCCTTGAACACCCGACATGTCGCGCAGTTTCCAAAACGCACAGTCTTGCTTGTACAGCCGGCCAGGCAGGTTGTCTGGCCGGGCCCTGCTAACTTGACGAGGACGGTAGTGTGAGTGTTTGTTCATTTGACGTTGCAGTTATTGAACAAGTACAGTTAGGAAACATGGCATCCAAAATTACGCGGCAAAACTCCCTGAAAGTTGTATTTGGCAAGGAGCAACAAGGACCAACAGCCCACGAAATTCACCAGTGGATAGAAGATGTTCTAAAGGTATGTGATGATGAACTACAAACAATTCAACTAATTGGAAAACAGAATGCAGCCTATCTCAAATTTAATAATGACAGAAGCTACCAGAAGTACTTACATTCCTTTAGAGGTACAAATTCTCTTACATTAATGAATGGCGATTCAGTAACAGTTCCAATCATGCCCGGTGAAATAGAACTTATCACTGTACGCTTAATGAATATACCGCCGGAAGTACCAAACGAGCGGGTACAGTACGTATTGCAGAATTATGGCAAGGTACAACAGATAGAAAACCAGAAGTGGTCAAACAGATACCGCTATCAAGTCGATACAGGAATAAGGGTAGTTCAGATGTCAATTGAAAAGCCTATTCCTTCAACCCTCAATGTAGCGGGTTATGAGGCATACAGTCGCTCGCGTAAGTATTCGTCCATGTGTCCTTTTCATATACTGAACACCAAAACTGCATTAAAAAGCTTCGGATACGTTCAGAAACAAATACGCAGTGAATACGCAATATATATGTAGTATAATACCGGCAGAATATACCTCTTGCACGTCAGTACTCTTTAATAATAAAGAATGAGTGTGGTTGGGCTAGGAAATGGCAACACAAAAGTATTCGTCCGCCTTGTGCATTATCTTGTGTAACGAACACAGCATTGAGGAAGGGGGACACATCACCAAGATCAGTGCATCAGTGATACGGACAGTGTCGGTGAGACAACATCTAGTGCATGCCCCGAGTACGATGGGGAAGATAAGGAAACGAACTGTTGTTGAACGCCAACAAATTATCCAACTCCACATACTTGGTAATTCGTGAAGAGTAATTGCTGAAAACCAGGAATACCGCGAACTACAGTCGCAAGTATCATTCAACGATACAAGACCATTGCAACTTAATCAATAGAACAAGAACTGGGCGGTCGAAGAAGCTGACAACACGCGAAGAGCGAAGCATTATACGCACCGTCCAGAAAAATTCCCATGTGTCTGGACCTGTGCTTCGAACAGAAGTACAAACCTCCACTGGGAGGAACATCAGCACCGACACCGTACGACGTGTGTTACACAGAGCTGGTTTGCAGGGGCGTACTAGCCGGAAGAAGCCCTGGATAAGTGAGGTGAACCATAAGAAGAGGCTGGCGTTCGCCAAACAGTACGTTATGAAGCCACCAGCATTATGGAAACGCTTGTTGTTTACGGACGAGGGCAAATTCTGTTTATTCAATTGCTCTGGAAAGCGACGTGTTTGGAGAAAGAAGAACGCCGAGCTCCAAAGTCAAAATCTGCAACCAACCGCAAAATATAGAGGAGGTTCCATAATGGTATGCGGGTGTATGTCGGCGGCTGGGGTAGCCAACTGCCATATAATATCTGAACGGATAGATAAGATGGTATATTTGAGTATATTAAAGCAACACTTAACACCCAGGGTGGCAAAATTAGGTCTTAGTTATGGGTACTTCTTCCAGCAAGATGATGACCCTAAGCACATTGCTCGTGTTGTTAGGGAATGGCTACTCTACAATTCACCTCATGTGCTGCAGACACTACCCCACTCCCTAGACTTAAACCCCATACATCATTTACGAACGGAATTGAAATGTACACTGAGTAAGCAGCATATTCTAAATTTAAAAAAACTCTGAAGCAATACTTTATGGAAGAATGGCACCAAATAGGCCCGGAAGTGACAGAAAAACTGCTGACATCCATGCCGAAACGCCTTCAAGCCGTGATTGGTTCCAAAGGACGTTCGACACACTACTGATATTTAGAAAATGACTGAACATTCCTTGACTTCTTATTGTGGACGAATACTTTTGCAACGTGACTTTTCTGCAAGCAGTGTGATTGTTTTTTATTTGTTCCAAATGCCAGTACTTAGGGTGGTATAAATTATGTCCTGAGATGTTCAGATGGCAAATAAAACATACGATTACTTGTTTGCAATTAACTTCTTTATTATATTGGTGCTACTGGCTATTGTCCTCACATGAAGAGCGCGGACGAATAATTTTGCGAGCGGCTGTATGTAACCTATCCCGGACAGGAGCAACATTGTTTTTCATGTGGAAGTTGTTCTCATATTCGGACTAATTGTCCCACTAGATTTACTAACAGCAAACCATCGACGGCATCTAGATCACGCTTCACATTGAGCGATCTATTCAAACCTCCCTCATTTGACAGTGCGCGGTCAGATAGAGAACCCGCTCTCACGGATGTAAACAAACCAACGTCCGTGCAGAGCAGGGTAGCGAACGATGCAGTGGAAAGTAGCACAGATAGCAACGTCAACCCTACAACACCTGGCTCAAGTCATGACAATAAGTTAGAACATATGGACATAGTAAACACACTAGTGTTAACAGCCGATTCACAGGATATAGCTAACGCACCTGCAGGGGACCAATTTCCATTACCTTCAAATGACTGTACAGACTCAGATACCGTATCAGTAGAAGAAACATTAGATATCAGGGACATGCACGTATCAGATAAAAGAATCATAGAAGAAAATAACGCGATCACAAACACGCTGAGACAGGAAGACCAACAACTTGATACAATGCCCATCACTCTTCAACCTTTGACAAGGTCTGAAGCTGAGAGCCAGCGCCCTCCGGAAAGTACATTATCTTCGTCTGATATGGATAGGTCTGTGATCACTGAACAGCATCCTCCCACTCTCGGATCGTGGAACAGTCAGATGGACCTGGAGGAGGAAGTATTGCGGAGTGAGGACTCAGTAGCGGAAATATCGCTTGATGTAACAAAATGTAACCCCGGTCAGCAAAAAGTAAGCAAGTTAGCTAGTAAACAACGAAACCATCCGTATAAGACAGGAACGAGTAAGCAAGGATTACCTCCCCCGACTATGAAGAAATAGTTTGACAGAATATCAATATGTGGACTGCATTCTATTTTTCTCTCTGTTGTAGTGTCATGACCCTCACACTAACAGTGGGGACAGTCAACTTCAACAATAATTCATCACCAACTAAAATGCATGCTCTGCTGAAATTTCTACAGTGTCATGATATAGATCTTGTAATGCTACAGGAGGTCTCCATCAATGATTTTTCTTCAGTATTAAACTATAATGCCTATGTAAATACTGGTAGTGATAACCTAGGTACTGCTATCCTTACTAAGTCAGGTATTGAACTGCAATCCATAGAGAAGCTTCCCTCTGGTCGTGGAATGAGTGGCAGATTTCAAGATTACCTGTTTTACAATGTTTATGCACCATCTGGGAGTAATAAACGCCAGGAAAGGAACGAATTCTTCCAGTCGGACTTAACATATTTACTTCGCTCCTTGCCTACGCATTATGTGATGGGGGGTGATTTTAACTGTGTACTGCGTGCAGTAGATTGTACAGGTCCCTTTAAGCCGAGCAGCAGCTTACAGACTTTAGTTACAAATCTCCAAATGTGTGATCCTTGGGTGCTAAAACATAATACCCCAGGATTTACTTTCTTTTCTTCAAATTCAGCAGCAAGACTGGATCGATTTTATGTTCCTCAAAATATAGCTAATGACATAAGTCGTGTAGAAGTAGTACCAGTCACATTTTCTGATCATGAAGCTGTTATCCTACGTATAAGATTAAATATAAACTTTATACCTAGAGGACGCTCTTACTGGAAGATGAATGTAACCTGTCTTCAAAATTCTAGTATCCTTGAAGAGCTGAAATTGCTTTGGTCAGAATGGAGTAAAAGAAAGATTAGATATCAAGATTGTGCTGATTGGTGGGATCGGTATGCAAAGCCGCAAATAAAGTATTTCTTTAAGCGAAAATCTTACGAACTTTATCAAGACGAAGAACGTCTAATAAACCTTTATTTTAGGTGTATTTATGACTTACAAGAAAACTACCAGCCATCACCAGAGAGAAGAAGTAAAATCAACCGCTATAAAGCAAAAATACTTTCTATATATCACAAACGACTGCAGGGACTCAAAATACGCAGTCGGGTCAACGAACCAATCGAAAATGAACGGATAAATCTTTATCATTTAATGAAGGACTTCAAGCGCCGCAGATCATCTCTCATATTGAAAGTTCAGGACCCAGAAGGACAAGAGTACATAACACAACCGACTATAAGTAAGGCTTTCGATTCCTTTTATCGACAATTGTTTGATGCCGAGCCCACCCACGACAATGAAATTATTTTTTTTGCTGACTGTAAGCCTCCACCGCTCAGAGAAGAGGATAACTCAAGCCCTTAATGACCCATAACCAAAGAAGAGGTTTTAAAAGCGATATGACAAGGGAAGAGCTCAAGAACACCTGGGATTGATGGAATACCTCAGGAATTTTACTCTACCTGCTGGCCGATAATTGGAGAAGACCTCACCTGCGTCCTGAACACTGTGTTACAGAGGAAACAACTCTGTGAATCACATCGTCGAGGGATTGTTGTACTGATAAAGAAGTTCTCTTCAGCTATCACTGTCAATGACTATCGCCCAATTACCCTCCTTACTTACGACTACAAAATATTAGCCAGAATTCTCGTCAACAGATTACGACCATTATTATCCTCCATCATTCACCCTGCACAACACTGTGGAGTGCCTGGACGAACAATTTTTGATGTTACCTGTTCGCTGCGTGATTACGTGGCGTCCACGGAACGCACTCATTCACAGAGCTTACTAGTGTCCTTAGACTACCAGCGTGCGTTTGACAGTGAGAATCATCAGTATCTGCTAAACTGCTTAAAATGGCATGGTCTTAGTCTCACATATATCTCTTACATTCAGTGCCTATACACAAACGTATCTGCGATTTTGCAAATTAATGGCTTTCACACTAAAACCATTCCCATTAAGAGGTCAGTAAAACAAGGATGTCCGGCTTCGATGGTGCTGTTTACCTTGGCCATAAATCCTCTCATTTGCAAGCTGCATAAAGAAATAGGAGGAATAACACAAGGAAGTGCAAAGCTCGCGGTAGCTGCTTACGCGGATGACGTCAGTGTAATATTATCATCGGATAACGATATACTCCACATGCGAAATGCTCTCGTACAGTTCAGTGCAGTATCTGGGTTGTCTATTAACTATCGTAAATCGAAAGTGATTCCGCTAGGAGACTGGGCATCATTACCTCAACTCCCACCGCTACAAACGGTAGAATCACACAAGATACTTGGAATACATTACACTCGAAAGACCAGTGACATGAATCAACAAAACTGGGGACCTGTTGTCAACAAGATAAAAGTCTATGCAAAAGAACTCTACTGCCGAGACCTCTCTCTAATCCAAAGGATCTGGACTGTCCACACATACCTTCTATCACAATGCGGGTATCTTGCACAAGTACTACCATTGCCTGCAACGTTTGCTAGACAGATAATATGTGCTAGTTCCTGGTACATATGGCGTGGCAATATCTTCCGAGTACCGATAACTACCTTGTGTCTTCCACCAACAGCTGGTGGACTTGGGTTGGTAAACGTCATCATTAAATGTCAAGCCCTCTTCTTGAGTCGTGGAAGAAAAATAGAAATGAACCAACGGAGCTTCTCATCTGCTTGGCTGAAACACTGGTCTACTGTGACGGACTTGCGCAATCCACCTGATCTTCGGATTGTCCCGTCTGCCCTGAAGTCTCTCCGCATTTATTTGCAAGAATGGTGCTATTTGACGGAAGCCAAGTTCGTATCAGAAGTACAATTAACACGTCGGGTTTATGCTGATTTATTTCGTCTAACACCTACACCACTTATGCGTTTATTTCAACAAGTGCCTTCGAACACTGACTTTAAACAACTTTGGACAAACATTAGTGCCCCTCATCTCCCTGCTAAAGTGCGATCTACATGGTATATGGTAGTCCATGACATTGTACCCACAAAAGAACGGCTATATCGAATACGAATGACTGATTCGGACTCCTGCTCATATTGTACTCAACATGACTCAATACTTCACAGACTGACCACTTGTATGAGGGTCAGACCGGTGTATATGCAAGCCAAAGTGTTTATTCACCAACTGAACTTCACAATCAATAGAGATGACCAATTCATAAGACCAGATTACCTCCTTACCCCAATGACAAAGCACAATTCTTCACTATGGATAATTGGACACACTATCCATTTTATAATGACTACTGATGGACAGCTGGACAAGGAACTTTACGGTGCATACCTGAAGAGAACAAGATGGAAGTTTGTTGCTCCCCGAGTCAACGACGTGTGTGGACATTATCTAAGTGATTTGTGATAAGTAGTACTTTGTTGTTGACGTCTTTGTTTGGTTTTGTTACAGGAATTACGAAAGTGCCACAGGAATTTCGGATACATTACGGACTCTAAAACCTCAACAGAGAGAAATTTGAACACAGTACAGTAATGTCTTTGTCTAGAATACTCTGTGAAACTAGTTTGTATCACTTCTTAGGTGTGTCTAACATGTACCACGTAAACAGCGTTTTTAAAAAGACAATCCAGTCCGTACCAGAATTACAGTATTTCTTTGAAGATGTAACATTAAAAAATCTGTAATTTACTTGATCAATAAATCTATTTAAGAAAAACGCTCGCGTCGAGCCTCCAAGCCATCACAATCTGCGCTCGGTCAAACTCAGATAGATCGAACGCCTTCCCCATTCTTCACACGGACAGCACGATCTCTGATACTACATGCACTGTGCGTGTGTCTGACTAGTAGTCATTCCTCGTCCGGCTGCATGGCTAAATGGTTAGCGTGCTGGCCTTTGGTCACAGAGGTCCCGGGTTCGATTCCGGACAGGGACGAAGTACGATGAAATCTAAAAGCCATTTATCCGTGCAAGTAGGAATTAAGAGTTGGTCGTGTCGAAAGATTATTAAAAAATACCTGCATCTGCATCCTTACAAATTTTCCCTTGTGGAAAAATTAAAAGGTCCAGATGAAGCTTCACGTATGAAACACGCGCAGACATTAGAGAGCAACCGATTGGTGCATCGAAATCACGGCTTCCAGCATTTCCTGTGATGGGCAGTTCTTCTGTTCATTATCAAGGTTCAATTCCGCGTTAGTTATACATATTTTCCGGTCAATTTTACTTTGCCCACCCGGCATGTACAGTGCGTTTGCTTACGGTTGGGGCCGGGAGAAACCTCGCTAGCCACGGGCGGGCTTGAGACGCGCCAGTCAAGGTCGAGAAGGCGGCAGTTGTAAGCCATCCAGCTGTGCAGCGTGTGTGTTACACAGTGGTTTGGAATGCAACAGGATAAACACCCGCTTGAACAGAGAGTTGTTATGTACGATACATTTGTAAAAACCGAGTCATGTACAGAGGTCGCAGACAATTTGCAGCGAAAACATCCCTGTGCTCCAATTCCGGGTTGAAAATCTTTTAGACGACTTGTTAACAAACTAAGGAAATGCTTCAATTCCTAAGTGAAGAATTGGTGAAATCTCTGCATCATTCACACGCTCTCCGAATAAATCTCAAAGACGTGTTTAACAGGAAGGTAGTGTTTCAAAAGTATTCGTTTTTACTGCCACTAGACTTCTAAAATTAAAACCTAACAGCGTGCATATCGGCCTAGAGACGATGAATGAATGAATTAATTCATTCATTAATTAATTAATGTGTCTTGGTAGCACTATAATATAGACAGCGTAGCATGCAGATAGGTGTATCTCACCCGACAGCGTAGCTAGTGGCTGGCAAGCGATGTTTCGACCTTGACTGGCGCTTCTCAAGCCAGCAAGTGGTTAGTGCCAGGCAAGCGAGGTTTCTCCCGGCCCCACCCGTAAGCGAACGCACTGTACATACCAAAGACTTTAATATTACTTATCTGGGCCGATGACCTTCGATGTTAGGCCCCTTAAAACAACAAGCATCAATATTACTTATCTAGACTCAGAGAGCGCGCTGGTGCTATGCGGAAAATTGAATATCTTCGCGCATCGCCATGTTGTGGGCACTTCAATTTCGAATGCATGATTAACACGTGGTGATGTTTAGAATTCCTTGTGTGCTTTTCATGGTGATTCCTATCGATTAGCGTATCTGTGGTTGTGTTATGTGATGATTTATAGTACTGGCAACTATTTTTAGTGATAAGTGCGAGCTTACATTGATCGGCGATATAAAAGGAGAGTAGGCCTAAGTTGAGCCGTACGCGTAAGTGCGGAGTGAAGAACTATTCGCGATCATGACCTCTTGTGCAGCTTTCAACGGTACAAATCACTATCAGAAACGATCTGGTATTTCTTTTCACAAATGACTAAAAATTGAAATGTTATAAAATTACTATAATCGAGAATGGATTATAGAGTGGTGGATTCAGGGATGTATGGACGTGGCATTCTCAGTGTTTAGGCTGCTTCTTCTTCGTCTTGGCGTTTTTCATTTCATTAAGGACAATTCTTAAGAACTAAACTTCTATTCTGAAAAAGCACACATTTTGTTCTTATAGACTGTGTACCCGTATTAAAATTTCTATAAACACGGGCCTAGAATCTGGAAAATATGATGGATAAAGATTGATAAATCCATCTATTTTTAGGTCAAAATATGGCTTCAAATTATTAACAATTATCAGAAAAATAAATTATTGATGCCATTTTCCTTGTTTTCACAACTCCGTTATAATAAAAGAATGTTAAATACGCTGTTTCAGAGAAGTTTGACTAGGCTGACTCCTACTTTGGACTAGAAAACACTAATCAAACTACGTGCTTAATTGTTATATTCATCTATGCATGATATTCAAGCTCCTTTATCTTCTTCCTTATATGAATCATAATGCTCCTGTTATACAAAAGTTAGAATACATTTTCAATTCTAATTTGTGCTCAGAAAATCTCCTTTCAGTTCAAGTTTATAAAATCAGCAGGCCTAATATTGGTATTTAAGATGAGAACAGTATTAGAGGGAAATTTGAAATCCTAAATGATATATTTTTCCTCTCTTAAACCTAACCGACTACTAAAAATATATTTAACTTAGAGAAACTCAAACTAAGCTAGGCATTATTTTCATTGTCAGAGGCATTCAGAATTATGAGGTAGAGTAGCACCAGTTACAAACATGTTCATTATAGTAGGCGTAATGTTAGCAACATATTATTTTTGAAGATTATTATTTTAATTTACAGGTATACAATGTTCTTCTGTTTCTGGAGAGTGTTCTCTAATTTTAAGACATTTCTTTATCTACCTAGGTATATATTTGCTATCATTAGTAGTGTAATTTGAAATCTTCTTATACAGTTTTCTAAATGTTGTTTTATTACGCCTGTTACTCATGGACTAGCTATCCAAACTATTTGTGGAGATTAGTTCAATAAGAATGCAAATGTGTTCAGTTTGTATGCATAAGTATCATTTTCGTGTTATTAACGTCTTGATTCTTCTACGGTATATTTATTGCGTATATTCACATTAGCCGGTGTAACCTGTGCCATGTATTATTAATGAATTAGGACCTGGGAACGGCTAAGTTTCCCTGATGCTTGGATTGCAACAGTATTAGACGTTTACCGAATATTAATGCGAAGGAACACACAGACTTTCATACTTCACGGTCCACTTGTACTATTCAGACCTCAGGATTATTGCTCTGTATAACTTCTGCTTTTGATTTAAATTTAGGTTTGGTTTGCGAACTGACGGGAATTTCCGTACAATCTTCTGCTTTTTAATACGGCGCCTTTCTAACATTTTATTTTAGATGTATCTGATGAACATCTGTTCTTACCGTGTTATCTTGTATCGCAGGAATAAAAATAACCTGTCGACAGGTGTTTTCATTCGTGCGAAATGTAAGTTAATGCATGAATTCCATATTACAGTCTCCTCGGCGAGCTGTGGAGTGCCCGCAACATGGCGATACGCGCATGGACAGCTCTTCCCCAGTCACACGCTACTGCGCAGCCAACGGTGTAGGGCCTTGGTACATACGTGTGTTTTATTGGGTGAGGCAATAATTTCACTCCGCGCAACCACGAATATTCGATTGATAAATCTGCCGAGATAAAGCTAAGTCAGAGAAGTCACCGAGATCCCTGCAAATAAGGATTGAACAACACAGTCCGCTGTTCATTCAGTGTATAACTATGCTATATAGTGTATAGTGGATAAATCCAAAGCCTGTTTCCAGTCATTAGTCAGGTCAGGAATGGAATCAATGAAACACACATCTAGCGGCGAAGATAGAAATTGTGTTGGCTGTCGAAGCCTGTCGCATTCCTCTGGGGCAATGATTAATGACTGACAGATGAAATTAAATTATACTGGAGAGTGTTGCTGCAATGGAATGCCACAGAACACCGGAGTACTAAAAGAAAAACTTCCCCGCCTTCGCTTTGTCCAGCACGGATGTCACATGGAGTGACCGGGATTTGAAACAATGAATCCAGACATGAGAAGCCAGCGAGCTGCCGCCTCAGCCACTGTGGCTTCATAGTGTATAAGTTATTGAAACATCATTATTTTCTCGAGCATAATAAAAATTACAAGATAATAAACGACTATTAATATTGAAAACATTTCTTAACAGACAAAACGTAAAATTAAGCAATTTATTCAACTGTGCCAAAAGTCGATGGCCTAAAGAGTCCGGAGATGTTCTAGATTTTGAGTCTTAGATAGCTCTATTAAAACTAAAAGAACAAAATTCGAAACTCACGTCCGGCCTAAATGCAGTTCCGGAAAAGCAGCCTAAAATCGCCTGTTTCTTTACTCAAATTCGTTTTGATTCAAGTCCTAGCCATATAAACTGATTTACATAATTCCTTCTGTAATGTGTTCCTTGGTTCAATACCCTCAGGTATTTGTTTATATTTTGAAAAATGTCCACACCGAATGTAGTTATAAGGGCTTAGTGAAACTGTGCATTGACTCCCATTAGCGCTCGTAGTGGTGCTGAAGTGAAACTCTGCATTGACTCACATTAGTGCTCGTAGTGGTGCTGAAGTGAAACTCTGCATTGACTCACATTAGTGCTCGTAGTGGTGCGAAAGTTAAACTCTGCATTGACTCACATTAGTGCTCGTAGTGGTGCTGAAGTGAAACTCTGTATTGACTCACATTAGTGCTCGTAGTGGTGCTGAAGTGAAACTCTGCATTGACTCACATTAGCGCTCGTAGTGGTATTGAAGTGAAACACTGCATTGACTCACATTAACGCTCGTAGTGGTATTGAAGTGAAACTCTGCATTGATTCACATTAGCGCTCGTAGTGGTGCTTAAGTGAAAATCTGCATTGACTCACATTAACACTCGTAGTGGTATTGAAGTGAAACTCTGCATTGATTCACATTAGCGCTCGTAGTGGTGCTTAAGTGAAACTCTACATTGACTCACATTAGCGCACGTAGTGGTGCTTAAGTGAAACTCTGCATTGACTCACATTAGCGCTCGTAGTGGTGCTTAAGTGAAACTCTGCATTGACTCACATTAGCGCTCGTAGTGGTGCTTAAGTGAAACTCTGCATTGACTCACATTAGCGCTCGTAATGGTGCTGAAGTGAAACTCTGCATTGACTCACATTAGCGCTCGTAATGGTGCTGAAGTGAAACTCTGCATTGACTCACATTAGCGCTCGTAGTGGTACTGAAATGAAACAAAGCACTGACTCTCATTAGCGCTCGTAGCAGTAGAAGAAGGCAAACTGCTAATCTAATCGACCGGATAACGATGATTAAGGAAAGGATTGCAATGTTTAGGAATAAATGAAGAATATATTCGCATACTTTATGATATTTTATTTGCCTATAATTCGTACCTCATCCATAGGAAGTTTTCACATTGAGTTACTTGCCTCTGGAATTTTAAGCATGTATTGCATTTTCTGTGATTTCTTAAATTTGAAATCTCATTTTGCAGATACACTTGTGAAATTATTTTAGAGAACCAGAAGGTCGTCAGTAAGAAAAAGTATTTAATACTGCTTCACAGAAACGCTTGATTGTTTGCCGATATAGACGGGCGTTAGATAGTTTCATACAGTAATAAGGGACTCTTCTGAAGCCCATCGTCGGCAGGCCAGAAAGTGATTTCTCTGGTTTCGCGATTTGTCACCAGGAAAACTGTGGGGATATACTTTAATTAAAGCAGATTTTCCATCCTTGCGTCGAAATTGTATTCGCAGTACGCAATACTATTGGAGAATTTAACGATAAGATGTAAAAAGGCGATGCTATCTTCACAGCGTCTATCCTGCGAAGTTAAGGAGTGGCTCAATTAATTTACAATGGGAGGATTAATGTCGTTTAATATCCTCTCCGTTTAACTCCTTAAATTATTTAGACCGCTACCTACATTCCTTCGTCTGCGCGCTATCGAACGGTTCAAGGCGAGATGCTCCGGTAATAGAGAACTGACATCTCAACCTCCAACACTGAGATGTCACGAGATTACACAGGGTGTTACGAACGTCAGGTGAAATATACTGAAAATATTAATGACAAAATTTTAGCTTTACACTGTTGTTAGGTTATGAAGCGGAGCTTAGAAGAAACTGCGGATATAAGCAAAAATTCACAGTTCTAGCCCTTCAAGCTCAATCTTGAAAACATCCTAGGGGTATGAGCCATTCATTTTAGGTAAATAAAATATAATAAATCATGAGAACATAGTCTTTATTTATTCCTAAAATTTTCAACCCTTTTCTTACTCATCGTTAATCGGTCGATTAGATTAGCAGTTTGTCTTCTTCTACCACTAAGAGCGCTAATGCTTGTCAATTAGGAGCTTAATTTAAGCCCTTTATTCGGTGTGGATATTTTTAAAAAATCTAACACCCCGTTAGGGCATTGATCCGAGGAACACATTACATAAAGTGATGTGTAAATAAGCCAATTTGGCTAGGATTTGAATAAAGGAAAACGAGCAAAGAAACAAGTGGTCTTAGGCTGTTTTTCCGAAACTGCATTTAGGCCGGAAGTGACTTTCGAAATTTTTTTCTTTAGTTTAATGACGCTATCGAAGACTTAACATTTGAAAGCCTTTCCGGGATATTTAGTTCATCAACTTTCGGCAGAATTTGTGTGCTAAGAAATGTTTTCAAAACTAAAATATCTAATATCATTAGAGGAATGGAGGGAAGGAAATCAATAGAATAATAATATTATGTTTACGTCCCACTAACTACTTTTCCAGTTTCGAGAGACGCCGAGGTGCTGAAATTTAGTCCCGCAGGAGTTCTCTTCACTCGCAGTACATCTACCGACACAAAAATGACGTATTGAAGCATCTTCAAGTACTAGCGGACTGAGCCAGGATTGAACCTGTCATGTTGGGGTCGGAAGGCCAGCGCCTCAACCCTCAATCGGGATTCTTAGTGGTCATTTGTGAAACAGGAGGGAAGAGTACTCATTCATTATTTCATTCATTCAACTAATTGCAAGCCATCCTAAATGTTTAGCCATATTAATATTTTCTCTCCATGGAATTGCTTGTTTTACTCTGGTTGTTGTTGTTGTTGGGTAACTATGTTTTAACTTTACTTTATTATCACTCTACTCTCAGGGACCATTGCCACCGCGATATTTCCCAGTATGGCGATGTATTTGTTATAATAATAACAACAATAATAAAATAATAATATCTGGCCATTTTGGGAATTAATTTTAATTTTAGGTACTTTTCGTCAACACGTGTTGGCAACACTGCACGAAACACATAACAAAACTACAGGGCAGTTGACAATGTCTAAATTAAAGTGGGGCTCACCTGAGAACTATGAAAACAGATCGTCGAAGTACGTAATACGAAGATGTACGTTAAATTTAGACAAAACAGGTCTCAGAGGTGAGTGATTAAAGTAAAGAGACATACCTGTGAATTATGCAGCCAGCATAACAGGGGTCAATGACAGCACTCCGTAGTAAATCGAGTGACGAAGCGTACGCGTTATTATTAATACAGTAGGGAGTAATGGTTTGCCTAGGAGAATGGCTGCCATTTCCGCTGGTGCATGAACAATTCATACCTCTCCGTCGCTTCGGCAGATCGAACTCGAACTTTTGTAGCTAGCAATGTGCTGAGCAAAGAAGACATTGGAAAATGAAATTATCTAGCCTAGTGTTTCTCAGGCTACTATCGCTGACTGGCATATAGGACTTGGAATCCAGTCCGTTCATGCATTCATTTATTCATCATTTCTTTCATTCATAATGGTATGCTCAATTCAGTCCATAGAGAAAATCACTCATTCATCAATAAATGCTCTCTCTCTCCTGTCAGTGGTTATCCGTGACAGGGCGAGAAGAGTGTTATTCATTCTCTTATTAATGAACGATCACAATTCAATCATGAAAATCATAAAAATCATAACCAGTTTCCATTGATAATGATTATGCTTGTTGTTTAAAAGGGCCTAACATCTAGTTTTTCAGCCTCGAACGAGACGAAATGTAATGACAATTTAAAATTCCAAAATGTATCCATTGACCAGAATTCAAAACTTGATGATGAAGAATGATTATGAAATTAAAACAATCAGTGGATCCGAGCCACAATGCCCCGCCTTCCTAGGAAGGATCAGTACATGCTGATCATGATGCTGCTTCCAAACCACAATCCTGAATCGATGATGCTCGCTTTCTAAAGGAGTCCAAAATCCACGTCAACGGCCTCTCATAGTGGTACTTACCGCTAGTAAAGTAGAACCATTGTATTTATCATGTAGCGGTACTAATCATAAGTAACTTAGACTCACAGTGTTCCTCACATAATGATAGTAATCACAGGTACTGTAAAACCCATCCTGATTCACCCTCTGTTGCTAATAATCAGAAACCTATTATGTACCTAACAGTGCTACTGCTCGCGAGTAAAGGCGATCCATGGTGTTCCGCGCATGATGGTACTAATTACAAGTAGTCTCATAGTTCTAATTCAATCATCACTAGCTCGCCCCTTTAAGTCGCCTCTTACGACAAACAAGGGATACCGTTGATGTATTTCTGTCTGCGTCCCCCACCTACAGGGGTGTCAAATTCTATCAACTCACATTCAAATATTTAGAAAAATACAAACATTTATGCTCATTTCTGTTTAAATATTTAGTAACTTGAATTCTGGAACTTGTCTTAATGTATTCCTCTTTTCTGTCTATTCTAGCGAACTTTACAAAACCAAAAATTAGGAGATTTTGATACGAAAATCAGGAAAAATCAGAAGATACAATGGGTCAAGGCTGCTTATTCTATATGTTTTGCGCAATACAGGAGTACTATGTTATAAATTATGACACTTATTGTCTCAAAACCCGACTGTTGCTAGACGAGGCTACAAGGCTAAAAATTGCACATGTCCATTCCCTCACAGAAAGTATGTGAATGAGATGACCGGTCTTTGATAGCCTTCCGAAAATAGTGTGACCTTCTGCTCCACACTTGTGAATCAATCATGCACTTAGATGCCATTACTCAGCAAATGCATAGATTAATATATTGCATCACGCACCCGCGCGATTATGCGAAGAAGAGTTTGCTATTTTTATCAAGTAATAAGTTAAAATTCGCAAGAATGTTCTCCAGATGGCTACTAAAATCTTTTAAAAAAGTCACTGATCACTATCATTGGAACAAATCTAGCGACTAGTCTTTAGAATCGACTAGAATAATGTGAACGAATATGAACAAAACACGCGAGAACGAGATATTGACAATCGATATACGCGTCGCGATGTACAGGTTTCAATAAACATCGCACATTCGCGCGCATTTCTGGTATTAATAAAGGTCGATATTTCACTTCAAAGCGAACAATGAGCTAAGGATCTCCTGCCACTGGCGTACAAAGCTGAGGTGGCGGGATTTGGAAACAAATGTTCGAAATACACCAAAAATAAGCCAAAATCGGGAGAAATAATAGAATAATCGGGAGGCTGGAAAAACTGTCGAAAATCGGGAGTCTCCCGCCTAAATCGGGAAAGTTGGCAGGTATGGAAGGATCTTCGAGGGTTAACCGTAAAGGATACAAATGAAATTCATATAAGATATTCTGATAGGTGAAACAGCATGATGTCACGCCTCTGGAGGTGCAGATTAAATAAACTGCAGATTAGGTAACTTCAGATAATTAAAATAAACGATTGAAGATCAACATTATGAATAACATGTACATACGAACATTCTCCCTGACAAAGAATGATATAAAAATTCTAGATTAGGTAACATTGTGATGTCAGATACATCTAGTCCTTAAATGGAAATGCTACTAAAAATTTCATCAAGTTCAAAGTTTGCCATGGCTTATGCTCCAAGCCTAGTATATTCAGTCAACCTTCAAAAAAGAGGTGTGAGATGCACTGTCATGTACTTTAAGAAAGTAGAACATCGTGATTGTGAGGACAGAGGGGAGAAAACAGAAATAATAAAATAAAGCAAGAGAAAGAGAAAAACAGAACGTAATACGATAGCTCCCAGAAGCCTGCAGGGAAGTCTCAGGACACACATGGTATCGACACTCTAGGCTCGCTCCAGTGCTTGAAAGACGGACAGTTCATTTGTTCTGTAAAACAGAAGGACTCGCTTGTTACGTCGTGTGTCCCAATAACAGAAAAACGCAAAGAGTTTACCAGGTTTCTTAGATATTCACAAGATATCTAAAAGACAGATCTTGTATTAAATATCTTCAAAAGTATGACTTAATGACGAAAAGAACATTATAATAAATGTTACTGTTTTGTTCACGTCCTACGAACTCCTTTTACCGTTTTATTCGGAGGAAAGGAAGATTTAACCTATCCTTACACTGAAATTCACCGAGCGAGTTGGCTGGGCGGCTTGGGTTTCGTAGCTGCGAGCTTCCATTTGCGAGATAGTGGGTCCAACTAGTGATGGAATAATCGAATACTTTTTATACTGGAATATCCGTCTCGTTGGCTGAATGGTCAGCGTACTGGCCTTCGGTTCAGAGGGTCCCGGTTTCGATTCCCGGCCGGGTCGGTGATTTTAACCTTCATTGGTTAACTCCAATGGCTCGGGGCTGTGTGTTTGTCTGTCCCAACATTCCTGCAACTCACACATCACACATAACACTATCCTCCACCACAATGATGGGATACTCGAATACAAAATAATCGCTTATTCGATTAGTTCATGTTATTCGATTAATCGATTTTATTTCCCATTCAATTATTATTCTATTATTCATTCGAATGAGTGAGGCAACTGAATAGTGAATGCTTTCGAAATAATCTAATTACTCATTTAGTTTCAACATATGGAGACACGTTTTAAAAATCGAATGAGTTTCTAGTATCATTCAGTTGTATCGCATTGAATATTCGGAAGCGTCATGAATCAATTTTTCGGTTTACGTGTGTCGGATGAATAATCGATTGAAATAATCGAATAAACGAACTCTTACCAAAAATAGAAATACGCCCTTTTTAAAACGTGTCTCCAAATGTTGAAACTAAATGAGTAATTAGATTATTTCGAAAGCATTCACTGTTCAGTTGCCTCATTCATTCGAATGAATAATAGAAGAATAATTGAATGGGAAATAAAATCGATTAATCGAATAACATGAACTAATCGAATAAGCGACTATTTTGTATTCGATTATCCTATCATTAGCTCCAACTTCACTGTCGGCAGTCCTGAAGGTGATTTACAGTGGTTTCCCAATTTCACACCAGGAAAATGCTGGGGCTGTACCCTAAATAAGGCCACAGTCACTTCCTTCTCACTGCTAGTCCTTTCCTATCCCATCGCCGCCATAAGATATATCTGAGATTCTGTAATCAGGATGAATTTCTTGAATTTGTTGAAGAACAAGAGTTGACCAAGGCAGGTCGGACAGGATAGATTAAACAGTAACAGTCATGACAGTAGCGAGGATAATTCAGGTACTTGTAAGTGGAAAGCAACAAATAAAGAGGAGTTAAGAACTAATTCTTTAAACCTCGATGAATAAGGTGCAGGTGTTAGATCACTCTGAGTAATGTATGCGAACCCTACACATTAAAGTTTAAAAATAATGAGTCGAAATATTTTAATAAACTGAGGTTCTTCTTCTTTCGGTGCCTATCCGTTTCGGATGTTGGCGATCATGATGGCTATTTTCGTCTTGTTTGTGGCACAGCGGAACAGTTCAACTGATGACATATTGCACCAGCCTCTAAGATTGTCAAGCCAAGATATTCTTCTTCTTCCAGGACCTCTTTTGCTGTTGATTTTCCCCTGGAGTATTTTTTGGAGTAGGTTGTATCTATCTGTGTTGCGCATTATATGTCCCAGATACTGCAGCTTTCGGCATTTCACTATCTTGATCAACTGAGGTGTTGTGTTCATCCTTCTCATTACTTCCACGTTTGTAATTCTCTGGGTGCAAGATATTCTCAGGATCCGCCTATAAAGCCATGTTTCAAAGGCCTCCAGCTTCTTCTCTGTGTTTTTATTGAAGGTCCATGTCTCTACACCATATAAAAGAACAGAAAATACATAACAGTGCAGAAGTCTGATTTTAGTCCCTAAAGTTAGATTGTGGCTTTTAAACACATTACTCATTTTCTGGAACACACTTCTTGCTTTTCCAATGCGTACCTTGACTTCTTGTGAGCAATCCCAGTCTTCATTTATTATGGTTCCAAGGTATGTATATTGTTTTACCCTTTCTATACTCTTTTGATTTATAACCAAGTTTATAAACCGAAGTTACTAACCTAATATTATCAATTTAATACAAAATAAATTATGTTTTTTAATTATAGCCAGTACATAAAGCACAAAACAGTCACAAAAGAAGGTTCCAAATTCACTTTTCAGAAATGACGTTTTTCCCCCATACATTTCATCCAATGCAGCTTTGTGTTCCTCACGTACCGGCCTGTTTCAAACACCACAGAAAACTTTGGTTTTGTGGTCTTTATTCCTCCGACAGGCATAGTATCTTCCTTGAGATCCAGAAGGCCTCTGAGTTTGAGCTCTGACTGGAACGTCCTTACCTAGCTGCTCTAAAAGTGCTCCCATAATAGATACAGGGATACCTTCCACCAGAGTCATTTCTCCATCCATGGAACCATCAACTGCTCTCGTAATATCGTCATCTTTACCTCCTGTGGGTGGGGGACGCAGACGAAGAATACACCCACGGTATCCCCTGCCTCTCGTAGGAGGCGACTAAAAGGGCCCCAAGGGCTCTCAACTTGGGAGCGTGGTTTGGCCACCAAGGGGCCCTTAGCTGAGTCCTTGCACTGCTTCCACTTACTTGTGTCAAACTCCTCACTTTAATCTATCCTGTCTGACCTCCCTTGGTCAACTCTTGTTCTTTTCAGACCCCGACGCTATTAGAGCATTCCAGGCCTAGGGAGTCTCATTTTAACGCCCTTCATGGCTCTTGTCTTTCTTCGTCCGTTACTTCATTTTTCGAATTGATGGATCCCTCCTTTTTACTTCCTTTTTATCTTTGTCCACCCCCTGTGGGTGAGGGACGCAGACGAAGAGTACACCCACGGTATCCCCTGCTTGCCATAAGAGGTGACTAAAAGGGGTGACCAAGGGGTGATCGCATTAGAACCATGAGACTACTTGTAATTAGTACCACCATGCGGGGAACGCCATAGTTCGCTTTTACTTGCGCGTAGTACCACTATGTTAGGTACAAAACAGGTTTTTGATTAGTACCACTATATGAGCGACACCATGGTTATGGCTTGCCTATGATTAGTACCCACTGTATGAAGAACACCACGGGATAGTACGAGTCCTTGTGGTTAGTCCACGAATGTGATGAACACCATGGCTTTGCGTTGCCCGTGAATGGAGCCACAATGTGCGAAACACCATAGGTCGGTATTACATGTGTGAATTTCATTACCTGTGTGGAATACCGCGAGTCTAGGCTACTTTTGATTAGTACCGCAACATAACAAATACAATGGTTCTACTTTATTAGCGACAAGTACCATTATGGGGGGCCGATGACTTGGATTTTGGATCCCTTTGGGCTACAAGCATCATCGATTCAGTATTTTTTTTTTTTGCTAGGGGCTTTACGTCGCACCGACACAGATAGGTCTTATGACGACGATGGGATGGGAAAGGCCTAGGAGTTGGAAGGAAGCGGCCGTGGCTTTAATTAAGGTACAGCCCCAGCATTTGCCTGGTGTGAAAATGGGAAACCACGGAAAACCATTTTCAGGGCTGCCGATAGTGGGATTCGAACCTACTATCTCCCGGATGCAAGCTCACAGCCGCGCGCCTCTACGCGCACGGCCAACTCGCCCGGTCGATCCAGTATTGTGCTTTAGAAGCAGTCCCTTAGTTAATAATACTACTGTTTTACGTTAGCATCTGTGAATGTGAGGCATTACGGCTCGGATCCACTGATTGTTTTAAATTCATATCCATCCATTCATTGTTCGTCCTCACGTTTTAAATTCTGGTCAGTGGAGGAGTTTGCAATTTTAATTTATCATCATATTTCGTACCATTAGGGGGCGATGACTTAGATGCTAAGCCCCTTCAAACAATAAGCATCATCATAATCATCATCATCAATATCGTCTTCAATTTTTTCCGTCAATAACTCGTTTATCTCACTGGCTGAGAGATTGTTTTTACAAATGTTTGCCATTCCTGTCTTTTATTACACAATTATATCACGAAAACATGTGCAATGTGTATACAATTGCATCTGAAATGCTTAGTCGGAAATGATAATAAACAGTTCAGTGTAATTGTACAAGAAAAAGTATCACTTCAAGTAATGTGGGGTGAGAAGTTGTCCCAAGGTCACTGTTCAGACAACTGATAAACACACATAGCCAAGTTCACAGTAGCACTGACTACCTGCTAGTGAGACAAAGAAATGGAAGATGAAATAATTCAGTGCTAACAACTTCAAACTACCCCAGAATAAAAATGCTCTGAGGTGTGCTGCACCCCGCCTTACTCATCGCAGTAACTCGCCGAAAAATTTTGGTGATGGAAGTATGAAAAAGCATCATTAAGGTACAGTTCCAGCATTCGCCCGGTGTGAAAATGGGAAACCACGGACAGAAACGAAGGAAGGCCTTCGGTATTGGTGGATAAAGCCTATGTTACGAATAACCTTGATGGAAAAAACTGTACGCACTAGTAGAGCCAAATGAAATGAATAAAAGAGGATAGGTTTACCAAAAAGAATAATGGAAGGAAATATTTCAGGGTAAAAGTTGTAGAGATATACGAAACAATAGTATCTACATGGTATAAAAGAACATGCATATTATTATTCCTCAGCTTTTCCCTAATCCTAATTAGAGGTCACTGTTTCTAACATTCCCTTTCCATTTCTACCCGTCGAGTGCGTCATCATAGGGTAGTCTCTTCTCCCTCATAATATCTTCTGTCACATAGTTCTATCTCTTCCTCTTCTTCCCACATAGACCTCTTCTCTTCTCATAATAGTGTCCAATCCACAGCAGTATTTTCACTTGTACACTTCCACAACACTGCATGACTCTCGTATATCTCGTTCCGTATTCTATCTACGCGGGTCGTTCCCATCATCTAGCTCAAAATCGTCATTTTCGCCACATATAGCTTTTTTTCGTGGAGTTACTGTACTGGCCATGTTGCATTGTTCCATATCGTGGCTGGCTTCACAATCGGTTTGAATACCATTCCCTTCATTCTTTTCCACGCCCTCCGGTCACCTTTCACACCTGTCATCTTCCAGTTTCACTTTCCAGTCTGAATCCTGTTGCTGATTTCTCTGTTCCATTCCCCCATTACCTATGACGTACGAACCATGATAATCGGCCCCTTAGTGTCCTTACATTTCCACCTCTGCTTCCCTTCCAAATCGGTTGTATTCTGTTTTCCTATTCTAATCTTCTTCATGTACCTCTCTCCATTGCTCCCATCATCATCATCATCATCATCATCATTAAAGCCCGGATTTTTAGTCAGTAATAGGTTAGATTTCGAATTTAATGAAACGGGTAACAAGTGAATCCTACCTGCACAATGGTTATGTTATGAGGTTTGCATAAACATCAGGGGTACTGCCGATCAGAACCCCTACACTATATGTTACTCACGCTGCATTACGGAAGACCGGGCTAGTAGACACTTTCTAATAACCAAATATTAGTCTGCATTCTACCGCATTCTATCCTATCACGAGGAGGTCACAGGTCTGTTGTATCGACCTGTGCTCACGTTTCTCAGAAGTCTAATATTTCGGTCCTCCGTGTGTGTGTATATGTTTGTGACTGATGAAAGGAGTTGTTACTAATTCACTATCCACTTGAACTGTTATCGAGTTGAACCTGTTACAGAGAACACAATAGTCTTCAAAGTATCTGCTCACAGCTGAAGTAATTCAGGAAACATAAATGTTTCACCGATGGGTTTCCACGATCGAAGTTCCAGAAGTGAAAGTGTGTACTTAGTCTATAAATATTCGAACACTTCTAGTCCAGCTGGATCAGAAATACAATATTACGAAGGTCACTCTGAAAGCAATGTACTACATTCTTTTACAAGCCAATTTCCATTATACTTTTCTTATTTTTATACAGTATGTGGTAAAACAGAAGACTCTGTGGATCAGGTGACAGCGTGCTGGCCTCTTACCGTTGGGTTCCATGGTTCAAATCCCGGTCACTTCATTAGATATTTTTCTCCGCGTACTTCGGTCTTTCCTGTGATATTTCATTCCAGTAATAGTGTTAAATATCATGTCATTTCATCTGTCATTTATTTATTTATTTATTTATTTATTTATTTATTTATTTATTGCACTCTGCAAAGCTTAGTGTCCCAGTTACAGTGGCAACTACGTCAGATAAGCTACAATTAACATCGTGATACTTATATCTAAACTATATTCTACAATTTTATCTAATCTCCTATAATATTGGTATAAAATATCGAAGTATTTCTAAAAACTAAAGAACTTTATGTTAATATGGTGGAACAACACACGACAAAGTAAAATGACTAAATAAATGAAGCAATACACGTACAAGCACAATATTATAGAACTTCACCTTACAATTTCCCCTATTTATAGGACATCATACAATTGCGCGATGAAGTTCAGTTACAAACTCACGCAATGGCCGACTGAAGTTAAGGCTATTAATTTTCTAAATGGCACTGTTGAAGATACTACAGAGCCTGTTTACCGGAGAGTTATCATGGGCACACGTCCTGGTTTTTCATTTGAAAATGTTTTGTTATTTCTGGAATTGAAGCGAGGTACATGGAAATTTAAGATAGACAGAAATGAAGGATTATCAAGAGCATATTTTATCATTTTAAAAATAAATGTTACTGCATACTTCCATCTGCGAATTTCTAAACTGTCAACTCCGAAATTTAAAAGGATATCACCATAGGGTACCACACGGGGATAGCCGTCAGTTTTTTATATTGTAAGTATTTAAAAAATCTTTTTTGTAATTTTTCAATCTTATAAGACATATGATTGACACCGAGGGCTCCAAACGATGCTGGCATATTCTACTGTTGGTCTTACTATGGTATTGAACAGATGAATGCAAGTTTGTGTGTTTTTGAAGGGTTTTATATTCAGGATAATGAATCCTAGGATCTTGCACGACTACTTTCAGTATATGCGAATTGAATGTAACCTCGTGATCGAATAAAACCCCGAGGTTTTTCATCTCGCAAACCGATCGTAAATCACTGTCACCTAGCTTGTAAGTGTAGTCGACGGGAGTTTTCCTTCTGGTGAACGACATCGATACACATTTTTCTACATTTAAGTACAGTTTATTTTCAGTTGCTCATTAATCATTGTGTTAGGGGAGTGCGTCAGAAGTCGGCAGTCGGCACAATTCCTATCCTTAGCGCTAGATGGGGGTTTCATTCATTCCATTCTTGACCCGGTCGGATGACTGGAAACAGGCTGTAAACACAGTTTACTCTTAATAGCTATTCTGACAACGTATATCCCTCAAGTCGTTGTAAGTTTAGGGCCTTATAGTTATTTCTTTCAAAGAGTAAATAGCTAAATTGCTGGATAACGATTTGAGAAAATGTTATTGGCTGTCACTCTATGTGGGTATGGTCGATAAGTCTAGGGGTCAGATAAGAAGCGAGAGAAAGCATTCACACCGGGTTTCTGCGGGCGGTGCGGCAAGAAATGTCCGGCCAGAGGAAGAAGCCATCACATCTTTCATTACGGATGTCGACGACGAATGAGGATGTCTGGGGGAAAGCCCAACTCCTCATGGAATAAATTGCTCGGCTCAACATGAGAATTCCCTCTCGCGCAGGTGAGCTGCCAGATTAAGTACGTCGTTGAAGAGAAAAATACGCCACTAGATGGAGCTCCTCCTCAATGACGAGCGAAATAGTCCAACGGATGAATGTTGGTGTCAAAATTTAGTTTCCACTTCCACTTCAAGCTTATTACTATTTACTAAGGGCACTATGGAAGCGTAGTCTTCAGAGAAACTTTCGGAGGTTCCGATGATGATGATGATGCTTGTTATTTAAAGGGGTCTAACATCTAGGTCATCGACCCTTAATGGTACAAAAAGAGACGAAGTGTAAAGACAATTTAAAAGTTCAATATCATCCGCTGACCAGAATAAAAAAGTGATGATGAAGAATGAATGGATGGATATGAATTTAAAACAATCAGTGGATCCGACCAAGAAACTATCAAACATTAGTATCACCAACCAAGCTCTGCTTCCAAAGCACAATCCTGAATCGATGATGCTTGTTGTCTAACGGGGTCCAAAATGCAGGTCAACGGCCCCACATAACGGTACTTATCGTTAGGAAAGTAGAACCATGGTATTCGTCGTGTTGCGGTACTAATCAAAAGTAGCGTCGACTCACGGTGTTCCACACATTATGGTACTACCCACAAGCATTGTACGTCGCACAGGCAACGCAGACCCACGGTGGCGTTCATTATAGCGGTACTACTCATAGATAACTTAGAACCATTCTGAATACAGGGGAAACAACACACTGCAGTGCAGCCCATGGCATATTCTCCCGCACGGACATTATAATCACAGTGAACACCCAGATCCATGGTGTTCCTCACAGAATAGTACTATTCCTACGCAACGTAGACCCATGGTTTTCCTCTAATCCCTTGGTCGTCCCTTCTATACTAGACTTAACTAAAGTTGGCGTCTGACAGGTAAGGTTGGAGGGAGGAGCATTGCACGTGCCATTTCACGATGTTGCCACATTCCAGCATTCCTTTCTACATGCTCTTACCCCTCGCTTCCGGCTCACTTGTTCCCTCCTTCATTCTGACCGCTGTGATCTGTTGTAGACTACCTGGCCAGACGGTGTCGTCCCACTTGCGATCGCTCTTATACAAACAATCAGGTTCTTATCAGTGACAGTGACAGGTTTGGCAACTCCCAGCAAGACGAGCTGCCCTGAAGTGTTATCTCCATGGCAACCGCAGTCGCCCCACCCTCGTTTCCATGGCAACCACACAGCCACTCCCTTTATCCCGCCTCGGCAGGCAGTAAACGGACCTCCCTCTAAGAAATGTCACACGCCAACTGTTATTATTAGCAGTATAGTAGCCTCTTACGACAGGCAGGGGATACCGTTGGTGTACTCTTCGTCTGCGGCCCCCACCCAAGGGGGTTGCTGATGATATAACAAACGAGTTTGTGGACACTGCGGCGTGATGGAGTGGTATAGGTTCGAGTGTCAGTTTTTGGCAGTGTTTCGAAATTGGGACTGGAAAGGAGGTGGTAAAATTGACGATACATGTAGGGAGATAAGCACAAGGAGTATATTCAAAGAAGAAGGCATGAGGCATGAAGATTACGGCGATTAGTGAGCTTTACCATCGCAGGATATAACTGCGTATTTTCTACTGCAATAATGGGAAGGGCTGTAGTTTCAATATACCCCACTTGTTGGTAATTACATGCTAGCCTCAACCAGCGACCCAATAACAAGCGGATTCTCTCTGAAGAGCTGATTACACATAATCGAGTGGCATTTGCGACCAGCGAAAGACAAAAGAATACACCAAACAATGGTAGTGGCGAGGGTGGTAATTAATGTCGTCCCTCGATGATTGATGGGTAGGATTCACGCCAGTGGTGCGTGACACGCAATATCCCACACAGTGAAAATTATCATGAACAAAATTATAATAATGGATCGTGGCTATTGTTCTTGGATTTCAAATTAACACACTTCATACATGCACTCACATTCAATTTATGATGTTCAGCGTTCATTTCGGGAGCCTCGACGAATAAATAAAATAAATTAAAACAAATTAAATTGAAACAAATATAAAAAATTAAAATAAAATAAAATAAAATAAATAAATAAATAAATAAAAAAATAAAAAATAAAAAATAAAATAAATAAATAAATAAATAAATAAATAAATAAATAAATAAATAAATAAATAAATAAATAAATAAATAAATAAATAAATAACAGGAAAAGGTGGATTTGTAGATATTCAGGAGGGAGGGAAAAATGTTAAGAAAAATTCTGGGCCCATATGTGACAAATGGGGAGAGGAGACTCAAATCTAACGAATAATTGTATCAAAGAACAGAAGGAGTGATTGAACTGATGAGAATATATTATGATGACGAATATGATAATGATAATAATTATGATTGTTGTTTAAAAAGGCCTAACATCTAGATCATCGGCCCCTAATGGTACGGAATGTAATGACAATTTAAAGTTCCAAAATTCATCCACTGACCAGAATTCAAGATATGATGATGATGATGATGATGATGAATGATGATGATGATGCTTGTTGTTTAAAGGGGCCTTCCGTCTGGGTCATCGGCCCAAGAATGAATGGATGGATGGATGGATGGATGGATGGATGAATATGAATGTAAAATAATCCGCGGATCCAAATCACAATATTAAAATTTTAAAATAATTCCAAAATCACACCACTGACTAGAATTTTTTAAAAAGATGACGATGAACAATGGTTATGAATTAAAAAAAAATCAGTGGATCCGGCCAGCAATTCCCCACCTTCCCAGAAACTAACTTAAGACTATTGTATATATTGACCAAGGGACTGCTTCGAAAGCACATCCTGAATCGACGATGCCTGTCGTCTAAAGGGGCCCGAAATCCAGGTCAACGGCCCCCTCGTTATGGTACTTACCGCTAATAATGTAGAACAATGGTATTTGGCATGTAGCGGTACTAATCACAAGTAACGTACACTCACGGTGTTGCTCACGTAATGGCGCCACTCACAGGCAATGCAAACTCATGGTGTTCCTCGAAGCGCAGACTCATGATGTCCATAACCAGATGCCGATACAACCCAGTGAGGATAGCCTATTTTTTTTTCTCTCCTTGTGGTGCTCCAACGGAGCCTGGACAGAGAGGAGCCTCCGCCATAGTGGCGAATACTATACACAGGCACTGTGAACCCATATTGATCCACCCACAAGGGTTGAACTAATATAGAGGAGAAGGTTACAGTTGTGTGGATACTTATTGAGGATGGACAGTAACAGACTAACGAAGAGAATCTTTGAATTATTCAGGAATAGGAAGACAGAACTGAAATGGTTTCGAGAAGTGAGGTTGGACTTGACGAAGATGGGGGATCCGGAAGTTTACACAATGGACATAAGTCAATTTAGACAACTCGTCAAAACGTCTGTGGTTTCCAGGAGACTGGGAAACACCAGTGAGAAAGGAGAGGTCCTGTACAGAAGAGCAGAAGAAGGAAGTAGAAGAAAAGATGAAAAGATCGTGGTGGAGAATAAAGGCAGAGAAGGCAAAAAATACTAAAAAGTTTAAGACGCGCGGCTAACTGGCTCGGTAAAGTAAACGATACTACTGGCTAATGCAAATTGCAAGACACCTCCAGGAAGTCAGCATCACATGCGAAACTGTGCATACATATCAGTACATCATCATCATCATCATCATCATCATCATATGTCTAAAGGCATTACCTTGTCTATGCAACCAAGGTTCTTTGTCCTCAGCTTTTCGTTTCATTTCATAATAAGAACCATAATGGAGATTCTGTGCCATGTCTTCACAGAATTTTTTCCTCGGAAGTACTCTGCCATCCTTCCCAGTGAGTTTTCCTTCCAGCAGATTGGTAAGAAAGTTATTATGTTTCATTTTGTGGCCAGTGAATTTAGCTCTTCTTTGTATCCTTAGCATCAGTTCTCTCTTCCCGTGAATTTCTTGCAGAACGCTTTCTTCTTCTTCTTCTTCTTCATCCTTTCTTCATGGGGCCTCCATATATTAGTTCCTAATTAGCGTCGACCTCTAAGATCTTTTGCTACCATCTTTTTCCTTTATTCCCACCTAGATATTCCTGCTCCCTGCACAAAGCTGCAGGTTGTTCTTATTGGGTCTTCTTGGATTTCTTCTCTCTCTTCACCTGGTAGTAATAGAGTGGAGAGTTTGATTCTACCGAGAGCCTCACATTCGAAAAGGATGTGTTCAGCTGATTCCTCTGCTTCATTGCATTTCCTATATATGTTGTCTCTTATAAACTCCAATTCTTTGTAGGTGTTTCTTCAGATGGCAGTGTTCCGTCAACAGTTCTACTACTCATCTTATATTTTCTCTGATGAGTTTCAACAGTTCTTTAGTATGCTTCTTGTTTGGTCCTTTTATCAGTTCCTTTGCAAGACTGCATCCTGGAATATTTTTCCACTTCTCCATTTGTTTCTTTTGTACCCATTTTCCTATGTAGTGTCCATAGAAAATCCCGCATACATGTTCTTTTCAATCCGTTTAATATGTAACATTCGTCACCAGAACGACATCTCAAACGCTTCCAGTCGTTTCCAATCCTGATCTCTGATTGTCCAAGATTCACAGCATTTATTCCTAATTACAAAATCTAAATTTCCACTGATTAAAAGATTTGTCTTCTTACTCAACGCCTGTTTGGCCAGCGCTACTCGCCTTTTGATCTCTTTGCTCCACCTGTTGTCATTGGTGATCAGGCTTCCTAGATAAGGGAATCAGGTGACTTCTTCCACTATCTTGGCAGTAAGCTTGATGCTGGTGTAAATTCGTTCAGGACGTTTACTCACAACTAATACCTTGGTCTTCTTAACATTAATGCGTGAATCCGACAATGCTAATGACGATACATTCAACTTCGTGCACAATTCTTTCTCGGAGTCTGTTACAATTGCTATGTCATCTACAAATCGAATGCATTGGATACGGTGTCCATTTACTTTTACTCCTTTGGTCCAACTTATTTATGGCTTCATCAATGAATACATTAAAAAGGTACAGTGAGAGAGAGCAGCTCTGCCTAACAGCTTTCCTGATTTTTGCTGTCTGGATACTTCCTCTGATATCTACCATCCTGGTCTGTCCTTCATACCGTCGCAGTATCAGCCTCCTGTCTTTCCGGGCCAAACCTGTAGCGTTAAGAAATTTTAAACGGTTTGTCCCAACTCACGTTATCCAAAACCTTCTCTATATATACAAATGATACAAAGGTGTTCCTATTCATCTCCAGCCTACTTTATAATGTTGTCCAGAGAGCTAATATGCCTCCTCTTTTACTCATCCCTGTCCTAAAGCCGAACTGATCAATTTGTAAATTTAATTTGTTATTTATCCTGTTTTTATTATTGATAGTAGTTATTTAGATGTATGAAAGAGCAGAATTATGGTTCTGTGATCGGAACTTTCTACACTACTTCCCTTCCTAGGTATCATAACAGCTTTGCTTTTGACAGGTCTTCTGACGTTCAAATAATCACAAACTAGCGGATAAACTCAAAACTAGAACAGATAAAACTGGATAGAATAATGCAAGAAAACTTTCAGCGAGAAGATAAAGAAATTATGGGAAAATTAGAAACCAAATACATTAAGCTAAATAAGTTTATCCGTGTTCCTCATTTGGGCACAAAGACGCAACAAACAAACAAACAAACAAACAAACAAACAAACAAACAAACAAACAAACAAACAAACAAACAAACAAACAAACAAACAAACAAACAAACAAACAAACAAAACAAACAAACAAACAAACAAACAAACAAACAAACAAACAAATCAATATTGGTTACATCCACGCAGGGTGAAGCGAGAAATCGTGGTATCTGCGTACATTACAGCCACTTGATACGGTGTCAGTTCAATCTGTAACAAGCTGTCGAGCTGGTAACTAGATCGCCTTATGGGTGCACTCTCTGAACTGAACATAGTTTCTCTCGGCTTATTTTCCACGTTGTTATTCCTAGTTGAGGAATCTTAAATATTACGTGATTACGGAGTAGAGTTTTGTATACTATCATCAGATATATACACATAATGGTAATGGCTGATGTTTAAAGTTTATTGAGTGTTTATTACTGTGGTAACGAGTTTGTTCTGTAACATACGTTTGATATTAATGTAAACATTGATATTTTCACGGCCCGTACATCATATGGGCTTTTGGGCTTATGCCGTGTCAAGAAAACAAGATGGAACTATTTACGTTTCGCAGAGAATTTTGTTTCACGCCTTCAGAAGAAAATCTCGACTGTTCCCGAGGAAGCTGCGGAAATACGTAAAAAATCCTAACAATATTTCAACTACCGCGCGAGTTGTCTGTGCGATTAGGGCCGCGCAGCTGTGAGCTTGCATTCGGGAATAGTAAGTTCTAACCCCATTGTCGGCAGCCCTGAAGATGGTTTTCCGTGGTTTAGAATTTTCACCCGGCAAATGCTGGGGCTGTACCTCAATTAATTTTTTTTGCTAGGGGCTTTACGTCGCACCGACACAAATAGGCCTTATGGCGACGATGGGACAGGAAAGGCCTAGGAGTTGGAAGGAAGCGGCCGTGGCCGTAATGAAGGTACAGCCCCAGCATTTGCCTGGTGTGAAAATGGGAAACCACGGAAAACCATCTTCAGGGCTGCCGATAGTGGGATTCGAACCTACTATCTCCCGGATGCAAGCTCACAGCCGCTGCGCCTCTACGCGCACCGCCAACTCGCCCGGTGTACCTCAATTAAGACCAGGGCCGATTTCTTCCCACTTCCCAGAGCAGAGTTATGATTCTGTGATCGGAACATTCTACACTAGTTCCCCTCTTAATTATTATTATTATTATTATTATTATTATTAAAAATACATCGAAAATGGGAACATCCCGGTGGCAATGGTCATTTACAGTAGTGTAATAATAAATTACAATTAACATAGTAAAACAACAACAACAACAACAACAACAACAACAACAACAACAAGAGTACAAGAAGCAATTCCATGGAAAGAAAATATTACGAGAAGTACTACTAATTTAACGTTCTAAATCCAGTATCATAAACGTTTTGCTTTTTGGCAAATCGACTGACCTTCAAATTATAAAAACTAGCTGATAAATCCAAAACAGCGAGAAGATAAAGAGATATCTCATCGTCGCCATAAGGCATATCTGTGTCGGTGCGACGTATAGCAAATTCTAAAAAAATTAACAAGGGCACTGGCTATCAATTAAGTAATACGTAGTTGCCAGCCATTAAGGATTTACGTAAGGTAGTTCTCTTTCCTGTCCTTTGTATACTGTTATTTCGTTTCGGTGTTTATTAAATTCGTACGTTCGTCATCACCAGTTGGTTTATTTCAAGCTATATCATACTTTCAGCCCCAGGGGCTCTAAACTTTGGAGCGTGGGTTGGCGACCACGGGGCCCTCAGCTGAGTCCTGGCATTGCTTCCACTTACTTGTGCCAGGCTCCTCACTTTCATCTATCCTATCCGACCTCCCTTGGTCAACTCTTGTTCTTTTCCGACCCCGACGCTATTAGGTTTGCGAGGGCTAGGGAGTCTTTCATTTTCACGCCCTTCATGGCTCTTGTCTTTCTTTGACCGAATTCTTCATATTTCGAAGTGTAGGATCCCTTCTATTTTTCCCTCTGATCAGTGTTTAATAGAGGATGGTTGCCTAGTTGTACTTCCTCTTAAAACAACAATCACCACCACCACCACTGTCATACTTTCATAACGTGTCTACACCGGTTATGTCCCTCCCCCTTCCTGTCACAATGTACCACATCATCCTCTGTTTTTCTCCACATACTTTCTTTTCATTCTTCAGCTCTGTTCTATTCTATGCTGGCGTCTTTCGTTGTATTTTATTTGATTAGTTTCTCTTCCTTTCTTCTACCACATTCGTCATTGATTCGTCTGATGTCCTCTGTATTACTCCTCCCGCACACGCGGTGTGATGGAACATCTTAATTGGAGATTAATACTGCCGTCAGCTCCCGCTTGGAGCGCTGTACTAGCATACAGCGAGACATCTGGTGACGGACTAGCATACCATTACAAGCTCCAACGGTAAAACGGTCTTAAATTCAAACTCTCATTATTGTTGAAGGCTTCCTCCTGTACTGACAAGATGCGGAGCAAAATTCTCTGTGAAACATAAAGCGTTCCCCCTTGTTTTCTTGACACCGAATAAATCTAAAAGTCCATATCGAGTCTATATTTTTGTAAGTTTATTGTTTAGACTATTCCATTTTCTGTGAAATTTGTCAAGTTCATTTCAATAGCTTTTAAACAATTTTCTGTACTGTTATTTGCAATATCAGATGTAGTTGATTATTTTGTGCTTTCAGTTCGATTTGTTAATGCGAAGGAAGTAGTAATTCGGCTGCTAATTCAGGCAAAGCAGTAACACGAAGTCTATATTTGTACAAGACCGAGTTTGCTGTCTCATTCTCTCTGTCAGCACTCCCTGACTCCACTCTATTTCATATACGAACGCAACCGGACATTCAAAAAATTTTACTGCAAATATCTCCGGCTGCTTCTGAATTACGCCAAAACAAACGCAAAGACGTAACGTTGTTCCCACTGCATTTGACTAGCATTTTCACCACGAGCTCCGCCCGCAGTGTATCATGTTGTTCAATGATAACGGCACGGATGTATTTACTAAGTTTCGAGGCAATCAAAAATACACATGAACTGTTGTAATAGAATGCAATATTACATCATGTAGAGGAATGGAGAAACTATAGTACATATCACTACGAACGCTAATATGGGTCAATGCATTGTTTCAACTAAACGCCACTACGAGCGCTAATGTGAGTCAATGCATTGTTTTACTTAAGCACCACTACGACCGCTAATGTGGGTGAACGCAGAGTTTCACTTAAGCGCCACTACGAGCGCTAATGTGGGTCAACGCAGAGTTACACTTAAGCGCCACTGCGAGCAGTAGTGTGAGTCAATGTATTGTTTCACTTAAGCACCACTACGAACGCTAATGTGGGTCAACGCAGAGTTTCACTTAAGCGCCACTACGAGCGCTAATGTGGGTGAACGCAGAGTTTCACTTAAGCGCCACTATGAGCGCTAATGTGGGTCAACGCAAGGTTTCACTTAAGCGCCACTACGAACGCTAATGTGGGTCAACGCAGAGTTTCACTTAAGCGCCACTGCGAGCAGTAGTGTGAGTCAATGCATTGTTTCACTTAAGCACCACTACGAACGCTAATGTGGGTCAACGCAGAGTTTCACTTAAGCGCCACTACGAGCGCTAATGTGAATCAATGCAGAGTGTCACTTAAGCGCCACTGCGAGCGGTAGTGTGAATCAATGCATTGTTTCATTTAAGCGTCACTGTGAGTGCTAGTGTGAATCAATGCATTGTTTCACTTAAGCACCATTACGAAGGCTAATGTGAGTCAACGCAGAGTTACACTTAAGCGCCACTGCGAGCAGTAGTGTGAGTCAATGTATTGTTTCACTTAAGCACCACTACGAGCGCTAATGTGGGTCAACGCAAGGTTTCACTTAAGCACCACTACGAACGCTAATGTGGGTCAACGCAGAGTTTCACTTAAGCGCCACTACGAAAGCTAATGTGAGTCAATGCAGAGTTTCACTTAAGCGCCACTGCGAACGCTGGTGTGAGTCAATGCATTGTTTCACTTAAGCACCATTACGAAGGCTAATGTGATTCAATCCAGAGTTTCACTTAAACGCCACTACGAGCGGTAGTGTGAATCAATGCATTGTTTCACTTAAGCACCATTACGAAGGCTAATGTGATTCAATCCAGAGTTTCACTTCAGCACCACTACGAACGATAATGTGAGTCAGTGCAGAGTTTCACTTAAGCACCACTGCGAGCGCTAGTGTGATTCAATGCACTGTTTCACTTAAGCACCACTACGAGCGCTAATGTGAGTCAGTGCAGAGTTTCACTTAAGCGCCACTGCGAGCGCTAGTGTGATTCAATGCACTGTTTCACTTAAGCACCACTACGAGCGCTAATGTGAGTCAGTGCAGAGTTTCACTTAAGCGCCACTGCGAGCGCTAGTGTGATTCAATACACTGTTTCACTTAAGCACCACCACGAGCGCTAGTGTGAGTCAGTGCATAGTTTCACTTAAGCGCCACTACGAGCGCTAGTGTGATTCAATGCACTGTTTCACTTAAGCACCACTACGAACGCTAATGTGAGTCAATGCAGAGTTTCACTTATGCCCTTACAAGTACTTTCGGTGTGGAATATTTTAAAACATCAAAAAGCGTCTGAGGGTATTAGACCAAGGAACACATTACAGAAAGTATGATGCAAATGAGTTACTTTGGCTAGGATTTGAATAAAGAAGAAAACGAATAAATAAACAAGCGACTTTAGGCTGTTTATCCCGAACTGCACTTAGGCAGGAAGTGGGGACAGGCTTAGTCTGCTAAGAAATATTTTCAAATTTAAAACGTACTAATGAGGATAATGTACAAGAAATAAACTATATGATCCTGTTATGTTCAAGAGAATGCAACTCAAAGACGTAAAACGTGAATTGGATGGGAAGCCGTGTTCTCTAAAAATCCTGCATATTTCTAGGAGTTGGCTCTTCGAATTCCTCACGTTAGGTATTAGCAGTTGTGTCAGACGCTTCCAATTCCACCACCAAATTCGTCGTTTATCAATAAGTTTCACTGAATTCTAGAGTCTACGTGAGACGTAGATTAACACGTTGAGCACAGCAGTGGATATAGGTTTCCGTTACCGTATGTTAAAAACAAAGTTTATGTCCACTGAGGAAAATTAAAAGAAAAATCAAAATAATTGGCGCCCAACGTGTCAACGATTTTTATTAGCGAATGCAATAGAACGCATTGCGGTCAAACAATACAAGCATTAATCAATAGGGTAAGAGGTAAACAGCAGGTGACTACAGATTATCAGCCACGTTCATGGTGTGCTGCGGGACGCGGCACGTCACTCCAGGGAACAGATCCTCTGGAAGATGTAACGAGACACTAATTGGGAAGAGGCTGCATGACCTGAGTCTAGGGTAAGGGATGGGGTACGGGAACAGTAGAAATAGAAGGGATAGGAAGAGAAACGGAAAAAGGAGGAGGAAATGTAGTCAATCACGAGAAAACAGGAAGTTATTAAAGACAAAATTCGAAGAAGTGACAGGAAAATGAATAATTATGAAGTGTAAGAATAATAGACAAAATAAGGAATAAAATACAGGAAGAAAAGCCAAAATACATTTTCACAAATTGAATGCACTAAATAAAAAATAAATAATGTTAGAGAAAGACAGCAGAAAGATGGGGAGGGCTAATGTGGAAGTGACAACAGAAATGACGAAAGAAAATATAAAGGCGGAATAGAAGATTTGTAAAAAGTGCAACTAAGATATAAATAAATAAATAAATAAATAAATAAATAAATAAATAAATAAAATCAAAATATGAAGAACGAACGAACGAGAAAGAAAAGGAATGAAGAAAAATGAATATAGTGAGGAAAAAATGGAAAAACACAAATAAAATATTTTCCGAAGAAGGAAGAATCATAATGCGAAATAAACAAATAAATAAATAAAGATATATTGACTGAGAAGAAAAGAAAGGGGAACGAAGGAATAGAAGAATGTATAATTTTCAAGAAAGGAAGAAACAAGATTAATGAAAGAGAGACGTATAATCAATGAAGGGAATATCAGTAGATAGAAAGAAATTTAAACGAATGAATGAATGAAACATAAATGGAAGGAAGGAAGGAAGGAAGGAAGGAAGGAAGGAAGGAAGAAAGGAACGAAGGAAGGAAGAAGAAACATGCAGATAAGATTCACTTTACAGTCAGCTTACTGAAATAAATAAATAAATAAATAAATAAATAAATAAATAAATAAATAAATAAATAAATAAATAAATAAATAAATAAATAAATAAATAAATAAATAAATAAATAATCTTAATATATGTAAGTGCTTTCAAATATCTTGCAAGTGGAATAAATGAAGACTTGAGATGCCATTTAGGAAGTGAACCCTTTTATCGCTATAGTGAAGGAAGCGTTCAGTAAGTGGAAATTAATATGAGGCAAATTAGATAAACATAAAGATTAGATAAAGTGCTTTGTTTGTAGTGGATACTGAGAACAGAATATGAAGAAAAAGGCTAGAAGGGTTTGAGATGTGGATATGGAGGGCAAAAGGTAGATGGAAATAGTGTGAAATAAAAATGTATTGGAAAGAGTTGGTGAGAATTTGTAAGTTATAAGAGCAACACAGAACAACTGGTTGGGGCACTTATTGAGACGGAAGTTTTTGTTAACTGAAGGACTGGAACGATTAGTTCGCGGAAAGAGAAGGTCCAAGGTGATAGATGACATCAACGAAGGAGGAACTCACAAGGATCTGAAGCGGATGGCAGAAGACAGGAGAGCATGGAGAGCTACCGTTTAAAAACCTACCTGATGATGATTATGATGATGATGATGATGATGATGCTGATGAAGATGACAATATCATTTAAAATATTGACATGTCCATGTTAACCGAGGTTACACTTTTAGTGACTAGGGAATTGATTCTTATCTTAATTATTATATGCGTTTGGGGCCATTTGACACCACGTTATTCAACAGTCGCACATTAGTGGAAACCTCCTTTGAGTCCAATTTCTTTGCGTTCTTTCTCTGGCAGCCTGTCTTCTTTCTTCTGTCCATCCCCTGTTCAGTATCTGTTCGTCATGTAAGCCTCTGAAGCTGTCCATCTCTGATCTATACAGGATTTCGCAAAGGTTCGTTAACATTTGACGAGGCAATACGTCACGGGATATTGGAGGTAAGAGAGGTAATAATTGACACACATGATTGGCATGACATGGGGTTTCATTGACACTAAGTCAAAGTACACAGAATGATCAACAGATGGCGCTAGATAGCAACACGTCAGGTACAAATGACTACACATGCTTGACATGGCATGCGGTTTTGTGACACCAACAAACGAGCTAACAGATGGCGCTGGACAACAACACGTTAGTAATGCCGCATGAGAACCGTGTATGGCATAAAATGAGCTGTCGTGAGAGAGGGCGTCAGATGCGCCTGCAATCGCGGCATGTTGACATTACCAGAAAGGGCACTGTTAGTGAAGCTTTGTTTACTTTATTTTGGTGTCAATAAAACACCATGTCATGCCAATCATGTGTGTCAATAATTCCCTCTGCACCTCGAATATTCCGTGAAATACTGTCTCGTCAAATGTTAACGGACTTTTGGATCGTCCTGTACTTTGTTCGGTTTAGGATGTCTTTCCCAATTTAAGACAGACTGCTGAAGATCGTCTCTTACCTCCCTAAATCATTTGTTGGAACCTTCAGGTCTAAAGTGTTTTAAAAGTATGTTTTGTCTGCTTCTCGTGCATTCTAAACAAATATCCATAAAATTTGATTCTTCTTTTCTTCCTTCACGAAATAAATCTCCCTTTTTTATTTCGAAGTAGTCTTTCTCACCTTGGTGGGTTTGTTCGCTAAATTCCGACAGCCTGTATAAAGACATGTCAGGCACTTCGCCAGCGTTCCTTACGAGAATCGTCTGTTTCTTCCAATCTACGCTTTTCCGTTCCTTATTTTTAAGGTTATGGCACGAATGAAATGTGCGGGAAACGAGTTTGGAATACGAGATGAGGCCATTTCTATCATTACATCGAGACCATATGGATATTAAAAAAAGAGAAGACGAAATGGAATGGAATAAGGGAGAAAGAGGAGAAGGAGGAGATAAAGAAGAGTTCGATAGACATTTATTGCACTCGACTGACTTCCTAACGAGCTATGTGGAAGAGCATTAACTCCCTAGCGGTCGAGCAGGATCGAACACGGGCGATATATCGATTAGACTGGGCCACGAAACCAAGTTCTGTACGCACTGTACACATTACCTCACTTCCAATGCCGCCTGAATGGCAATGAATAAGGTAAAGCAAAGCCTGCATCATTTTCCACTACTAATTAGGACGAGGATTTAATTAATAAGTATTATTTGCTACGGACTGAACGAGCTGCGCGCCATATTTTAAGATGGTGCTAGGCTAAAAACGTTCAATTGTGCTACACATAATTAGTAGTGGAGTGTCTTCTTCTAGATAATTGCTTAAAACCCGGTGGAGATCGTCATACAGTCCAAATCGGTTACAGCGACTCCGAATGCACCGCCAATTAACAATAGTTAAAGGTAACAGTCGTAAAAACAGCTTTTTGTTGCTAAAAATATCATATCTCAGACATTCCATTGTAAGGGGTGTTCGAGTTGAATAGTTGAAAAGGCAAATTTTAGAATGAACTAATCGATTCAAATCTCATCTGTTGCAAACGATAGCTCTTACTTTTGAGTGTACACTGGGATATTGTTTTCTGAAATAAAACTTTTCCCAGTATTTTAAAATAAAAAAAACATACTGTAACGGGTGTTACACAAATGCAACCCACTTGTTGAGATAGATGGTGAAAATCAAACTCTGCTACATGACGGCTAGTATAAGCTTTCACATTTTAATGCAGACCAAGATACTTTAGGAAAACTAAAGATATAATTTAAATAAGGACAATCACTCTCTTTCTTGTTATTTAACTAATTTGAATGTAACGGGTGTTATAGGAATTATAGCGGGTGTTACACATTTGGCCGAAAACATTATAACTGAGGAAAATTGGCAAAATGCTTATCAGATTAAAGGAGATGATAATGTATAGGGACAAATTAGAGTAGGATTGTATGTTTAAATGAGTAAATTAAGCATTAGGGCCAGTGAAAAAACTGAACAACTTCTTAAGATATTGAAACTCATTGTATTTTAAGAGTTACTAGCAGTTTCCCGCTGGCTCCGCCTGCAATGTACAAAGTATGGTGTTGTTCGTTACTATCCTCACGGATGTATTTGCAATGTTTCGAGTTAATGAAATAAAGCACAGGATCTGCTGTGGTAATAGAATGTAATATTATGTCAACAAAACACTTGAAAATACATCACGCAAAGAAATTGAATTAAACGTTCCTTGGAACAACACTACGCGCCTAACTGTTCAAAAGTCCTTCAAAGACCTTCGTCATGGAGACAAACGTACTCATAACTTTTCTCAGAATCTACTAATTTAAGTAGTTATTACCTCAAAAGAAGGCGCTTGATCCACTGAGTGTTTTAATTAAAATGAACTGGTACCTCAATTAGAACGAAAGAGAGAAAAAATCTTGAAGAAATGAGACGTCAAATTGAATGTGCACTCATAATTTTCCTCAGAATCAACCAATTTGAATAGTTAAGAGCTGAAATGAAAGAGCTTGATCCACTGAGTGTTCTTGTGTCAAAACAAACTCCGCTTCTCAATTAGAACCAATGATATGATTGTTCAAAGAGATAAAAAATCGATAATCAAATAATTTGGGGAAGGCGGAAGGTAAGTAATTTATAGTACCTAATGACAAATCTGTGCATGAATACCTTTCAGTAAAAAATATGAAGGAAATCGACCGGATAGTGTGGCCGGACTGACTGTAGTTTTCATAAATATAGATTTATTATGAAATGCACTTTAGAATCATATTTATAATTAGAGAGACACTTGAGACAAATGTAGCACTAATATTTTTTACGAATTCTACTTCTTTAATTTGAAATCTCAAAAAATATTGATTTAAAAATATATTCATCACAAGATGTGGCCAACTGTAATATGTACTGTTGAAATAGATAAATATACAATAATTCTTTGATAGTTTAGAAAAATATGCCAAGGTTGCATTTTTCATGGAATCCATGATCTGTAAATTTTAGACTCATTACTTACATGGTTAACGGAATAAAGTTATTATAGGGAGATGTCGTCGCTTCGTGTGCACAAGCGTCGCAGTCTCCAAATGTTTTCTCTTCTGCATGGAGTTCTAAACTCAGGTGTACCGAATTACCCTTGATCAAACTTTAATTACTGCTCCTCATATCATAACCACGATACGCGATCTGGCTCCTCCTTAACTATATCTCGCAGTCACTCAAGGGCTTACAACTGCTCCTTTGTAACCACTGCCGCTATGCTGTGGAATATCCTCCCCGCTAACATTAGAGATTTGCGTTCTCGTAGGAGAGGATTTAAGATGGATTACCGAAATCACTTGCTGAATACTTCCAGATGACTTGTAAGGGGAGTGAAGTGTGAATGAGCATATTTTCACAAAAATTAGAAATGCATTTGCTAGTTATAGGTTTTTATTGTAATTCCTTCTTTTATTGCTACTCTGGAATTGGCTTTACGTCGCACCAACACAGATAGGTCTTATGGCGAGGAGTGGGAAGCAAGCGGCCGTGGCCTTACTGGTACAGGTGTGAAAATGGGAAACCACAGAAAACCATCTCCAGGGATGCCGACTGTGGGGATCGAACCCACTATCTCCCGGATGCAAGCTCACAGCTGCGCGCCACTAAACCCGCAGCCAACTCGCCCGGTTTTATTTATACTATTGTTAGTTTTATAATTATTATAATTTATTGTGCATACTATAATTACTTCTATTTTTACTTTTTACTATTAGTTCTACTATATTTGTTGTATTTTTAAAATTACATTTCTGTTAAATAATTTCATAAATGTTGTGGTTAAGGGTAAGAGAGGGCACTGAGCCTTAACTTCACCGCGAATAAAGAAGAATTACTTACTTATTTAATTTCTTCAAAAAGCACAAATGAAATAAGTAGTGTATTTGCAATACAGTATCTGTAGCACGGGACTGAGAGAGAGAACTTTCTTCTAATGTTTACACAGTACGTACAACAAAATGTCAGCAAAATGTTAAATAAAAAGTAAGAAAATAAGTAGGAAGACTGTAAATTGATCAATAATGTCTCACACGGTCTTGGCTAATAAATGAGAGGTTCTATTTTTTCTTCTTCCAAATCGTAGAAGTTGTTGTTTGTGATACATCCCATTTGTTCGCGAATCTAACGTTTGTTTCCCCACTTTGTAATCGCCATATTATTTGTGACTTTTCAACATTAAACAATTTCAATTTAATTGCAACATCTTCCCAGCGATGCTTGCGTTGACTTTTTAATAGGCAGATTGATTTGAAATCTACAATGTATTGAAAACGAGAGTTTGAAAGTAAGCTTTACATTGTTGTCTTCAATCATTAAACGCGCAACAAATAAATATCAATAGTGGACATTATAGTCGATAGAATTCTCTCAAAACGTGATAAAATACGCTGTTTTATACATGTTGTAATAAGCGATCTCGTAATAAGCGATGTCATAATAAGTGATGCTTAAGCGATATCTAAATGCAAAGTTTATATAAGATCATTAGATTTTGCCGTTACGTCGTAAAAAGCGGTTTCGACTCTATCTTTAAATGATGAAATGTAAAAGATCTCTACTGGCACGATCAGTGTTTGGCTGACGTAATTAGAAAGTCAACAAATGGACACCCAATTGAATTCTGGTCTTTCTGTCGTCTGGTAGAGTAAAAGAGATCATCGAAATTGGCAGACAGACAACCTAATGAACGTTACAAGGATGTTTTTTCTTGCTAGGGGCTTTACGTCGCACCGACACAGATAGGTCTTATGGCGGCGATTGGATAGGAAAGGCCTAGGAGTTGGAAGGAAGCGGCCGTGGCCTTAATTAAGGTACAGCCCCAGCATTTGCCTGGTGTGAAAATGGGAAACCACGGAAAACCATCTTCAGGGCTGCCGATAGTGGGATTCGAACCTACTATCTCCCGGATGCACAAGGATGTTTGGCAGAATAGGAATTGGTGGGGGTATACTTAGATGAAGAGATTCCGAACAAAGATAAGAAAGTGTGCAAGAAAGTAAAAATTATAGTGAAATATATTGAGAAGCAAAAGATTACAGCAGGTTATAAAACTAAAAGAAAATATTCGAAATTCTGTGAAATTATCCAAGAGAATCAATAAAGAAACAAAAGCTCCTAAACAGAGATGTAAGTGGTGTGGTATGACGCCTAACGGAGTTAAACGTAGTAGCGTAATTAACTTTGTGGACTGGCCATCCAGTGTCACTGTGGTGCACTGCAGCGGAGAGTTCACACCACAGGATATTGCCGTGACAATTCACCGCTAGTCCCAGCAGGAGGCTGTTGCGTGCATACAGTATAAGCAGAACTACGGTCTCTGTTGTGAATGGTAGTTGAATGTCTGCGGCGGAGCTTGAGAATGTCGTAGTTTGAGCAACGGGAACGTTTCAAGTTCTGCCAAAAATTAGGCAAATCCGCTAGATCTCCACGGCGGGAGAAAAACGCAAAAAGGAAGGTCAACACACTATGTGATCCGTGAACAGTTAGCGCTAATCCACGAACATACATACTGACTGTAGTACACGAGTGTTCGACGTATTGCCTACGCTGTAGGAGCCAGTCTCCGAAGTTATAGTAATGTTGACAGCACAAAGAGACAGTTCCCATGCCAAGGTTTTTTTAGCGGTTTGAGATTTAATCCCTTCCCCGATTAGAAATTGAACCCGAGGGCCCAAAGATCAAGACGCTGACCTGACTGGTGTCGTGCCGCGACTAAAAACAAAGTTGCTGCTCGCCGAAGCCTCTCTCACACCTCCGAGGCGATGACAAATGAATAAATATTCATGGAGTGTTACTGGAATGATATTTTGTAATATCTGAAGCCATTTCTTCTCAGTTTCGACGCAATTTGTAACTGTTAGGTTCTTCAGTCTGCTGGAACTTATACATTTATAAATGATCTAAAAATAGAAAAAATACTGTAACATACTTTATTTTACATTAAAAATGCCCCACTAAAGCCCATAAGAATTCTCCCCATAATAAAACTCTGAAACTTTATAATAAATTGAATACATATAATGTTGATGATTTTTTATATGAATCAAATCAATTTTGCATTGGCATGTGATACATTCCTATAAAACAAATACTGGTGAATATTATCTCCATTTACTGTACATGTCTGATTTAATTCTTCTAGTTGTTCTTTTATTTCTCTTCTTCTATTTGAATCTACAATTTTTAAATGACCTATAAATTAAATAATTTCTTTCCCTTTTCAGAATATAATTTTACATTCTGTGTCATGTTTAATTCGTACGCTCGTTTCTAAGACTGTTGGTGTAATTTAACTGCATAAATGAATGTGTTACTTCTCATTATGCACCATTGAAAAAAATATTTTATTGTAGCAACTGTATATTTTTTATTCTATTAAAACTTTCTCTTGTATGGGATCATCAAATATAAATTGGGTAGTTCATTCTTTCCTTCAATTTGTGTTTTATTTGTTTGTATTCAGTTAATGTTTAGTGTAATTATGTATTGTAATGTGTATCATGAACATTATAATTAGGTGTAAGCCTGTTATGTTCATCAATAAATAAATAAATAAATAAATAAATAAATAAATAAATAAATAAATAAATAAATAAATAAATAAATAAACATGAAAAGAAACAACTTCTTTTAAATAGAATATGTTAATGTTTGAATTGAGCAAAGTGTGAATTGAATTAAAGTGTTGCTTGTAAGACATTACGTTTAATGATAACTTACAAATAAACTCTAGAGTGGTCAAGTCGCTGCATAAATTCAGAATATTTACTACATACAAGAATATTCTAACCCACATTCCAGACCTTTAAGTCAGAGGAACCTTCTATGGAATTCACTAAGTGCTAATTGAAAACGTGTGGAACGTTGTTCATAAATTAACTACTGCGTATAGGGGTGAATAACTTAAATGTGTGTGGTCATTATATTTAATTCAGTTATTTATTTTTCGCTTAGTTGATACGTTTATTTCTTGAAAAATACTTTCGAAATAGTGAAGAACCTAACAGTTATAAAAATGGAATGATAGTGACATGAGAAACCGGAGCTTCGACAAGAAGCACCCAGCCTCCTCTATGTCGAACGCATATTTCACATGGAGTCATGAAGATGTGAGACCTTGACGGAACAATAAAATGCTGGAGGGATTGGAGAATATAACTTAATTACTTCAGTGAGACGTGCATCTTAATTAAGTAGATAACTACACAGACAGACAATTAATGTGAGTTGTATGTTGAGAATGCAGAGAGACTGTTCTGATGAAACGAAGCTGTGTTCCAAGGAAGGAAGAGTCCCAGATATCGTAACTCAACACGTCAAACTTCCTGTCTCAAGTATTTCTTCGTGTCAGTTAACATCACTCCAGATAATAAACTTATTTTGTGATCCGGGCAAATGTACTGTATATATTTATTTTCTTTGTATACCAGTGGAACGTTCTCTTTTCTATGTTCTCAATAGGTAACCCTTGTCGGAATTTTGTCCTGGAAACTGTTTTATCTGAGCACCTTCAAATACCACTGGAATGAACTGGGATAGAACCTGCCAAATGTGGTCAGAAGGTCCGGCATGAATCGTTGTACCAAAGAAAAATATATCTCGTTCGACTTAACCAAATCATAATTAAATTAGTACCACAACCGAAAATCGCTCTCACTCACTGAAATATATTTCACAAAATTTCCCCACGGTTATCAGTATTATACATCACCCCTTGAGCTCCAATTTTTGTGCAGTAATAGGATAGAATACAATATTTTAGCGAAATGAATACCTCCTTGGCCGCTGTACAGTTATGCGGGCTAGATGATGCTTGCTATTTCCTTCAATAATTTAGCATTCTGAGCTAATACTACATAAATATCCTGGATCTAACCATCACATTTAAAATGCATTACATTCTCCAACTTTCCCGTTCTCCGGATAACAAGGTGCATCACGCTCCCGAGGCAATTTTTTTCAACTACTTCCAATTACCTAAATGTACATTTGACGTTAACAAATGTTTCATTTATAGGAAAGCTCGTTCTATCACGCGCCAGAACATTCATAACTAGTAAAGCATACGATATGGTAAAACTTCCCCAGGGAGTAATGGTGTAATAGTACTTAGTAGACATCGGATGGTTGGCGGTAATAACTTATAATGTAAACTAATATGTATGGAAAGGCTTTAAGGTAGAAAATATGGTTAGAAAAGGGTGGGGGGAAGGTTCTATAAATACATTTAAAACGGTGCAAGAAAGGTGTTGATGAAATCAAGTTATTAAAGCTTAAACCAATTACATGAACTCTCCCTATCCCATTTACTGGGTTCTAATAATTAAGAAACATTTTACATTGGATTGCACACAACATTTCAATGTTTTTGACACCAAGTCAATGGTGCTCTGAGCTCAATATATCTTTGTATACAGGGTGTCCCAAAAACTCTGACAACGCTTAGTATGTTGTGCGGGAAGGCAAATTCTGAGTCGTATAAAGCTTCAAGCAAAACAACTGTCTTGTGGTGTCCTAATTTTGCATCACGCGATATGACACTCTTGTTGTAGTAATTCCACGTTATGGAGTTTAGTGTCTCTTTCTACGTTGGCACTACTGTCTTCTTTTTGCAACTTGCTTTACGTCGCGCTGACACAGATAGGTCTTATGGTCTATTTTCAAGAAGGAATCCATATCCACAAACGCACGGTTTAGATGTTGTATCGCTTCGAAATGTGTGATTGGTGTGTGTTCCACATGTCGTCAATAAACCCAACATGAGGACTACATCGGGCTCATTACAAACGGGGTTTGAGCTGTGTACCTCCTATGTCATTGCAGAACCTACATCTTCGGTGCTGAGCCTTACGCACATGACCCAACGCGTGCGGATGTATTTGAAGAATTTCAATCGCTCCGTGGACTCGAGTAATAAGGTCCTTTGCTGACGTTTCAGGAGTGCCATAGGCCATACTCTTCATATGACCTACGTGGAACATTCCGGCTTCTCTTAGTCGTCTCTCGATGGCCGCGAACGTGGAATGATGTGGGGTACGTCTGTTTGGAACACGTTCCGCATACAATCTTGCAGCAACTCCACCATTGCAATCCGCTTTGCCGTATGCAAGCAACATGTCGGTCATTTCCGCAGCTGTGAACTGGTACATGTCGCACTGCTATTAACAGCGTTACTGCACTGGCGGACTACAGTACACAAGTAACGCAGTAGGATGCGCATCAACGACTGTGGAGGAATGTAGAGCACGCGCAAGAATGTTATTAGGCTGAAGTCGTCCATCCGCAACACACAGATGTCTAAAGGTTTGCATACTTTCCGTATTAAGACACCAAATCGGAACAAATTGTCACAACCGTCCTCAGTCTTCGACGCTCTCCAGCACCCAAACCGTGCTTTTCCGGACAGGGGCTCCTGCTTGAAAACCGATCGGTCCGCCATTCCGCACAAAATACTAAGCCTTGTCGGCGGTTTTTGGGGACATTCTGTATAGAGAAACTATGCTCGATATGTACAGAGGTCAATGGAGCATATCCTGTCAACATTCAGAAAGGGAGTTCAAAGTTGTAAAGGTTTCCACATTTATCTGAGCCACTCGGCCCGGCTAGTCTTGGTTCCCTTTCTGGGTTTTATATATACAGGGTGGTCGGAAAGAAGGTGAGCCGTATATATAAGCGTTAGTGTTGGTAATCCTAAAATATCATTTGGGAAAAGTAATTCGATGTCTCCCATCGTTGTCATATCATCAGCTGCTGAAGGTAGCCAATCACATCACTTTGCGGGCGATGGGTGCTCTAAAGCAGATCTTAAACCACGTGCTGATTTAGCAACACCGCCTCACATAGTCCATTCGAATGCGCCTGCGGAGCGATCTGATTTGCTAATTTCAGCAGCTGAATAAATGGCAACAGTGCTAGATATCGAATTAATTGTTTCAAAATATTTATCAGTATGACATACCGTCTAACAGCCACATGCCCAGTTCACGTTATTTCTGAGCATTCTGTATATGAAATGAAATGGCGTATGGCTTTTAGTGCCGGGAGTGTCCGAGGACATGTTCGGCTCGCCAGGTGCAGGTCTTCTGATATGACGCCCGTAGACGAACTGCGCGTCGTGATGAGGATGTTATGATGACGAAGACGACACATACACCTAGCCCCGTGCCAGCGAAATTAACCGATGATGGTTAAAATTCCCGACCCTGTCGGGACCCCTGTGACCAAAGGCCAGTACGCTAACCATTTAGCCTTGGAGGCGGAGACCCTGTATATATTTGCTGTTTATTTTAACGTCACACAAACATGTCGGAGGTTTTGGGCGGTACAAGGTTTGGAAAGGGCTAGGATTGAAAACTTAGTGGCCGTGGCCCTATGTAAGGTACAACCCCAGCATTTTCCTGGTGTAAACTGGGAAACCACAGAAAACCATCTACATGGTTTTATATAGTAAAATCAAGAGTTACAATTATGAATTTTCAGATGCATCTTATTTTACTAAGAAAAGGAGTTTAATGAATATCGAACACGGGATACTATCAGAATAGCCTTACTGTACTGATGCGTCCTTCAGAAAGCTCTACTTTAAACTCCACGCAAGCAAAGTGGTAGGCGCACAGAGTGAAGAGTTTGTGCACTCCTCCTCTGCATGCATCTGAGTCATATTTCTTTAGAAGAATATTAATGATTATTTCTGCAGTATGTTGATTGAATTCTGGTTATATTCTGTACAGAAATTCGCAAGGATGACGCGGATCCTGCAATCAGAGACCCGCTGTTTGTTGCCGTGACACCACAAGCGGGAATGGCGTAGCTATAATGTTTAATGAATGTCAAGCACGGGAAACTGCTATCAGAATAGCCTTACTGTATTGATGCGTCCTTCAGAAATCTATAAGCAACACTTTGCTCTCCAGGCAAGCAAAGTGGTGGACGCACAGTGTGAAGAGTTTGTGAAGCCCTCTTCTGAATACATCTGATTCATAATTCATTCGGTTAAATTAACGTATCTTTATAATAATATTAATGATTATTACTGGTGTATATTGACTGAATTTTGGAAAGTGTCTGTACAAAAAGAGAGCAAGAGGGACGCAGATCCTGTAGGCAGAGACCCGCTGTTTGTTGTGGTAGCACCACAAGTGGGGATGGAGTAGCCATAACCCTACTTTTAGCTCGAAGATTATTTACATACTAAACACGGGCTAGTATTAAACACACTCCGCTTCTACATTTAGAATAGATTTACTCGCTCCACTTCCTAACAGTTTACATCGAGACACGGAACTTAAAGATGAAACATGCGAAGAAATATCGCAGACACAATGTTCTCTCCCTGACCATAACCTGGTTAGGTCTCCAAGAACTTCGGTGGATTGGAGCTCAACCAGACGAGAATGAAAGATGTGAATTACAGCAGAACATTGAAAAGTTTAAAGTAGTCTATTAACATTGCTGGATATTCAGTGTTGAAAAATATATCTGTTGTTTTTATAATACAGTTTGTACAAAAAGATAGCAAGAGGTACGCGGATCCTGCAGCCAGAGACTCCATGTTTGTTGTGATAGCACCAAAAGAACTTCTATGGCCACCCGTTAAGAATGGATGACAAGAGGTTTTTTTTTTTTGCTAGGGGCTTTACGTCGCACCGACACAGATAGGTCTTATGGCGATGATGGGATAGGAAAGGCCTAGGAGTTGGAAGGAAGCGGCCGTGGCCTTAATTAAGGTACAGCCCCAGCATTTGCCTGGTGTGAAAATGGGAAACCACGGAAAACCATCTTCAGGGCTGCCGATAGTGGGATTCGAACCTACTATCTCCCGGATGCAAGCTCACAGCCGCGCGCCTCTACGCGCACGGCCAACTCGCCCGGTGACAAGAGTTTGACTAATAATTTTTTACCATACTGAAAAATAGAACACATATGATAAGTGGTTCGGGGAGGAAACTAAATGTTGAAAACACCCCAGGGATATGAGCTACAAATTTAAGTAAATATAAGAAGGTATGAGAATATATTTATTGTTTATTCCTAAAAATTAAAATCCTTTCATTAATTATCGTTATGCTAAATGGCTAAATTGTTAGCGATCTGGCCTTTGGATCAGAGGGTCTAGGGTTCGATTCCCGGCCAGCTCGGAGATTTTAACCTTAAATTGTTAATTCCCTTGCCTCGGGGGCTGAATGTTTCTGCTGTCCCCAACATCCCTGCAACTCACACACCACACATAACACTATACTCCACCACAACAACACGCAGTTACCTACACATGGCAAATGACGCCCACCCTTTTCGGAGGATGTGCCTTACGAGAGCTGAGCTCGGCTAGAATTAGCCACACGAAATATATTAATATTAATCATCGTTATTCGGTCGATTAGATTAGATGTTTGTCTTTTTATACCACTACGAGCGCTAATGTGAGTCAATGCGTTATTTTTCTTAACCACCACTACGAGCGCAATGTGAGTCTACATTCGGTGTGGGCATTCTTCAAAAAATGAAAACAACGCCTGAGGGTATATAAGTTAATCTGGCTAGTATTTTAATAAAAAATGAAAACAAGTAATGATACATGCGATTTTATGCTGTTTCTCCAGAACTGCATTTAAGCCGGAAGAGATTTTATAAAATTTGCTTGTTTATTTTGATATATCTGTCCAAGACTCACAATTTGAAAACTTTTCGGGCCCTTTAGCCCTTCAATATTCGGCACAATTGAGGAAATTGCTTACTTTTACGTTTTTTATGGTATGATGATGATGCTTTTTGTTTAAAGGGGCCTATCATCTAGGTCATCGGCCCCTAATGGCACGATATGAGACGAAATATAAGGACAATTAAAAATCCCTATGCGTCCACTGATAAGAATTTAAAACGTGAGACCGAAGAATGAATGGATGGATATGAAGTTAAAACAATCAATGGATTCGACCGTGCCCCACACTCCCAGAAACTAGCGTTAGAAATAGTATTACTGACCAAGGGACTGGTTCTAAAGCACAGTACTAAATCGATGATGCTTGTAGTCTAAAAGGGTCCAAAATCCAGGTCATCGGCCCCTCATGATGGTACTTATCGCTAGGAAAGTAGAACCATGGTATTTGTCATGTTGCGGTACTTATCAAAAGTAGCGTAGACTCGCGGTATTCCACACATTATGGTACTACTCACAGGTAATGTAACGCACACATGTAACAGAGACCTATGGTGTTCGCACATTATGTCGCTATTTACAGGCAGCGCAAATCTATGGTGTTCTTCACGTAAGTGGACTAACCACAGGGACCCGCACTATCCCGTGGTATTCCTCACATAGTGGGTACTAATCACAGGCAAGGCAGAACGATGGTGTCGCTCATATGGTGGTACGAATCACAGGTTCTGTAAAATGCATCCTGAGCGCACACTGTCGCTACTAATCATAAACCTATTGTGTACCTAATATAGTGATACTAAGAGTACGCGCAAGTAAGGGCGATGTATGGTGTTCCCCACGTGATGGTACTAATAACAAATAACAAGTATTTTGATGGTTCTAATTCAATCATCCCTTGGTTGCCACTTTTTGTCGCCTCTTACGACAGGCAGGGGATACCGTGGGTGTATTATTCATCTGCGCCCCCCACCCACAGTGGGTGACCAGCATTTTGTCTCGGGGTGAATCGGCTATCCTCGGCTCAACTCCGCTCTGATGGTAGAGCGCTACGGAGCGGGGGAGACAGGCGTAGGGAAAGAGAGAGACAGCGCTGTTGCTCAAGATCGAGTATTGGAGGGTCTGTACTCTGGTCAATCTAGCGAAGTCGTCTTATGCACCTTGCACCGCGCAATGCACTGGTGCATGCACCCTGAAAGGCCCTGCTACAGATGATTGGTAGGGCCACCGTTTGGTGTTGAAAGGAGACTTCTGCAGTCCACAGCAAGGCTGTGCTCTGCTTTGTGAAATCTCCGCGTGATGTTAAGGGGCTCCGATAGGGTGGTAAATGATGACATTTTTGGCTTTTTTGCTGATTGTTGATCTGTGGAACGTCCTTTTTAATTTGGTGTATATTACATACGTATTTCTAACTTAGAAATGCTTTAAATAAATGATTTAATAGGAAGCAGTGGGGCGTGGCAGTCTTCTCAGCATTGCGTCAACTGATTCTGCACCGAACCACGGACTCTGCCCCAAAGGAACTGATATTTGATGCCATCACAACAAAGCACAAGCAGCAGTGAAAATATTTGTACACAAGGATGGATTACAATAAGCTGTCATAGAGGAACTTAAGCCTATTTTCAGAGATTCATCTGATGTACAGTTACCGAAATAATGTTTACATGGTCGTGCCCAAAATCAGAATGAGTGCATCAACAGTGTTATTTGGTCAAGAAATCCAAAAAGAGTTTTTGTTGCAATTAATGCTATTCATTTTTGTGTTTACGATGCTGTCATGAATTTTAACAATATAAACTCGTCAAATTGTGAGGCATTGAAGAAACTTAGTATTAGTGTTGGCTATCATACCGTACGAGCCATGTACAAGCTTGACAAAGAAAACGAGAAAGCATTGAGGGAAGTGGAAAATGAGGCACGAGAGAAGAGATGAAAACTGGAGATAAGGCTGGAAGAAACCTATCAGGACGATCTAGATGACCCAAGTTATGGTTCTGGAACGCACTGACACTTTGATAGCAGTTTCCCGTAAGTTTACTTTTTGAAAGATTTAGTGTACCTTTTCTCTGCAACTACCTGAATGAACTTCCCTAAACTTTTACAGCCTTGAAAGTATGCTTCTATGAGTATTTGTAAACAGAGATATTGCATGATACCTCATAGTGTGTGAAGTATTGACTGTAGAATACCTCCAAAAGTGCAAAACAATTGGAGTATAAGAAAAATTCTGCCAAACGAAACAGTACTTTTGGAAATCTCTGTGTTAAAATATTAGAAAAACATCATAGGTTCAACTTAGATTTTCAGACATGTACCTTAATTAGTTCTTGAGAAAAGGTGCAATGCATTTTGTAAAATATATGTGGGAAAGATACACCATACCGGAGCCCCTTAAATGGAGACATCTGATGTGGAAATTCTCGACTATGTGGTATGTTTCGATATGTCAATGGTGAGTTGGCGTGGAATGACATAAGTAGAAGAATAAGCTTGAGTGGAGCTTTTAAAAGCACGAAAGATAATTATTTCTACATATATCATGAGAGTTTTATCTGTACGTTGCTTAGAACTGAAAACGAATGGTATTTCTGTATCTTTCGTGTCCACAGTAACAAGGAAATGCACTTTGAATCTTCCGTCATGACCGTCTGTATGTATGTACGACTTTTTTTTGATATTTGCTTTACGTCGCACCAACACAGATATGTCTTATGGCGACGAGGGGATAGGAAAGGCCTAGGAATGGGAAGGAAGCGGCCGTGGCCTTAATTAAGGAACAGCTCCAGCATTTGCCTGGTGTGAAAATGGGAAACCACGGAAAACCATCTTCAGGGCTGCCGACAGTGGGGTTGGAACCGACTATCTCCCATTTACTGGATATTGGCCGCACTTAAGCGACTGCAGCTATCGAGCTCGGTGTATGTACGATCATAACGAGAAAATGACTAAAAGGAATTCAATTAAAATCACTATATAAAGTCGGAGAATGAGGCAATGCAATCTAGGCTATAAATAATTTTATTCGCTCCGAGTATAATGATAGTTAACGTATGTTATTAATAGTCCCATCGATAACTATTATATTTGTGTCTTACATTTTTTAAAGTGTCTTTACGTCGCACCGACACAGACAGGTCTTATAGCGAATATTGGATAGGAAAGCCCTAGGAGTTGGAACGAAGCGGCCGTGGCCTTAATTAAGATACTGCGACTCAATTTGCCTGGTGTGTAAATGGTAAACCACGGAAAACCATTTTCAGGGGATACGAACCCACTGTCTCCCGGATGCAAGCTCACAGCCGCGCGCCTCTAACCGCACGGCCAACTCGCCCGGTTTATACATTTTTTAACGTACCGGCTATGATAATAGAGATATTCATGATTTTTGAGTTTTGTTATTAAGTCCCTATCAACACTGAACTAAGAGAAAATGGGTGAACAGAATTGAATGAAAATCGGTATTTAAAATCTGGGAACAATTTACGAGAAAATGGGTGAACAGTATTTATTGAAAATCGGTATTTGTAGTCTGAAAATAAGGTACGAGAAAATGGGTGAACAGTATTTTATGAAAATCGGTATTTGAAGTCTGAAAATAAGGTACTATAAAATGGGTGAACAGTATTTAATGAAAATCGGCATTTGAAGTCTGAAAATAAGGTACTATAAAATGGGTGAACAGTATTTAATGAAAATCGGTATTTGAAGTCTGAAAATAAGGTACTATAAAATGGGTGAACAGTATTTTATGTAAATCGGTATTTGAAGTCTGAAAATAAGGTACTATAAAATGGGTGAACAGTATTTTATGAAAATCGGTATTTGAAGTCTGAAAATAAGGTACTATAAAATGGGTGAACAGTATTTTATGAAAGTCGGTATTTGAAGTCTGAAAATAAGGTACTATAAAATGGGTGAACAGAATTTTATGAAAATCGGTATTTGAAGTCTGAAAATAAGGTACTATAAAATGGGTGAACAGAATTTTATGAAAATCGGTATTTGAAGTCTGAAAATAAGGTACTATAAAATGGGTGAACAGTATTTTATGAAAGTCGGTATTTGAAGTCTGAAAATAAGGTACTATAAAATGGGTGAACAGAATTTTATGAAAATCGGTATTTGAAGTCTGAAAATAAGGTACTATAAAATGGGTGAACAGAATTTTATGAAAATCGGTATTTGAAGTCTGAAAATAAGGTACTATAAAATGGGTGAACAGTATTTAATGAAAATCGGTATTTGAAGTCTGGGACAGTTACGAGAAAATGGGTGAACACTATTTAATGAAAATCGGTATTTAAAGTCTCAGAATGCGGTACTATCCTTTAGGCTATAAGTTATTTTTATTCACGCTGGATGAAATTGTAGTTTAGGGGAATGCGTCTGAAATTTAATTTTGTAACTACCGGTACATGCAGTGTGTCAAACATGTATTTGTGCACCCAGCATTTTATGTATAACTGTAAATAAAACACAATGTTGCTATTACAAATTATATTGGGTCATTGCTTATGACCAGCAAAGAAATAGTACGCATTTGCAAGTTTTAACTAACAAACATTACAAAAAGAAAACAAAACAACGTAATATATAATGTAAAAGTAATTGCACACTAGCTTCTATTCAGAAAAACGTTACGTTTACTCCACTGTATTGCACGCCGAAGCACTAGCGGTCAATGCATGTTTGTATCTAGAACGGTGAACATGAGTCCCAAAACAAAAGAGCCTTCAATATCTCTGCGAGATAGAAATGTGTGGTTACGTCAACAAGGCAGACGCTGTCGTGAAGTAGGAATAACTGTAAATATCAACTATTCCACTGTGCGTTACGTTGTTAAACGACATGAAGAAACCGGTGACACAGTGAATTGGCATCCATCGGGTCGTCCGCGAGCACTTACTGATAGGGAGCACAAGCAAACTATAAGGCAGGTGACAAGGAACCCCTTTACAAGTGCTCAAACATTAGCTTCACATATCGCCACAACATCTGGTAAACAACAGACAATATGAAATGTATTGCACAGCGCACAATTGCGCGTTAGAACCCGTCTAAAGAAGCCCATGGAGTTTTGGAAAACACTCATTTTCTCCGATGAAAGTAAGTTCACTCTTTTCGGGTCTGAGAGAAAAGGCTTCGTGTCTCGGAAAGCAAATAGTGAATTCTGTTCAAAGAATCTGCGACCTACTGTGAAACATGGTGGTGGCAACGTCATGATTTGGGCATGCATGTCATACAATGGAGTTGTAAATATGACGTTTAATGATGAAAAAATGACTGCAGAGAAGTATGTTCAGGTGTTGCGAGATCAAAATACAAAAAAGAAAGTATAGAGGTTCAACCTTTCCAATACACTGTTATTAAGTTGTACCAATATTAGGTTACAGCAAGGTAAATTTGGGACCGGTTTAGACACAAAAGAAGTGTCATAATCAGCCGATTAAGAGAACGGGGTAAAGGGACTAAATCATAAACAATTATAAACACACATAACAAATATAAGACGTTATTCAAGTCAGAATGATGTACGTAGAAATATCAACACTTTTTATGAAGAAGTAAATTCAGTTACGTTCATTTGTAACGTGATAGTCTTGTATATTCCTGTTGTGCTGTAATCACGTAAAAAGACGTTGAATCGATAGAAAATAACGAGTTAAAAAGCTTGATCCAACATAAAATCTTGAGGGATGACCCGTTAAAAGACTGACCTTGAGAGATGCAGTTCGTGTACAGTTGTTGCTAAGTAAGGTCTTATAGGCAATTGTTCTCTCGGCACGTTGAAGAGTGGAAAGCGATCTACATGAAGTCTTAGGATACCGTGTAGGACTTAAAGTTCCTCAGTTCGATGCGGATATATGAAGCTTAAAGGAAGGAGACTTAAATAGAAATGAAACAAGGGGTAAGAAATTTAGAACAAGTTAAATTATGAGGCTCACCTTTATCAGCGTGCCATGAAGCAAATCAGGAGGTAAGGAATAAGTAGACTTAGAGGAGGGGTAAATGAGAGTTTGTGAGCGGGTGGTGGGGAGGGGGGAATTGTCTAAGTTGGACCAAGGGGACTTTTCGGAAGGGGCAAGTAGCGTGAAAAAGTGTTGTGAAAGATCGATCGACTACATGTCAACTTGAGGTTATTCGAAACTTAGATGAGGAAGTCGAAAAGGTTGTTTGGCTTCTCAGCAATATCATTCAGGTTAATGTTGGGATTGAAAAATTGATGAAGGTGTATAAACAGATTTCAGTGATATCAAGGAGAGCGCCATTGTTTCAATATCTTGGTCTATCGTAGTGAAACTATGTTTTACGTCATGCATATATTGCCCTACTGCCGAAAATCTGTTATATTTTCTTGCATTATCGTGTTAAAAGTATCTAATTTTGAAGTTGCGACCAGTTTGTCCTATGTAAGAAGAGTTGCAGTTATTGCATTTAAACCGGTATTCGCCTGACTTTAAAAAGACAGTTTTGTTTATTGAATTAGAGTTATGCAATACTTCCAAGCTTTTTGAAGATATTAGACGTTTACATTGAAGGTAAATGTGGAGTAAGCAACTGGTTTAAAACTCTCTTTTAAGAGTGTTGTTTTTGGATGGTGTTTAAATTTGTTAGTTAATAGGTTCAATAAGAATCTGTTATAACCATTGGATTTGGCGATGGAGTGGATGATATTTAGTTCGTTAAGTTATCATTGGACAGTGGTATTTTGAAAACGCGGTTAACTATGCTGTTGTATGAGGCGAATTTATGGTTTTATGAGTGTGAAGAATCTTGTATTATGGTATTAGTTGTTTGTGTGGGTTTTCTGTAAATCATATATGATAATGAGGATGGTAGCCTGTTTATCGTTTTATCAAGAAAGTTGACTGATTTGGCAGACTCAGTTTCAAGGGTGAATTTAATGTGTGGATCGATCTTATTGAGGTAATTCAGAGTGGAGGTTCCATTAACAATTCTATCATCTAGGATCACTAAAGTGTCATCTACATACCTGGCGCAAAATAATATGTTTAAGGTCGTCCTTGTTATCGGTGAAAATATGTTCCAAAAAATCTAAGTAAATCTTCGCTAAGATCCCTGAGGCTGGTGAACCCATTTCCAAGCCATATTGTTGATAAATTATATTGTCGAAGATGAACAAAATGTTATTGACTACTAATTTTAAGATGGTTATAAAATCATGCATCTCTAGTTTCCTTAGGTGTCAGTAAGGGTATCTGGTTGTAAAACAGGGCCAAATCCACATGTGCGACACAGTTTGCACCCGCGATCGCACAGATGTTGAAGTCGGGTGAAGAAGTTGTTGTCGTTGTTGATGGTGATGATGAGGAAGTTTCCGTTTGAGTACGTTGCTGCAGCGGATATGCAACGTAGCGCGACTCTGATGTGGGTATGTAAGCACGCACATATAGGCAAAGGTATTAGTGTGGCAGTCGTGTCTTGCCGAGGTGCGTGCGTTAAATGAGGCCACTTGAACTTTGGCGATATTATTACCAAATGCGTCCAAACTGGACCGACGTGCTATTGTTCTATTCTTGGTTTCAGAAGAACAAACACCGATGGATATCCATCGGAGAATGAAGACTGTGTATGGGGCTGAATGTCTGTCGAATCCCACCTTTGGTGCGCCAAGTTCCATGAGGGTCGCGTTTTGACTCAAAGCGGACGTCGATTTGGGAGGCCAGACTCATCCATTATGAACGGCAAGCTGGCGGTGGATGAGGCCTATAGTCTTCATCACATCACATCTCATGCGATTACCACGCCTTCGTTTCTCTCAAAAAGCCTTGAAGTTCGACGCCTTCTGTCGGACGTAGATCTGCAGCAGGCGGCTACGGACTTCTTCACGCAGCAGGACACAATGTTTTACCACACGAGGAAGTTCAACCTGGTGCGTCGGTGGGATGAGAGCCTCAATGCGCACGGAGATTTTGCCTGATTGGCATCCCAATTCAGAACTGCCCGGACTACGAACGGAAACGTTTTGATCGCCCCTTATGTTTACGAGTTCTAGAATATATTTCGTTTTTTCACAATTCACGAACCGTACCATTCTGCTGTCGACGCTTCCATTCTTACATAGATTTATCAGAACTATTTACCTCCCCATGGATGGAATGAAACGAGGCGTTATCAGCGCCCCCTGTATGTCCTAAAACCTATCTAAGGTATTTGATAGCGTAGATCATGAGAGACTACTGGCAAAAGTGAATGCAATTGGACTAGAAAAAAAAGTGACTGAATGGGTTGCTATATTCCTAGAAAATAGATCTCAGAGAATTAGACTAGGCGAAGCTTTATCTGACTCTGTAAAAATTAAGAGGGGAATTCCTCAAGGCTGTATTATTGGAACTTTATGTTTCCTTATATATGTAAACTAGCAAGGTACCCGTGCTTCGCTACGGTATTATACTGAAATTTATAATTGAATGCTTATTGTTTTAGATATATAATTCGCGATCTGACACGTTTTCAGCGAGAATCCACCAAAATTCCCGATCTGACTCGTTTTCTATTAGATTACGGCACGTTTCCTCCCATTTTTCAATCTTCCTTTCCAGCAATCGATTTCGTACTTCCCGGGCCAGCCTCAGGTATTCTTCCCGGTCAGTTGGGTCCGTAAATCTTTGCCATACCGTATTTTCCTATAATCATTTTTAATCTGGATAAAATCCTTCAGGAGATCCAGCGTGGTGTCATATTGGGTGCCTTGGCGGCACTGAACCCGCGGCCGGACTGCATTCTTAGTCATTACCCGTCCAGGAGCCGTTTCCAGCGCGGTCCGCACATTTGACGACGGTCCGGAACATTATTATTATTATTATTATTATTATTATTATTATTAATGTTATTTTTATTCTTCTTCTTATTATTACTATTATGTGTTGCTGGGATGAATGATGACAGGGAAAACCGGAGTATCCGGAGAAAAACCTCTCCCGCCTCCGTTTTGTCCAGCACGAATGTCACATGGAGTGACCGGGATTTGAACCACGGAACCCAGCTGTGAGAGGCCGGCGCGCTGCCGCCTGAGCAACGGAGGATCCTTATAAGTACATTAAGAACAGTAAAATCAATTGGTCTCACCTCCTTTTACACCCCACCGCCGTTAGTTTTTTCTGCCAAGCCCCCCCCCAAAAAAAAATTGAAAGAAGGCGTGTTCCTTTATGTTTAAGGGAGATTCCAAACACCAATGTTCACGTCTATTACCTTCAGTTTTGAGATATAAGTATCCCCATAAATATAATTTACTTTTGTCACTTCATTTCAAACTACTACAAGTGAATTTTCCCGCAAAAAATACTTGTTTCTTTAATAGTGAAGGATCTTCTAAATACCAATTATCACGACTCTAACTTCTTCACTTTTTGATTTATGTGTCCTCATGAAAGGAATTCAACTCCTTTACACTCCCGCCCCCCAAGATGGTTTCCCCCCAAAACGCGTTTTTCTTTGTTTTTAAAGGAGATCCAAATACGAATTTTCACGTCTGTAACAACTTTAGTTTTTATTAGATGTATATATTCTCATAAAATTAAGGTCAATTAATTTTTCAATTCTTTCACCCCCCTCCCCCCGCTTCATTGGATTTTCCGAGAATACGTGTCTCTTTACTTTTAAAGCAGATTGCAAATATCAAATTTCACGTCTGTAACATCTTCATTTTTAAGATATCAGTAGCCTAATTAGAAAAATTTCAACACAATTTTCAGTCACTTTCACCCCCCTCCACCCAAGTGGTATTTCCGAAAATTAAAAATACACGTTTCTTTATGTTTAATAGAGATAAAAATACCATTTTTCACTTCTGTAACATGCTAAGTTTTTTTAGATATACTGTAAAAATTCTCATTTTAAAATTTCACCCCTTTTGGGTTCCCCTTAAGTAGAGTTGCCAAAAACAAATCACCTATGTTTCTTTACATTTACAGGAGATTCCAAACACCAACTTTTTACGTCTGTAACATTTTACGTTTCCAAGATAATCTTTCAAAAAATTCACCCCAATTTGTCACTTCTGTTTAACCGCCATTAATAGGATTTTCCAAAAACTAAAAAAATACGTGTTTCTTTATTTTTAAAGGAGATCCCATATACAAATTTTTAGTTCTGTAATATCTTCCGTTTCTGAGATATATGTATCCTCATTAAAGGCATTCAACCCATTTTTCACCCTTTTACACCCCTCCTATTGGGATTTACAGGAAACAAAAAAATACGTGTTCCTTTATTTTTAGAGGAGATTCTAACTACCAATTTTTACATCTGTAAATTTTAACGTTTTAAGATGTAGACACATTCATTTTAAAAATTCATCCCCCTTTTCACCCCTCAATATTTGGATTTTCCAAAAACAAAAAATACGTATTTCTTTACATTTAAAGTAGATCCCAAATACCAATTTTCAGGTCTGTAATATCTTCAGGTTCTGAAATATAAGTAGCCTCATTAAAGGCATTCAATCCATTATTCGTCCTTTTACACCCTTCCTATTGGGATTTTCCGAAAACAAAAGAATACGTGTTTCTTCATTTTTAAAGGAGATTCTAAATACCAATTTTTACATCTATAAACTGTAACAGTTTTGAGATATAGATACACTCATTTTAAAAAATCACCCCCTTTTCACCCCCCATTAATTGGATTTTCCAAAAACAAAAAAAATATGTGTTTCTTTATTTTTAAAGATCCCAAACACCAATTTTCAGGTCTGTAATATCTTCAGTTTCTGAAATATAAGTAGCCTCATCAAAGGCATTCAACCCATTTTTCACCCCTTTTCACCCCTCCTATTGCGATTTTCCGAAAACAAAAAATACGTGTTTCTTTATGTTTAATGATGATTCTAAATACCAATTTTCACATCTGCAAACTTTAAAACTTTGGAGATATAGATTCACTCATTTTAAAAATTCACCCCCTTTTCACCCACCCATTAATTGGATTTTCCAAAAACAAAAAAATACGTGTTTCCTTATTTTTAAAAGAGATCAAAAGTACCAATTTTCAGGTCTATAATATCTTCAGTTTCTGAGATATAAGTACTGGTATCCTGATTAAGGGCATTCAACCCATTTTCCCCATTTTCACCCCTTTTCACCCCTCCTATTGGGATTTTCTGAAAACAAAAAAATACGTGTTTCCTTATTTTTAAAGATGATTCTAAATACCAATTTTTACATCTGTAAACTTTTAAACTTTCGAGATATAGACACACTCATTTTAAAATTTTACCCCTCTTTTCACCCCCTTAGCGAAGGAATATCCAAAAATCCTCTCTTAGCGAGCACCTGCATCTTAATATGAATATATCCCCAAAATTTCATTTCTTTACGTCCAGTAGTTTTGGCTCTGCGATGATGAATCAGTCAGTCAGTCAGGACAAGTTATTTTATATATATAGATAGTATGATTAAAGAAGTGGAATCAGAGATAAGGCTTTTTGCAGATGATGTTATTGTGTACAGAGCAATAAATATGTTACAAGATTGTGAGAAGCTGCAAAATGACCTCGATAATGTAGCGAGATGTACAGTAGACAATGGTATGATGAGAAACGAGGTTAAAAGTCAGGTTGCGAGTTTCACAAATAGGAAAAGTCCTCTCGGTTTTAATTACTGCGTTGATGGGGTGGAAGTTCAATTTAGGGAGCATTGTAAGTACCAAGGTGTTAATATAAGAAAAGATCTTAATTGGGGTAATCACTTAAATGTGATTGTAAATAAAGGGTACAGATCTCTGCATATGATTATGAGGGTATTTAGATGTAAAGGAGGAGACATGTAAGAATCTGGCAAAACCCCAAGTAGAGTATGGTTCCAGTGCATAGAACCCTCACCAGGATTACTTCATTCAAGAAATGAAAAATCCAAAGAAAAGCAGCTCGATTTATTCTGGGCGATTTCCGACAAAAGAGTAGCGTTACAAAAATGTTACAAAGTTTGGTATGGGAAGAATTGGGGGGAAGGAGACGAGCTGCTAGACTAAGAGTATGTACCTAGCTGATAGTGGAGAGTTGGCGTTGAATGACATTAGTAGACGAATAACTTTGTGTGGTGTTTTTAAAAGTAGTAAAAATCACAATATGAAGATAAACTTGGAATTCAAGGGGACAAGTTGAGGTATATAGTCGTTTATAGGAAGGGGAGTTGGGGATTGGCATAACTTACCAAGAGGGATGTTCAATAAATTTCCAATTTCCTTTTAATCATTTAAGAAATACCTAGAAAAACAACATGTAGGGAATTTGCCACTGGGCGACTGCCCTAAATGCAGATCAGCAGTGATTGATTTATTTATTTGAGGCTACTACGAGGGGAACAACCAAAGACCATGTACTCGCTTTCTCGTTTTCTAAGCCAGAAATAATATCCATGTTAAGAACGAACACATTTTTTCACCAAGTTCTCTGACTTCTATCATTAAATTATCCGATACCGCAAGGAATTGCGACCTCGTTATTCAGTACATGAAGGTTAATTAACTCAAAGTACTTCAAGTTTCTGGGGAGAGGAAATTACTGTAAACGAGAATGTACAAATTCCTCGCACTTCAACAATCCCTTAGTTGTAAAGCTGAAGCATGTCTTCAAAACTTTTGTAAGTCAACAAGTAGGAGCAAACTATAGACTCACGCAACAACGGTTTTCTGTTTCTCAAGATAGAAACACTATATAACACCGTTAACGAGATTCCACGATCTAACTATGAAGAGTAATAATTCTGAAATGAAGGAGCTAACAACTTTGAAACAATCACTTGTTGCTTTGAGGTCGTTCCCACAACATGCTCTCACTTGGCTTTTGTTTAAAGCGGACGTTAATTACGATATAAAACTTGAAAATATCATCGCAGTCCTGTGAACATTTATTACTGCTAATAATAATAATAATAACAATAATACTAACATTAATAATAATAATAATAATAATAATAATAATAATAATAATAATAATAATAATAATAATAATAATAATAATAATAATAATGAGAAGAAGAATAGGAAGAAGAAAAAGGATCAAAATCTTCCGAGGAGAGTGAAAAAAGACAGAATGAGCAGTTGAAGGAGTATTGGAGGAAGACGAAGGAACAACAAAGGATGAAGCATTGAAATTGTCACGTGGTCCCTAGAAGACCCTAACGGAGAAATATATAATAATAATAATAATAATAATAATAATAATAATAATAATAATAATAATAATAATAATAATAATAATAATAATAATAATAATAATAATAATAATAATAATAATAATAATAATAATGTTAGAGGACCCGCACTGCTCTGCAGCATTCGTTATAAATAGGTCAGGTAACTCGTCTTGATAGTTCTATCGTACTTATATTTCAATTTATTTTTTCAATGGTTTTATGAATATTTAATGAGAAGCGCGTTATTGTATGCCGCAGCTCGTAGACAGGATTCATCCATTCCGACGTGATCATGCCATATATTTTTGTAAAAATCTATCCATATGTTCGTTTTTTCATCCCGCAGTCCTAGATGTAAAGCTTGGTATTGTGTCGTAGAAAGCAATGGAATTTTTAATCGCAGTTCTTCTATATAAGAACGGTTATGTCTAAAGCCCGGATTTTTATGCAGTAACAGGTTAGAGTGCAAACTAATTTGGTTAGTAGGAAGTGTCGGCCACCCGCTCTTCCATAATGTAGCAAGAGTAACATAAATTATAGGGGTTCGGATGGGCCGTACCCCGAATGTTTATGCAAACCCCATAGCATGATCGTTCTGAAGGTAGGCTATACTCGCTACTCGCTTCAGTAAGTTTACATTCTAATCTATTAATGCACAAAAATCCGGGCTCTACACTTATGCCTTGTGAGCTCATAGGTTAATCTTGAAGGATCGTTTTTTGACAGGCAGAGAAGTTTAAAAAAATACATACCCTTCATTCTTTCTATTGTAGCTAGGTTACCCTTCGACAGGTGTTCCCAGATAATGTCTAAGGTGTATGTCATGATGGGGTCTGTTTGTACGTAGACTTTTTCTCTTAGCAGCATGTAAGTTATTAGGAACGCTCTTCGGTCTGTTGAAAATATTTGGAAGCTCGGAAAGGTTAGAGAATCAAGGAGTATCTAGCAGGGAAAAGTATCTTTCCGTGATCGGAGGAAGTGTATACTCTCTGGCTTGACAGGTAGTAGTCAAACATGGCTGCATGCAATAACATTACTAAGGATGAAAATCACATATATCAGAATATTAATGAAAGTGTTCGTCACTTAGCAACCTGCTGAGTATAGGATGTATTGCGAGTTAGGGTAAGCCTTCGCCTGCAATTACTGGAGTGATCATTTAATAATTTAATTGCATGATTACTCAAATTTGGCTGAACTTGTAGACCTATCAGTATCTCATAATTCACCGGCAGGTAATTCCGAAGAGAATGAAACAAAAATGAAGCATATCGAACCAATAGAATGGATGGACGGAAATTACAAAGCTGGTTTTAGTAAATTCCTCTAATATAATAATAATAATAATAATAATAATAATAATAATAATAATAATAATAATAATAATAATAAAAGAAAATAGTTTATAAAACTCCGCTGTAGATGAAAGGATACACAATATGGAAAGATGATACTTCAAAACTAGGAATATCTACAACACATTTTTTTAAATCTAAGAACTTCAAAATACAACACAGTAGTCAAACTGGAATGCCTATATGCGAGTGAATGTATAATTATGAATTACAAGCTGTATACATTAGAAGTACTGGAAAGAAGAATTATACGGTAAAACAAGTGCTTTCTGAAAATCAAGTAACGATGAAATATATTGGAACATGGAAAAATTTACAGAAACAATACAAACGTGGCGAGTGATATTTTAAAAATAATTATACAGAATGCATGACAACAGGTTACAGATATTCAAACATCTTTGGAACCAAAAGTCAACAATAATCTTGAATGACGAAGTCTTGAAAGATTTGGAAGGAAACAATGTAGGAGAAGAATGAAGATCAACAAAGAGAGATCTTTAGGAATAAAGTGTTAAAATATGGAAGGATTCCAAAATCAAATTGGTCGGAGAAAGGGAAAAGGAGAGATAGTGAAAAAATGAAGGAGTATTAGAGGAAAAAGAAGGAACAACAAAGGATGAGCACTGAAACTGGCACGAGGTTCGTAGAAGACTACTAACGGTAATAAATAAATAAATAAATAAATAAATAAATAAATAAATAAATAAATAAATAAATAAATAAACAAACCCGTTTCGACTACAAGCATACTCGATTCCACATCGTGCTATACAAGCAGTCCCTTGGTCAGTAATACTGTTATTTTGTGCCAGCTTCTGTGCATGTGAGGCACTGTGGGTCGGATCCACTCATCGTTTTATATTCATATCCGTCCATCCATTCATTCTTCGTCCTCATGCTTTGAATTCTGGTCAGTGGAGGATTTTGGACTTTTAATTTGTCATTTCATTTCGTCACATTTCGTACCATTAGGAGCCGATGACCTCGATGTTAGGCTCCTTTAAACAACAAACATCAATAATCAATCAATCCAAAATAATGGAGTGCAGTCTAACGAGGTCGGGTGATAGAGGAAACATTAGATTATGAAATGAAGTCTTAAAGAAAATTAGATGGATACTTTTACTTGGGTAGTAAAATAACTAACGATGGCAGAAATAAGATGAACAGACTATGCAGACTAGCACGAGCAAGGAAGGTCTTTCTCACGAATAGAAATTTGCTCACTTCAAATGTGGATATAGAAATTGTACTGGATTAATTTTGCAGGGTAATAGACACATTAGTCAATTTTTGAAGAACTTCGTCTGAAGCTTGGCATTGTATGGAAGTGACACATGGACGAAAACTACCTCAGATAGAAAAGAGAACCTTTTGAAAGGTGGTGTTACAGAAGTATCTTGAAGGTAGAAGGTTAGATCGAATCACGAATGAAGAAATACAGAATCCGAATTGTTGAGAGGAGAACTTAAATTTGACGAGAAAATATAGAATTATAGGATGCATCTTAAGACATCCAGGACTTGTTCAATTGGTTTCTGAGGGAAGTGTAAGTGGTAAGAACGGTAGGGGTAGACCAAGGTATGAATATGACAAGGAGATTTTAGCAGATGTAGGATATAGTTATATAGAAATGAAATTTTTAGCACAGCATAGGGTGGCACGCAGAGCTGCATAAAGCCAGTCTACGGGCTAATTGAACGAAAAAATGAGAAATATGGCATGAAAATCAGTACAGAGAAAAGCAAGACTATGGTGATGTCGAGAGAGGAAAGGCAAAGAAAGGGCAGTGTGGAAATTGGAAGCCAGAGTCTGGAAATTGTGGACAGCTTTAAATATCTACGATGCGAATTAATGCAATATGCTAGGGTGGACATGGAGAATTTTTTTTGCTAGGGGCTTTACGTCGCACCGACACAGATAGGTCTTATGGCGACGATGGGATAGGAAAGGCCTGGGAGTTGGAGGGAAGCGGCCATGGCCTTAATTAAGGTACACACCCAGCATTTTTTGCCTCTCAGCTGACAATATGTTCTTGATCTTTTTATTTTGCGTTTCTCGGAACAACTTGAATTTTTCAAACGTAGCTCGAAACATATATCTGTTCCAGATCTCTTTAGATTGATGCCAACTTTCTTCATGTCCTTTATATCGTTTCTTCTAGTCATTTTACAGTAGCTTTTATCTTGGTGATATATTTAAAGAATTTATTCGTTAGTCGACCCTTGTCCATTCTGGTCAGGTGCCCATTAAACCTCAGTCTCCTCTTACGTATGATATATACGATCTTCCCTAACTGACTGCAAAGATCTTCATTTCTGCTCTTCCTCCACGAACCATAATTCCTTCTCTTTCGAGTTATAACATTTTCCTCAATATTTTTTTATTTCATCTCTCATCTCTCTGTTTCTCCTTTCTTGTCCAGTAACGAACATTCTGAACTGTAGTGCCCCTCTTATATGACAACCGTGGTATAGTGTCTAATCTTTGTCCTGTAAGATATCATCTTGATGTATTTATTCTGCACTAATTCACAGGCCAGGTCCATCATTCTGGACCTTCTTTTATTTGATTCTCTATCAAGGCCATTCACCAAGATATTTAAATTTATCAAACCACTTGGCATTCCAATAATTTGTTTCCAGATGCTTTCTATATCATGTTTGAATTCCATGTACTTTGTGGGGTTTTTTCGTATAAGTTCCTGAGTCCTATTTTCTCTGTAATTTATCAAGAATAATTTAAGCTTTCTATTTACTTTTAGCCGGCCCCGCAGTGTAGGAGTAGCGTTCCTGCCTCTTAACCGAAGGTCCCGTGTTTGATTCCCGTCATGGATTTTTATCTGCACGTGAGGGCTGGTTCGAGATCCACTCAGCCTACGTGATTAGAATCGAGGAGCTATCTGACGGTGAGATGGCGGCCCCGTTCTAGAAAAAACAAGAATAGCGGCCGAAAGGATCCGACGTGCTGACCACACTGCACCTCGTAATCTGCAGGCCTTCGGGCTGAGCAGCGGTCGCTTGGTAGGCCATGGCCCTTCGGGCCTCTTGCGCTATGGATTTTGGTTTGGCGAACGCTAAGCAATCCATCTTCAAACCTTTATTCTTTGTACCTAAAGAGAATGCTTGTATCTTTTTATTTTATTTTGAGGTTTTCGCTAATGTACTAATTCTTTTCATGCAGGTCGATAGCCAGTCTCCTTGCCTGACTCCTGTTTTAATTACCAAGGGCTCCGACATTGCATAATGAAAAAGAACAATTATTTAACAACCTTCAACAGGCAGAATGTAGAAAAGGATACTGAGTGTAACCATCGTCGTCTTAAACTCCATCTAGTTCTGTTACCCTCGATAATAGAGTCGATTGTTCTGCTAGGTAACCTCCTCTTCTCCTTTCGCCTCACATGTCCGCACCACAAAACGCGGTTTATGAGTACAGCATCATTCGTCGAATTCATCCTAACTTAGACTTTATCTCCTCACTGTTTTTATTATTATTATTATTATTATTATTATTATTATTAGGCCTATTATTATTTTCGATGAGGCTTGCTAGCGACCACATGTCAATTTCAATTTACCCTTCCTTGTTGTATCTTCTTCCGTTATTTCCAGTATTCCTTCATCATTACACTATGCTTTATTCTTCTTTCCTCAAACCACTTTACACCGGTTTTCCTTTCCATTCTTCCTTGGATTCCTTGTATTCTTGAAACCTTACTTCATAGCATCTCTCTTTCTATAGTTTACTCTTCTCTTCTCTTATTTTATTTTATTATAAAACTTTCTTAACCTCTTGTATGTTCTTGAATATCTGTTTTGTCAATTTGTTATCATCCGTTCTACAGATATGGCTTCTGATATATTTTATATTTTTCTGGTAATTTTCCTTTATATTTCTTAATTCAATCACCACTAAACTGCATTTAGGGCAGTCATCCAGGTGGCAGATTCCCCATCTGTTTACAAAGTCTTTTCTACAATAATTAATTTAATGAACATATCCCTAACTCCTCTTGCTATAAACGAATATTTTTTCCGTAGTTTTTCCTCTTCAATTCCAACTTTATCTTCATATTGTGGTCTTTCTTACTTTTAAAAGTCCACTCAAACTTATTTTATACTAATGCCATTCCACGCCATCTCTCCACTGACAGCTCGTAACATACTAGTCGATCAGCTCCTCTCCTTTCTTGAAATTCTTCCCAGCCCAAACTTTGCAACATTTTTGTAACGCTACTCTTTTGCCGGAAATCACGCAGAGCAATTCGAGCTGCTTTTCTTTGGATGTTTGTCAGTTCTCGAATCAAGTAGTCCTGGTGAGGGTGCCATACATTAGAACTATACTCTAGTCGGTGTCTTATCAGAGACTTGTACGCCCTCTTCTTCACATCCTTACTGAAAACAATAAATAATCTCCCATCCATGCATAGGGATCTGTACCCTTTATTTAAAATACCCCTTGTGAGACTACCCTAATGATTAGAGTCCGGATTATTAGGTACTGATAGGTTAGAATGCAAACTTACTTAAGCCAGTAACATGTATACCCTACACTGTACAACGGTTATGCTATGAGATTTGCATAGATATTAGGGGTACAGCCTATAGAACTCCTTGAACTTATGCTACTCTTCCTACATTGTGGTACAACAGGTTGTGTCACACTTCCTACAAACCAAATTACTTTGCATTCTAACCTATTACCACCTAAAAATCCGAGGTATACTAATGATTATCTTTCCTTATGTGTGTGTGTTGGGTAGTCAGCCCGAAGGTTGGTTTGATCCTCTGCAGCTCCGCCAACAGCTGTCATAAGTAGCCTAGGCGTCACTGAAGTGGAGTACTAGGGAAATGAGGAGTGAGGTAGTTTCCCGTTGCTTTCCTCACCGAGCCAGCCGTTGCTATTACATATCAGTCTGCCAAGCCCACTGAAATGCATGCACCAACCAACCCTATGAGCGATATTTTCACATCATTCATAACAGGGACTGGCTGCATAAGGAATGGTAATACTAGCATCACTCATACCTCAGTCACTTTCATATTGTCAAAGCCAAGGATGAGACCGAGACAGGTCAATGAAAGTAACACATTTGATATAGCCCATGCCAGAAGACATAGTGCACTGTAAACACAACATTTCGCCAGCAAAGGCATTCTTTCCTTATATTAACAGCTATGTACTTACAGTGATCCCCATACGGAACCTTCACCCCATCAACGCAGAAATTAAAACTGAGATGAATTTCTCTGTTAGTGAAATTCATAACCTGACTTTTAACCCCGCTTAATGTCATACCATTACCTTCTGCTTTCCATTGCTCTTTTGCTTTTATTGGATCTAGGATTTTTCTCTTTGTTCTTCTTTCTTGTACTTCCAAGTTTCTATATTTCAAAACTTGACATTCGCTTGCGAGAAGGCATTCTGGTTTCAGCACTGTATTGTTTTCCTTTTTGCTAGTTGCTTTACGTCGCACAGACACGGATAGGTCTTATGGCGACGATGGGATAGGAAAGGCCTAGGAATGGGAAGGAAGCGGCCGTGGCATTAATTAAGGTACAGCCTGGTGTGAAAATGGGAAACCATCTTCAGGGCTGCCGACAGTGGGATTCGAACCCATAATCTCCCGGATGCGAGCTCACAGCTGCACGCTCCTAACCGCATGACCAATTCGCCCGGTGCACTGTATTGTACTGGCTTATTTTATTATATTTCGATAAGCACTTGTTGTTGTAAAAATTCATAGTGATGTCGTTATTCTTCTTGTTTGTTCGTATCGGCCTAATAAGGATCACGTTATTTCAGCTGTCTTCTTTGGGTTTTTATCTTTGGCCAGTTCTCCTTCATTCGTTGACGGTGTTGCTCTCTTCTTTCCTCCGTCATTCCACGGCATGGTGCCAGTATTATTATAATTACACTTCTTCATATCTTGTAGTAATAAGCGCAGGTTAACATAATAACAGGGGTGCATTGTGTCGCAAGCCTTTGCATTCTGTTTCATACATAATGCAGCGTTTTACAATTCATTCCATTAGAGTGTATAAAGTATTGAATTAAAAACTCCATTTCATCAAAAGTTGATTGAGAATATTGAGCTCTAAAACGTGGTAGCACAGCTGGTGCTTTGGAGCAGAGGTTTAATGAATAATTTGAAAATCAACTTTAGAACGAGTTTAACAGCAGCTGGAAGTGTATGAAAGACACTATGTAAACGGAGTGTTCAGGGGATTTTCATACAATCTGCTCACGTTAGTGATGAAACATTGGTGCGGCAGTGGAGCGTAACAATGTATGATAAAATATTTATGTCGTCCTGAGATTAAAAATTCGAATACTCCCCGCAATAAACCAACATTGCGCGTATGTCAGTGTTCCAGTTGTAAAATTTTTATTTATATTACTATGAACTGCAAGTCAAAGTTGTCTCCTGAATAAAATGTTCGGATCACTGTGGGGAAGTAATCCTGAAACCACCCGAACTTCTGCAATGGCGCTATGTTATTCTGGAGAAGAGTATGCCTGTCATGTTTAGTATAGTTTGTGTTGTTGCACGGATGCTAAACAGGTGGATGTAGCTCTTAATTAAACCTGTATAATTATAACAGGCTGCTTGAAATCCACTCCTGTTGAATCGCGTTACCATCTCCTATTCGAAGAGACGTACAGTAGTTACCAAGAAGGAAAGAGAGAAGTGGAGCAGGAAGGAACCAATCTTTTGCGTGGGTACGAACCGCAACGACTGAAATCAAGGAAGTGCTTCCTTAGAACAACCGTTGAGACAGCTGGGTAACAACTCTGGAAGACTGCGGCCTTCCCTCCCACTGGGTGGGGAAGAATTTCAGAAACTTTGCCTCCTGGCCATAACGAACAATAGCTGACTTGGGAGTCCCTGAATAGACTGAGATCTGGAGTGGGCTGATCAAAGGTTTAATTTAGCAAGATGGGGATATTCTGGTAAGAATGATATTCAGTGGGAATGCGGATAAGTCCAGACTGTACAACATTTGCTGCAATGCCAACTGTGTCGAGCCTCCTGTTATCAAGAACACCTTCATTACTTCACAGTAAATGAGCTTGAAGAAGCCAAGTCCTGGTCATACGAAATATAATATTTGAACTGCGCCTTATACTGTATGTTTCTGACAAGAGAATAAAATAAATTTATGTTATTGTGATATGGGGAAAGCGCGCGATCTATCTGAGTTTGACCTAGGGCAGATTGTGATGACCCGGAGGTTCAACACGAGCATTTGGGAAACTGCACGACTTGTTGGGTGTTCGAGTAGTGCTATGGTGAGTGTCTTCAAGAAGTGGCGAAACCAAAGTGAAACCACGTCGAAGCGTCGAGGGGTTGGACGGCCACCCCTCATTACTGATGTCGGACGTTGTAGGCTGTGCAGACTGGTAAATCAGGACAGGCGGCGAAATGGGTCGGAACTAACATCAGACTTTAATGCTGGGCAGAGTACACGTATGTCTGAACATACAGTGCACCGAACACTGCTAAGGATGAATCTTCGCGGCCGACGACCGATGCAAGTGCCAATGTTAACACTACGAAATCGGTAACTACGACTGGAATGGGCACGTGACAATCGTTACTGGGCGTTGGCGCAGTGGCAGAGCATTCCATAGTCTGATTCCTTCTTCACTATGCCAATGGGAGGGTGCGAATCCGTCGTGTTCCAGGGGAATAGATCCTTGACACCCGTACTGCGGGACGGAGACAGGCTGGTGGCGGTTAAATTATGCTCTGGGGAACATTCACGTGGGCATCAATGGGTCCAGTGGAGCTCGTGCAAGGCACCATGACAGACGAGAAGTATCGTGCACTGGTTGCAGACCACGTAAACCGCTTCGCAACGATCATGATGCCCAACGGCAGTGGAATTTTTGAATAAGATAATGCACCATGTCACAAAGCCACGAGTGTGACGGAGAGATTCGAGGAACACAGTGGCGAGTTGCAATTGATGTACTGGCCCACCAACTTGCCAGATCTTAACCGGATCGAACACATCTGGGATATGATAGAACGTGGTGTCAGAGCTCATCGCCCCCCCCCCCTCCCCGGAATTTACGGGAATTAGGTGACTTGTGTGTGCATATGTGGTGCCAACTGCCTCGGGCGACCTACCAAAGCCTCCTTGTTTCCATGCCAAGACGCGTCGCTGCTGTTATCCGGTCGGTGGTCATAATGTTCTGGCTGATCAGTGTATACCTTAACTGGGTGGCCATCTTGTAATGACGTCATTCCCACTACTTTAGCTCAGAAGGTCACTATTTGTGGACTCACCCTGATACTTTAAAACAATATAGAAACCATTATCGTACATGTAATACTTCATAAGATGTACATATACTCATTTTTGTCCGGAGAACACGACCCAATCTGAATGAATGACGAATAGAAAGACAAGAGCTGACCGACAATATCATTGTGGTCAATTATTTTCTTTTATAAAATATCAATCAATAACGTTGATTGGATCTAGCTATTTTGAATTCTGAAGATCGGGATTATCTACAATCTCTACACAAAAATCTCTATTCATTCATAAGAATCGATGACTATGAAAAAAGCAACAATACCTAAGGGAGCGACGCAAGTCTGCAGTTTGTATCCCCTCCGTTTTAATGTTTATATAAAACATGCAGTAAAGGAGGGGATGTTGTTGTTATTATGACTGAGTCTGCAGAAGATATGGAGAAAATGATAAATGGCCTCCCGACTCGCCAGACCTTAACCCGATCGAATAGATGTACTCTTTGGGAAGGAGTACACGAAGAAAATAAATACATTTAAAACAAAAGTAATAGAGTGCAGTCGAACAAAGTCACGCGATGGAGGAAATTTTAAATTATGAAATGAAGTCTCAAAGGAAGTAAAAGGATATTGTTATTTGGGTAGGAGAATACCTAACAATGGATGATGTAAGAAGGACATAAAATGCAGACTAGCACAAGCAAGGAAGGACTTTCTTAAGAGATATATTTGCGCTCACTACGAACACTGAAATATGTTTCTGAAGACTTTCGTCTTGAGCGTGGCGTTGTATGGAAGTGAAACGTGGACGATAATTGGCTCAGAAAGGAAGAGAAATTAAGTTTTTAAAGGTGGCGTTACAGTAGAACGCTGAACGTGGGGTGGATAGATACAGAATAGAATTTTGTGAGAGGAGAACCATTTGGCTAAATTCGACCAGAAGAAGGGAGGAAAACATAGGACACGTCCTATGACACCCAAGATTTGTTCTGTTTGTTTTCGAAGGAAATGTAGGCGGTGAGAAAGGAAATAATACATCTGTCAGAAGAAAATATCTTAGGATTATCATGTTAGAAATGGAAGCTTGTATATGTAATTCTTTGACATATCCTTGAAGATAATAGGATATCGATTATTAACGCTTTATTTCTTAAAATGTTTTATTCGTTGCATCATGTTAGCATTGGAATTTCGAATGTAAAAATTACTTCCCAATTTTTCGTTCAAATCTATTTATGTAATATTTCTATATTGTCTTAAAAGGACAGCATTTCTAACTGTTCTAAAACGTCCCACTCATTTAAAATGCTAAAATTCACTCTGTAGATGTATTATAATGTACGTTGTGATGATCATTCAGTGTATTATATACATCTCTGAGCAAGTTATCGACTTGCAAAACATTGCCAAATCGATCAACATGTTATAAAGGGCCCTTTGAAGTGCCACAACCGTGCTTTATTTTTTGTTTGTTTGAAGAGCATACAAGTGAGAGGAGCATCAGGCTTGAGTTCACTTGACTTGGTCTCCGACAAGGCCCTCTGAACACACGGCGTGCCCTCCCGGCCCTGCTACGTAGTAGAGAGTTGCCACAGCAACCAATAGACAAGTTCCGGCTTCCTGCCTCCCCGAATATACGGCAGCAGAGCGCGACGCTAAAGCTGGCACACAATGAAACTTTTCGCAATAAACGTGGAGAGTTGCACACCCATGAATACAAAATACTGTTGTAAAGTTGACAGTGAAAAAGGTTGATTATTTGACATTCTAATTTTCCTAAACAGAGCGTTCGATTTAGAAGTGTCACGACACATTAAGAACAAGGATCGACATTATCAACCACTAATTTACTGGGGTAGGTAAAAAAAGGTTATCCAAGAAATGTACCTCGGGGCAGCACTTTCAAAACACCAGATGACCCTCCAATCCCGTACTTTCTACTTACAAGTGCCCTGCATACACTATTGTTGAATGGGTTGCCTAGTCACTGGTTTACACAGGAGCGCTAAAATGTGCTGTATTTCGGATGTGAAACAAAACGCAGTCATTTTACTACACACATTCCGTAACAGGGTGCATTTTTAAACACGCCAAAGGTATAGAAAGTAAATTTTAATAAATCATTAATTTATTCACGTACAGACACTCGAATCTACCAAAAATGTGCATGTATATGCCTTGAACGATCCATAAGTTCTTAATTGCAACTCTGACAGGCGAAATACGTGCATTTTTGGAAACTCCTTCGCATACCACCTGCGTACTTCGGCTGCATCACCGAAAAAATATTTAGCTAGAAGACTTGGTTAGGGACAAATACTTCCCAGAATATTCAGAAGAATGCAGGTTCTCCATAGATTAAAATTATGTATGTGTATTCGTCGCTATTGAACGCACCGTGCCATCACAATTTGCCCTCTAACAATCGCGGAGATATCTGCGTCTTTTCCCATTCTGACGTCAGAGACACTGCTAACAACAAGCCTCTAGACCTGCCATATTATATATATCATATCATATCAACATATGAAACTTACTCTTTCCACTCCAGGAGCGCTAAATATTCACGGATCGGGGTGGTCAAAATTCAATTGCTTACCGGTGTTTGGCCACTAGTAGTGAATAATTAGTTATGTACTCAATCAGAGAGAATAACAATAACGTAGGTTACCAGAAAGTAAAATATGTAGTCCATAAATTGAGAATCTGTTATAGATCAACTCAAATAGTTGGAAGCTCTTTTATAATTAAAATTAGTTTTTCTCAAACTCAGCTTGTGGTGACATTCTATTTTGCACTCCAACCAGGAGAGAAGGCAACTGCTGTGCGACACTCTTTCCAATCTAATCAGCCTATATCCATGTCCGACAGGGTGCTACATGCTACCAACATGGGACCAGCAATATAACCGTCCTACCAAATCTATTGTGCGTTTGATCTGTTATTCAAATTATTCAACCCGTTTTATTTCATTTAATTTTATTTTCACACATCTTTCCATGTGTTTAACTTGTTTGCCAGTAAGTGTACAATACAAGTTAGTGATCGTTTAAGACGGAAATTTATGAATATGGCTCAACCGCGACATAAAAACTTGAATACTTTGTCCAGCGCTAACTTAATTCCATAATAAACACCAAATGGTAGGAGTACAAATCCATTCTCACAGTTCTTAAGAAAGCGTAGCTTAGGAGTTCGGAGGCCAAAATTGTCGGCCATTAGATGATGATGATGCTTGTTGTTTAAAGAGGCCTAACACCGAGGTCATCGGCCCCTAATGGTACGAAATGAGACGAAATGAAATGACAAATTAAAAGTCCAAAATTCTTCCCTGACCAGAATTCAAAACGTGAGGACAAAATATGAATGGATGGAGATGAATTTAAAACAATCAGTGGATGCGACCCGCAATGCCTTACATTCACAAACCTGACGTAATACAATATGATTACTGACCAAGGGACGGCTGCTATAGCATAACACTGAATCGATGATGCTTGCAGTCTAAAGGGGGTCCAAAATCCAAGTTATCGGCCCCTCATAACGGTACTTATCGCTAGGAAAGTAGAACCATGGTACTTGTCATGTTGTGGTACTAATCAAAAGTAGCAGAGACTCGCGGTATTCCGAGCATTATAGTACTACTCACAGGTTATGAAATTCGACATATAATACAGACCTATGGTTTTTCTCACATTGCGGCGCCATTTACAAGCAACACAACCCTATGGTGTTAAGCACATAAGAGTACTAACCACAGGGACCTTCCTCTATCCCGTGGCGTTCCTCATATAGTGGGTACTAATCACAGGCAAGGCAGAACCATGGTAGCTATCATCCCATGGTCCTGCTCATATGGAGGTACTATTCACAGGTACTGCAAAAGCCGACCGCACGGTGCTCCTGTGTGCTACTAATCACAAACCTATTTGGTACCTAATATAGTGGTACTATGCGCAAGTAAAAGCGACCCATTATGTTCTCCGCATAGTGGTACTAATCACAAGTAGTTTCATGGTTGCAAGACAATCATCCCTTGGTCGCCCATTTTAGTCGCCTCTTACGACAGGCAGGGGATACCGTGGGTGTATTCTTCGTCTGCGTCCCCCACCCACAGGGGGTTGTGTATTTGTCAGCGATAGGTACTTTATTTCCCTCAAGTCCACCGGCAAGCCGGTTAGGACCCCCCTATCCGCCACCTGCGACGCGCCACGTGGAAGTATCACCTCTCCCCTTGCTACGCCAGCGTGGTAGGTTCGTGGATCGGCCATTAGAAGGTCCCAGATATTTAGGCAGTAATAGGATTAATTAATTTATCTAGTACGAAGTGTCGTCTAGCTCGTTCCTCCGTAATGTACAGAGAGTAACAAATTTCTAGGGGTTCTAATAGGCTGGGCCCCTAATATTTATGCAAATCTCATAACACAATGATTTTCCGGGCTAGCATACACTTGTTAATCGCTTCAGTAAGTTTAGATTCTAGTCTATAAATGTACAAACATCCAGGTTCTAGACATTGGTTTTGATGGATAGGGCATGTAAATCCTTTGTGGTGAAATTTCACTCGAGGAACCCTATCACAAATTGTAAAGACATTATTACGCAAACAGCGATTGTGAGAAATATAAACATTCAAACCCGGAGAACACTTATCATGGATCACCGATTCTTGTTTGAACAAGTACCTCTCAGATATGATGAGATCAAATGACAAGCCCGCAAACTTCGTCAGACCCATGAGCTCATCTTCCTTTGTGGATCGGCGGAAGAGCGATCATTCAGCGTCCAGGAGCCCGACCTACATCAGAACTGTGCCAGAGAAAATAATAAAGAAACATTTCACATGTGGCAGAACATAAAATACAATTGATAAAATATGACGGCTCCCCAGGGTGTCGTACGGTCTTCTGAGATGCCTTGTGAGAAGTCTGGTGAGATTAAAATCGTACGTCATACTATGAATTCTCTCTCTTTTTTTGTTCTTCCGTAGTTTTGGCGTACAACTATATTTTTTCGCTTATTCCTGACCGCAGTGTATCAATGACATTGGCAATCGGGTGTCACGAGTAGGGCCACGGTAATGTCGTGAAACAATCGCGCTCACGTGATCAAACGTTATGTATTTCTTCTTTTCGATGTTAGCCATCTAAGTAACCCTGTGCATTCACCTTGACTTCATATAGTTCTTCATCCTTTCACCTTGCTGTTTCCTCCTCTCTTCTCACCGCATATTATTGTTAGCTCTTCTCTTCTCATTCTCCCGGACACTATTGAAATTTTGTATCAATCTTCTGGAAGTTGTTCTGTCTTCTTTCATATCGCCTGTTATTCCAATCCCTGTCGTCTATTTTTTTACTCTTAGCAAGCAAGCAATCAAGCAAGCAAGCAAGCATTTATTTATTTATTTATTTATTTATTTATTTATTTATTTATTTATTTATTTATTTATTTATTTCTGCTCCAAGTGGCTTACAACTGGTGGCAGCATAAAAATGCACAATTCAAAAAACCACAGTGCACAATAAAATGAAATGAATGTACTGATTTTGGATGTCAAGCGAAGATGAAAATAATAATGGCGATGAACCCTTATATGAAATTATATTTTCAATAATACTTTTGCTAACGACAAATACGAGAAAATATTAATAAAACCCAATAACTTAGTAAATTCAAAATAAAATCAAACCGCTATATTTCCGTAATAATAATAATAATAATAATAATAATAATAATAATAATAATAATAATAATAATAATAATAATAATAATAATAATATCGTGCGAGTTGGTCATGCGGTTAAAGGCGCGCAACTGTGAGCTTGCATTCGGGAGATAGTGGGCTCAAACCCCACTGTCAGCAGCCCTGAAGATGGTTTTCCGTGGTTTCCCATTTTCACACCAGGCTAGTGCTGGGGCTGTACCACGGCCGCTTCCTTCCCGTTTCTAGCTCTTTCCTGTCCCACCGTCGTCATAAGACATATCTGTATCGGTGCCACGTAAAACAAATAGCAAAAAACCTTATAATTATAAAATTAATAACAACAAAGCCTTAATAATAAAATTAAGTTTATATCAATAAAATAAAATAACACTACTACTGATAATTAAGATGAGGTAAAACTGAATACATTCGATTGAATATGTTGGTGGTGTGTTGGGAGTATCAAGGCATGTACAGTAAGTCCATGGTACACAATTTTGAGTAAAAAAAGGTGAAAAAAACCAGTCAGACATTGAAAAATGTGTAAGTAATCACAAATTCAGTGTCCGTCCGTATTCCCTAGTTGCCATTCATGCTCTTGAAAACATGGTTACACACCGGTGTTGTTAATCTGATGTATGCGACCATAGATTTAATTCTCCCTTTGCTGACTGTGTCTGTCATCCTTTTCTTTTCTTCGTCCTTTTATATATCTTTATAGATTATTCATTTATTTATTTACTGTATACACACTTGAAATGGGCATGTACTAAATTCCTCCAAATTTCACACTTTCTAATATAACATTTTTGTAATTATTAAGTATGTCTGGTATATGTGGGTATTATTAATTTTTGATGCATAAATAAATTATTTACATTGGGAATGTGACCGTTCTGTCATAAAATATGAACTTTTTCCTAACCATCAGTGTTTTATTTTTAAAATTTACTCTCAATTTTAGCTCGGAGCTTGTACACTTGTTTGATGTACTATGCTTTGTTTCCGCCAGATGTCACCACCTTTATTGTGTTTCCGAAAAGCAAAATATTGCGCGTAAATTTTTAGCACGAGCTAGGCTTACCAAATAAATTTGTGTTCATCCAGTGATAAAAATAAAGCTTCCAGTTCTAGAAGGAGTATGCAAAGCAATAGAACATTTCATGGAATACAGTTTTTGAAACCCCACAAGGATAATAGTGCTACAATCAATGTAAATAATTTGGACCACCTTCGTTGTACAAAAATGTGCCAGAAAGATTGATCCAGTTGTATAACAAAGGACTAGGTACCGGAGAGGCTTGAAGAGGATGAAGGAAGCCAAACAGCTACCAAGGAAAGAGTTGTGTGTGAACCAGGGGATTAATGATGGGAATGAGAAATGTTTGTTTACAATTTGTTTTACGTCGAATCGCGAAGGAAGCGACCGCTGTCTAAATTAGGCATAGCCCCAGCAGTTTCCTGTTTGAAAATGGAAATCTCGGAAAACCACTTTCAGGGATGCCGACAGTGGGGTTCCAAACCCACAATCTCCTCAATTGAAGCTGACAGTTACGCGACCTAAACCTCGCACGACTCGCTCGGTGAAATATCCTTGCATGTAATTTACCGTATTTTTTTAGCATTTTCATTTCTTCAAACTGCAATAACCTTGGATTGAACAGAGGTATTTCCATGTTTTTGTTTTAAATTTAAACTTACACATGTACGCATGTTTCCTACTACTGCGGGGTGGTGGGGAGAATACTCTTGAAGTTGTAATTTGAATAAATCTGTTAATCTGAATTCTGAAGGAAGTTAAAAACATAATTTTCCTTTTGAAACTCTTATTTATAAAAGAAGTAGCTGATGTACCCGTGTTTCGCTATGGAATTCTACATTGTATACAGAATTTATTGCAGGTTAGGTAGAGGCCTGCTTGCCTACCATCAGTCACAATCAGGTTGAGAAGTTTTCATTATAGTGGCAGACACTCACTCCCCACCTGCCTTTTAACATCCTCAGAAAGACTGTCTTAGTGGTTTACCCAACTGAAATGAACATAGGTCATTACAATGACTTCAGTAGGAATGACACGATTAAAAGCAATGCTTTCATGTGAAATACTCGATCAAATGAAAAACCACACATTTTCTCACTTTTAACGAAAAGTACTACTCTGACAATCTAACAGTCCAAGGTTACAGAACTGGAATGATCAGGCCGCAAACAGCCGTGAACTGTGAACACTCTTAGTCTTTTTTCGGAGGGGGAGGGTCGAATAGTGGAAATTTATAGGGCAAAAACTATGCCCTTTTATTAATCTGTTTCCTAGGAGTGCCCGATGAGTCGGAAAATCTCAGTTCACCACACTGGCGGTGGAAAAATCTATCTAACTTTGGGGCAATTTTTTCCTCCAAGCTAGAGGAGAAACCCCCTCTTCACTGCTAAACTATATACAGTATATAAAATAGTGGACCCTTGCGCTTCTCCACAGCAGGTCAGATAACTCATCTTGATATGCCTGTCGTATTCATATTGCTTTTCCTGCCCATTTCAATAATTTTATGAACATTTAATACCGATAATATAGTTTATGGATTTTCTAAAAATAAAAAATAAAATGTTTATTTTTAAAGAAGATTCCATATTCCAATTTTAACGTCTGTAACATCTTCAGTTGTACGATCCCGCCCGTATGTGTGTCTTACCCTACAGTTTTCTTTCCCAAACCGTAAGTCATAATATGTTTACCATTCTGATTTGGAGCGAACTTTGACTTAAACGGCATTCAGAGTGTCACAGTAAATCTCAGCTACCCCAAAGAATATGAATTCGTCACTAATATCCTCATTTTCGGATTTTTAAGTTTCACACCCTTCCTTTAGGGGTGCTAGGGGTTTCTTGCCCCTACAGTAATTTTTCCAGATAAAAGCAGAAATACGTTTTAAAGAACACGTCATAATCTTCACATACTGCTGAGTAGGCAACCCGCTGATCAGACTTGTCTTGAGGATTGCTTATCTTCCCCTATTTTATTTTTTACCCCTTAGTGCCGAACTACCAATCAGATTTCGTCAAGACCACTTTATAATCCCTCTCAGATGTAATAAGAATAGACTGTGAAAATTTCGGCGAAATCGGTCCAGTAGTTTTTGAGCCTATTAGCTTCAAACATACCAACATCCAATTATATTCATACGGTAGATTAAACACAAATACTAGGGGAATTCCCTCATACATGGAGATAGTTTCTCTTGAAGTTTTATCTTGAACAACAAAGTGTAAATAGCAACACATTACATAAATACACACAATTAAAAACTGTTATATATAGAATTATGGTTGAATCTGCGTTAGTTTGAAGGTTACCAAACTGTTGAAAAATGAGCATAGCCTACTCTAGAATGCAATATAAAAATATATACAATAATAATTAGATTACAATTGTTTACGCAGGAATAAGTTAGAATGCAAACAATTTACGTGGCAGGAACTGTAGTTTACCCGTTCTTCCATAATGTAGCGAGAGTAACATAAGTTTTAGGGTTTCTTATACGCCGCGAGCCTGCTGTTTATGCAATTCTCATAACAGAACTGTTGTCCGGATGGAGCATAGATTTTATTTGCTTTAGTAAGTTTGCATTCTACCCAATTACAACCTAAACATCGGACTCTAATAATTAGTGTTTTACATGGAAGGAATGTAGAGTATTCCAGTGTAATTGATGGTTTGTCAGAGCGCTAAGTCTTGATAACTTGACCGCTGTAAAACTTCTTTGGACGCTCTGATGAAGTCAGCATCCGACCCACTGAAAGCCCTACGAGGGAACTCGAATTATACTGTAATGTGGTGAGCTATGCGGTTCTCCACCACACAGCCACAGCCTGGGGACGATCACATACCACGCTGTGCACCACTGACCCACATCTTCCATGACCAGCTCCACGTTCCCCGAGGGAGATCCAGGCTCTCAGGTGGAACCTCATTGCTCTTCAATTGATGGAGATAACTAACTAGCTAATCACAGAGCACAATTTGCTGATAGACAAATGAAGTCAAGCAAATGATTCAATTCCTATTTATGATATAGTTATTGTCGTACAAATATGGATCAGATCTCAAACGATTTAACATCTGATTAACACAGATATTTTGGCGATCCAAGGATGAAAAACGTACAGTCTGTAATCCTAATTAAAATGCACCCCCAGCACTTTCTGCTGTGAAAATGTGAAACCACGGCATACCATTTTCTGGGCCACCGAAGGTGGGAAACGAGCCCACTGCATCCAGAATGCACACCAATAGGTACACCTCGAAACCAAACTGCCAACTCACTTTGTCTCACTGTTTCTCATAAATTCATATTTATATCTTCTTCTTCTTCTTGTTCAAGTGCCATATCCGGTCCCCCAGACGTTGGTGAGAACCCTGGAGAAAGCATCTCTTTCTTTAGCCAACTTGAAGAGTTGTTCATTGTTGTTGATGAAGTCGAGTCTTTGATGTTTTGGTGGTCTACCAGCTCCGCCTTCTATCTTTCCTTGTAATATCGGGTGTAGAATTCCGTACTTTCCAACCTTGTGTTTTCCTGGCTGTGATTATGTTTGGCAGCTTACGCACAGTTCTAGCTCTCATTAACGCAGCATTATTGGTTACAAAAACCTGTCCAGGCTATTCTCAGAATTCTCCTGTGTAAACACATTTCAAAGGACACTAATCTGTTCATGGAGGAAGCTTTGGCAGACTAGGTTTCTACTCCATAAAGCAGTGTTGACCAGACGTAACATCTAAACAGGTTTTGCCTGAGTCTGTGGTTTGGATTATTATCACAAAGGAATGACCTAATCTTTTGGAAATATGATATGGAAATCTCAATACCACGTCTGAACTCTTTTTCAGGGTTCTCAGATTTATATAGTGTACTTTAATCTACCGTAACTACAGGATTATCCGCAGAGTTCTGTAGCTTAACTATAACGTTAGAAAATTACATCTTGTACCACACCAGCTCCGCATCACGCTAGCTTGACGAACACTCTGCAAATGGGGTGAACTGACGTAGTGAAACCTCAAAAATCAATTAAACGCATATACCTTTAAAACAGAGCGTTTAGCAACGGGCAATTGCCGTATAAACTTCTTGATTTTTCGCGAGGAAACTAGAGATAAGAGGAAGAATATCGCAGGCCAAAAGCCAAAACAGAATTGTCATCAAACCTGTGTGTGCAAATGGTACAAGCAAGGTTACAGCGAGTAGTATGGTGTGGTATACAGGGTATCTCTTAGAATCCCATACTGAACTCACTGTGGTTTTACTCTGCGCTACGGCAGCTGCCTCAGCCGAACTTACGTCGCGCGCGGCCGCCCTGCTTTTAGCGTGTTTTCTTTAAGCGATTTGCTAGCAGGACCTAGTGTTTATAGTGCACTATGTCTTCTGGTATGGGCTAGAGAAAAATTATTACTTTCATTCACCTGTCTCGATAATAATAATGCTAATTGCTTTACGTCCCACTAACTACTTTTACGGTTTTCGGAGACGCCGAGGTGCCGGAATTTTGTCCCGCAGGAGTTCTTTTACGTGCCAGTAAATCTACCGACACGAGGCTGACATATTTGAGCACCTTCAAATATCACCGGACTGAGCCAGGATCAAACCTGCCAAGTTGGGGTCAGAATTGGCCTGTCTCAGTTTCATCCTTGGCTTTGACAATATTAAAGTGACTGAGGTATGAGCGATGATAGTAATGCCATTCCTGGTGCAGCCAGTCCCTGCTATGAAAAATGAAAACCTACAACCTGTTTTCCAGTCATTGACCGGGTCAGGGATGTAGTGAATAAAGCAGATATAGGCTATTAGTACGATGGGGTCGCCACTCCCAAAGTGATTTATTAATGACTGATAGATGCTATGAAATGAGAATGGAGAGTGTTGCTGGAATGAAAGATGACAAGGAAAACCGGAGTACCCGGAGAAAAATCTGTCTTGCCTACGCTTTGTCCAGCACAAATCTCACATGGAGTGACCGGGATTTGAACCAATGTATCCAGCGGTGAGAGGCCGACGCGCTGCCGTCTGAGCCACGGAGGCTCACCTTCCTGCTATGAATGGTGTAAAAACGTTGCTCATAGATTCGGTTGGTGCATGCATTTCAGTGGGCTTGGCAGACTGATATGTAATGGTAACTTCTGGCTCGGTGAGGAAAGAAACGGGAAACTACTTCACTCCTCATTTCCCTAGTACGCCTCTTCAGTGATGCCTACGCAATCTATGACAGCTGATGGCAGAGCTGTTGAGGATACAACCAGCCTTAGGGCTGAAGACTGAACATACATACATGCACTCTTACAGTATATGAAATCTTACCTCATAAAAGGAGATGGAATTGTCCTCCTTCCAGGGTTATACAGACATGGTATATAGTAACCGCATTCAGTCTGACGCGACTGAGCTCTGCCACTGTAATGTTTCTGATTTCATTCGTAATGTTTTCTTTCAATTCCTCGAATATGTGAATATTTGTTCGATATACATTTTCTTTCAGATTGCCCCACAAGTAAGAATCACAGCCTGCTATATCTGGAGAACGAGAGGGAAATAGAGGAACACTGATCACTCTCTGCAAAACTTCCCGATATTGTAAGAACGGAATCTTCTGCTGTATAAGCATGGGCTGATTCATGTTGAAACACAATGTTTCTTCTTCCGTTAACTGATGGAAGAACGGCATCAAAATGTCATCTTGGTACCTCTCTGCATTTACTGTCGTCTCGAAAGAAACAAGCCCAATTATTCGCTTGCACTAACAGCACACCAAACACCAGTCTTCTTATCATAATGAGGGACTTCATAAACAACATTAGTATTTTCTGCACGTCAATTATGATGAAACCAGAATTTTGACATACTAAAATATGGTGTTGCAATGATAACTGTCTCACCATGTTAACCCTTTCGCACTCAGCGCGCCGATCTATTGGTGCGAGAGGTTATGGCGAAAACGCTCACGGCGCCGATACATCGGCTCTGTCTTATTTACGGATTTTGGTCATTTGCGTAGCTGTTAAATCGTAACAGTTGATCGTGACGGTACCTTAAAGCGTTGAATTTGCGTTTAACTCAACAGATATATCCACCAGCCCTACAAAATATTTTTATTTTCGACAAATGAAATCTGTTGACCGTGAATGTTTATGTTGTGGTTATTTGAAGTTGTTATTGCGTGGATCTGTTTTGATTGGCTTATGAATACAACAAGTTGATTTTGCTATGAGTTTTGTTTATAGTTTATTTCGTTCCTTTGGTATATCGTGTGTTCGATGTACTTCGTAAACTACAATTTTACTCCTTTTCATAACTCCGTTGTTGCACGTGCTTGCGTCATCTTTTTATCGTAATGGCTAGGCCATATTCAAGGCCGAATGAAGCCGATATCCTTGAATTTTCAGATGATTTAGACAGTAGTAATGACCCTCTTTTGCCGAAAGTGATTCCCGTTATGTGGGAAGGGACACGGTCGTAACCACTCACCGTGCATCGGACCGCGAGGACCTGACATCGATGCCCGTTACATGTACACTGAATAACTTTGTGCAATGCTTCATGAGTGAATTGCAGCACACACATCATATTGATATCAAATTATTCAGAATTAAATGTTCTTTCATTCACGTCTAAGCGTAAAGAAGGAAGACGCAACAATGTCTAATTGTTCTGTCATTGAAAACAATAATTTATTTTTTAAAATTTGTTTTCGAAATTTAATAATTTTTTGGGGCTTAACCAATAACAATACGTGCAAAGTATATTCATTTATGAAATGGTCATAGTTTCCTGTATTAGAGTGATTAATTTTATTTCAATGTGTGTTAAACTCTTTACGTGTTGAATTTTTGTAATTTGCTTCGGAAAATCACAAAAATTAGTCTGAGTGTCTTCGAGCAAACACCTGCATATAGGCTGAGTGCCAAAGGGTTAACAGCTGAGATTCAGACTGGCGACTGATGCTGGCCAGGTCGAACATATCAAGGTCTTGCCGAAGTTCAGGGTTTATAAGAGAGATCCTGTAGATGAGTGAATAAATGGCTCTGTAACGGAACTACCGGGTCATCCCAGATCCCCTGTTATTTATGCAATAATAGTTCAGAATGCAATGTTAGCGTGTACAACGGTTCTGCAATGAGATCTGCATAAACATTAGGGGTACGGTCTATTACAATAACGCAGCCGACGGCCATTGGGCTATATCACAATCAAGGCTCATAGGATTGATTCTACGTATCACAATAGTTCGTAAGCTAATTATTGGCTTGGGCCGATGACCTCGATGTTAGGCACAGTTCACAAACACAGCTCTCATTTGGTAGATGAGAGTACTTATTCATGCACAGTTCATAGTGAAAACCATCAGCGTGTGACAGGTCGTAGTTCGTTACATTTCTGTCGTTAACATAGCATCTGTTGCGTAGAATTCACTCCAGATTTCTCTTCTGATTCGTCGCCATCTTCAAGCACTTTGTTTGAGTTAGCAGTAGATCTTCGATTATGAAGGATTCCCCTGCTAGTTCATAGGCCTGTCTAGAAAGCGCATATTTAGACAAGCAGAGAGTAGCTTTTAAGTAGCAGGCTTTAACTTTCTCGAAGCTGTTTAGGTCTTTCGTTGATACCTTTAGCCAGAACATTTCGAGTCCATGTCAGAATTGGCACTATCTTGGCTAAAATCGTTTCATGGCTGTTCCTATTTATAGTTGTTGGATGTTATTTATGTCTTGTATTGCTTTGATTATTGCGATTGATCTGTCTTTCACATGGGCTTTGAATGCGGTAACTGTCGTTTGCAGGGTCTTCCTTCTTTCTGTTCCTACCGTTTGTCCCCACACCTGTGCGGTCACGGGTGCAAACTGAGTCGCACATGCCGATTTGGCCATGTTTTACGGCCGGATGCCCTTCCTGACGCAACCCTGTATGGAGGGATGTTATCACTATTACGTGTTTCTGTGGTGGTTGGTAGTCTGAATATGAAGAGGAGAGTGTTGAACCGGACACAAACACCCATTACCCTAGCTAGAAGAATTAATCAGAAGCGATAAAAATCACTGACCCTGGCCAGAATCGAACCCGCTGACCTTTCAGCCAATGGGTATCGTTTGCAGGGTAATGCCGAGATATTTGAAGGTGTTTACTATGGCGAGTGGGTTTCCCTTGTATGTTACGTTGTCCTGTGTTGCAATTATTCCTCACAGCCTGAAGACCATTTTAAACCCTAGAATATACGTTACTAGTGACCTAGTGAAGGTAGTGATCTCATGCAAGAGCTGACTAGACGATACTTCATACCCCTTTCAGACCGAGTACGCACAATTGTGCGGGTTCGTATTTTAGTTATCCCTGACCGTATTTGATGTTTTTTCGACGCTATACCGGACTGCAGTGATTGTGCAGGACACGTGGCGTGTATTTCAATTGATTTTAGTATGCGCTTGACCGCCAGGGCGAAGGAAGAAGAGTTTAAAAAGCACAGTTGATCGGCGAGATGGCAGGAAGCTGTAGTGCCGAAAGTAAGCATTTATTTACTGCGTTTATATTAATCTAGAAGCTTTACAGAATACCGGAATATATTCAATGAAGTGTGTACATTGGTTAGTGAACGTAAATTTTGAAGCTACACCATCGTACGTGATACAACGGGGTTTTGAATTTTGATACGCACAATTGTGTGGGTCCTGTTTTTCGGATGTTAGTTTTTATTTTGTAAAATAAACTATTAATATGTGTATTGAGGAGCATTTTAGTCAGTTCTTGACGTACAAACAAAAATTCACACATCCAGTTTTCTTTCAGGTCTGAAAGGGATACAAGCCAAATTATTCTCTTTCTTTTTTTTTTTGCTATTTGTTTTATGTCGCACCGACACAGATATGAAATGAAATGTCGTATGGCTTTTAGTGCCGGGATATCCCAGGACGGGTTCGGCTCGCCAGGTGCAGGTCTTTCTATTTGACACCCGTAGGCGGCCTGCGCGTCATGATGAGGATGAAATGATGATGAAGAAAGCACATACACCCAGCCCCCCTGCCGTTGGAATTAACCAATTAAGGTTAAAATCCCCGACCCGGCCGGGAATCGAACCCGGAACCCTCTGAACCGAAGGCCAGTACGCTGACCGTTCAGCCAACGAGTCGGACGACACAGATATGTCTTATCGCGACGATGGGATGGGAAAAGGCCTAGGAATGGGAAGGAAGCGGTCGTGGCCTTAATTAAGGTACAGCCGCAGCATTTGCCTGGTGTGAAAATGGGAAACCACGGAAAACCATCTTCAGGGCTGCCGACAGTGGGGTTCGAACCCACTATCTCCCGATTACTGGATACTGGCCGCACTTAAGCGGCTGCAGCTATCGTATTCTCTTTCTCTTTCGTCACCCAGCGTAATCTGAACTAAACGTTGCACATTAGGTAGTGGTAACATAATCCAAGAATGATCAGTTGTCATAATGGGGTCCCAAGTCAGTACTCCTGACCCTCCGAGAAGTTGAACATTTTGAAAATGTCGGGCGCATTATATTGGGAGCTACAAACACAATTTGATGAGGATATTCCTCTCATGATAACTTATTTCAATACAGGGACACATGTACGTGAATCATTTTCAAAAACGTATATTATTATTCTTTGATGTTTCAAAATAAATTTAGTTTGCACACGTTAGGAATATTTTTAGTCCTAAATGTTGGTTTTAAAAATGTCTGCACTAACTAGCCACGCCCCCTTTGAATGTCAAGCTCTTCACGTGGGTATCAAGAAGCAATGAATGAGGGTGAATATTAATCTCATTAACATACATTTTCTTACTCCGTTATTGAGACCATAAAACCTGTGAAGGTCACCTTAGTGACTAAAGACTGTTAGAAAAATGCTGACATGGACAAACACAGAACACTAATGAGAGTTTCGCCCTCACTGTATTTGGGTACGTGTGCCAAAAAGGGTTTTTCTGGGCCTTTTGTAGGTGTTTTGGATGCATTTATCTGTTTCATCCAGGGATCAATTTTAGAGTCCTTAGGAATGTCTTCCGGGGAAAATATGGCCCCAGAACTAACTGAAATTGATCGTCATAGGATAAGTAAGGCTGATAGGGCCATATTTGAAAGCTATAAGGAAGCCAGAACAAACAGGAGGAATAGGAAACGACAGCAGGAAGATGAACGTGTCTTTAGCCATGAGGAATATGGTGTTAGAGTGCACTGAGACTGTACAGGTTGTTCATAAACTTATATTTTTACTTCGAAGGGCTTTTCTGTAAAAGTTTATTTTTAGAATTTTTATTTTACTATCCCTGTATTCGTTAATGTTAGGGCAATGAAATGTGGCACACAGCTTTAGCGTGCCTTTGTCGTAAATGTATACCACAATCATGAGTGAAGTTCTTTATTTATAAAAGAGTTGGCCATAAAATAAGCAACGGAATTTACTAATATTTGAATAAAAATTTCTGACCTTCCCCCCCCAAAAAATATATACTATTCAAATTTCTTGATTTTAGTGTTCTTTGTAGATACAGTGAGTCGGCAGGCGCGCCCAGCCTATCTACCTCCCGTTGACTCATCACTGCCCGCTCCGCGGAATAACAACAAGGACAACACTTTGCTCACTTTATCCGCGCATGACATGAGATAACAATTAAAATTAAGAAAATAAGACTTTAGAAAGTCAGTAATTAATAATTAAGAAAATAAGTTCGGACATTACGACAGGAGATGTTTGAAATGTTCTCCTCCTGCATACTTGTATGGATTTAATTTTAACATATTCGTAACCCTCCATGTTGAGCTCTTCGAAAACCCGGCTTCCTGTTCAAGTTGTCTTAGGGATTTTGTAGGGCTATGTTTCAATATTTCTGCGATTCCATTTACTTTTTTTAACACGTCGCTTCTTATCGGGTAAGGCAACAGGTCCTCTATATTTTTGTACGAGTTTTCGCACGGTCCTTCTATGCGAAGGGCGTACACCTGGAAATTGTGTCACAATCGCATAACGACTTCCCTGAAAGACTCTGTTTTCACATAATAATCCACATAAATACCCTTCCCTCTACCGTGTACACACGTGGAGGCATTGTGAGAATTATACCCCGAAGTAACACTTCACAACTGAAGAACAGTTGGAACGACAGATCAACACTTAATACACATTCTAAAGTCGGACTTGAACTGCGAAGTGCGGGTATTCCCGTACTGTCGCCGCGCTGTTTGACGGGAAGGGATGAGTTAACGCGAGGCAGATAAGCTAGGTGCGCCTCCCGGCCAACAGATGAGAGAAACGTACTGTACATGCTGTGAGTACAAGGTGTAAAAATATCATTCATGTCACATGAGTAGTTTCTAAGTTTACCCTTCAGACAGCTAGAAGTGAAATGGCAGTCTTAAAAATCATCGCAAAAGTAAATTTTCATTAAAAAATTAACACTGAGGTATAACCAGTAACTATAAAAACACAGTACAACCGTGAATTGCTCTCAGGCACAAAATACATCAATTGGCATCTTTGCGGACACGCTGATCACGAAAATAACATTAATATTTTCATCACCTAACATTGTTGAGGTATTTGTGTTGCACTCTATGGCGGGACTCTTACTTTCTTGGGGAGCGGAAGGCGCTTTTGTCTCCCTGTCTCGGTAACTTTGTTATTTAACCATCTCAGTTTTATTATTCTAAATGAATTTTAATTACCCGGAGGCCCTGAGTTAAATTCCCGGCCAGGTCAGGGATTTTTATCTGGACCTGAGCGCTGGTTCTGGGTCCACTCCGCCTACGTGATTAGAATTGAGGAGCCATCTGACGGTGAGATAGCGGCCCCGGTCTAGGAAGCCAAGAATAACGGCCGAGAGGATTCGTCGTGCTGACCACACGACACCTCGTATTCTGCAGGCCTTCGGGCTGAGCAGCGGTCGCTTGGTAGGCCAAGGCCCTTCAGGGGCTGTAGTGCCATGGGGAAAAAAGTAATGTTAAACCCCAAGTTGCCTATTTCCTTAATATGAAAGAAGCATATGAGAGTATGGAAACAAATCTTATGGCTTTGAACTTTACAAAAGCAGGGTGGCAGATTTGAATTTGAATTTGAATTTTGAATTTATTGATCATGATTTACATGCCACTGAGACTGAAAAGCCCCTTTATGCAGCGTCTTCTTATAATACAATGCAGATTTATGAAAACAGTAACTACATTTTTATAATATTAAAGGGTGCATATCTAAAAGAGACAGGTATGCTAACAGGAATGCAGCCAGAATGCACTAAATATTTGTTTTATCTGTGAGTGGACCAGTCGAGATAAAGCGTAATAATTATGAAATTAGAGTGGTCATAAAAAAAAGTGAAGTATTAGGACAAAAATGTTTTAAAAACGTGCCACTTGTTGATGTCACCCAAATAACTTCCCCCACTTTTGCATATAAAACTGCGGTTAATGAAGACATTTTTTAAGGCGATAGACACGCCAGGAAGAACATTTTAATGTTTATGGGGAAAGTTTCAAATGTTGAGTGAAGTAAAACTAAAGGAAGGCATCTTTATAGGGCCACAAATATACGATCTCACACATGATTCTGTATTCGAGGGGACTCTCATTCCTGTTGAAAAAAGGCTTAGCTTGGTTTTAAATCGGTTTCTGTGAAGTTTCTGGGATTCTATAGACCAGAAAATTACAGATATATGTTGAAAGATTTGTTCAGTTTTAATAAGGTAAGTATTTTTACTAGTCTTAATTTAAAATACAATTTTAGAATACTTAATATATTTCTCTTGTTGTGTACTTTGGATTACGCATGATTTGGGTTGAAATTATGCCAAATATAATAATAGAAATCCGCAAATAAACGACAGTGAACTATATGGCCTACGCAGTATATTGCGGGAAGTTCATCATGTCCTCTCAAATAACGGTCTTGGTGATAGAGAGAAACCGAGATTCAAAATCAGCATGTGCTAATTAACTATAATCGCATATTTTCATTTCTGAGAGCGATAGAAGTTTATATTTGTCGTACTGTGAAATCTAAGAACAATGTACAATGTTCGGTCATTTCACATGAACATTTTTGTCCATCTTGTAGAAGTTTATCTGTCGAAAGTATGATGACAAACACAGCGAATATTCACTACTTTATTATGGTCTTCACAGGCATGTCCCGTTAAGAATATCCTCTTACGAGTTTAGGGGAGGAGAAAGCATTTCTCAAAATGTTATCAATTTAAAAAAACTGAACACACTCCTCTCATTTCTGTTCATGTCCGGGAGAGAGGTAATGTTTCATGTTAATGCACTCCTTTATTACTTCCCCAAGACGGGAATATGACCTAGCTCAACCCGAAGCGCATTGGAATTCAGTTATAAATAATATCGTATTGTTACTTGCTGCATGCAATATGTTATCTGTGGGTGGCGTGAACCGCTAGACTTGCATGTTGGCGAGTTAGTGCACGGAATAAAGTAGTTAGACAGCTGAGGTTGAAAGTTCACTATACGACACCTGATGTTCTATCAATAGTTATCGTCTGCTTTTGAGTCAAATGAGACGGTGTTATTTCTTTTATAAGACAAGACTGTCAGAGAAAAATATTCTCTACTAGCGCAATGGTTTAGAAAGTAGCCTATTTCCATTAAGGTAAATCCGGGACAGATGCCGCCCCGGTAGAGATGCCACATACACTGTAGCTAAAGGTTCCCATCGTTACAGCTAGATGGCAATATGTGCGGTTTTTCAGTTCCTAAGGAAGAACTACTGTCTGCGAGTGTGACGAAATTTGCTCGTATATTACACCAATTATAGCCGATATCATGAGGCGAGTACATGTTTCCTCCTGACAAAGTTTTTGCGTGTGTTAATTTATTGTATATTAAGTTAGCTTCAAATGCTTAAATAAGACGTTTTTAGTACAGTAGACGTCAGAAACATAACTGTAGTTGAGAGTAAGCTAATTTTGGGCCATGATAGCCTTGAGGTGTGAAAACAGGAGGGTGCGGCGTCTCTCCCTGATAGTTGGCCTTCGGGCTGAGCAGCGGTCGCTGTGCAGGCCAGAGCCATTTCAAGGGTGTTAAGTGCCGTGGGGTTTTATATAAAACAGTGAAGAATCCATTGCACATGCACATTTATAGTAAATCGAAATTAAAAAATGATTTTAATGTTGTAAATTATCACATAGATTTTTTTCCATTGAATGATTATATTATGTGGATATAATTGTCTTGTAGTACGTTCTAGTGTTCGGTTATATTAAAGTTGAAGAAATTGGCTTAAATTTGATTTTGTCATTAATTATTTTACTCGCGGCATCTCTCCCGAGCAAAGTCGGCATCTATACCGGGATCCAGGGAGAGACGCCGCAGATGCAACAATTCCTTTGTTCACTCCTTTATCCCATTTACTTTCAATTGCCAATATTTTGTTCATCCCTGATCAAATGTACATGTTTTCAAATGGTAGGTCTATGAACTTTCAGGGCTGTTTTCGTTCCATGAATTGGGCCCGCCCACTGAGTTGACCACCATCATGAACTAGCATGTTTATTTAAAAATTCTGAATGATCCGATGTTTCCTTTTAGTCAACATCTGCAGGATCAGTATGCTATTGATACCCCAATTATTGAAAGTTCATCGGGCTAGACGAATATGTGACTGGTTTTATGAACACTCGCCCACTCTATTACATTTAGACTGACCTGCAAAATCACCTGACTTGAACCCCACTGAAAATATTTGCGATATGTTGGAACTGCGGATAAAACGCCGACATCAGCATGTCCAAAATTCAGTGGTATTACGCGACCAAATCCTCAGCGAGTGGCTTAACCTGGATGCGCCGTACCAGCACGACCTTGTGGACTCGCTTCCTAACCGAATCCAGGCGGTTATCAAGTCCAGAGGTGGACTTACACTGTATCAAATGATACTTGTAATGGTTTCCCTAGGAGTGAGTAAGTTTTTGTCCGAGGAGATTACGATCCGACACACTGAAAACTATGGTCTTCTCCATCATATCCCGCAAGGAAAGATAGTGGACAGAACGATCTTGTGGTTGGGGAACTTACGTCAGTGGTTCGGCCTTTCTTCTTGAGATTAGCAATCAATAGGATGACGTGACCAACAAAACTACGAACTTCTGGTTACAGACATGGTCCAAGAGGGGATGTGTTCGCTTCTTGTAGGTCCATAAGAGCAACACTGTTTTCCTAACGTGGAATGAGCTGTAATCACAGGCAAATCCCAGACTCATGATGTTCCTCATATAATGGTACTAATGGTACGAACGTCTTCCCATGGTGTTCCTCACTTCACGGTACTAACCACGAGTAATCGCATGGTTCCAATTCCATCATCCCTTGGTCGCCCCGTTTAGTCGCCTCTTATGACAGAAAGGACATGCTCTGGGAGTGTTCTTCGTCTGCGTTCCCCACGCACAGAGGTTGGATAAATTCAGCCTTAAAATATTTGTAAAGTTGACTGATTAAAAAAATAAACGGTGAAATCTAATTCTGAAACATCATAAACTGAGTGAGGATGAAAATATACAAGTACTTACATGAAATAATTCATTCTGTAAAGCTGCTATAACACTCACTTATTCAGCAATATACAAGAGTAATTATCTTGATGCGAGACTGTTTGGATTGTATATTTACTTTTCCATAGTGTAGTATAATAGAATGTTTAACAACGCACAGATTATATGAGATTTTATGTGGGTTTCTTCGTAACTTCAATAAATACAACACAACCGTTTAGAACGAAACAGTAAGGCGAGTTCCTCTTCCTTTGATTATCACAGATGGCTTAGACATTTTCACTGCAAATTTCCTTAAATTTAACACACACAAAAATATCAATTGATGGATTTTACGTAATTGTTTGCTACACCATATGACCATGTGAAAGTAATTTGCTAACGGGATATACATTAAAATTATACGATGTAATCACGAATTTAAGTACCGTATATTAATAGATGCACAAACACGCACTTTCTTACGTTCTCTAATTTTCTTAGTTACATTTCACCGACATAATACTTATCAGCAAGAACTTGTGTTACACTTAAGAATTTACGCAATGATTACGGTAATATTTCGCGACTCTTCCACTCACGTAAAAACATCTGTTCTTACACGCATCATATATTTGAATAGAAGATATGTGCTTTATGATATTGAGTTAGAATGAACTTCGTTGACAGACCTTTTCCTGTTATCAGGGCGAAACAGATGGCTTAGATTAAAGCATTTAATCGCTAAATATTATCGCTAAGTGATAATACGTTTACAAGCATTCTTAGGAAATGTACTACGAGCTGATAAGAGGTTATCCGACCTGATAATACTCAGATTGAATAACATGCTTCAAATGCTATCAAGGTCAAGTTTTGTACGCTAAAATAACTTATTATTATTGATGATGTAATATTTTGGGGATTATTTAGTGTATTAAAGTATATAACCACACTCAACGCGCGTTTTGAAACATAATTATGTTGCCTTTCTTCATCAAGAGCAAACAGAAAATGGAAACACGACGCATCAATATCGCGGTTGAAATTGTCTGGGTGTTTACGTATTTCAACCTCCTCCCTGATGATTCTGGGGGGATTTTGTTTTTTAAGGGCAAGAACATCCACTCCTTGGAACATGACATCATGATCAGGTGTAAACATGATCATCAACAGCTAAATTATCAGGTTGGTTAAGTCCGATACACCTATTATATTCCTTCGTTATCGAAGTCTGCCCAATATAAACCTTGCCACAATTACAGGGAATTCTGTAGATACACAGTTGTTACAATTTAGGCAAAATGTCTTTAGTTGATCGCAGTAGTTGCCTAATCTTAATTGAAGTTCCAAATATAGTTCGTATATTGTACCTATGTAAGATTTTAGCAGTACGATCCGCCGTGTTACGTATGTGAGGTCGATAAGCAGTTCCTATTAATATTATTAATATTATTAATAACTAACTATTGCACTGGTAACTGACGGATTGTACTGTACACCTGCCGCAGTAACAGACAGGAACGTAGCGAGAATGATCGCTGGTACAAACAGGTGGGAACAATGGCAGCAGTGTACGGCACTCAGAATGAGCAGATAAAGCATACGCGAGGAACGCACTCGATGGATGAAACTATACGCATAAATAGGCTTCAGTGGTGGGCTCATGTAAGGCGAATGGAGGAGGATAGTTTACCTGGAAGATGAATAGCCTATGGTACGGGGGGTAAGAAAAGTAGAGGGAGGCCAAGATGACGATGGATAGACTCGGTTTCCAACAATTTAAGGATACGTGGTATAGAGGCCAGAGAATTGTGGCGGCAGTTAATATATTCACAGAGGCTTGCCGACTGAACTCTTACGGCATAACGATTATGTTCAATGTCTCAATTAACAGGTAGAAGAGGAGACTACTTGTTGAAAGAAATAAAATTGTAAATCTGAAACTAGTATTCATGAAATAGTACTTGAGAATCAGGCAAAATTAGTGCTTAATATGTGACGTCACACGTACACTCTGTTATAAGATGGCGCTGTGTTGACTCTCGCGCTCAGGTGGAGGTTAGCAGAAACAGCGAAATCAACTATGCGAAACCCTCAAAAACCCTGCGGCCGCTACAATAATGACAGCTTATTACGAATTACTTTTAGAATAACACCAATGGGACATGGTTTCGTCTCTAAACATCTTAACTCAGTAATTACAAAGTCTTAGAAGAACCATAATTTTAAAGACAATGCAACAAATTTTATAACTTCTTGCCATTTCTTAAGATCCAAACCCATACCCTTATAAGTAAATTTTTCACTTGGATAAACACTTATTAATACATTTTTAATTGCATGTATGTATTTGAAGTGTGTGTTTCTAACAGTGGCAGTTTGACTAGAGTCTACAGACTAGGACTGCAAGAAGACTAATATATGTTATTGAATAAATCATTTATTGTTTTTTAGGAAAGCATTCGCATATTTGCTATTTACTTTTTGTTCCTTGAATGCCTGATGATGTCTCTTATATATGAAACATGTCCCATTGATGTTATCCTTAAAAGAGGAATGAATAATTCCCTGCAAGCAAGCAAGCAAGTAAGCAAGCAAGCATATAATTAATTAATTAATTAAGTAATTAAATAATCGATCAATAAAGTACGTTAAAATTAAGTATGTAATTAAATAATCGATCAGTAAAGTATGTTAATAATTAAGTATGTAATTAAATAATCGATCAATAAAGTATGTTAGTAATTAAGTATGTAATTAAATAATCGATCAGTAAAGTATGTTAATAATTAAGTATGTAATTAAATAATTGATCAGTAAAGTATGTTAATAATTAAGTATGTAATTAAATAATCGACCAATAAAGTATGTTAATAATTAAGTATGTAATTAAATAATCGATCAATAAAGTATGTTAATAATTAAGTATGTAATTAAATAATCGATCAGTAAAGTATGTTAATAATGTAATTAAATAATCGATCAATAAAGTATGTTAATAATTAAGTATATAATTAAATAATCGATCAGTAAAGTATGTTAATAATTAAGTATATAATTAAATAATCGATCAGTAAAGTATGTTAATAATTAAGTATGTAATTAAATAATCGATCAATAAAGTATGCTAATAATTATGTATATTATTATTAATTGATGCCGCGTCTGTGGTGTAGTGGTTAGCGTGATTAGCTGCCACCCCCGGAGGTCCGGGTTCGATTCCCGGCTCTGCCACGAAATTTGAATAGTGGTACGAGGGCTGGAACAGGGTCCACTCAGCCTCGGGAGGTCAACTGAGTAGAGGTGGGTTCGATTCCCACTTCAGCCATCCTGGAAGTGGTTTTCCGTGGTTTCCCACTTCTCGTCCAGGCAAATGCCGGGATGGTACCTAACTTAAGGCCACGGCCGGTTCCTTCCCTCTTCCTTGCCTGTCCCATGCAATCGCCCCATCCCTCCCCAAGGCCCCTGTTCAGCATAGCAGGTGAGGCCGCCTGGGCGAGGTACTGGTCATTCTCCCCAGTTGTATCCCCGACCCAAAGTCTGAAACTCCAGGACACTGCCCTTGAGGCGGTAGAGGTGGGATCCCTCGCTTAGTCCGAGGGAAAACCGATCTTGGAGGATAAACAGATTAAGAAGGAGAAGAAGATTAGGTAAGTATAAATGAGCCCATTCCTTCACCAGGGAAATTCATCTAAAACAGCCATACAATAAATTAAAATACCTTCAGTACGTCAGAAAATTAAAAATGGTTTGTCACATTTGTCTGCAATCCAATATGATCGTCGTACGAAATTCCCTTTCAGCCTGTATTGTCAGTCTATATTTGCTGTGAGAAAAGGTGAGCACATGTTATTCAATATTTGTAGAAGAACTGTCAATATCCGGCTTACCATAGATATTGGCTGTAGGCAAGCCCGTAAAACCAACATATCCTAAAGATTCTTTTTACGCCAATAAAATCGTTTCGGTATTAGTTCGCAGCCGGCCGGCTCTTGTACAGCACGGACGCTATTGTGCTTTAAAGAAGAGCGAACGACACTCCGTTCCTTTGATACCCACTCCCGCCCTTATTTCCAGCAAGAGCAACACTCACTGACTTGATCTAATCTCCTATGGAATTCTCCTGAGATTCTATTGTTACGCTTGAAATAGCAAGTCTCCTTCTAGAACGCTAGGGAACAGACCGATTTCTTCATTACTGTTTTTCTTCCCTCTTCTTACCTTCTTTATTTTTCCTTTCTTTCACTTGATCACAACGCAGTATTCGTTTCATCAGTATCCTTAAATGGAGTCATGAATGAAATATTGAACGTCTATATTATTAAGATATAGCGTGATTGGGAGACAGGACTTGGAATCCAACCCATTCATTAATGCTTATTCGTCTACTAAGTAGCCGTGTTGAAACACTGGATCCCGTGAGATCTCAGAAGTTAAGCAACATTGGGCGTGGTCAATATTTGGATGGGTTGCCACGCGCTGTTGGTGGGGGAAGGGAATGGAGGAGCGGAAAGGAACTGGCCATTCTACCGTACGTAAACTCCGGCTCAGGCACACTTCTGCGGAGGTTTGGACTTCCCTTCGGACAGAATACTCCCTTACCTTTACGTCTACCAACGTCATTCCACGTCATCTGTCCCATGACAGCTTTGGACAAACCACTTAGTCAACCAGTTCGTCTCCATACTCTCAGGTCTTCCCTTCATAAAGTTTGTAACATTTTCGTAATCACCCAGAACATATCGTGCTGCTTTCCTTTGCATCTCTTCCAGTTCTCGTATCCGGTTATACTGATGAGAGTCCCATACACTGGAACAATAAGTTACCCTAAATGGTCTTACCAATGACTTATACGTCCTCTCCTTTACATCCTTACCCCTATTTTAATCCACCTGATGACACTTATCACCGCCAGTGACTTCTGGAGGGAATACTTCATATATGCTGTATATTTACGTGCATTAAGCACTGAAGGAAGTACAGAAATGCAGATATACGACAATGGATGTATATACGGTAAAAAAATCTGTCTGTATAATTAATAATTGTAAACAGAAATTGTGGTAATATACACACAACCAAACTAAAAAAAACAACATAGATTTTTTTATATAATGTTGTGATGGTGCATCGGAAATGTTATCATCAGAGAACCTATACATATGGCTGGATGCCGCGGGGTGGGTTTGATTAGCAAGGCCACCTGCAGCGTTCCTACATGTTGTCATAGTAACCACACATGGTCAGCTGCACAGCTAGGGAACAGGTAATCCATATTAAGTGGCGAGCAGTACACCACAACCTCCCTTCAACCAGCTTTGAATTGCCGCAGATGTCTCTCAAAATGAGAGTTTTTATCGAAGAAGTGGTATTTATCCTCATCCATACTTAGTAAAAGCAAAGCAAAGTCACCTCCGTATAGGCCATGAAGGCCCTAGGAGGAGTGGAAGGTAAAGGCTTCCACCATTGTTAACCTCGGCACGTGATGGGGTAGAGTGGTTAGTTCTACGCCCGGCCGTCTTTGCCCCCAGGAATTAACCTGGTACTCATTTTTGGTGTAGGCTAAGTGAACCTCAGGGCCATATGCACCTCCGGAAGTGGAAATCTTGTTTCTTAAATTTTACGACTTCCTGACGGGGATTCGAACCCACGTCCTTCCGGGCGAACCGAGCACGCCTTTACCGCCTCGGCCAGGCAGCCCCTCTTCCATACTTAGTAATTAAACAAAAACAAAGCAAAATAAATAAATAAATAAATAAATAAATAAATAAATAAATAAATAAATAAATAAATAAATAAATAAATAAATAAATAAATAAATAAATAAATAAATAAATAAATTAAATCCTTAATTGTCCCTGGCAATTACGTGATCTTTCAGCTACTTTCTCGCAGAAACGAGCTTGAATCGAATCCCTGTTAAAACAAGTGAAAATTTTGAAAATGAAATGTCTTTCCCAATATCTTGAATTCCAGATAAAAGGGAACATGTCAAAAATTTCAACATTAACTGTGTAAAACTACAAAGTTGTCGCTTGCATTCAAATAGAATAAAATCAAATTATAATTAAATTAATAACTGGTCATAAAGATGACAAAACTGTGTTCAAGACCCGAAAATGAACTGAAAGTGAGTCGTTTAATTAAATTCAAAAATTAAAGTTTTTCAAATTTAAAAAATATAAATTTTAATGAAAATAAAATTTTTAATCCCAATTTCAGTTAAAATCAATATTAGCACTGGAATACAAATTTAAAATTACATTCCAGCCCCTCAAAATATTGTGTACGTGATGGCAAAGTAACGGAATCGAACCGATGGGCAGCTACCCAGCAAACCACTGTGCTAACCTACAAGGTGACCGAGGTTGATACAAGTCTTAAATCACCAGCAAAAGGTGTGCATAATATTTGCAACAACTGAGTTAATTTTTATAAGTAGACACAGCATGTGCGAACGTCTGCGATTTGGACGGCTTCCTCGATCGGGTTCGAGTCCACGACTTAGGGGTCACGTGTTGGATAGTCTGACTCTGATTCACTACATGAGTTATTGATAAGGGTGTTTTAGAGTTGATGAGGGGAGTTTCCACAATAGTGTTCATGTCTACTCGTTCTTCTTTCTAGTCTTTTCCCTAGATTTACTGCTGGATGCCCTTCCTATGTGGAGGGATGTGTTGTCATTGCGTGTTTCTGTGGTGTACTTGTATCCATATCTGCCGTCGTAGCTTAATTGATTATTGACGCTATTACGAGGGCCTTTCAGAAATTAAGTTCCCTATTTAAAACAAAAAAGACAACATGGTTACACAAAAATCTATATTGGCACCCGATAAAGCAATGCTGGAGCTGTCAATTTGTCAAATCGTGAGATCTTCTTTTTTATGCCGGTGTCGTAGAAGCCTGCCACTTGGGAATGGAACCAGCATGTGACATTCGTCTTCAGCTCTTCGTCCGTGTTAAAATGCTGATAGGAAGACAAGAATTTCTTGAGCTGCAAGAAAACCGCTGGGAGCAAGATCAGGACAGTACGGTGGATGAACGAACACCTTCCAGCCGAACTCCTGCAGAGCAGTTGCTGAGCGCCGAGCATTGCCAGGGATCAGCTGAGCATTCCACGCTTCATGTTTTGCATGGCCCATCGCAATTTATGTAGCGACTTCATCACAGATCGAACCTTGCAGGCGGCGGGAGAAAGAATACGAATCACTGCTGCTACGCTACTGACACCAGGCGGGACTTGTCCGTCCAGTATATGATTGCTACGTCATAGCTCTGTGACGCATGCTCATATTTTCCGGCTAAATACATTTTCATTACACGGAAAGAAGTAGGGAATCTTAATTTCTGGATGTAATACGTAGCTTTCGTCCGCGGAGATAGAGGTTCGTTTCCAGATACTACCAGAGACTAATGGGGGACCAACACCTTTAACGACTAAAAAGCACACTAAATGACATTTTGTTTCTCAGTAGCAGAAAGTGTGATTAAAATGAAATTTGATAAGGAAATATACACAATTCTTTCCCAGCATGGCCATAAATGGATATGTCACAAAGTGCATGTCAATAAAAAAAATCAAGTATTCAAAATGACAGCTGTATAATGCACACGCATTTACCATATTCCTTATAACATTAATGAATATAAATATTTTAAAACACTATTTCTACTTTCTTTCTTAATCTGTTTACCCTACAGGTTATGCTTTTCCTTTCGGACTCGGCGAGGGATTCCACCTCTACCGCCTTAAGCGCACTGTGCTGGAGCGCCAGACATTGCGTCGGGGATACAACTGGGGGGGGGGCAGTACCTCGCCCGGGCTGCCTGACATGAAATGCTGAACAACAGCCGTGTGGAGGAATGGGAAGATTGGAAGGGATAGGCAGGGAGTAGGTAAGGAAGCGGTCGTGGCCTTAAGTTAGGTACCATTCCGACATTTACCTGTAAGAGAAGTTGGAAGCCACGGTAACCACTTTGAGGATGGGTGAGATGGGAATCGAACCTACCTCTACTCAGTTGACCCCCGAGGTTGAGTCGACTCCGTTAAAGCCCTCGTAGCACTTTACAAATTTCGTGGCAGTGCCTGGAATCGAACCCGGCCTCCAGGGGTGGCAGCTAATCACGCTAACCAATACACCACAGGAACGGACACACTATTTCTACAATCTAATTATCAAATGCGTATCTACAATCCCTAGTAAAATAAGTGAATTATAGTATTAACATTTTTTATCCAGTACAATTTTATCTTCAAAAATTTTGTTCAAATTTCCACCAATAATTTAAATTTAAAATCAGAGCTTCATTTCTACAACGGGTTGTTCTTCTCTACCCTGTTCAGAAGTGAACACATTCCTTCAATGCACCCACTCATGAAGTCTATTACCTGGAAGCGGTCGGAAAGGCGTTCTCTGTTGATGAAACCGACGGAGCACCCTACTGCGCGAAGTACAGATGCCACGTCAGCAAATCGGCGGCCTCCAAGGGGTTCTTACAACTTCGGAAAGAGGTCAAAGTAACAAGGATTCATGACTGGTGTGTATGGAGGATGTTCCAAGATATTCCAATTACACCGTTGCAATGCGATAGAGCGATCGTCTCGCAATATACTTAGACGTTTTCGCCGCATATCGCTCCAGAAATCAGCAATAGTAGTCGGAATTGACGGCTTGTCCCTCAGGCACAACATGCCTAAAATAATAGCCTCGTAATCGTATAATTAATTTCATGTGGCTATTTCTAGCCGAGTGCAGCCCTTGTGAGGCAGACCCTCCGATGAGGGTGGGCGACATCTGCCATGTGTAGGTAACTTAGTGATATTGTGGTGGAGGATATTATCAGTTGCAGGAATGTTGGGGGCAGCACAAATACCCAGTCCCCAAGCCAGGGGAATCAACCATTTAAGGTTAAAATCCCGACCCGGCCGGGAATCGAACCCGGGACCCTCTGGACCAAAGGCCAGCACGCTAACTATTTAGCTATGCATATGAACTCGTAGTTGTATGACACAATCAGTATAAACTTCACCCGACTGGGCACCTGTCGAAATTTCTGTGGACGTGGCGAACCTTGGTAACGCTATTTATTCAATTGATGATTTAATTCAGGCTCGTAGGGTGGATACCGGTACCATTTCTGTACGTCGATGAGTTGGTGTAAAACCCAACGGGATGCATTTTCCTCATGTTAAGAGTTTTTGTTAGTATGTCCAACAACGTTTGATGACTGAGACCTCCACGGATAATTCCCGGAGAGTCCATCGATGGACTACGGAAACGAGACCACTCACGATGTCCGTCTGATCTTGAGAAATGTATGGCCGACCTGTGCGGTACAAATCCGCAGCCTCAATCCGACCCATCGTGCAACCATCCTACACGGTAATGCATTCCCACCACAGTCCTCATGTAATCCTCAATAACATTCTGGTGCATTTTTACCTCGGGCAACCTCGATTTTATTCCACAAACGCTGCTGATCACCTTTTGAAAACGTGCTTTAGAGCGGAAAAATCGACACTCTTCACTTCAACGCCACACAGCAACAGTACTCCGAACTGGATGGCCGTCAAATGCACACTACACATCAATAACACCGCCACCTGACCTCTCTCATATCCTACTTGCGCATGCCCTATCTCCTGTAACTGTCTGGACTACGTTGCCAATACTATATTTGCATCTCTCATATTTATGTACCTGATGAGGTTCTAAATATTATCTACAAGAGCGTGTTGTAAGAGACACATACACTTGTGAGCCACCTTAATTTAACAATTTTAATTCTTGCTTACGAAATCCTGTACTTCACGTAGTTCCATATACATGAATAGAGTCGTATATGTACGTTACATGAAAAATAGAAATTGTTGTATTCAACTGAACGGTAGAAAATATTTATCCTGCCGCTCATTAATTTCAGTACACCATGACTTGTCTGGTATTTCAGATATGAACACAAAAGAACATTTATTTCTCCAAAAATATAATTATGTAAACTTAAACATATAAAAAACAAACAGAATAATTATATTTTACTTTCATCCAAGTATCCTCCCTTGTATTTAATGACTGTCTCACAAACCCGAGACATGCGATCAATCAGTTTTTTGTAGGTATTTTGAGTTTGTATGATTCCACACATGCTTAACTATATTCCAAAAATGTTCCTTGCTGGATATATGAACTTTCCTGTTATGTCTGTCCACTTCATTCTGGACCATTTCAATGGGATTACAATCTGGGCTTTCGGATGGCAAGACCATATATTTCAATACTTTCTGTTTGTCCTTTGATGCAATGTACTTCTTGCAGAACGCTGACCTATGTTTTGTGTCAAGCAAACCAAACCCTATGGCGCAACAGCCCTGGAGGGCTTTGGCCTACCAAGCGACCGCTGCTCAGTCTGAAGGCCTGCAGGTTACGAGGTATCATCTGGACGGCACGACGAATCCTCTCGGCCGTTATTCATGCCTTTCTAGATCGGAGACGCCATTTCACCATCAGATAGCTCATCAATTGTAATCACGTACGCTGAGTGGACCTCGAACCAGTCCTCAGGTCCACGTAAAAATCCTTGTCCTGGCCGGGAATAGGGTAAGAGCTAGGCATGCTACACCTACATCGCGGGGACGTCTGCTTTGGGTCATTATCCTGTTGTAATGTGAACCCGTCCCCTATTAAGCGCAAACCACATGGTATTGTTCGATACTGAAGTATGTGGTGGTAGTGCTTCTGATCCATACATCCTTCTTATTTTCATAATGTGTCCAAACCAATCTCTTGCAAAACACCCCCAAAGCATAATAGAAGTCCCACCGTGTTTGAATGAAGGTAGAACGCACTGCTGGGCCACGTTTTCTCCTTCACGGCGGCGAACACAAATCCCCCTTCTTGTTCCAAATATCTCGAACTTCCATTCATCTGTGAACAACACTTTCTTCCACTCTCAGTGTGTTCAATTACGATGTTTTGTAGCTGATTCGAATCTCTTACCTTGAAAGACTAGAGATAGGAAGTTCATATTCCCAGGACATGTGCATTAGTATGTTCTGAAGAAATAGTTGCCATTTAAACCATGTCACGCCTCAGGTTCAAGGTCCACATTGATATATCTGCGCACCACCACAGACTGGTAAGATGTGCCTGCGGCTCTCATTGTCGCTATAAACCGAAGGTAATGGATCATTGTGACTTGAGCAGACGTGCAGGATGCCTCGCAGATGTATGCGAGGACCGTACCGTGAAACGAGTGAGTTTGAAGGTGGGCGCGTTATTGTCATGAGAGAACGTGATGCTTCCATCCGGGAAATTGCTGCTCGTGTGGGACGAAGTGTGTCGGCAGTGCAACGTGTGTGTACATAATGGTTCACTGAAGGCCGTAGAACACGATGAGATGGGTCTGGTCGCACCCCCCCCCCCCTTGAATATTGACACCTCATCCGCATGCCTTTGCAGGACAGATTTGCGTCCTCCGCGGCTCTGGCGCAACAGTGGAAAAGTATAACACATCGTTCACTATCAGGTACGCCTTATACGCGTCGATGCCATCACGGAAGGAACAGGTTATCAGGAATGGCAACATATAATGTTTTTGGACAAATTCAGGTTCTGTTTGTCTGAAAATGTAGGCCGCATTTTGGTTCGCCGCGGACAGGGGAGAGGCATCACATTGACTGCGCTCGCACAAGACATGCAGCACCAATTCAAGGCCTTATGGTGTGGGGTATTATCGGGTACAACCACAAATCGCAGATGGTGCGCGTCCAGGGCACTGTGATCAGTTTGACCTACATGAATGACATCCAGTGTCCCGTATTAATACCCTTTCTGCACGACACCCCAGACGCCATATTTCAGCAGGACAATGCGTGGCCACATGTTGCTGCACGAACACAGGATGTCAGACTATTGTCCTGGCCCGCCCTATCACCCGACTTGTCGCCAATCGAAAATGTGTGGGGTATGGTGAAACGACAGGTGCGGCGCTGTGAACCAATGCCAACCATCAAATATGAACTGTGGAACCGTGTTAATGCAGCATGGATGGTTATACTCCAGGATGCCATTCGCGCCTTATACGCGTCGATGCCATCACGCAAGATACAAGTTATCAGTGACCATGGAGGACCCAGTTCCCGCTAGGCAACAAGACACATGCTGTACCTAGGTGACTGAAATGCTAATCGTTTCTGCAGAACATACTAATGAACATAACCTGTGAATGTGAACTTTCCCTCTCCAGTCTTTCAAGGTGTCCTGTTTTTTATGAACGTGAGTGTATTATGTATCCGAGCAATACTTGAAGTTCACAGTGGACGTCACAACACTGCAGCGAACTCCAGAGGTGCATCGAATGGTCCTTCAATTGTCAACTAGGTAAACAAACATACCAGTTCATGTTGTTGTTCGAATCATCAGTCCATAGACTGGTTTGATGCAGCCCTCCATGCCACCCTATCCTGTGCTAACCTTTTCATTTCTACGTAACTATTGCATCCTACATCTGCTCTACTCTGCTTGTTATATTCATACTTTGGTCTACCCCTACCGTTCTTACCACCTACACTTCCTTCAAAAACCAACTGAACCAGTCCTGGGTGTCTTAAGATGTGTCCTATCATTCTATCTCTTCTTCTCGTCAAATTTAGCCAAATCGATCTCCTCTCACCAATTCGATTCAGTATCTCTTCATTCGTGATTCGATCTATCCATCTCACCTTCAGCATTCTTCTGTAACACCACATTTCAAAAGCTTCTATTCTCTTTCTTTCTGAGCTAGTTATCGTCCATGTTTCACTTCCATACAATGCCACGCTCAAAACGAAAGTCTTCAAAAACATCTTTCTAATTCCGATATCAATGTTTGAAGTGAGCAAATTTCTTTTCTTAAGAAAGCTCTTCCTAGCTTGTGCTAGTCTGCATTTTATGTCCTCCTTACTTCTGCCATCGTTAGTTATTTTACTACCCAAGTAACAATATTCATCTACTTCCTTTAAGACTTCATTTCCTAATCTAATATTTCCTACATCACCTGCCTTCGTTCGACTGCACTCCATTACTTTTGTTTTGGACTTATTTATTCTCATCTTGTACGCCTTACCCATGACTTCATCCATACCATTCAGCAACTTCTCGAGATCTTCTGCAGTCTCAGATAAAATAACAATATCATCGGCAAATCTCAAGGTTTTGATTTCCTCTCCTTGGACTGTGATTCCCTTTCCAAATTTCTCTTTGATTTCCTTTACTGCCTGTTCTATGTAAACATTGAAAAGGAGAGGGGACAAACTGCAGCCTTGCCTCATTCCTTTCTGGATTGCTGCTTCTTTTTCAAAGCCCTCGATTCTTATCACTGCACCAGTTCATATATCTGTTATTTATATACACAACATTCTTTTGGGGCAATATTGCATCTAGGTATATACCAACACATGTTTATAAGTGTTGTACTATTCCTTTAATTACTTAAGCGTAACCATGGTATTATACCGTATCTACCGGGAATTAGATGTAAATTATTAGGTTATTGAAATTAATGAGCGATAGGGTATATATTTCATAAAACTCGCTACTTGTTGTTTAAACACCTTCAGGAGATATGATGATCATATATTTGAAGTTCACAAAGTATAAACTGTTCTCTCTAAACCTGTATGAGAGAAGATGTTAAAACAGTGTATTTCTCAAGGGGTTGTCTAGTCGATGAGGTAAAGACACGCTTGGATGACCCGCAATTACGCGGGCTCTGTTCACTCTAACAAACTTTGCCCTAAGCACGGTGAAGATGTAAGCTCTGCGCCAGACCACCTCAATCCCTAGGTACTTCTTTATGTTGTGGACGGAGTGAAGGCTTGAGTGCCTAGCGAAGAATTGAACTTAGAGGATTTCAAATTAATCCAGCAAATATTTACCATATTCCCTAGAGAGTTCGTGGGTTCATATACTGAGGAAACTATCATAAGAAGATAATGTAATTTGAGGAAAGGATGAGAGCGGGTTGCGGGAAAAGCTTGACAACTAAATAAGAAGATTTGACATTGAGGAACGAGAATTAGTTTCTAGAAAAGCGATACGACGGGGATGACAAGATGAAAGAAGGAAGGTAAGAGAAGAGAAAAGTAACGATTCGTGACAAAGACTTTGAAGTTATGGATAACTCCTGGAACAAAGGCGGAGGATTAATGGAAGATTTAAAGCAAGGTAAGTTCGACTCCGTCTGGTTCGCACCTATATTTTTCCCACGTTACTGTATGGAATAGAAGGATTTACACGTTTCCAGGCTCTCTGAAAGAGACAGGGCACATTAAAATGAGGGTGTACAGACGAATGCTTCGCATTTCGTGGACGCACAGAGTCCGGAATTTCGAAGTGTTTGATCAACTGGAAAAGAAGACTGAAGTCATGTTTTCTATCAAAGAGGAGAATCTGGAATATTTCGGCCATATAATGTTGAATGATATGTTCACCATCCTTCAAGTTGTAACACAAGGAAGAATAGAAGGACGTAGGTGACCTGGCAAACGACGAACTCTGTGGCTGAAGAATGTACCTGTTCCATGTCGCTGCATCCAAATTCAAGGTCACCAACATTCGCTAGAAAATGGCACATTAATAAGAAGGTTGGGCAGTCTTTCATTCCTGATGCAGCAGTTTTGTATCTCCAGCAACTTTCTGCGATGTCTTGAGAAATCACAATGACTTTCTCTACCCAAGTTGGTGTCCTCCAGGGATCGGATTTGCCTCACCTGCTGTTGATCCTTTACAAGGGCATGGTATTAGCGGACATTCAAGCACCTTGCCGAGGGAGGCGGCTATACGCCGACGACGTTTCCATTACTAGCGAAGAATGTTGGGATCTTCAGGAATATACCAAATCGAGGGAATCGTAACATGCAAAACACGGACTGCGGCTAAACATCAAGAAAACAGACTACTTGGAGACAGATAGCACCATCTAAATTGATGGCCAGGATCTAAACAAAGGTGGCTCTTTCACCTGTGCGGATAGCGACACACTTCCATACACCTGTGTCATTTCCATTGCGGCCTAGCAAAAGTGGAGGCAGGTCATTGAATTCATCTGCAACCTCAAAATACTCACAAAGGTCTTATAAGGTCGTGTGCCCAGTTGCCCTTTATGGATTCGAATGTTGGCCGGTCAACATCAAGCAGGATCAAGCTTTGGATATCATGGAAATACGCCTGCTCCGACGGATGAATAATGATTCCCGGCCTGTTCTTGTAGTGCGTAAATGCGAGAGGCTTGTCCGTGTTGTACGCAGTAATGGACAGTTTATGGCCAGAAGGACGCTCTATTTGAGAAAATATAACCGAGCCCCAGCGCGACCCAATAAACGATAGGTAGATCCGCTGAAGGAGGACACAAAACTCTTCAGGGTCACCCCAGTGATGCCCTGGATCGTCAGAAGTGGCGATTAGCATGTAGAAAAGCGGTCGTTGAACTTCGGTGTAACCACGGCAACTCATGGTCGAGTATGTATACTAGGTCAGTAGCGTCATCTGCGCATTGCTATAACAACGGAAGCTTTTATAAGATTTCTTACGTTGATATCTCAAAGCAAGGTCTTAGTTCGATTCCAGACTATTACGAATTTCTATACGAGTTGCTTCTACCTAAGCAACACCCACTAATGTGGACGGAGGAAATATATTTATACCTTGCACTGGGCATTGCACAGAAACCGATCACTTTGTTGAACGACGAACACGCCGAAGAGATTTTGCTCCCTAGTGTCTACCACGATAAACCGCGTGCATTCATGATCGAACACGTCACTCCGTTTATGATGGCTACGAATGAATCCCGAGCATGTCCTCTACATGACGATAGGGACTATTGGTGTCCATTTGAGCGAAGGTTTGTTTTCCACTTTCAAAACCGTCGGTGATAGAGCAAGCATTACTCGCGCCGACATGGAAGACAACAAGAAGTTCTTGGAGGGCTGTATCCAATGGGATCTCTCGTCCTCAAATCGATAGCCAGCTCGATACAGTACTGGATGTAGCGGATGAAGGACTTTTTGCGATAATCCATGAGCTAGGTAAACCCATTGTATTCTTAATTTTGAGCATAGACCTCACCAGGATTACTTGATTCAAGAACTGGAAAAAATCCAAAGAAAAGCAGCTCGATTTGTTCTGGGTGATTTCCGACAAAAGAGTAGCATTACAAAAATGTTGCACAGTTTGGGTTGGGAAGAATTGAGAGAAAGAAGAAGAGCTGCTCGACTAAGTGGTATGTTCCGAGCTGTCAGCGGAGAGATGGCGTGGAATGACATTAATAGACGAATAAGTTTGAGTGGCGTTTATAAAAGTAGGAAAGATCACAATATGAAGATAAAGTTGGAATTCAAGAGTACAAACTGGGGCAAATATTCATTTATAGGAAGGGGAGTTAGGGATTGGAATAACTTACGAAGGGAGACGTTCAATAAATTTCCAATTTCTCTGAAATCACTTAGGAAAAGGCTAGGAAAGCAACAGATAGGGAATCTGCCACCTGGGTGACTGCCCTAAATGCAGATCAGTATTGATTGATTGATTGATTGATTGATTGATTGATTGATTGAAAATGATCTCGCTATCTCATCTTCTAATCCCACAAACATATCCATGATGCTATGCTTTCCCGCTTTCCACCAAATGTTGAATTTTCAATTTTAACCTTAAAAATCCCCCAATTATTTATCTTTCAAATTCCTTTATCACTTTTGCACTAACGCTGTTTTTAAAGCTCTCACGATCATCAGTCGTATTACTCATTACTAAGTGGCGTGACCCCATTGCTTTGTCTCTAGAGAGTTACATGCTTCATAAAGTGTCGCCATCCAACTCGATCCTCAGCTTTTCTTAGGACATTCTGAAGGGAAAGGCCTGTTATCTTCCGAGCTACCTGACTGCTGTCCTTCAACGTGGTCTTCTACCTTCTATGTTAGACTTTTCCTGGTTGCCTCCACCCCTCCTTAAGATACGTCCAAGGAACTGAAGTATTCTTTCACTGACACGTGTAGACAGACGTTTCATTATCTTCAGCACTTTAATGATGCATTCAGCTTTGTCCTCTCGGTCCAAGCTACACGTAGCATTCTACTCCAATACCACGACTCAAAGGCATCGATGTGGTATTTGTCCTTAGCCTTGACGGTCCATGTCTCACAACTGTAAAAGAACACGGAAAATACTAGTGCTTCAACTAATCGAATCTTCGTGATTTTGGATATTGCCCAGTTCAGATCTTAGTTAACTCATGGCTGCACATCCCAGGACAATACGCTTCTTTATCTATTTCTCGCAATTTCCTGTGTCACTTATACATGTCCCAAGGTAAACAAGGTTATTAAAAAACTCCAGTCCCTTAAAGCTCTAAATTGCTTAGAATATTATTAACTCATTGCCATGCATAAAATGTTCCCTGCGACAGAGTTCTTATCAGATTCACCTGAAATATTCTGACAAATAGAGCCCGGATTTTTATTTATTAATAGGTTAGAATGCAAACTTACTGAAGCGAGTAGCAAGTATAGTCTACCTTCACAACGATTATGCTATGGGGTTTGCATAAGCATTAGGGGTAATGGCCCATCGGAACCCCTACAATTTATGTTATTCTTGCTACATTTTGGAAGAGCGGGTGGCCGACACATCCTGCTAACCAAATTAGTTTGCAATCTAACCTGTTACTGCATAAGAATCCGGGCTTTACTGTTAAAGTTTCAATATGTACAGGAATTAAAAATGCGTTCTGAATTTTTTAACAGTTAAATATTACCTTCATATTCTTTTCCCTGAAATAGCACCAAACTAGAGTTTTGCCAATTATATGAATAATGAAAAATTTAAAACTTATATCTCCAATAGTTAATAATAACAACTTTGCGTTTTGGAGGCAGTTAAGTATATGAGTATTTTAGACAACTCTGTAAAATTACAATCCAGATATATTGAAATCTGTGCCACAAGGAGCATTTTCCATGCAAAACTTAAACAATAATTTGTTAATAACTTTGCAAAAAATTAACTAATCAACTTCAAATTTTGTGTGGTGCTCTATCATATTAATATCTGCTTGTGCTAAGAGGTAAACTGTAGAAGTTCCAAATCTCAGTCATGACTCCCCTTAAGAGAGTAACCCGGTATTGGAACGAACCGATTGAGGAGCCCTACGTAAAAAATCAACAGTACATCGGTAACGTACATGTGGCAAATTTACAAGCTTATGTAAGTTACGAGCCATTTAACTTCAGATGAGGGTAAAATAAACACTCAGGTTGAATGTTCGTAATTGCGAACAGTAGGTAATAATTACCAAAGGGGATCCTTTATTTAAACAGAAACAGAGAGACATGTTTACGCAAACAAATCCTTTGTGGAAGCGACACACACACACACACGCACGCACGCACACACATTTAAATGAAACGTGTGTTCTGGAGCAGAGTGGGCTTCCTGGAAATAAACAGACGTGTACTTCCATACTAGGACTGTGTTTGGAAAGAAATTCACGCTCGAAAAGGCCACAATCTACAATCCTATATGAACGTTGTAGCTTCTTGTCAAAGTCTGATACTTCGATGCTTTAGAAGCACGTTGTTCAAAGTCCAATTTATCTCATCTTACGGTAGAAGCGATTTCATTTTTGGACCGTCAGTTTACACCTTATTTACTGACACAAGTTGATCTTGTGACTTTATTAGGTTGGTATGTAATTATAAGATGTATTAATGAACAAACCATTCAAAACATTAGAAATTAATATGTCACAATGACGTGATGATGGTCATACAGCAAAATGACTAGCAGATATAAATGTGTTTAAAAGATGAAGGATATAGAAAATTCATATTAGTTATATTCATTTTAACAAATAATTGTAATTCACAATTATTTTCAGTTTCTGACATCATTGATACAAGTTTTACTTCAGGAATCAGTTCCATACCTTTCCGTCTTCTAATGAGAAATACTTGTAAAGTGACTTAATGCCCTTTACCTTTTTAATGCATTAATTTTACGGCTTACAGTGCTAATTAGAGCTTCGGTAGCTCAGGCGGCCTCTCACCGCAGAATACCGTGTTTCGAATATCGGTCACTCCAGGTGAGATTTGTGCTGGACAAAGCGGAGGCGGAACAGGTTTTTTTCTCCGGGTACGCCGGTTTTCCCTGTCATCTTTCATTCCAACAACACTCTCCATTATCATTTCACTTCATCTATCAGTCATTAATCATTGCCGCAGAAGAGTGCGACAGGCCTCGGCAGCCGGCACAGTTCCTACCCTCGCCGCAACTTGGGGGCTTCATTCATCCCATCCCTGACCCGGTCATTGACTGGAAAACAGGTTGTAGGTTTTCATTTTCATTTTCAGTGCTAATTACTTTTGATTGCTTACAGCGCTGCAGTTTCCAGGGCTGGACTTCATTCCCACCATTCGACAACAGATTCATCACAAGTGGTCTACGGAATGGGAAACATATCAGCTTCACAAAAGTAGAGCCTATGCTCTCGTGCAACCCAACATCCTTCCTAAGCCATGGTATTATTAGTTTCATCGGTCATGGGGTCTAATGGTTTCAGGAATCCGAATGAGGATAAATCATGGCTCATTCTCTTCACATCTACATAGCACAGGAGGTTTGGATTCATCACGCTGTCAATATCAGTATGCGGAGGATGACGATCTCGAAGCTTCTCGAAGCTATGTCATCTTACAAGTACCGTTTCCGACCAGCGCTGCATTCGTGTTGCAAGGTGAAAACATTTCAGTTCTCAATGCTCTGTTGGACCTTCTGAGAGTCGCGGATATGAGAATTTTACTTTGTGCTCTTCGTATTGTTCCCAGTGTTTTCTTTTTTCTCCCCCCCCCCTCTCCTCCCGTAAAACAGCCCCAGCATTTGCCTGGTATGAAAATTGGAAACCACGGAAAACTATCTTCAGTGTAGTTTTGTGTACTTGATGAATGTGGATGATTTGGTTTTTAATTATTGTAAGTACTTTGCACTGACAATTCATATTCCTGTAGGTGTGTTGTTAGTGTTTATTGTCCACCAAATGTTGTTACAACAGAGGTCAATAAAAAAAAATACTTTCGGTTGTTGTAAACTTGCAGCAGAGTTACAGGTCGTCTTAGTGTGCACTAATATGTTAACGTCCTTGAAATCACTATATTGAAAATGAGAATTTGCATTTCACTGAACTACTACCTTTTTTGTATTGTATAGGCTTTAATTTTTAGTATGGCACTTTGTTTAGATTTGATTTAATAGCAACTGATTTTAAATCAAAATACATTTTTTTTGCTATTTTCTTTACGTCGCAACGATGGGAAAGGAAAGCCCTAGGAATAGCAAGCAAGCGGCCTTGCCTTATTTAAGGTACAGCCCCAGCATTTGCCTGGTATGAAAATGGGAAACCACGGAAAACCATCTTCAGGGCTGCCGACAGTGGGGTTCGAACACACTATTTTCGAATGCAGGCTCACAGATTCGCGCCCCTAACCGCACACCCAACTCGCCCGATGTAAAAAAAAATTGGCACCATTTGGCTACATTTGAATTTATTATTTGACCCACATTTCAGAATGGCGCTGAAGGCAGACAATGGACTATGTAGTTCCAAATTTCTTATGTATCCTTCTGTATATCTCTTTACAATTGGCTTAACGTCGCACCAATACAGATAGTTCTTATGACGACGATAGGATAGCAAAAGTCTACGAGTAGGAAGGAAGCAGGCGTGGCATTAATTATGATACAACCCCAGCATTTTCCTGGTGTGAAATGGTGAGACCACGGTAAACTATCTTCAAGGCTGCCGACAGTGGGGTTTTAACACACTATCTCCCGGATGCAGGCTCACAGCTGCGTGACCCTAACATTACGGCTAACTCACACAGTGTCGTTCTATATCGCGGCATGTTTATATTTCCAGAAAACGCACTGTCAGTGAAGCTTTAAGTACTTTATTTTGGTGTCTATATAAATTAATACGTCTCTACCGCCAATATTCTGTGAAGCATTTCCTCGTAAATTGTTACCGGAATTTTGGGTCACTCTGTATTGAAGGTTATAACGTAATTTACGTATGTGATGAATTTCGTGCTAAAAAGGATTTAAAATGATGGCTGACTAAAGACGGAAAATGGATTTCAAACACCTGATAATATTGCTCTCTCTCTCTCTTTTCCGGCCAATTTCGGCTGAAAAATCTGCTCTCAGTGTTTCAAAAAAAAAGAAACAAAAACAGAAGAACAAAAAATCGGGATATATATTTTTGGATTTTTGCTATTGTAACACAAACATACCTATATATATTGTTTGTTTTTACCTCAATACATCTCATTTTGAATATTCATAAGAGCACGGAACACAGAAACAATTTACATCCCTTTAACAGCAATACCTACAAACGTGACCGTGTTTTCTTTTGTTTGACATCACTGTCACAGCCGCCTGTTCTAATTACATTTCTCTTGTTAACGCTATAAAAGGCATTGCCTACAGGTGGCTTTACCTTGTTCTCTCGTATGAATGTTGTAATCAGAGCGTCTGTGAAATACGGATACCTTTATACCTTCTCTGACAAACACAGTGTAATTAGTGCAAATATTCGTCAAGTTCTGTCAGATACACTAGAAATTATTTATCAAGAACACATAGATATTCAACTATAAAATTTCACGACCGCATTGGAATCGAAACAGACTTTCAACGTATTAGGTCGTGTTACGTACATGTAGTACGTGTTGAAGAGATGTTAAGTACAGAGCAAAAATGGCCAGGCGGACACCAGTGGGATCCGAACCCACAACCTCCCGATTTCGCGTCGGTTGCACTACCAATTGAGCTATGGTGGCCCAGGCCATCTTTGTTCTGTTTGAAAGGATCTGAGCTACAGGTCTGGCACTGCTGCTAGCACACTGTAGAGTGCGTTTAAGTCGCCCGTTGTGGGGCATGTCAATGAATATTGAATTTTCACGCGAAATCGGGAGGTTGTGGGTTCGGATCCCACTGGTGTCCGGCTGGCCATTTTTGTTCTGTACTTAACATCTCTTCAACACGTACTACATGTACGTAACACGACCTAATACGTTTAAAGTCTGTTTCGACGGTAAAATTTATTTTTCATCGCAAGATGAAAAAACTCTAGTAGCAGGTTACCCAGACGCAATTCATCACAGGGATTGGGTAGACGTAGTACCGATCATACGACAGTCTCTTTCATCTTGCCAAAGTCAAAACTGAGACAGACAGGTCAATGCAAGTAACAAGTAATAGAAGGGAGAAAACTGGACTTAGAGGATTATATAGAGATCATACAGGAGAAGCTGGATGGTGGGGGGGGGGGGGAATCCGTGAGAGGCTTCAGTTTGAAAATAAGTATACGACCTGACTGACAACAAGTATAAATTTAACGGGATTTTGGCAGAAGAGATTGAGGTAAATTTTCATTCTTTCGGAAGGGCAAGAAGGAGTGCAACAGTTTACCAGGGAAAGTGCTTGAACTTTTTCCAAAATCTGTACAGATAAAGAAGAAAAGAATAAACATCAACAAAGAAAAGAAATGTTGGAGGGTATTCCACCTTTGCAGGTCTTCCTTTCTTTATTCGCCCTGTCTGTGGAGAATGTATAGCAGAATTAGGGGACGGATGTACAGCGGGGACATTCTAGGGCCCTGGGACCGCTACAGGAGCCGTGAAGGCCCTTCAGGAACTCTGATAAGCGGTGGCAAAATGGACTCTTGTTAAGATGCAACAGGTCTTTATGCTTGTTACAGTAGGTACCTAAATGGGTAAAAAATTAATTGTAAATTTAAATCTTATAGCAGTTATGTAGTATTATTTGAAGTGATTCTACATACTCTATACGAGTTGAATATGTGAGTACAGAAGATACAGTCTAGCTCGAGCGGTCGAGGAGAGAGGTTGCGTAGTGAAGTGCGTGCTGTAAACATGGTCGGCATTGAACAGTACCGGGCCGCTATTGGGAAATGGCAGGCAAGGCAGAAGAAGGAGACCAGGAGTGGATTGGTGATAAGTACGGACGGATTGAAAATGAGTGAAGCGGTGCTGGTGGTGACAGTGATAGCAGTGCTACTGGTTATTGGGGGGGTGGAAGTAAACCCAGGCCCAAATACCAGTGGAAAATATAGTACGGAGGATTTGGCCGCACTCAGGGTGGTTGTAAGTGAAGTTATGCAGGAAAAGTGTCAATGGGATAAGGTGCAGGAAATAAAGGACATGATGGAGGAGCAGAGAAAGGAGATAGGGAACATGAAGAAATGGCTTGAAACGAAGACAGAGGAATCGAGCAGGAGAGTGGTCAACAACGAGAAAGAAATCGAGTTATTGAGAGGGGAAGTGAAACATCTGAAAGAGGAGGTGATGAAGATGAAGAAAGAAGCGGAGGGGTACAGGCAGGAGAGATTGAAAAAAGCCATATTTATATATGGAGTTGAGGAAGGGGCGAGAGAGAGCAAGATTGAGCTGATATATAAGGTGGTGGAAGTTATACGTGATGCAATGAAGATAAACTTTAGTGAGATAGACATAGATGATGTAGAGAGAGTTGGTAAAATCAAAGGTCGGAGGCCAATTAGGGTTAAATTGTTCTCAACCTTATTGGCAGAAACTGTGTTAGGTAACAGCAAGAATTTACAAGGGCTGAAAATAGGGGTGAAAGGAGACATGGGAAGAGAAGGAAGTGAAAATATGAAGATCTTGAATAGGCACCTATGGAGAGCGAGGAACCAGGGGCTAAAGGCCCGAATAAGAGGTCTGAGGTTGGAGGTGACAAACGGGCGATGGGTTAGAGTACATTCAGTGACGAAGCTAAAGGAAATGGACGAAAACGAGAGGGTTGAGGGTGGTGAGAGGACAAGGCAAGATGGGAAGAAGAAAGAAGAAAAGAAGAGGAGGAGGGACGTGGCAGGAGAGCAGAGCACCTCGGAAGAGAATGGGCAGTGCAGCCGGGAGACAGAAGATCAAGATAGTGAAGTGGACGGTGAGAGTGAGCAGCAAGAAACTGGGAGAGTAGAGTGTAGAGGTGCAGTGAGCAAGAAAGGACAAAGGAAGGTGGATTCAGAAGTCCAAAATAGTGAGGGGGTGAGTGGGGGTGAGCAGCAAGAAGGGGTGAGAACAGGGTGCAGTGGTGTAGTGAACAAGAAAGGTCAAGAAGAGACAGATCGACAAGAAGGTAAAAAAATTATGAGTAAAGTCAGAAGTAAGAGCTTAAAAGACATATGGGGAAAAGTACGTAAAGGGATGGAGGATACAGAGGGAGAGAGGTCGATAAATACTAGAAGTATGAATAGAGGGGGAGACCTAGAAGGGAGGGAGGGAAAGTTATAACTATATTGGAAGATAGGATGTGTGAATATTGAGGGACTAAGGAACAAATTAGGAAACAAGAAAGTTCGGGAAGTAATTGAAAGTTTTGATGTTGTGGCACTCTTGGAGACGTGGTTGGAAACAGGGAGGGAGATTTCATGGAAGGGGTTTGAGATAAAATATAAATATAGAAGAAAAGAGAGGAATAAGGGACGAGCACCAGGAGGGATGATAGTTCTAATTAGGGAAGAAATTAGTGAAAGAGTAGAGGATATAGAGACCGATATGATGGAAACCATATGGCTGAGATTGAATTTGGGAGGGAGTGAGGGAAGGAGGAAGAAAATAAATCTAGCTTTTGTTTACTGCCACCCTAGTAATTCAGCATATGCAAATAAATATTTTTTGAAGAGTTATTGGTGGATATTGGTAGGATAAGGGGAATGTATCCAGGTGAGGAGGATATGTTGTTATTTGGGGATTGGAACGCGAGAATAGGAGAACAGAGCCCAGTTTATAGTAGGGAGGATGGAATGTGTTTGTTGGAAAGTAGAAGGAGTGAGGACAAAATTACAAATAGTTATGGAGAGAAGCTCCTAGAGATGTGTGCTGTGGGAAATTTGTATATTCTGAATGGGTGGATAGAGGGTGACAGGACGGGGAAATTGACATATGTTACGGAGAAGGGGGGTAGTGTGATAGATATGGTTTTAAGTTCGGAAGGGATGATTGAGGAAGTTGTAAGTATGGAAATAGGAGATTGGATTGAATCACACCATTTCCCGGTGAGAGTACAGAAGATATTATGAGTAGAATTTTGTAAAAATATAAATATAATAAGGACCAGCTGTGAGTTCAACAGAAAATTTTTTAGTGTAAATTATATAGTTCTGTACTTAATGAAAGATTCTTTACTTTTGAAACTTAAAATTTAGGGCTTTATGATATATTTTTGTGTATCATTTGTCCCTCCCCTACAAACCATGTGACCTTGCTGCGGTGGGGAGGCTTGCGTGTCCCAATTAAGCAGATAGCCGAGCCGCAGGTGCACCCATATCGGATGGGTATCTGTTGAGAGACCAGACTAACGAATGGTTCATCAAAAGGGGGGCTGCAGCCTTTCGGAAGTTGCAAGGGCGGCGGTGGAGATGATAGGCTGATATGACCTTGTAATAATACTCAACATGGTTTAGCTGTGTTGATACTTCTACAAGGCTGAAAGCAACGGGAAACTACGTCCGTAACTAACTACCCAGGACATGCAGCTCTCTCTGTATGAATGATGTACTGATGATTGCTTCCTCCCGGTAAAGTATTCTTGAGGTAAACTAGTCCCCCATTCGGATCTCCGGGTGGGGACTACACGAGAGCGGGCGATCATCAGGAAGATGAGAGTCGGAGCATGAAATGTTAGAAGTTTGAATCGTTGTGGTAGGTTAGAAGATCTGAAAAGGGAGATGGATAGACTAAAGTTAGATGTAGTTGATATAAGTGAAGTACGTTGGTAGGAAGAACAGGATTTTTGGTCAGGCGACTACCAATTTATCAACACGAAATCAAACATGGGAAATGCAGGAGTTGGTTTCATAATGAAGAAGAAAATAGGGAAGCGGGCAAGCTACTACGACCAGCATAGTGAAAGACACCAAACCAATGCCCACCACAATAGAGCAGGTCTATATGCCTACTAGTTCAGCGGATGATGATGAAATCGAAAGAATATATGAAGAGATAGAAGATTTAATACAATATGTAAAAGGCGACGTGAATCTAATTGTGATGGGAGGTTGGAATGCAGTGGTAGGCCAAGGAAGAGAATTCGGATTGGGACAAAGGAACGAAAGAGGAACTCGGCTGGTTGAATTCTGCACTGATCATAATTTAGTCCTTGCCAATACTTGGTTCAAACACCACAAACGACGGCTGTATACGTGGACGAGACCCGGAGACACTGTAAGGTATCAAATAGACTTCATTATGATTCGGCAGAGATTCAGAAACCAGGTGTTTGTTGGATTGCAAAATTTTCCCAGGAGCAGACGTGGACTCTGCTCATAACTTGCTGGTTATGAAATGCTATCTGAAGTTGAAGAAATTGAAGAAAGGAAGGAATGCAAAGAGATGGGATCTAGACAATTTGAGAGAAAAGATTGTGACGGACTGTTTCAAGGAACATGTTGCACGAAAAGTAAATGAAAAGTCTGAAGGAAACACAACAGAATAAGAATGGACAGTCGTGAAGAATGAGATCTCTAGGACTGCTGAAGAAACGTTAGGAAGAAAGGAAAGATCATCTAAGAAGCAATGGATAACTCAGGATATACTAGACCTGATTGATGAACGACGAAAGTTATAGAATGCAAAAATGAAGAAGGCAGAAAAAATACAGGCGATTAAAGAATGAAGTGGATAGGAAGTGCAGGACAGCTAAGGAAGAATGGCTTAAGGAGAAGTGCGAGGTTGTTGAAGATTGTATGTTCCTAGGAAAGGTAGATGATGTATAGAGGAAAATAAGGGAAACCTTTTGAGAAAGGAAAAGTAGGTGTATGAATATTAAGAGCTAGATGGAAAGCCACTTCTAGGGAAAGAAGACAAGGTAAAAAGATGGCAGGAACATATCCAACAGTTGTATCAAGGTGAAGACGTAGATGATACGGTTCTGAAACAAGAAGAGGCTGCTGATGCTGATGAACTGGGAGAACCAATTTTGAGCTAATAATTTGACAGAGCTTTGAGAGACCTAAATAAGAACAAGGCACCTGGAATTGATGACATTCCCTCCGAATTACTGACTGCTTTAGGAGAAACCAGCGTGGCAAGGTTATTCCATTTAGTGTGCCCGCACCGGCTGCAAAATTTTAACACGTATTATTTACAGAAGAATGGAAAGACAAGTTGAAACTGAGTTGGGAGAAGGTCAAATTTATTTCAGAAGAAATGTAATAACACGTGAAGCAATTCTGACTTTACGTCTGATCCTGGAGGATCGAATATTGATAAATACAAGCCCACGTACATGGCGTTCGTAGATCTCGAAAAGGCAGTTGACAATGTTGATTAGACCAAGCTATTTGAGATTCTGAAGGTGATCGGAATCAGGTACCGAAAACGAAGGATTATCTGTAATCTGTATAAAAATCAGTATGCAGTGATGAGAATCGAGAACTTTGAAACAGAAACAGCAATCCAGGTGGAGTGAGGCAAAGCTGCAGTTTGCCCCCCCCCCCCCCTCCTTTTCAATGCTTACACAGAACAGGCAGTAAAGGAAATCAAAAAGGAATTTGGAAAGGGAGTCACAATCCGTCTATGAAAACCTTGAGATTTTCCGACGATTTTGTTATTTTATCTGAGACTGCAGAAGATCTAGAGAAATTGCTGAATGGTAAGGACAAAGTCTTGGGTAAGGAGTACAAGATGAAAATAAATAAGTCCAAAACAAAGTGATGGAGTGCATTCGAACGAAGGCAGGTGATGCAGGAAATATTAGACTAGGAAATGAAGGCTAAAAGGAAGTAGATGAATATGGTTACTTGGGTAGTAAAATAATTAACGATGGCAGAAGTAAGGAGGACATAACATGCAGACTAGCACAAGCAAGGAATAGCTTTCTTAAGAAAAAAAAAATTGCTCACTTCAAACATTGATATAGGGATTACAAAGATGTTTCTGAAGACTTTCATCTGGAGAGTGGCATTGTATGGAAGTGAAGGACGATAACAAGCTCAGAAAGAAAGGTAAGGGGAGGTTTTGAAATGTGGTGGTACAGAAGAATGCTGAAGGTGACATGGAAAGATCGAATCACGAATTAAGTGGTACTGAATCGAATTGGTTAGAGGAGATCGATTTTGCTGAATTTGACGAGAACAAGAAATAGAATTATACGACACATCTTAAGATACCCAGGACTTGTTCAGTTGGTTTTTGAAGGAAGTGTAGGTGGTAGGAACGGTAGGGGTAGACCAAAGTATGAATATGACAAGCAGATTAGAGAAAATGTAGGATGCAATAGTTACATAGAAATGAAAAGGTTAGCACAGGATAGGGTAGCATGGAGTGCTGCATCAAACCAGTCTATGGACTGATGACTCAAACAACAACAACAACATAATTTTTCAGCAAAATTGACAACTCATTTACAAATAAGCTGATTTTGAATATCACAAAAATAATTTACATGCAAACCCCTAAAACTCCCAGGTGATTCATCTATAGTTTCACTCAAACCTTTCATCCTTTGCACTCTCCAGTCGATAATAAACAGCAGCCTTGAGCTGTGATGAATGACTTCCTACACAAATATGTTAACTATCTGGACAGAATAAGGAGCGGAAACCTGAAGTTAAGATATCTGCTTTCATAATCTTGAATAGTTGAACACTTAACGTAAGACCACAAGCTGATAAACTGACGATTTGAGTGGCTCGTTTCACTCCAGTTACCTAGCATTTCTATTTCCATTCTGTAAGGCCAAAGTATATTCGCATACGGCGTACATAATAGTCAGTGGAATCTTCGTAATTTTCTTCCAATCCTCTTCAAAATTAGCAATACGATCGATGGTCTAGACACGTCATGAAGCAAAACGACCTTCCACAAGGATTCTGTAAGTTTCTAAGTGTAAAATACTGTGAACTGGAGAACTGGTATCATGATCAAGTCAGCTCTACTCTAAACAAGAGCACACTTACGGCGTTCATTTTTGATCTTACTTCTTTTGGAACCTGTTTCTCTTAATCATATAGCGAAACCCATCTTAAAGCTTCTGCAAGAGGTTGGATACTTAAAGGAAAGCCATGCACACTAACATAGAGAAGCGAATTTAGGATGAAAAGTTTTGAAGTACACCTGGTGGCCCACCAGCGCTGTACGTTCTGCTTGTAAGTGTCCTGCATGCAGTAATGATGGATGGGATGTCTAATAACAGATTTTCACAGGGGTATTACGTCAGAATACGGAGAAATAACAACCGGCCACTTACTGTACATTCCTGAGCGCTTAACGTCTAATGTACCCCCTTCCGTTAGTAAACCTCTTTCCGAACGCTCTATAGAACGCTGATATTTGGTACAATTGCTCTCAACATATCGGCAATGACTGGTGTGTTCACAACGATGAATACACAGACATAATTTTAATCTTTGAAGAATCTTGCCAAAATGCAGCCGAAGCTCGCGGACGGTATGCACAAGAGTTTACAAATAGCTGCCTGCCTTATATACGCGTATTTCGCCGAACAGAGTTACAATTAAGAGCTAATGGATCGTTCAAGGCACGTACCACATACAAGAAACTTTTTACTAGAATTGTATGTCTGTACGTGTATAAATTAAAGAATAAAGTTCATTTTCTGCATATTTGGCGTATTTACAAATGCACCCTGTTACAGAAAATGTGTAGTGAAAAGATTGCTATTTGTTTCTGATCCGAAATAGAGCACGTTGTAGCGCTCCTTTGTAAACCAGCGATTAGGCAACCCACTCATCACTAGTGTATGCGAGACACTTAAAGTTGAAAGTACGGGGCTTGAGGGCCACATGGTACACCGATATATACTCCGAGAGATATACGAGCTAATAGCAGCATTTTTTCACTTCCGTGCCTAGCAAGTGGCGTAAATGGAGGACACACAATGCCAACTGTCTTTCGTTCAAAATCCAACTTCTGCTGCTTCGCTCCTTGAGATTTCTGTCTCTATATCGGGACCTCGACTTTTGTCTCTCGATATCTGGACCTTAAGATCAAAGTCGAGTGTCCGATAATTTTGCACGTGGATTGTCAATTATCTTTCAGGAAATTTCGGGACAGGTTTTGATAAGAGTTCATTCAGATTTCCCTTGCAATCTGTTTTATTGTTTTTCTCTCTGTTGACAGTATAGGCGAGAATGATTAAGTATCTTCGACTGATGATTTGCTTTCAAACTGCAGAAGGATGAAGTGCTTACCAGCTGTAGCACAGTTTTTTCAAAATTTTGTAACCGTTCACGACTAAATAATACATATATGATGAATATTTACCATGTTGTAATGAGTTATACTGCACCGAATATTCAGTTTCCATCAAAGAAGTTGTCATCACATCACTCACCTGAAACAAGGAGAAATATAAACATAGACTAAAACCTACAACTAGGAAAGTTACATATATTACAACACTCATAGAAGTAGCATTTAAATAATTATGAATTATTGATATCGCTCTCGGAAAGCAATTCATAAATGCATGATCCTTTATTAAATAATGATCAAATTTTTAAGAATCCAAGCAGTTACCCACGAGTTAAAAAATCAAGTATGCATATTAACTTTTGCAACGAAATTACATTGGCACTCAAATACAATTTAATTAGGATTTATATGCCCCTTTAGTTTAAACATTTTAATGATCTGAATTAACAACATACTCTAGAATATCGAAGTTATCCCTATAGAAAATAAAATTTTCTACTCATTACAGTATTAATTGTTTTAGAAAGATTAAATTACTACACATAAAGAAAAGAGTCTGGAACATATTGTTCATACAAATACAGTCGACACCGTTTACTACGACATCGCTTTTAACGACGTACTGGATATAACGGCGAAATATAGCGGTCCCGTCTCAATCCTATATAAACAGTGTGTTTAAAAACTCGCTTAATGCGACGTCGCTTATTACGACGTATCGGCTATAACGTCCAATGTTGATTTTTGTCTGTTACGTATTTGGGGATTGCTGACAACAATGTAACGCTTATTATTACAGATTTCAAATCACTCTGTTAAATAGTCAAGGCGAGCATCACTGTGACGACGTCACAAAGTAAAAGGAAAGTGTTCAATATTGTAGAAAAGTCACACATAATATTGCGATTAGAAAATTGGGAAAGAAACGTCAACCTCGCAAAGGAGTTGTGTGTATCACACTGAATGATTTCTACAATTTCCTCGCAATCCTACTCTATAAATATACTGTTCTATAAATACAGTACTTCCTTCAGTTACATTTCTAGAGATTTAACTTAATTCTGTTAATTAACCGTTTTAGTGTGCAACCAAAAAAGTACAGATGACATTTTTAATTATAGAATTTATTGCAGCCAATGGTTATATATTACAAGAAATCTATATATATAAAATAAGAGTTTTGTCTGTGTATTGCTCAGAATTTAAAAAGGATGCTATTTTTGTAAAGCTCGTGTCTATAGTAGTAAGGAAATGCACCTTTTAATTTTCCATAATGTCTGTCTGTCTGTCTGTCTGTCTGTCTGTCTGTCTGTACACGCATCTCGAGAAAACGGCTGAAGAGAATTTAACGAAAGTCTGTATGTAAAGTCCGGGAATAAGTCGCTACAATCTAGGCTATAAATAATCTTATTCACCCTGAGATAAATGGTAGTTTAGGAGAAGGCTTAAAATTTAATTCTCAAATATTTATGTTATTAGTGGTCCTATCTTAATGAAAATTGGTATGCAAAGTCAGGAAATAAGTCGCTATAATCTAGGCCATAAATAATTTTTTTCACGCTGAATGAAACAGTAGTTTAGGGAAAGCCTAAATTTTAATTCTCAAATGTTTATGTTATCAGTGGTCCTATCTTAATGAAAATCGGTGTACAAAGTCGGGAAATAAGTCGATACAATCTAGGGCATGAATCATTTTATTCACGCGTAGTGGAATGGTAGTTTAGGGGAAGGCCTAAAATGTAATTGTTAAATATTTGTGTTCTCGTTGGTCCTATCGACAAATACTACATTACCAAAGTTATATAGTATTAAATTTCCGATCATTTAAGTCTTATACATTTTTACCGTACCGGCTATGATAACAGAGATATTCATGAATTTGAATTTTTGTTGCCAAGTCCATATCAGCGCCAAGTCAAGAGAAAGTGGGTAAACAGAATTTAATGAATATCAGTATGTAAAGTCGGACAAGAAGGAACTACAGTGTACGCTACAAATAACTTCGTAAGCCGCCTTAATATCACAGAGTCGAAAGAAAACAAAATGTGAAGGCCTACAATGCAGAAAGCTCAATAACATGACATTGAGTCATTGACCATTGTTTGTTGTGATGCGCTTTGTTTCTTCTGTTGCCAGTCATGTCCGATAGATGGGATTACTGCTGTTTACCGATTATTTTTAACTTGCTTTACGTCGCACCGATACAGATAGGTATTATGGCGACGATGGGATAGGAAAGGGCTAGGAGTGGAAAGGAAGCGGACCTGGCGTTAATTACGGTACAGCCGTAGCTTTTGCCTGGTGTGAAAATGAGAGACCACGGAAAATAATCTTCAGGGTTGTCGACAGTGGGTTTCGAACCTACTACCTCCCGGATGCAAGGTCACAGCTGCACGCCCCTGACCACATGGCCAACTCGCACGGTCGTACCGAGTGTAACAGCCTGCCTGAATATTGGCGGGAAGTTAGATAGCTTTACTCTTTAGCATGCCATTCCTCTGGCTTATAAATTTCCTGATACTACTGGTACGTAATAAACTGGTTCATCATAGCATTCGAGCTATTCAACAGAATAAGGGCTGAGGATTGCTCACGGCTGTCTGCGGCCTGGTCATTCTAGCACTAGAACTTTGGACTGTTAACTCGTCAGCGTAGTGCTGTTCGTTAAAAGTTAGACAATGCCCGGTTTTTCATTTGAGCTAGTCGCATAATTCTTTCAAGGACTTCCTCTTCGGGCACTCATCGAGATGGTATCGACCACAAGTATTATCGCAGAGTGAGCATACACTTTTCACGGTAGGTGCATGAAACTTGGTTGTGTGGCAGACTTTATGGTGAAAACCGTGTACCGCAAATCTAATAACAAGATGACGTAACTCGTAGTTGGTAACTGCCTATTCTCTGCTGATCATAGCGACAGAAGAGTAAAAGTTATTCCAAATCTGTGCTTTCTTCCGATAATGATCTTGCAGTAGTTCTTGATAAGGCGTCGTAGATAGTGGTGACAGGCTGAATCTCAGGTCTTCCAAGAACATTGGTTCTCGACATAATTCATCGACCAATCTTGATGGTGCCCACTTAGAGACAAAAAACACCCTTTTCAGAAATGTAGCCTTAAGCTTCCCGATACTTTTCAAATTAAATTTAGTGAGATGTTCCCATGTGAAATGAAGTCCATATGTGATTACTGGTTTCACTTTTTTTGTTGATACAGATGACATTTTTAGCAAGAAAAAAAATCGGGTTGTGCGACTATTGGCTATAACGAGCGTTTCGGTGTCGTTATAGCCGATTTCGACTCTATAATGCACTACTAAGCAAAATTGTATGCAAATGCTTTGAATAGTTATTGAATTATGATAAGTATCATATGTGATATGAAAATTAAGGAACATGAGGAACAACAGTATGGGAGAGTGGGAAGTAGTAAGTGATCCTCATGGATTCTTACAAACATCTGTTAGCGGTAAAGTTGCGGTCTCCCCCATTACAAGATCAGAGCTTCAAACAAACAGAACAATCATAATTTTTGAAAGGGGAAAGAAAATGTCATTCGACACTCCATGTCGTACGATTTCAGCTTGTTAAGGATTTCCGATAACGCAGTTGGCGTTCACTCGAAAAATATAATGAATATCGAAGTTAAAATGCAGATTGATTTGGTAACTAGGAAGTGTGGTCTAGCCCGTTCTTTTGTAATGTAAAGAGGGTAGCATGAATTTTAGGAGTTTTAATGGGCCGTACCCCTCATGTTATGCTTTGCGTTTTGCATAAACCGTTGTGCAGGGAAGAGTATACTCGTTACTCACTTCAGTATGTTTGCATTCTGATCTATTACTGCCTAAATGTTCGGGGTCTTTATAGTATAAACCGTAGAGATGTTCGTCATAAATACAGAACGTTGTGGGTTCGAATCTCACTAACATCCAGTTGTCTTGGGTCGGCTTTTCCCTCGGACTCAGAGAGGGATCCCACCTCTACCGCCTCAAGGGCAGTGTCCTTTGGGTCGGGGGGATACAACTGGGGAGAATGAGCAGTACCTCTCCCAGGTGGCCTCACCTGCTAGACCGAACAGGGGCCTTGTGGAGGGATGGGAAGATTGGATGGGACAGGCAAGGAAGAGGGAAGGAAGCGGCCGTGGCCTTAAGTTAGGTATCATCCCGGTATTTGCCTGGAGGAGAAGTGGGAAACCACGGAAATCCACTTCCAGGATGGCTGAGGTGGGAATCTAACCCACCTCTACTCAGATGACCTCCCGAGGCTTAGTGGACCCCGTTCCAGCCCTCTTACCACTTTTAAAATTTCATGGCAGAGCCGGGAATCGAACCCGGACCTTCGGGGGAGGCAGCTAATCACGCTAACCACTACACTACAGAGGCGGGTATTATTATTATTAAAAACCCAGCAGAAAGCGGAAAAAATTTCTGTAACTCCTTAACTGTTAAGGTTAATTTCTGAGGACATTTCTTATTGGGTTTCCCAACCCAGAAAACTAGAAATGTTTAGAGTCAATGAATTCCATACATTTAACTACATAGATCTTTTAATATCTTGAATGGATAATGGCTGATTTGATGAAAGCTACTAAAAGCTCTCCCTTTGTTTTGAGTTGGCGGCGGAACTGAGCATCACGAAGGCAATGGCGAGTGACATGACATCTGATATTTATGACGTAACCTCACGAGATTGCGACGTAACCTGGCATATAGCAAGTAGTATTCAGTCAGTACGGTTTAGGCTGTACTAAGAGGAGGATGCGATTAGCACAAGTTCCAGTTTAAAGAGCTAACAAACAACAAAATTCCAAAGAAAAGTCACAAGATTACTAAGATTAATTTAAAAAATGGAATTCGAACAAGAATTTAGAAATGGAATCCGCACCTTTTCTCTGTCAGCAAAATCTACACAAACACTTACATATTTTTAGATTTTGTAAAGAAATTGTCAAGAACATTTCTTTCTTGAATAAGTTCTGTTTTATACAATGGTCTAGATTGTTAATACTCGCATCCGGGGGACAGTGGGTTCAAACCCCATTGTCGGCAGCCCTGAAGATGGTTTCCCGTGGTTTCCCATTTTCACACCAGGCAAATGATGGGGCTGCACCTTAATTAAGGCCATGGCCGCTTTCTTCCCATTCCTAGGCCTCTCCTGTCCCATCGTCGCCATAAGACCTATCTGTGTCGGTGCGACGTAAAACAAATAGCAAAAAAAACATTGTTAATATTTAACATAAAATATTCAAAAGAACCTTTTTTTACAGTAACCCTTAATGGAAAATGGTAAACCACGGAAAACCACATTCAGGGCTGCCGAAAGTGGGGTTCGAACCCACTATCTCCCGGATGCAAGGTCACAGCCACGCGCCCCTAATCGCACGGCCAACTCGCCCAGTAATATCAATTTCAATTTTTTACTATAATGGCGTATCACTCGCCTTTGAAGGAAATGCCAATTTTTGACCATAATGGACTTCTTCCCTTTATACGTAATGTACATTTGGACAATAACGGAGTACGTCTCCCCTTTAAGTGAATACCAGTTTTTGACCATAACGCAGTATCTATCACCTTCATGGAAACATGTATTTTTGTCCATAACGGAGTAACTTTCCCCTTTTTGGAAATGACATTTTTGACCATAACGTAGTACCTTTACCCTTTAAAGAACATATCAATTTTTTACCATAACAAAGTACCTGTACCCTTTTGGGAAATGCCATTTTATACCATAACGTTGTACCTCTACCCTTTAAAGAAAATGTCAACTTTTGACCATATCGTAGAACCTTTTCTCTTTCAAAACAATGTCAATTTCTGACCATAAGGGTATACCTCTCCCTTTTGAAGAAAATGCCAATTTTGACCATAACGGAACACCTCTCCCTTTTAAATAAAATTTCAATATTTGACATGAAGGGAGTACCTCCCCCCTTCTTGGGAATGACCATGTTTGACCATAACGAATTACCTCTCCTGTTTAAAGAAAATGTCAATTTTTTACCATAAGGGTCTACCTCCCCACTTAACCACAACTGTGAATTACCTCCCTCATTATCATCACCATCACCATCATCATCATCTTACACTCTGACGCGCAGGACGTCCAGGGGAGTCAAATAGAAATACCTGTACCAAGCCATCCGAACATGTTCTTGGACACTCTCCGCACTAAAAACCTTACGCTAAATAAACTGAATAAAAACAACTCCCTTTTAATGAAAATTGAAATATAAATTCGAGGGAAGTAGAGATCCCCTTGCCTATTATAAATATATCTGTACTTTTAACAACTATTCTAATTGCATGATTCATGACGTGAACACGATCATGGCGGCAGCTCCAGTAATTTCCCCTGCCCGTGTCAATAATATACGAATCGATATCAGCCTAGCCACCGTTTTGTTAAAGCACACAGTCTTTCGCTTGGGAATTCCACAGTACAAACAAAACAACATGGCTCGTCCTGAGGGTCGCAAAACGGCGGGGCAAAGTGATTCCACAGGGTTTTGAAGTTCAGTCGTATGTTGTGAAGTACAGTTTAGATATTGAGCCTTTGTTTGTCAGGGGAACCTATGTTGAATGTTTTAAATATTAGAAGATGGATGGTAATAATTAGACCTCGGATTCTTCTTCCCCTTCCAGAACCTCTTCATCCTCTCTCACTCTCTTTCTCTCCCGTTCTTCAGCTGATATTTTCAGTGTCTTCTTGTCTTCCTCACTGGCACCTCTCTATCCTATTCTTGTACCTTTCTCTGTCATTGAGCTCTGCCATGTTGCTTGGTGTATATGTATTTCTGCAGTTCTCTGTCCCTTCCACCTTGATCCATATCTCAGTCCAATACTTCCGGAGTTCGAAAACCCACTTATAAGGTCTCTAATTTCAGATGGCTACCAGCCAGAAGACATAGCCAGCACGGTTGCTAGGCAGTGTTTTCTGGCCATCCATTGTCTGCACAGTTGCTATGGTTACACTTCCATCAAACATTTGTTCGCGCCACGTTACACACATTTTTTGATGTCTCCTGACACAGACTGTCCAAAGATATATGTATATATATAACGCTAACGTGTAGGTTTCACAAAACTCAAGCTCTTAAACCAGAGGGATATAAAAGGTGCAGTTTATACCAAAAATCTTCCAAACCGTCTCAATAGTACAGGGAAAACCTTGCACTTATTGAAATGTCAATGGAAATACATTTCTTTTCAAGATCAAATCATTAAACTATCACTCCAATAATTGCAGACGGAGGCTTACCCTAACCCGCAATACAGTCTGTACTTAGCAGGTTGCTAAGCGACTAAGACTTGATAATGGAAGAATACTATTCGAAACCGACTTTCAACCTATTAGTTCGTGTTCCGTACATTTTAGTACGTGCTGAAGAGATGTTAAGTTCGTTCGTTCGTAATCTGTTTACCCTCCAGGGTCGGTTTTTCCCTCGGACTCAGCGAGGGATCCCACCTTTACCGCCTCAAGGACAGTGTCCTGGAGATTCAGACTTTGGGTCGGGGGATACAACTGGGGAGAATGACCAGTAACTCGCCCAAGCGGCCTCACCTTCTATGCTGAACAGGGGCCTAGTGCAGGGATGGGAAGATTGGATGGGACAGGCAAGAAAGTGGGAAGGAAGCGGCCGTGGTTTTAAGTTAGGTACCATCCTGGCATTTGCCTGGAGGAGGAGTGGGAAACCACGGAAAACCACTTCCACGATGGCTGAGGTGGGAATCGAACCCACCTCTACTCAGTTGACCTCCCGAGGCTGAGTGGACCCCGTTCCAGCCCTCGTATCACTTTTCAAATTTCGTGGCAGAGCCGGGAATCGAACCCGGACCTCCGGGAGTGGCAGCTAATCACACCACAGAGGCGGACAGAGATGTTAAGCACAGAACAAAAATGGCCAACCGGACACCAGTGGGATCCGAACCCACAACCTCCCGATCTAATAGGTTGAAATTCGATTTCGATTACAATGCGGTCGTGAAAATTAAATATTCATTGATTTGGCCCTCATCGGGCGACTTAAACGCTCTCTACGCTGTGATGGTAGTAGTACAAGACTGTAGTTTAGATCCTTTCCAACAGAACATAGATGGCCTAGGCCACCATAGCTCACTTGGTAGAGCAACCGATGCGAAATAGGAAGGTTGTGTGTTCGGAAACCAGTGGTGACCGGTTGACCATTTTTGTTCTGTACTTAACATCTCTTCAACACGTACTAAAATGTACGGAACACGACCTAATAGGTTGAAAGTCGATTTCGATTACAATGCGGTCATGAAAATTCAATATTCGAAGAATACTATTCTTTGCTATACACCCTTTGATTTTCTGACCTTTTCCAGCTTCTGAATATATTTAACAGATGGGAGAACGTTCCTAATAACTTACATACTGCTAAGAGAAAACCGTCTAGGTACGTACAGAAAAACCTACAACCTGTTTCCCAGTCATTAACCGGATCAGGGATGGAATGAATGAAGCCCCCATCTTGCGGCGAGGACTGGAATTGTGCCGGCTGCCAAGGCCTGTCGCACTCCTCTAGGGCAATCGTTAATGGACTGACAGATGAAATGAAACGATAATGGAGAGTGTTGCGTTGTCCAGCACAAATCTCAAATGCAGTGACTGGGATTTGAACCACGGAGCCCAGCGCTGAAAGACCGACGCGCTGCCGTCTGAGCCACGGAGGCTTCTTACGTACGTACAGACGGGAATGTGCAGTATTAAGTCGACCAGCCTTCTGTATGACCATTAATAAAACGCAGAAAACGCTTGAAAATGTGGGCAGTCTATTTATTGGAATCAACGACCAATTGTATGTTGCACTATCTCGGGCAAGATCGTTTGAAAATGTTGAAAAGTTCGAAGCACAGGGAATATTATATGGAACTAAGTGTTATAAACTAAATTACGAGCTATGGGGAACTCTTGAATGAATGGAAGTGGAAGAAATAAGAAATATAGGGCGAATTTTATGTCACTGATGCCCTAACAACGACGGAGTGGACAAAGAGTGGATACAAACTGAGACACTCAGTAACTCGTTTTGCCATACATGGATTTTTTTTTGCTAGGGGCTTTACGTCGCACTATGTCTTATAGCGACGATGGGATAGGAAAGGCCTAGGAGTTGGAAGGAAGCGGCCGTGGCCTTAATTAAGGTACAACCCCAGCATTTGCCTGGTGTGAAAATGGGAAACCACGGAAAACCATGTTCAGGGCTGCCGATAGTGGGATTCGAACCTACCATCTCCCGGATGCAAGCTCACAGCCGCGCGCCTCTACACACACGGCCAACTCGCCCGGTATGCATGGATTTCATCACAAGTTTTGCCGACTCCAGAAGTATCACGAGTCATCGGCAGTGTGGCATATACAAAGCTCTTAGATGCAAAAAATTGAAGTTTTCTTTGACTGAACTAAGCACATATTAAATATGTACACATGTATTTGTACATCTGTATAGTTCATCGTATCACTAATTACTTTATGTATATGGCCATTGGCTGCAATGAAAAAAATGCTCTTAAGAGCATTTATTCTTCTCACAATTGTTATCAAATTAGTGTGCATCCCAATAAACAACAATTGTTCATAATATAAGGTTGGAGTGATGCCTGTTGGATGAACAAATATAAACCATAATAAATGTCTACGTAAGTGCTTCATCGCCGGGAGTATCAGCATCGTGGATGTCGCATGAATTGAACACGTTTCCAATTCCAAAGTCACCTGTGAGTGAATTTAAAGACGGCAGCCCTGAAGCGGCTCTTATTTCCTCTACAAACCTCTCTCAAAGCACGGCCTGCTTTACAAAGGAGTCAATTTAAATAGATGCGAGGATGTAGCAGAAAGGATTGGGGAGGAGGAGGAGGGAGGGGTCCTTAACAGTAAGTCATACAACAAGTACATGTTGCCCAGAGATACGACGGAGCTAAATTCAAATATTGTAACAAGCTGTTGCTTCTGTAGGAAAAAGAGGAGGTGGAGATATAATCCAGGAACTCTTATTCATCTCTCATACATTATACTGGGAAGTTAAAGATGAAGTGAGGAAAGATATTCTACAGAATATAAAAGCTTTTCAATTACTAATTCACCTTTTAATGTTAATGTCTTGGAATCGAATTGAAAAGCAAGCTTGCAAATGAACGTACCTGTTAATATCGTGATTATAGTCAAAGTGTCTCCAGTCTTACATGTGTGCTGAAATCGTTATTATAAGTGTGATGATTATGATGATTACTGTTTAAGGGGCCTAACACCTAGGTAATCGGTCCCTAATGGTACGAGGTGCATCGAAATGAAACGATAAATTAAAACTTCAAAATGTATCCACTCACTAAAATATTAAACGAATGATGGTGAAAAATGACCATCAATCCAAAACAATCAGTGGATTAAATTCACAGTGCTTTCTTTTCTGCGATGATGCTTGTTATAAACAGGGGTTCAAAATCCAGGTCTCCGGCCCGTCATAATAGTATTAATCACTGGTGTATTCTTCGTCTGCTTCCCCCACCGACAGGGGTACTCGAAGTGTCTCCTATAGTGGTACTAATCACAGGTGGCGTAGACTCATGGTGTTCCTCGCATTGTGGTACTAATCACCGGCAACCCAGACCCATGGTGTTCCTCACATAAGGACACCACTTGCAAGCAACGCAGACACATGGTGTTGCTCACATAGTGGGACGTATACTCCTGGTACGACTCGTCTAGTGGTACTACTCATAGGTAACGCAGACCCTTTCTGAACACAGGGGAAGCGACACATTAAAGTGGATCGTACGGCACCTTTTCTCGCATAGACATTAGTCGGCGCAGCCCGCCTCCCTGCTTCGGTGAGATACACACGATGGTACTGACAACAGACAACGCCAGGACCCGTGGTGTTCCTCACATAAGGGTACTACTTCTAGGTAAGATAGATCCACGGTGGTCCTCACATGGTGATACGAATCGCAAGTAGTTTCATGGTTCTAATTTCATCATCCCTTGGTCGCCCCTCTTGGTCGCCTCTTACGACAGACAGGGGATAATGTAGGTGTATTCTTCGTCTGCTTCCCAACCGATAGGAAGTGTCTCCAGCCTTTTATGTCTGTTGATATCGTGATTATAGTCAAAGCCAGGGGCGGCCGTACCTTATGTGCTGAAGTGCTGCAGCACATTGCCTATTGGGAAAATAAATTACTTTAAAAATATTATCTACAATCAAATACAGTGCATTGAAAAAGGCGTCAGCCAAAGAATAGGAGATTATTCAACTCCCCTCTCAACCAGGTAACTAGATGTGTGCTCCACGCCGGGCGCTGTGCGATCACAGCTCAGCGACAATTTCTAAGCTTTTAGCCAGAAACCAGAAACTCTGACTTTTGCGCATGCGTGTCCAACTATTCCGACAGGCTGTGGAAACAATAGCCAAGACATCACTTCACAGCGATTCTTCGTTCGACCGCAGAGAGGCAGCACTTGCATTACGACCGATATGAGAACGTGGCAGGTGGCACCCTCTTGACTCAGCGATAGTATTTAAGAGGGGATCGCTCAAAGCAAACGGGAAAACAAAATACTGTAGAGCTGTTCCCGCCAGGTCTTTTAATATCAAAGAGGATAGAAATCTACCAACTTGCCTATTCCATAGCCACCTTTGTAAATCGATGAACTATATAAATTTTGCTTTTGATGTTTGCAAAATAAGGACATGATATTGTGATTTTCTTTAATTAAAAATGTCTATTCTTAATACGTAGACGTTCACGACCACTAAATGACATTATTACAATTATTTGGGGATATTAGGTCGTGTAATAATAAATAAATACCAGCTGACGCGTTTCGATCCTGCGACCAGGATAGAGACTCAAGATAGAGAGACCCTGTCAGAAATATAGTTCATTCCAGGGCCTCCAGAATCACGGAGAAAGATGCTGACGAGTTAACTGTGGAGGGTAGCCATGATCTACTCAGTATATAGCCGTCAGCTTTGTTGAAATTATTCGGGCGTTTAGCAATTTATATCGCCTCACGAATGATTCTGGAAATAAAATGTTTCTCTTTACAAATGACAGAAGTTGCATCAAAAATTATTTGATGGTCACTATGTATGGCATGTAAATGTCACTATAAAGCATAACATGTAATTTTGCATTACGACGTTGCTGGTTTTATTTCAATGATGTTGGTAACATTGGGAAGTTCTGTTTTTTGTGCGCTCACGCCAAGTGTTTAAGTTCGTGAATATTTTGCCATTGCAGGTGTTATTGTGTGTTTAATTATATAGTTTTTTACTAGGAATTTGTATATGTGTTGGGGTGGTTTGCGTGTATGTGTTAAGTGTGGAAAACTCAGTGGAGAGCCTCTTGAAATCCACATACCGGTATGTTTCTAAATATTTTTTGGAGGGAGGATGGGTTACAGCACACAACTGATTTTCTGCACCAGCCGCCACTGGTCAAATTGTCTCCAGGCTTACATGCCAGCTGATATCTTGATCATAGTCACTTAGTCGAGCTGTTCACCTCCTTACTTCAAAGTCTACCCACCCCAAATATTGCGATATTTTTATAACACAGCTCATTCGTCGGAAGCTACAACAAATCGTGCTGATTTCCTTCGGATTACGGCCTAATGAAAATCTATATTTGTACCTCGGAGAATCGTGGGAGCTACAATGGGCGCGCTTCGACATCACCAGGGTGATCAGTATCAACATTCATTTTCTAGCACAGGGATACGAGATGTGCTTGGCTGCACCTCCATTAATGCGGAAATCGCCTCACAACGCTCAGTCACCTTTAATTTGAGATGCGGTTGATCAGATTTTTGACGCTCATCATTGGTGATTTTGACTTTATGGAATTCTGGCGAGCCGCTCTATCCTCCTCTTCAATGCCCTTTCGATCATTTTGAAGCCATTTATTGATCACATGTCGCGAAATTCTGCGAATTCGCACGTATTCACATCACATTTTGAAGCCATTTATTGATCACATGTCGCGAAATTCTGCGAATTCGCACGTATTCGCATCACATTTTGAAGCCATTTACTGATCACATGTCGCGAAATTCTGCGAATTCGCACGTATTCGCATCACATTTTTTCTCTCAAATGTTTATCATTTGATTTCTTTTTGGTCTAACATTTGTGGAACTCACTGAAACGAATTGAACGGCACATCACAAGACGTGCTACTGGAACCTTGAGTTACACTTAATGTTAGTAGCTTAAGATGGCGGCGATAAAAGAAGTGATGACGCCATATTCAGGACATTTTTGTTACTCTCACCAATCAAAAATCCCTGTGGGTGGGGGTGGTAGAACACATCCATGGTATTCGTCGTCTGTCGTAAAGAACGATAAAAAGGTGGCCCAGGTACATTCATCCTGATTGGCCACCACGGGTTTGAAGGAGAGTCTGACATTATTTTCACTTACTTGTGTCAGGATGCTCACTTTCATCCATACTATCCGACCTCCCTTGGTCAAATCTCGTTCTTTACCGACTTCCAAGGTAGTAAGGTTTGCGAGAGCTTGGGAATATTTCGTTTTCACGCTCTTCGTGGCACTCATCTTTCTTTGGCCGATACCTTCATTCTTCGAAGTATCAGACCCCTTCCTTTCTCCGACTTCTGCTCCTTTTTCTACTGCTTTTTTCCATACCTGTGGGGTTGCGGGTGGATGTGGTCGTCTTTTACGGCCGGATACCCTTCCTGACGCCAATCCTATGTGGAGGGATGTAATCACTACTACATGTTCCTGTGGTGGTTGGTAATGTGACGTGGTGTGTTGTCGGAATATGAAGATGAGTGTGTTGGGCCAAACACAAACAACCAGTCCCCGAGCCAGAAGAATTAATCACTCGTAACCCTCTGAACTAAATCTCTGAATGCTGGTCATTCAGCCAAGAAGTCGGACCTTCCTTGCTCCACCTGACTGGAGTTAACAGAGGATGGTTGCGCAGTTTTACTTTCCCTTAGAATAGTAATATGATCACCACTCCCGGATACGTTACTGTATTTATTCTGTTATATTGTTCTGAAAGGGAATAGTTACTGACATATGTCTTGGGCCTTTGTACGTAATAAGCGTTTCTCAAGGAGAGAAACTAGAAACCTTTCAGAGACGGTGTTGCGAGGAGATTGCTGAAAAAGAGACGGGCAGATCGAATCACAGGTGGTGAGGGAACGATAACATTGTAGTCGCGAAACTTGAGCTGAGGAAGGAATAGATTGACAAGACATTGCTTCCGACACTTACTCACTTTCTTTTGGATGAAAATAATCGTATATCCTGTAGGAATGATGGAAGTTAAGTAGACCAATGCAAAATATGCTTATTTATTTATTTACCGGTATCTCTTTATGTATTGCTGGGCTGAGATGCTCATACGGTTGAGGCGCTGGCCTTCTGAGCCCAACTTGGCAGATTCGAGCCTGGCTCAGTCCGGTGTTATTTGGAGTTCAAATACGTCAGCCACGTGTCTGTAGAGTTACTAGCACGTAAAAGAACACCTGCGGGACAAAATTTCGGCACCTTTGCCTGTCGAATACCGTAAAAGTTGCTCGTGGGACGTGAAGCATATAACATTATTATTATTATTATTATTATTATTATTGTGTCGACCCTGCTTGATTACGCAGTGCTTTTATTATTCGCCTTTTTGGTCTTCTTGGAACTTCATTCTCTTGCTGTATTACCCACCTGTTTACTTTTTTACGGAACAGACTTCTGTCTAATATTCCTGATATATATATGGGCTTTCTTCAGGTCTAACTTCTTTGATCCATTTTAGTATTTTCAATTTTCTGGTCTATGTAACAACATTATTTATTTATTTACTTATTTTTTATTTATTTATTTTATTCATTCACACCACAAACAGAATGTAACTACAATAATTATCTTAAGCAAGGTATAGTTTACATGTACTCTATAAAAAATAAATTTGAACGATGCATAGGAACCAACTTGATGATGATGATGCTTGTTGTTTGAAGGGGCCTAATATACAGGTCATCGGCCCCTAATGGTACGAAATGATGTAATAATTTTAAACTTCAGAACCATCCACTGATCTGAATAAAAAATGCGATGAAGTATGGATGGATATGAATTTAAAACAATCAGTGGATCCGACCCAGAAACGACTATAAACAATATATTAACAATATATAATATAATATAATATAATATAATATAATCCGTGCCCGGTTAGCTTCCGTGGGGGTCACGCACTGAACTGAGTAAGTGTTTGGCATAACTTCACGGAAGACACTGGGGCGGGGGGCCTCAACCCCGACACGGCGCGTCCCATATGGCTGATAGGGAATGTTCCTGTAGATATGCAGGACAGGTGTGAATAAGGCTTAGCCAAATAAACACCCGCGGATCAACTGAGGCAAAAAGGTCTGCAGTCAACGGTCTCGATGGCGGATGAGGATATTTCCCAACGGCTGAGAGGGCGGAAGAACTGGCTCTACGGCTAACAACCGTAGTTCTAACCACGGACAGAGTAATCTGTCCCACCAAGCATTACCATGAGGTAACATTATGCATGATGGAAACACTTTCAAGGAAAACTACCCCAGGTGGTACCCAGCAATGGAAATCCACCGTCGCACCAGGCGGCGCAAACAAGCCTTCGGATTCTGGGGAGCTTGTACCAACATGCAAGATGGAGTCGGAGCCATCTGGTAGCCAGACTGATGACGTACTAACGACAAACACGACTAACCTAAAACAAAATCTAAGGACAAAGAAACATCACTATTTTGGAACTATCAACATACAGACTCTACTTAGGACGGGGAAATTAAAACGGACTTTGGATGAAATGGAAAATCAGAATATTCTAATACTAGCAGTACAAGAGACGCGTTTTACTAATATTAATACGTTTGATTCAGAAAATTATAGAATCTTTAAGGGTAAACCTGGACGAAAAATTGGAAGAAATCTGCAGCAACTTGGCACAGCATTTTGTGTAAACAAAAGGGTTATTGACTCCGTAACGGACTTCTCTTCTCCTTCTGATAGACTCTCCACTCTAACACTGAAATGTGCAAACAAGAGATACACACTATTCAATGCACACGCCCCCATAAATGAAGACAACAGAAACAATCCTGATAAGGTGAAAATATTCTGGGATCAATTGGAGAATGAATTGCTAAAGACGCCAAGCAATCATGTCAAAATTCTGATGGGTGACTTCAACGCGCAGGTTGGGAAAGAACGTCAGTTCCGAAAAATAGTGGGTGGTTATCCAGCTCACACCAGAACAAATACGAATGGGAAGAGACTTATTGACTTATGTGAGACATTCGATCTTAAATTAATGTCCACGTACTTCAAAAGACTGCCAAGGAAAAAGAAAACGTGGTGCGCTCCACGGAAAGACCTAGGTGAATATCAACTGGACCATGTTGCAATTTCAAGGAGAAACACTAAAGAAATTATGAATGTGGTAGTACGGAAAGGAGCCAATCTTGACTCTGATCACTTCTTGACCCGCATAAAATTCAAGCCGTTACCGCTAAACAAGAAGAGACTCTCTCCGAATGCGTCAATAAAAGTAAACCATGAAAAACTTCAAGAAAACAGAAACGACTTTCAAAGACGTATGCGGGAGAGGAAAATGGAGACTTGTGAGGATATTCGAGAGAATATGGCTAATATAGCTAAGGATGTTGCACCATTGCGACGAACTCGCAGACACCGATGGTGGACTACAGACTGTGATGTAGCAATTGATAGGAGAGCTGCAGCCTATAAAGCATGGTACGCAGATAAAACAGAAGATAAATTTGAGACATACAAGGAGGTACGCAAACAGACAGCAAAGATCCTGCGGCAAGCCAAAAGGAATCAAATATCTGAAGAAATTCGAAGTATTGACACAGAATTTAAGAAGAACAATACTAGAATCTTTTATAGGACCTTTAAAGAGCACATACATGGATATCAACCATCTACCATGGGATTTCGAAGGGAAGATGGAAAATTGGCAGTGAATAAGAATGAAAATTGTGAGATATTAGCTAAATATTTTGAGAAATTGTTGAACTGTGAAAAACCTAAAAATAAATGGCCAAAAGAGGATCCAAAGCAACGGAATGAAAACTCAATACCCCCTGATGAAAAAGAACTCCGTGAAATAATTACAGACTTAAAGAACAACAAAGCTGCAGGGGAAGACTCTGTCACAGCAGAGATGCTGAAAAGTGGTGGAGAAATCGCAATAACAATTTTAAGGCGAGAAATGGAAAAAATATGGGAAATGGAGGTAATCCCTGAAGATTGGAAAAATGCTATCATTCATCCTCTACACAAAAAAGGAGATAGAGCAGATCCTAACAACTACCGCGGCATTTCCATCACATCTGTAACTTATAAGACACTCTCTAAAGCACTACAGAGGAGACTTGTGGAACAAGTGGATCATCAACTAGGCGAGTATCAAGCGGGATTTAGGAAGGGAAGATCGTGCGTTGATCAAATCTGGAGTCTGAAACGTGTACTAGAGAATCATCTCTCAAAGGATCTGGTAGTCGTTTTTGTAGACTTTAAAAAGGCGTATGATTCAGTCGACAGGGAAGTGCTATTCAATATACTAGTGGAATTTGGAATTGACGCCAAAACAACAGCAATTATTAAGCAGACTTTAACTGGGACACATTCGAAAGTTAAGTTCATGGGAGAGAACTCCAAACAGTTCGAAATTAAAACAGGAGTCAGGCAGGGTGATGGATTGTCACCAATTCTTTTCAACTGTGTGTTGGAGAAGATTATCCGGGAGTGGGAAAAAGAACTGGACAGAAAAGGATTACTTAACCAAGTATACATTGGAGGGTCAAAAAGTGGTGTCATGATTAATTGCCTTGCCTTTGCTGATGACGTTGCGCTGCTATCTAGGAATACTGACACAGCAATAGAACAGCTGAATGTACTAAATCTACAAGCAGAAAAAGCAGGACTACAGATTTCTTTCGAAAAAACTAAATATATAACAAACATCAAAACAGCCCCTCGGTACCTGAAGACAGAACACGGTAAAATAGAAAGAGTTGATAGCTTTAAGTATTTGGGTGAAATAGTGCAATTGAAAACAAATGAAAGAGAAGCAAACAACACCAGACGGGAGAAAATGGCTGCGGCTTTTCGTAGGACATATCCTATATACAAGAAGAAAACCATCTCCAGACGAGCTAAACTAAGGCACTACAATACAGTGATTAAAACGGAATGTCTGTATGCTAGTGAGTGCCTCCAAATGACAGGAAAAGCGGGACTGAGAGAAGCTGAGAAATTTGAAAGAAAGATCCTTCGCAAAATAATGGGTCCAAAGATTGTGGATGGACAGTATAGGCTGCGAGGAAGGGAAGAACTTTACCGAGACAATGAAAGGCTAACTGAGTGCATGAGAAAACGGAGACTTAAATTCTATGGGCATTTATTTAGAATGGATGAGAAGAGACTAACGAAAAGGATTTTCACAATACTAGACAGCAGACCTAAAGTGTCGGACAAATGGTTCAGGGAGGTGAGAAAGGATCTCAGACAGGTAGGACTAAATTCGGAAGACATCTCAAACCGAACAAAGTTTAGGTCAGTGATCGACAGATTTCAGGGATTCCATGACGAACCAAAACTTAACCGTGGGTGGACGGACGAAAGAAGACAGGCTGCCAGAGAGAGGATGCTGAAGTTCTGGGCTGTGAGGAAGGCTTCCAGAAACATGTAATTGTTATCTAACGTGGTCTCTAATGGCCGTAAACGAATATATATATATATAATATAATATAATATAATATAATATAATATAATATAATATAATATAATATAATATAATATAATATAATATAATAATAGAATAGAATGATAAATAATAATAGAAACGACTATAAACAATATATTAACAATATATAATATAATATATACAATATATAAACAATAGTATTACTGACCAAGGAACTGTTTCTAAAGCACAATCCTGAATCGAGGATGCTTGTTGTCTAAAGGGGTCCAAAAATCCAGGTTAACGGCCCTTCATAATGGTTCTTATCGCTAGTAAAGTAGAACTATGGTATTTGTCATGTTGCGGTACTAATCAAAAGTAGCGTAGACTCAAGGTATTGCACATATTATGGTACAACTCACAGGTAATGATATTTGCCCATGGTGTTTCGCACATTGCGGCGCCATTTACAGGCAACGCAAACCTGTAGTGTTCTAACCACAAGGTCCGACTCGTTGGCTGAATGGTCAGCGTACTGGCCTTCGGTGCAGAATGTCCCGGATTCGATTCCCGGCCGGGTCGGGGACTTTAACCTTAATTGGTTAATTCCAATGGCTCGGGGCTGGGTGTGTGTGGCGTATTCAACATTAGAAATCATCTTAGGTAGGGCTCTCATTTTCACAGACATCCAGGTCGCCTAATAGGCCATCTACTAGAAAAAGACCTACATCAGGTCTCTCCGGAGGCCATACGCCATTAAATTAATAACCACAAGTACTCGTACTATCCCGTGATGTTCCTCATATGGTGGTTATTAATCATAGGCAAGGCAGAACCATGGTGTTGTTCACCCATGGTGTCCCTCATATAGTGTTGCGAATCACAGGTACTGTAAAAGCGAACTCTATTGCTACTAATCTCAAACCTACTTGGTACCTAACATAGTAGTACTACGCGCAAGTAAAAACGAGCCATGGTGTTTCCCCGCGTGGTGGTACTTATTACAAGTAGTCTCATGGTTATAATTCGATCATTGTTTGGTCACCCCTTTTAGTCGAATATTAGGGCAGGTAGGAGGTACCGTGGGTGTATTCTTCGTCTGCGTCCCCCACCCACAGGGGGGTTTTGTGTTTGGTCCGCGAGAGGTATTTTATTTCCCTCAAGTCCGCCGGCAGGCCGGTTAGGACCCCCCTATCCACCACCTGGGTCGCGCCACGTGGGAGTATCACCTATCCGCCTGCTACGCGAGCGTAGTAGGTTCGTGGGGGAACAAAATTAAACTATGGAAAGTGACATGCACCTTACATCTTCTTCACGAAATCCGTATGGTCTTCTTTGTTCTCCGCAATCATAGTGGCCTTACTCTGTTTCAATCAATGCTGCGCATTACAAATCATCTTTCTTTCTTTCTTTCTTTCTTTCTTTCTTTCGTAATATGTTTACCATCGAGGGAGGGTTGGTTTCTCCCTCGGACTCAGCGGGGGATCCCACCTCCCGAGGCTGAGTGTACCCCGTTCCAGCCGTTATACCACTTTTCAAATTTCATAGCAGATCCGGTAATCGAACCCGGGCTTCCGACGGTGGCAGCTAATCTCACTAACCACCACGGCGTCGCGAATCATCATTAACGTCTCAAAGTCCCGTTTACCATCCCTAAAGGGAAACATTATTGCATTTTGTATGAATGAATTAAAGCCGGCAATGAACTAATACACAGTGAATTACATGTGTACATTTCCAGATTACAAGTTGGTAGAACTAATATTTCATGGATTTGTGCGTGCTTGGAAAATATAATTGATTGCACAAGTATTCTGCAACCTCCCAGTTTATAACGCGAAAAGAGCTAACGCCAAGTTCTAATCAGTTTATATAGCTGCCTAACCATTAAAATGGGAAAGAGATAACATTCACAGCTCCGGGCAAGGGAAGGATTTCAGACTAATTGCTCTCGATATGTACAAATTTTACTGCTAGCGTGAACAGAATAGCAGTGGAAAAGTTTATTTTAATCCTCTCAGTCGCCCAATTGCAAAACTGAGAATGTCCATGCAAATGAAATTTATAGGATGTGAAAAACTTCTAATTTCCTATTGTCTTTCGCGATGAAGATGAAGGTCTTATATCCTCCTGGCGTTAATCGTGGAGTTCTCTGAATGTTTCCTTACAATTGGCTTTACGTCGCACCGACACAGATGGGTGTTATGGTGACGATGGGATAGGAAAGGGATAAGAGTGGGAAGGAAGTGGGCGTGGCCTTAATTAAGATACAGCCCCAGAATTTACTTGGTGTGGAAATGGGAAAACATGGAAAACCATCTTGAGGATTGCGGGCAGTGCAGTTCGATCCCACTATCTCCCGAATGCAAGCTCACAGCGGCGCGCCACTAACCGCACGGTGCTCTGTAATATTGAGCCATATTTTCCTGTTCAAACTGAATCATGCTTTTCCGATATACTAAGTTTTGCCACTATATTTCGGATATAAGTTACCTAGTTTTGCTTCGATGTGAACGACTACGATGGGCGTTTGGTTTTGAAGTAAAGGTTTAACCTTGGATTAGGAGCTACGAAGACTGAGATTTGCTTTTACCTATTTATATATGCATTAAAAAAGTCCGTCTTGTGGTATTGATCGTTAAGGCGTTGACATCTAAACGGCTGACATCGTGGTTAGTCGGTTCGAGTCCCGTTGGTAGAAAAAATTTTCACCATCAGAATATTCGCCGGCAGGGTGGGGTAGGTGGTGGTATACAATTTATGATCACTAGATTGCGTGACAAAAGCCTGGAGTAAATTTCAGACTTCTCCGCAGTGCTCATATGGGGAGAGAATATATGACACTGTTGATGGTGGTTTGTCCGTCGGATGGGGACGTTAAGCCTTGAGCAGACACCTTGATGCTATTTCACAAGAGTAGGCTATGTGCAGGCACCCGGTTCACCCTATCTCTCTCTCTTCCTGCTATTATGTATCACGTAATAAATTTCATCTCTTTTACTCCTCTGATAAGGTTGACGTCAGGAAGGGCATCCGATCATAACAAAACCCGCCACGACAGATTCATCTCACCTCATACCTGACACCTTAGAGAAGCGGGACAAGGGATGGACAAAACAAACAAACAAACAAACAAACAAACAAACAAACAAACAAACAAACATAAAGAGACATTGCATTAGGGCTAGTGAACTTTCAACTCTCATCATTTCCTGATGTCCAGTTGATTCCTTCGTAGTCCATATTTAATAATAAATATTATTGTGTTTTTATATCCCAATGAGTACTTGTGATGGTTTTCGGAGACGCCGAGGTTCCGGAATTTAGATCCGCAGGAGTTCTTATACGTACCAGTAAATCTATCGACACGAGGCTGACGTATCTGAGTATCTGAGCACCTTCAAATACCATCGGACTGAGCCAGGATCGAACCTCACTAGTAGGGGTCAGAAGACCAACACATCAACCCTCTGAGCCACTCACCTCGGCATTGTCCATATTTTTCGAGTAATTTTTTTTTAACTTCATTTCACTTCACACATGTACAGTAGTTCAGTGTCTTCATCCGGTATCTCAAACTCTGATTCACCACCACCATCTCCATTTCCATTTCTCTGTTCTTCCGCAAGGTAATTGTAAAACCTAAGGGAATTATTTTCCTTCCAGTATGAGCCAGAATATTTCTGTAACAGGTAAACCATATCCTTCACCCTGGGAGCGTTTAGTGGTTTATCAATACCAAGCCTTTGAACATTTAAGTTGTAATTTTTTCCCTGTTTACAGATACCATTTCCTTTTCCGATATTGTTGGTGAAAGTGTAGTGAACCTCTCTCTTAACCGTGGCATTACTTAGCTTGGACCTTTGAATAAGGATTCGTTCAGCAGGGGCAAATTTGAAATGTCATTTTCCTGAAGGTTTGATTACCTGTGAAATTGCCCCTTTCCACTTGACATTACCCGAACGAAATACCCTGCCATAGTGGCTGCATTGCAGCATTTATGAAAGTACAGGGTGATCCAAAATTCTGTTAACATTTGACGAGGCAATACTTTAAGGAGCATTTGAGGTAGAGAGTTAGTAATTGACACACATGACTGGCATGACATGGGGTTTTATTGACAAAAAAAGGTATGTGCAGCCGAGCGCCCCCTCTTCCGGCACGATGGAATGCACACGATGTTACTAATCTCAAGTAGTCTCATGGTTCTGAGTCCATTATCCCTTGTTCTCCACTTTAAGCCACGTCTTAGGACAGGCAGGGGATACCGAGAGTGTATCCTTCGTCTGTGTCACCCTTGCTAAATTATATCAACTATATGATTCGATTAGAAATTAGAACCCTCCCTCAATTTTCTAAAATTCGACGTCGCCCTCTGATCACTGGACAACATTCTCTTGCACTCTGTACACACCATGTGCCTGTCGTTGCGGAGTAACTATTTCACAGAGCAAGTTCTAGGTACGAACGTGCTTCACGTGTAAACCTAGTTATTACCACAACATACAAGGCTTTAAATGAGATTACTCTATTCTCAGGAGGCTGTGCCATGAAGGAACTAGCTCGTACTGGTCGATTTATTGCCCGGAAGGTTGTGAATTTTATATACTTCTCTGTTAAGTGAGATCCACTGAGGTCTAGTTTGCGCAAAAAACTTAGGATACAGAATTAGACTGTCAGGCTGGAACGTACGACGTAGCTGAATTCGAACTGGCAGATGAATTTAAAAACTAAAATATAATATATATTAGAAATTTGTCCATTTGTTGAGCAGCAGGTTAGACATCTACATAGCGTTCAAAAGAAACAGAAACGAATGGAATAGAATAGAATTCTCCCATCCCCTTTTTCGGATCGCCTAAAACTGGGGAGAGATAATTTATTTACTGCAATACATTTAAGAGGAAAGCAACGGGAAACTACCTCACTTCTCATTTCCCTAGTACGCCTCTTCAGTGATGCGTAGGCCATCTGTGACAGCCGATGGCGGAGTTGTTGAGGATTCAACCAGCCTTAGGGCTGAAGACTGAACATACAACAATACATTTAATCGATGCATGCATTCTATTGTTATTCTTGCAATTATGTCATTACTAGAGATGGGAATTATAAGCAAGAATACGTTATAATGCAAACGTATTTGAACAAGGCGCAAGGTTAATCCAGCCACACTACATTTATGGCGGTCAGTTGCATAAATTTTAGGGGTTCTGATACCTCCGATCGCTAATATTTATGCAAACCTTTCTGCATAACCGTTGTGCGGGTAGCAGACACTTGCGCCTTGGTTAAATACGTTTGTAAACTAAGTAATTCGTGCCTATAATCCCTATCTCTAGTAAGTATTATTACATTTTATATTACACTTAATCAATGTTTATGTTTATTCCACAAATTGAAAACAGTAAATAAGTAAATAAATTGCCCTATGAATACCCCATGGGCTCTGGCCTCCTGCATTATTTTAATACTGTCTTAGACGCAGCTTCTGGGACAGACATTTGTCTTACCCTTCATTATTTTCGTTACTGCTGTTTAATTTATCCTATTTTCTTTTATTAATTTTTTAACTTTTATCGAGCCCGTATATCGGATATGACACATCAGGTCTTTTATTGTTTTCTGGCTCAGAGAACAAGTGTAGATTGTGGTGACCTGTTGTATTGTATTAGACGAATTGTGAGTTTTATATTCGTAACTGTTTTGCTGTTTGCTGTTCAGAGGTATAGGAGGCAGCACGGCGTAATGATCAAAACTCTGTATAACCCTGGATATATCTTCCAAAAATGTCACCAATAGAACCCCATAAAATACAGATTATCCCAAAATTCTGCTGTTATATCAATGCCTTATTGTGACCCTTAAGATCACCGCACCGGGCTGAGTGGCTCAGACGGTTGAGGCTCTGGCCTTCTGACCCCAACTTGGAAGGTTCGATTCTGGCTCAGTCCGGTGGCATTTGAAGGTGCTCAAATATATCAGCCTCGTGTCGGTAGATTTACTGGCGTGTAAAAGAACTCCTGCGGGACTAGATTTCGGCACCTCCGCGTCTCCGAAAGTCGTAAAGGTAGTTAGTGGGACGTAAAGCCAATTACATCATGATTACCATCAAATCTCTCCCAGAACCCCCAAAGCGATCTTATTGGCTAACTTCAGCACGTGATAAAACTACAACTGTGCGAGATATTGAATAATTTTTTAAAATTATTTATCAGAATGAGCCAACACTCTAAAGATCATATTGTTTCGGACCAACCTGTATATAGCTTTTACAACGATGAGCTGTAAAATTGTGTTTCATTTCATAACGGAGCTTCATAATTCATTTGTTTGCACTCTACGACTCACCGTCCGCAGCCCCCTATAATGCTGAACAATGACGCATATAGATCGGCTTAATGACCACATTCATGTTGGCTGTGGTTAAGTTGATAGTTTTGATATGTTCTCATCAGAGAAACTAATTACAATTGAATATAAAACAAGTACGGTATATTACGCATTCTCTTTGATTTTAATATTCCACATACATAAAGGGAGACCGTGACAATGCACATGAATAAAAGATTTACGTACGTACAATACTGCATTTCATATCGACGGTAAATATATGGAAAATTGAAATGTGTTCAGTGTCGAGACCTGGAGTTAAGCTGACTGATAACTGACATTTGAAACGTGGCTCGGTTATGCGCTATACTTGTGTCGTCATATGCAATCCTCTAGGTGGGGCTCCTGTACAAACAAGAGTTTTCCCTTGCATTCAGATGTTACAACGCTGTCAAGGTCGGTTTCTTCCCACCCCTAGTCCTGTTCTAAGACCTCAGAATGTCTGTATAATAATAATAATAATAATAATAATAATAATAATAATAATAATAATAATAATAATAAGTAGATGAAGAAACGAATTTTCAACAATATTTTCAAACCCAAGATTATTGGGCATCTACCAGTGTCTCAATTTCAAAAGAGAAAATTGACACTAAACAATCGTGAAAACTTCCGATCATCATCAGCATTATCATCGTTTAGGAATCATTCCAGCGGGCTGAGAAGGATTTCAGTGCAGTACATGCCTCCATCGAACTCTAACATTATAGACTTCTTCTCCTTTAATACCTTTGTAACATTGCTCTTCTGGTTAAAAGATCATCTTGAATTTGGTCTAACCACTTTTTTCCGGGACGTCCAACAGGTCTGTTCCCATTTTTTGACTGAGGTGTAACTCTCCAAGTATATATGTGTGGCATTGTAATGGGCGATCCATCAATTTTTCGAAAATTATTAGGAGGTGGACCTGACATGTTTAAGTAAAATTATTATGAGGTGGACCTGACATGTTGAAGTAAAATTATTATGAGGTGGACCTGACATGTTTAAGTAAAATTATTATGAGGTGGACCTGACACGTTTAAGTAAAATTATTATGAGGTGGACCTGACACGTTTAAGTAAAATTATTATGAGGTGGACCTGACATGTTTAAGTAAAATTATTAGGAGATGGACCTGACACGTTTAAGTAAAATTATTAGGAGGTGGATCTGATATGTTTAAGTAAAATTATTAGGAGGTGGATCTGATATGTTTAAGTAAAATTATTAGGAGGCGGATCTGATATGTTTAAGTAAAATTATTAGGAGATGGACCTGACGCGTTTAAGTAAAATTATTAGGAGGTGGACCTGACACGTTTAAGTAAAATTATTAGGAGCTGGACCTGACGTGTTTAAGTAAAATTATTAGGAGCTGGACCTGACATGTTTAAAGTAAAATTATTAGGAGGTTGACCTGACGTGTTTAAGTAAAATTATTAGGAGGTGGACCTGACATGTTTAAGTAAAATTATTAGGAGGTGGACCTGACGTGTTTAAGTAAAATTATTAGGAGATGGACCTGACATGTTTAAGTAAAATTATTAGGAGATGGACCTGACACGTTTAAGTAAAATTATTAGGAGGTGGATCTGATATGTTTAAGTAAAATTATTAGGAGGTGGATCTGATATGTTTAAGTAAAATTATTAGGAGGCGGATCTGATATGTTTAAGTAAAATTATTAGGAGATGGACCTGACGCGATTAAGTAAAATTATTAGGAGCTGGACCTGACGTGTTTAAGTAAAATTATTAGGAGCTGGACCTGACATGTTTAAAGTAAAATTATTAGGAGGTTGACCTGACGTGTTTAAGTAAAATTATTAGGAGGTGGACCTGACATGTTTAAGTAAAATTATTAGGAGGTGGACCTGACGTGTTTAAGTAAAATTATTAGGAGATGGACCTGACATGTTTAAGTAAAATTATTAGGAGATGGACCTGACACGTTTAAGTAAAATTATTAGGAGGTGGATCTGATATGTTTAAGTAAAATTATTAGGAGGTGGATCTGATATGTTTAAGTAAAATTATTAGGAGGCGGATCTGATATGTTTAAGTAAAATTATTAGGAGATGGACCTGACGCGATTAAGTAAAATTATTAGGAGGTGGACCTGACACGTTTAAGTAAAATTATTAGAAGGTGGACCTGACATGTTGAAGTAAAATTATTAGGAGCTGGACCTGATATGTTGAAGCAAAATTATTAGGAGCTGGACCTGACATGTTGAAGTAAAATTATTAGGAGATGGACCTGACATGTTGAAGTAAAATTTTTAGGAGGTGGACCTGACATGTTTAAGTAAAATTTGTTCGCCTTTTAATGTTCTGACAACTCCTCTTTGTCCGGAACGGATCCTGCTTCATTATATTTGACCTCGTATTTTTCGAAAACGAACGCGTTTTGACCTACACCCATCTACACGAGTTACTGTTGAGTGTCCCCCAACAGGTACACTGAAGCTCGTTGAAATCGATTGGCCGCAGGGTCCCTCCTTTGTAAACGCAATTTCAGATAGGTTTCCGGCAGTAGCGTATACTGAGGGCTACCCAAACCTAAGTTGAAAATGATGGAAGTCTAAAGCACATTATAATGTAAGTATCTGACACATTATTCCACTTAAAATACTTGAAAGCAGTGAGAAAAAACGTTGCCGGTATTTCTAAAAGGTATCCGAGACTGATATCGCAGCCCAGACTCTCGTCCTTCTCCCCTCTACTAGCCCCGCGCGGCTTGGTGGTGTGTAAGTAATAGGAGCGGGGACCGGGGGGCGGTATGTATGCTAGGCTTCGGTCCGTGTATAACCATGTGTTTCTCATCGTATATACTTCCTCACCCCATACTTCTGACTTAATTATATAGATTACAGAGTGCTGGCATTTCAGTTCCGTTTACTTCTACATCTTTGTAGGAAGACACTGCAGGTCTGCTGTTATAGGAGTAATATATTTTTTAATAGCTAGATCTGCTAAAATGAAATACAGTCTTTAAGGTTCTCTTTTGTTGGTTGGAATCGAACCCGTGATCATGGGTCGGACACCACGCTGATCTCCCGAGGAAGCTAATAAACCAGTGAACGATGGGTACGACCGCTGCAAAATTCTGCATTTGTATTTAATAATAATAATAATAATAATAATAATAATAATAATAATATTTTGCTATTTGCTTTACGTCGCACCGACACAGATATGTCTTATGGCGACGATGAGATAGGAAAGGCCTAGGAGGTGGAAGGAAGCGGCCGTGGCCTTAATTAAGGCACAACCTCGGCATTTGCCTGGCGTGAAAATGGGAAACCACGGAAAACCACCTTCAGGGCTGCCGACAGTGGGCCTCGAACCCTCTATCTTCCGATTACTGGATACTTGCCGCACTTAAGCGACTGCAACTATCGAGCTCGGTAATAATAATAATAATAATAATAATAATAATAATAATAATAATAATAATAATAATAATAATAATAATAATGGTGCATGGCATCTGTATAGGCTTGGTGGTGTCCTAATAAGGATAAAATGAATGGCGAAGACGTTATAAACATCCAGTCCCCATGCCAGAGGAATTAACAGTATGAAGGGGTTTGATTCTAAAAATTGATCCGGGGCCATCGGACCAAAGGCAAACATTCTATCCATTTAGCCACAAAACCGGACTTTAATTTGCTAAACCTTAGGCTACTATCTCCATTGATCAGGGGTTGAGCATTGACAGTAGGCGAGGCCAGAGTAGCCTTGACAATACAGCAGGCTTCTCCGTTGGCTATTGGCTGCAGTTTAAAACGCTGAAGCTTCGACGTTCAGTAAACCAACCATCGAAAAGGTGTAGGTAACCTAAGTCTACTGGTAGCCCACGTCTTGATTCCAGCATACGCCACTGGTTTCCGGATACTTTTGATCAGGTAGTGTGGTGGTACACATATTCCCTATCCATGTAACAGTCAGTATCCATCACTGACGAATTTCCCATACATGCGACTGATGCGTTACATCCCTTGTATTTTCAACAAATAATAAATATTACTTGCTCATATTTTTAATGGAAGATGTTTACATAAATTTCAAACGCACAGTTATCGATACTCGGAGATGGATGAAACGAGAGTCGCTGGCTAGAGACTGCTACTAATTGCCTTGTTGTTTGTTGATCTCTTTCGCGGGGTTGGAATGCGGAACAAACAGTCACATCCGTCAAGAGGGCGGTGCAAGGTGGATTCCTGTAAGTTATCGCGTGTGCCGGGATTTATTTGCTATTTCGTAGAGTTCTTGCTTGCGAGTGATTCTTTTCTTGTGATGATATATGACAAATGTGTATTGTTGTAATATAAATGATTCAGTTTCGTGTGCTTGTAGTGTAAATATAAAACACAGAAAATGCGGGAATGATGCGAGTTTGAAATGACATCACACCGACCGGAGAGTAGTTCAGTAGGCATGATGTAGGAGCGCCAGGGTCGCGCGTTTCTACCGGGCAATCCAAATTGAATTCCAACCACAGTGTAATTAAACTATTATTAAGAGAACCATTCAGTATACTTTATTTTACGGAGAAAAGCAGAATTGTAATTAAAGGACAACCACGTCCATCTCCTGAGTTGTAACTACACAACTTAAGTCGTGTGTTCTTCATTTCAACAGAAATATTTATAAAACAGACCATTGGATTAGTGGATGTGAGATCTTAAATAAACATTTATGTTGGCCTTGTTTGATGTTTTCTCTTGAAAAATGTATTTGGAATGACGGTCTGTTTGCGTTGATGTTTGCAATTCTTTTTCAGGTTATATCCCCTAAACCAGAAGTTAGAAGTCGCTACTGTTTTCCCACCTACTTCCTTTGTTGTGTAAGAACACAAAAGTTAAAGCTCATTATTACCTACTAAAGATGTGGTAGAAGTTAGTGCTAATAAGAAGTGATATAACAAGAAAAGAGGCTATACTAGTGGTAACACGAGCAAGGCCCCGACACTGAAACCTTTAAGCGGATTTCATTCAGCTATTACACTTGATATTTCATTTCCTTCCTCTTGTAAGGGAACGTTAATGAAGTGCGGCTAAACAAAGCCTCCTGAACAAAGGCATCTCTTCCATCAGCAGCCTGTCACCTTCATTTGTTTATTGAGTAAAGCAGTAGCAAGCGAAGCCTGCCTTCCCCACCGCGCGCCCGCCTGTCACTTGTTTCGTAGCATCGCCTCGCCTCGCGTCGTGTCGTCACCAATAACAGAATAGCTCCGGAGATTGCCGGATGTCATCTGTGTATCACCTGATTGGTGTGTTCCGGAATTATATAACAGAGAGCCTGTCAATATTAGAGGAGATGGAGTACACCGTGTAGGAAGCTCTCTGATTATATTGCAGAAGACGTGTGAACATTTATAATTCCTACTCTAGGAGAGCGAAATTATTTTCTGGATAATGGAGAAAGAAATGACAGAGGAGTATCACCTTATGAGAGAATGAAGGAAGACTGAATAGGGAATATAAAGGGTGGTCAGAGACAGTGTAAACTGGGTATATGTGATGATTAGGGCCCGGATGATTATGACAAATCATATTTCTTTGCATGGAAAATAAAACTTAAGAATGTTTTATCTATGGTGACTGAAATTATGCAATTTTTACGGATCATATAAAGTCATATTTTGGCTTTTCAACGTTTTTTGTCATTTTCAGGTAATTTTTCATATTATGGTCATATATCTCAGTGAATTTTCGTATATGCCTCATACTTTTATCTTCTTTATTCCATTTTCGCATACCTGCTTGCGGTCGTCTAAAAGACGGACTTTTCACGCCTCCTAATTAATTGTCTATAATTTCTTACCATTATATTTCTTAGAAATATACAGGGCGAAGCGAAATTCGCGCACTTGGGCGTCGCAGCGCGACTCCTCACATGCCAGCAATAAAAAAATGTATCTCACAAAAGATTGTCCTGCAAGTATATCCGGCAGAAAAAGAACGTTGAAAAGTGGCAATCTGGCAACACTGTAACCACATGTAGGGTAACTACCTCTGTAAGCACGTATTAGCCGTGCTGTACGGTTGGTGCAGTGGATAGAGTTTTGGGTTAGCATGCAGGAGATCGAGGGTTCGATCCTGGGCTGAGGCGCGTTTTTTATTTGCTAATTTCCGTCGGACATTACATACTGTAATACAGTAAGACACCGTTTCTTAGGTCACATGTGTCCTAGTAACGCTGAACACGTTGTAACGCATCTAGTAGATGAAGTGGTGCGAATAAATTCACGTCCACCACGTGGAAAGGGCGTCTTTCAAAGCTGACCTATGAAAACGAATGTTCGTCCATTTCTAGGATCGTAGTATGTAGTAAGTAATTCGTCTTTATTCGTGGAGAAGTTAGGGCTTAAGGCCCTCTCTTATACTTAACCACAATATTTAAAATAATTAACATACATACAGTATAATATTTAAATACAACAATTTTTTTAAAAAATTATATAGTACTAATAGAAAATATGGAGATTGTAATAAAAAACAGTATAGAATGTACAACACGACAATGTAAATGTACATGATAATAAATATAAATCTAACACTAGTGATAATAAGAGGCGTAAACCCAGTAAAAACCTATAACTAGCGAATATAATTCTACTTTTTATGAAAATATGCTCATTCACGCATTCATTCACACTACACACATCGAAAAGTCAGCTAGGAGTATTCAGAAAGTGATTTCGGCAATCCATCTTAAATCTCCTACGAGAACGCAAATCCCTAATGGTAGCAGGTAGGGTATTCCATAGCCTCGCGGCACTGACTACAAAGGAGCGGTTGTAGGTCCTGGAGTGACTGAGAGATATTGTTAAACAGGAGCCAGATCGTGTATCGTGGTTATGATAGGAGGAGAGGTAATTAAATTTTGAAGAGAGATAATTCGGTACACCTGTGTTTAGAACTCCATGCAGAAGGGACAACATGTGGAGACTGCGACGCTCATGAACACGAAGCCATGACAACTCCCTGTAATAAGGTGAAATGTGAGAACCATATCGCAGCTTAAATATGAATCGAAATAAGAAACGCCTCAACCCAGGATCGACCCCTCGACCTCCTGCATGCTAACCGAAAACTCTATCCAATGCACCAACTGTACAGCACGACTAATATGTGCTGACAGAGGTAGTTACCCTAGATGTGGTTACAGTGTTGCCAGATTACCACTCTTCAACCTCCTTTTTTTTGCCGGATATACTAGCAGGACGAACGTTTGTGAGAGACATGTTTTTTTTTATTGCTGGCATGTGAGGAGTCGCGCTGCGACGCCAGAGTGCGCGAATTTCGCTTCACTCTGTATATTCATGTGAATTAGGAGTGTAAGCTGTATAGAAAGCGACAGATGCGTAGAGAGCGACAGAAAGGTGAGCCTCAATTGAACTCTTAATGATTTGACGTATTTGAAATATGCTCTAATAACATCCACCGATGTTGAGCGGTATTTTCCCCGTTCCAAGTCAATATTGCGTGAATTGTAATTAATTAATTAATTAATTGTAATTATTTCTGATCGAGCATCAAACTTAACATTTATTTCATTTTGTGCAGAGTCGAGAGTTACCTGTGGATTGAGTAATTAAATCAATTGAAAATGCTGCATAATAATAAAAATTAATTTTATTACTTATTTGTTGTAATGAAATGTGCTATTTTTTAAAGTATATTTTCAATATAATGTTAATTTAAACAGCTGTAATATTTTGAATATTTCGAAAAAGTTACCAAAACATTTTGTCATATTTTAATATGTTTTAAGGTTATAAATGCTTACATATTTCTAACATTTTAAGGTCATAAACATCCGGGCTCTAGTGATGATGATGATGATGATGATGATGATGATGATGATGATGATGGACGGCGACGATAAAGTGGCTGTGAACTTTGAAGTAACAAGAACAATACAGAAATATAGTTTTTGTAATACGGCAGCTTGCACAATATTTTTTCTAGCCGTTATTGGTACACATACCAAAGTTTGTGAACCCCTGTCCTAACCCACAAAACTGATCAAAAATAATATTACATTCTTGTTATCTGAAGAATGCTCTGTCTTCATCTGATAACATTACTGGTGTAATTACAGAAACTAACCTGTCGACCATGGGATGGCAACAGTTAGTATTTATTATTATTATTATTATTATTATTATTATTATTATTATTATTATTATTATTATTATTATTATTATTATTAAAGTCCACTAGGGAGCACTTGTTCCTTTTGGATGCTCGCTTTCTTTCCCAATACGCCTTGAGCCCTGCTATTAGCTTGTTTTTCTTTCTTTGCTGTGAAAGAAGTTTGCGAGATTTAACATCCTTTGGTAGGCGAGACCACGAGTTTACCATTTTACAAAACTAGGGGCGGTCTGCGACATCAGTATCAGAGATAGTATTTATTTAGTTTGGACTTCAATGGTTTAATAGTATAATTCAAAGATGATCTTTCTTTGAGTATTTCAGTCTAATAGACTGGTTGGCCCCTGCGATGAGTGTTCTCCAACTGGGTCAATCCTGTGAAGTATGTTTTTTTATCTGCATAGCTCCTGCATCCTGATTTCACAAGAAATGTCTTTCTTCGTCTTCTACGAGGACGTTTCCCTGATATTTTATGTTTCAAAATTTACATCAACACATTCCTATGTCGACGCCTAGCCTATGCTCCGTCCAAGAGAGTTGTCTCTTCCTAATCTGGCTCAACAGCTATCTCTTTCCTTTGGTCTTCTTCTCCACTTAACGTATTCCTTGCAGTCGACGCCAACGCCACATCTCTAAGGCTTCTAGCCTCTTAATATTACTCCTTGTTAACGTCCAGTTCTCAGCAATATACAGCGCCACGGACCAAACGGACTGTTTATCTCTTTTCTACTTTCAATAGCGGCCACTGGGAATTAGAAGTGTGTGGGGGGGGGGGAGGAGGGAGGATGTACCGACAACAAAAAATAACCGGGTTTGACGGATATAGCGGACGGAGCGTATGCACATCAAAACGGGGTAAGTTTTTGATGCTCTTTGAGAGAATTTCGACAGAGAGGTGAAGGTTGACAGCTTACCGACTTAAGTTTGGCAATAATGCAAGATTTTTAAAAGATTTTGATTCATTGCTATACAATAAAACTTTCGCCAAAGGAACAATATTACACATTTATTACAATTAAATAGAAGTACAGCATGATTATACAATTAAAATCATTTAGTATTTGACTACACGCTGAGAAATTAACCGACGCTAAAGAGTCTCCCAGATTGACGAATGCGCATCGCGAGTGGTGAATTATACCTCAGTGTCCACGAGCTTGGCTAAAAATATACCCCTGCTACCCTTCCTCAGACCATTTGCGAAGCTTCCACTATTTGCTATGGCGCCATACAAAATTGTTAGCCACGACGAATGACATTTTGTGCGTATTTCCGCTAATAATTTTGTTAATATTTAAATAGAATAAAGGAAAGAATCAGCAGGTAAGGCAACAGGGGTTGCACAAATTGTTTTTAATAATTCCTGTAATTCCTGGTTGCAGCCAGCTAAAATGGAATAAAAATGTAAAGTTTTTGCAAAATGTTGGGGCGGAGGGGGGGGGGGACTACCCCTATTGTCCCCTTAATCGCCGCTACTGCTTGCTTTGCTATTGCTATTCATGTTTTTCTTTCAGTGTGTCACTGAAGGTTTTCTGTTATGATCTGGCCAAGGTATTTCAACTGTGCTACCTGTTGTACAGGCACACCGCTGATCATCACCTGCAAGAGTTCCTACTAAACATCATGACTAGAGCCCGGACTTTCATGCATTTATAGGTTAGGATGCAAATTTACTGAAGCGAGTAGCAAGTATAGTCTACCTTCACAACGATTAAGCTATAGGGTTTGCATAAACATTAGGGGCACGGCCATCAGAACTCCTATAACTTATGTTACTCTTGCTACATTATCGAAGAACGGACGGCCGACACTCCCTACTAACCAAATTAGTCTGCAATCTAACCTATCACTGCATAAAAATCCGGGCTTTAACCATGACTTTTGTTTTATTAATATTCATTTTTATATCGAATTCTTTAGACTTTTCTTTCAGCTTTAAGCAATATTTTGGATACAAAAATTAAAACTCTTGGCCGAGCGAGTTGGCCGTGCTGTGGGAGCATGCAGGTTCGGGTTCGAACCCCACTGTCGGCAATCCTGAAGATGGTTTTCCGTGTCTTCCCATTTTTACACCTGGAAAATGCTGGGACCGTACCTTAGTTAAGGCCACGGCCACTTCTTTAACACCGTTAGCCCTATCTCCCCCATCGTCGCCATAAGAGCTATCTGTGTTGGTGCGACGTAAAGCCAGTTGCAAAAACAGATTAAAACACTTGCTTCTTTTATCTACCCACAGAAGAGCGCGTTGTAATTGCTAGATGCCACGAAACAGTATTAAAATTCCTCTGCAGAGTGCAGTGGTTCCCCGCTAGTGCCTTTATGTCTGTGTTAAGAAAATTAAACGAAATGCAAATTTTCTTGACCCGTGTTAAAAGTAGAAAATTTCTCAAAGCAAATATTTTCCTTCTGCTTCAAACTTCACGTTCCACTGCATCGAACTGTGAAGTGATGGAAATTCTTCATTGTCACTGCCTCTCAATTATACAATGAACTTAAACTATATGAAATACAGCAAAGTAGTGTCTAAGCTCAGGAAATAAGCCTTGAATACCGCTATTTGTCCACTTATTAATCCATACAAGTGAATTTTTATCAACTAATTAAATATTAGGAAATACCATAATCTCGTAGATATATTTTACATGTGTAGTTGTATTCTTAATTCATAATTCATTCATTCATTCATTCATTCATTCATTCATTCATTATGAATCTACAGGACACATCCTTTCCCACGCCTGGCTCGCTAGCTTCGCCTGTCTCCCTCTTCCTCACTTGCTCCGTAGCGCTCCAAATCCGAGCCAAGTTGAGCCGAGCTTAGCCGAGTGGCCCAGAGACGAAGCGTTAGTCCGAGCCGAGCCGAGTGGGATCGATGCACTGTGCACAGGAACTCTGCGCCGCAGTTTGCACACGTGAGACTTTGGGCGTTTGAGAGGCCCGAATATACACTATTAAAAGGTAAAGTAACAAAGTATAATGTATACATATTCCTCATTTACACATCATTTCACTACCTGGAGCATTCTTCCACATATTCACATAAGGTAAATCCGGGACAGATGCCGCCCAGGTAGAGATGCCACATACACTGTAGCTAAAGGTTCCCATCGTTACAGCTAGATGGCAATATGTGTGGTTTTTCAGTTTCTAAGGAAGAACTACTGTCTGCGATTGTGACGAATTTTGCTCCTATATTACGCCAATTATAGTCGATATCATGAGGCGAGTACATGTTTCCTCCTGACAAAGTTTTTGCGTGTGTTAATTTATTGTATATTAAGTTGGCTTCAAATGCTTAAATCAGACGTTTTTAGTACAGTAGACGTCTGAAACATAACTGTAGTTGAGAGTAAGCTAATTTTGGGCCATGATAGCCTTGAGGTATGAAAACAGGAGGGTGCGGCGTCTCTCCCTGATAGTTAGCCTTCGGGCTGAGGAGCGGTCGCTGTGCAGACCAGAGCCATTTCAAGGGTGTTAAGTGCCGTGGGGTTTTATATAACACAGTGAAGAATCCATTGCACATGCACATTTATAGTAAATCGAAATTAAAATATGATTTTAATGTTGTAAATTGTCAGATAGATTTTTTCCATTGAATGATTATACTATGTGGATATAATTGTCTTGTAGTACGTTCGAGTGTTCGGTTATATTAAAGTTGAAGAAATTGGCTTAAATTTGATTTTGTCATTAATTATTTTACTCGCAGCATCTCTCCCAAGCAAAGTCGGCATCTATACCGGGATCCAGGGAGAGACGCCGCAGATGCAACAATTCCTTTGTTCACTCCTTTCTCCCATTTACTTTCAATTGCCAATATTTTGTTCATCCCCGATCAAATGTACATGTTTTCAAATTATGATCGATGAATTTGCAACAATTTTTAAAGTAAATATACCGAGATATAACAAAAGACATAAAAAGTGCGGCAACTCTCCCGGAATTACCCTATATATTGTGCTTCCTAACATAACATAACATAACATAACTCCCTAGATTTAATGTGTCCTAGAATCTGTACAAAGTGACACACATTATTATAGTTTGTGGTGTGTGATTCATCATCTCTCCAAGGTTGGCACCCCTGCAGTTGGCAGGTCTGCTTGACCTTGAGAGGGTGCCAGTGCTGTTTGTTTTCTCTGTTCTCCACTGCACGCACGCCTGGACTGAACTGAGGGATTATGCCCACATGTTTTATCAAGCACTCAGCCTTTGACCTGTTCCTACGCTCGTGCTAATTTAAGACAGAACACGTCATTGCCGATAAATATAAGATTTCATAATCACCAAAATCATCAGTTTCGGACAATAACCTCAACAAATGCACATGTTAAATACAGAATAGAACTATACAACTAGCCACTGATTACCTTAAAAGAAAGAAACTATCACCGAAAATAATATCCAGTAAATAAACTCGTAGATACATAAAGCAGAAACAGCTAACACAATTCTACTCCGAATATCACAAACGCGACTGAGAGAAAGCCAACCCGCGTGGTGATAGCTTCCTTAAATGTGGCATCGCTGTTATCGTTGCCATAGCAACTGATCATTTTCGAGGAGCGTTAGTCAACTTTTTCTCGCCGATGACGCTAAATGTCAGAGTACAACTCTCGTGGGTCGTAGTATACTGTAGTTTGTGAAGGTTAGCTGCAGTAGTAGGGTGACAGACAGGTAGATCATAGGTTAGTATAGGTCTTACTAGTGTCAGGTAAGCAGTCCGTATAGTATTCGACTTGCACCCACGGAGACTTCTGTACATAAGACCGAGCATCCTGGCAGCTTTGCATCTCACTTCCCCTGTTTGTGTGTTCCATTTTTCCATTCATAGTTTCGACTCGCTCAACACATACATTATTAGTGTTATATAAAACATTATATTGTGTTTTGAGACCTACTTTAAATGTATGTTAGGCTTTTATTATGTGGTCTCTTCCTTGTTAGTACAGTCTACGTTTTTGAAATGTTAAAAGTAACATAATTAGAGTCCGGATTTTTAGGTACTGATAGTTTAAAACGCTGATTTACTTAAGCGAACAATAAGTATACACTACCCTGTACAGCGGTTAAACTATGAGATTTACATAGATATTAGGGTACGGCCTATATAACTTTTTGCATGTATGTTACTCTTGATACATTGTGGTACAACGGGTTGCATAACACTTCTTACAAAGTATTTTACTTTGCATTCTAACCTATTGCCACCTAAAACTCCGAGGTCTAAATATAATATCCTAGATGTTCAGTTTTTAACTTTTATTTGTCGTCAGTATAAAAATGTATCTTACGCTCTTTTATGTAATCTTGTTATTAGAATTTGTAAATTAATTAATACATTTATGTCCCGGTGACAGTTGGTTCCAGTCAAACGGACCTCTCGCATTACTTGTAATTTATTTTAAGGGCTGCTCTCTACTATGTCCATCCCTGCTAAAAACTCTGAACTCTGAAATATTTTGATAGTTTTTTCGTCTGTGGGTAGATGGCTCTGACATCGGTATATAAGAGACCTCTTGAGGGTAAAACCCCAACTAATCCTGAAAGAATCTTAGTACAAAAGAAAGAAGTAAAATTTCTGGAAACATTGAATCACTTTAGGCCTTTTCAATAGTTAAGTTACCAGAGTTTCGACCCAGTGTAGCAATGGATTCATCAGTTCGATGTTTTCAACTTTTGCAATCCATGGAATTAAATTACGATTTCCTTCTGGGAACTTAATTTTTGATAACATTTCTTGAACTTTGCTAGTTTAACTTTGAATATTTCTTGACTGCCCATTCAAGCCAGGTGCTTCCTATTCCTCTCTGAGTCACGGAAACACGGTAACAAGTTTATTGTAATGTTATTAACAAATAATATTTAATTTTGATATGTTGCATGGAAACTGCTCCTTGGAGCACATATATACATACTTTTCAGCCATAATTTGACAGAATTGTCAAAAATACTTATATACTTAATAATAAATCTGGGTTTTGTAGTTAGGTATAAACTGTCGGAGATAAAACATCCTCATTTTTCATTATTCATAGAATAGGCAAGAAATTGGTTTGGTGCTATTTTAAGAGTAAAGAAATGGAAGATAATATTCGACTGATAATAAAATACAGAACTAAGTTTAATTTCTGTACATAATGACACCTTTTCTGAAAATTTCCGGTGAATCTGGTAAAAGTTGACACAAACAGCATTTTGTAGATGGCAAAGAACATAATATATATTTAAGCTAGAAAATGCAATTGCAAATTTTAAGAAATATACTTGCTTAATACTTCTCTGGACTGTGAGTTTTTCCTCAGACTTGTGTCTCCTCTTATGCACAGCCTAGGTTACTAAAAGGTAAATATATTCCACCTGTATTATTCAAAAGGTAGTCCGAAAGAACTTTGAAACCAATATTGTGCAAATGCGCCAGACTAAGGGGCATAGGCTTGCTTTATATACATCGTGCCGCTACCCTTTAAACCCGGCATTTAGCGCTTCAAAATAGCGTTAGGGAAAACTTATAATGGAATTTGAAAGAGGAAGAATTGGGGTATCTTTAAGGTTAAAATTGAAAATTCGATATTTTGGTCAAATATTGCAACATTTCAGTTGTGCATCGATCATGTCCAAAGTAACAAGAAAATACACTTTGTAATTTTCTGTAATTTCCAACTGTTTGTCTGTCTATCTGACACTATGTTTGTATATACGCGCATCACGAGAAAACGGCTAAAGAGAATTTAATTAAAATCGGTATGTAATGTTCGGGAATAAGTAGCTTCAATCTAGGCGATAAATAATTCTATTCACGCTGAGCGAAAGGGTAGTTTAGGGAAGGCCTAAAATTTAATTTTCAAATATTTGTTATTTGTGGTCATATCAATAAATACTACGTAATTAAAGTTATATGGTATTACATTTTCTATCATGTACACTGACTGAGCAAATGTCATGGGATAGCGGAACACTGATGCGCAGGTGTGTTGTCTGCGCACCACACGCCCCCTATGCCAGCGGCAGTTGTTGTATAGGAGACCTTGTGAGCAGTGGCTGTGCATGTGACAGGTGTAATATGGATAGTCGTCGTGAGCTGATACCGTTCGAACGGGGTATGGTGGTCCGTGCCCGATGGATGGGAAGTGCGATTTCGGAAGTGGTGGGTGAATTCGGCTCCACACTATCAACCGTGTCCAGGGTGTATCGTGAATGGTTGAATGCGGGTGTCACCGTCCACAAGAGACGAACGACCGGCCGTCCAGCACCGTCGATGACCGTGACCGGCGACATCTGAGACAGATTGTCAATAGTGACAGACGGGCAACCGTGCAACAAATCACGGCTCAATTCAACACAGTCCGTGCTAGACACTTCTCCCAGTGGACAATCCGTAGGAACATGGGTTCTATGGGGTATGGGAGCCGGCGCCGCACACGGGTGCCACTGTTAACCCAACGCCATAGGGCACAACGACGCGCATTTGTCGCCAGTCACCAGGGATAGACACTGGAACAATGGCGTAACGTGATATGGTCGGACGAATCACGATTTCAACTGCACCATGCCGATGGGAGGCACCGTGTATGGCGCAGACCACATGAAGCGATGGATCTCGCCTGCCTCGAAGGTGTGGTCCAGGGCGCTGGTGTCTCTGTTATGGTCTGGGGTGCATTTTCCTGATATGGAATGGGCCCCTTAGTTGTTCTGGAAGAATGGTATGCGGTATGTTGAGCTGCTCGGAGACCATCTCCACCCATTTTTGGCCTTCCAGCGCCCAGACGGTTCTGCGGTGGTTCAATATGATAACGCGCCGCCACATCGCTCCCACGTCGCCCGGGAATGGTTCCAGGAACATGCAGCGGAGGTCCAACGACTGCCATGGCCACCCAGGAGCCCCGATATGAACCCTATCGAGCATATCTGGGATGTCCTGGAACGCAGGCTCCGTGCCATGGATCCTGCACGCACAAACAGACCAGCATTGGCGGCCGCTCTGCAAACGATTTGGTGTCAGTTGCGTCCAGAGGACTACCAGGGACTTGTCGACTCACTTGCACGGCGTCTCACTGCAGTTCGCAGGGCCAGAGGAGGCCCCACACGCTATTAGGTGACTATCCCATGACATTTACTCAGTGTATGTCTTGTACATTTTTGCCGTACCGGATGTGAAAACAAAGATATTCATGAAATTAGATTTTTGTTGCTAAGTCCATATCAGCGCCGAGTCACGAGAAAATGGGTAAACAGATTTTAATGAAAATCGGTAAGTAAAGTCGGGGAATAACGAACTACAGTCTACGCTATAAATACTTTCATAAGATGCCCTAATATCACAGAGTCGGAAGAAAACTGAATGTTAAGATCTACAATGTAGAAAGCTCATAAAACTGATCAACAATAACATTACATTGACCATTGTTTGTTGTGATGTGCTTTGCGTCTTCTGCTGCCACTCTCATCTATGATAGAATTACTGTTGCGTACCGAGTATAACAGCCTGCCTGAATATTGACGGGAAGTAGCTGGGGAGTTAGATCTCTCTCTCTCTCTTCTTTAGCATGCCAATCTTTTTTTTTTTGCTATTGACTTTACGTCACACCGACACTTATAGGTCTTATGGTGACAATGGGACAGGAAAGGGCTAGGACTTGGAAGGAAGCGGCCGTGGCCTTAATGAAGGTACAGCCCCAGCATTTTCCAGGTGTGAAAATGGGAAACGACGGAAAACCATCTTCAGGGCTGCCGACAGTGGGGTTCGAACCTACTATCTCCCGAATACTGGATACTGTCCGCAATTAAGCGACCGCACCTATCCCGCTCGGTGCCAATCTTTTACTCTGGTTCATAAATTTTCTAATACTACTGGTACGTAACACACTGGTTCATCATAGCATTTCAGATATTCAATCCCTACTCTGAGGCACTGATTAGAATGGGCAATGTGAACATTTAACGGAATAATGACAGAGGAGTGTTCGCGGCTGTCTGCGGCCTGGTCATTCCAGCACTGGAAATTTGGACTGTTAGATCGGCAGCGTAGTACTGTTCATTAAAAGTGAGGAAATATACGGGTTTTTCATTTTATTGAGTATTTCATATGATAACATTGCTTTTAATCCTACTGACGTCATTGTAATGATCTATATTTACTTCAGTTGGGAAAACTGAAACGTCAGTCTTTCTGAGAAATCCGTAGCGAAGCACGGGTACATCAGCTAGTTTCTAGTAAATCATCAAATATGGAACAGATTTCCACCGGCATTCCTTTGGTAAATGAAACAATATTTGCAGCAGTGTGCTGAAGATATTACACTGTTTTGACAGCCCCTGTTTCCGTAACCAGATTACTCCCTTCCACCCGAAGAGGCTCAACTAAATTACGAGGTAGGAGTGTAGCTGGATAATAATGCACGGTTGGAAATACAAGACTGGTTAACAAACTTCAGCATGATACTTGTAAAGTCACGAGAAGGGGTAATGATTTCATCAGGTAGACTCAGAACAATAACAAAAGCTTCTGTAACTTTATGGGTGAATAACGAGATCTCATTAGGACACTAACATAAAAAGTTACACGGAGTGTAAAGGAATTGGTATTTGATGGGCAGATGAATCGAAACTACGGGATGTTTAAGCTGTAACAGGTTAGAACGCAAACTAATTTGCCTAGTAGGAGATGTCTCCTACCCCGTTCTTCTGTAATGTAGTGAAAGCGACATAATTTCTAGGGGTTTTAACAGGCTGCGTCCCTATTGTTTATGCAAATCTCATAGCAGAACTATTGTCCGGACTAGAGTTCACGTGTTACTAGCTTCATTAAGTTAATAATAATAATAATAATAATAATAATAATAATAATAATAATGATAATAATAATAATGCCGGGCGGAGTGGCTCAAGACGGTTGACGCGCTGACCCCAACTTGACAGGTTCGATCCTCGCTAAGACAGGTGGTATTCGAAGGTGCTCAAATACGTCAGCCTCGTGTCGGTTGATTTACTGGCACGTAAAAGAACTCCTGCGGAACAAAATTCCAGCATTTTACAGTCTACGAAAAACAAAAAAATTCGTTAGTGGGACGTAAAGCCAATATTCTTATTAAGGGTTAGATCAGGCATGTGCAGGCTTGGCTCGCTAGAACAACCCGCGAGCAGCCACTTACCAGTGCGCCAGCGGTGACCTGCGGTCTGACAATAACAAACCGTACTTTCTCGCTAAAATCTTGTACTCGTCGATTCACAGTCCATCTTGATAGGTTTACTGATTCATATTGTTTTATCAGATTTGAAATACATTCTTCCTCCCCCATTTTAAACAACCTTTCATCACATCTCCATCTGATGAACTTCGTAATGGTAAGAGAAATTCTGTAGGAGAGGCGGACGTCTGGCTCATTGTTTATATTTACAATGTCATTGTCCTGAAGATAATCAGAGTGATGTAAACGTACCATTACTTCAAATAATTCGTATATATAGAAATTTCAGGTTTTAGATTTTTAATAATCATATTTATTACCAGCTGATGTACCCGTGCTTCGCTACGGAATTCTAAATTGTATACAGAATTTTAGGTAGCTCTTAACGTTACCCTAGAAACGCGACGGGAGGTCACCAAACATATTTTCTCATACGAAGACTGAGTTAGAGAATTTTTCACTGTAATGGTAGACCCACTTACATACCATCAGTCACAATCAGGTTGGGGTGTTTCGAATATAATTGTGGACCAACACTCTCCACTTGCCTTTTTACATCCTCAGAAAGACTGTCTTAGTGGTTTTCCCAACTGAAATGAACATACATTACAATGACGTCAGTAGGAATGGCGCGATTAAAAGCAATGCTTTCATATGAAATACTCGTTCAAATGAAACACCACACATTTTCTCATTTTTAACGAACAGTACTACGTTGCCGATCTAAGAGTCCAGAGCTGGAATGACCAAGCCGCACACAGCCGTGATCCGTGAACACTCTTCGGCTTCTTTCGTCGGGTAGAGGGTCGAATATTGGAGACTCCCAGGGCAAAAACTATGCCCAATTACCAATCTGTTTGCAGGAGTACTCAATGAATCAGAAAATATTAATTCACTACATTGGCGGCGGAGAAACCTATCTGACTTGAAGGCAAATTTTCCCTCCAAGCCAGAAGAGAAACCCCCTATTCACTGCTAATTTGGAATAAAATGAATGTAGAATTTAATAAAAGTGATTAGAAAGAAGCTTTTCTTAAGAAACTGCTCTTTTCAGGGTTGAATTTTGAGTTATTTAGTGAATTGTGGTGCTATAATTTGGAATAGGCCTAAATTGTTATTCTGTACCAAGCCATACTACCACTACTACTACTACCACCACTACCACTAAGTGAGGCTCTGTCTAAGGCTAGTATATTCGGTATGCAGCAGTAATCCCATCTATCGGAGTTGAGAGGCAGCATAAGAGACAAAGAACATCACAACAAACAATGGTCAATGTAATGTTATTGTTGACCAATGTTATGCACTTCGATATTATAGGCCTTCACTTTTTTTTCTTCCGACTCTGAAATACCACTCTTATCATAGTCTGTACGGTAAAACTGAATAAAAGATAAATGATCGGAAATTGATTTCTCTATAACTTTTTTATGTAGTACTTTTCGATAGGAGCAATAACACTGGTATTTAAAAATTACCTTTTAGTTGCCTTCTCTTAAACTACAATTTCATCCGGGATGAATAAAATTGTTTATAGGTTACACTGTAGTTTCTTATTCCCCAACTCTATATACTGATTTTCATTAAATTCTGTTAACCCAATTTCTCGTGGCTCGACGTTGATATGGCATAGCAACAAAAATACAAATTCATGAATATCTGTGTTATCATAGCCGGTACGGTAAAAATGTATAATACATAAATAGTCGGAAATTTAATTCTATATAACTTTGGTTATGTAATACTTATCGATACGACAACTAATAACATAAATATTCGATAATTAAATTTTAGGTCTTCCCCTAAACTACAGTTTCACTCATTTTAAATAAAATGTTTCATAGCTTAAATTGTAGTGGCTCATTCTCCGACGTTGCATACCAATTTTCAATGAAATAGGACCACTAATAACGTAAATATTTAAAAATTATATTTTAAGTCTACCCCTAAACTACCAATTCACTCAGCGTGAATAACATTATGTATAGCCTAGATTGTAGCGGCGTATTCCTAGACTTTGTATACCAATTTTTATTAAGATAGGACCACTAACAACATAAATATTTGGAAATTAAATTTTAGGGCTACCCTTAAACTACCATTTCTATCAGGGTGAATAAAGTCACTTATAGCCTAGGTTGTAGCGACTTTTCCCCCGAATTTCCATACTGATTTTCATTAAATTCTCTTTGGCCGTTTTCTAGTGATGCGTGTACATACATACATACATACAGACAGACAGACAGACAGACAGACAGAAATTACGGAAAAGTAAAAAGTGCATTTCCTTGTTACTGTGGACATGACCGATACAGAAATGCCATTCTTTTCAAATTCTGAGGAATGTACAGACAAAACTCTTATTTTATATACAGGGTTATTCACCTAACATGTTACACGGAAATAACTTCTAAACCATTAAAGATATCCGCATTCTGTTTTCATATTCGTAAATGGTACGCAGGGTCTTGTAAAATAACGTGCTACTTAGTCTCATGCGGTGATTAACAACAAAGATATTGATACTAACGCCATATTTTTAAATGGAACGGCACACATTCATACAGCTGATTTAAAAGTTCATCTGCGTACAAGTTCAAATATGCAAGTATTTTCAAAATCGGACAATTACTTTTTGAGATATAAGTAAGACCAAATGTGCTGTTTTGCATGCCGCATCAGACGGCGTAAAGTCGCGCAATGACATATTGAGGCGCGAGCAGTTTCCTGGGAGTGAGTTCAGCCACAGAATGGATACCAGGCATGTAAGCACCTCGTACACATGTGATGGGTTTGCAATGTGTGTATGACAGACGAACACATGACAGGACAGAAAGGGTTGATGTGTTTAAAAGGAATAAAATAGTACTTGGCCTTGAAAGGAACGTAATGAAAGCTGTAAATGTCATTGGTTTTAGTGTACAGTTCATACTACTCTACGAGTTGAGAAATAAACATAACACAAAACACCGGAAGAGCCCCTTCTAGAAAAGCAAATGTTCATAGCTGATCGTGGTGAGATGACAGCAACACTATTATTTATGTTTTATTTTACAGGCATTAATATCCGCAGAGCTCCAGCGCGACTGTAGTAGCGTGCATTCAGGAGAGCGTACGTTCGAGTCCTGCCTCGCCCAACCTGAAAGTGACTTTCATGGTGTCCCATCTTCAACACCAGGCAAATACCGGATAGGTACCTTTGTGATAGGCCACGGCCGACTTCCTTTCCAAATCCTTCCCATTCCCATCCGTGAGAAAAAACGCTAAACTGAGCGCAACCTATTACATGTCAAAACAAAACAATACAACTTTAATCTCCCTTCCCCGTTGTGTGTTCGCCAGTTATACAATAACGTTGCACACCCAGGGTATGTTACGGTACATCACATTATGTTCACAGTACATGTCTTGTATCCGTTCTGTTGCTGGAATCAAGGCCAGGAAGCAGCTTGCGCCTCAATATGTAATTGCCCGACTTCTCGCCGTCTGATGCGGCAGCAAAACCGCGCATGCTCTTCTTATTTGTATCTCAAAAAGTAATTGTCCGATTTTGAAAATACTTGCATATTTGAACTTGTACGCAGTTGATCTTTTAGGCCAGCTGTATGAATTTCTGCCGTTTCATTCAAAAATGTGGAGTTAGTATCAGTATCTCGGTTACTAATCATCCCATGAGAATAAGTAGCACGTTATTTTACAAGGCCCTGGGTACCATTTACGAATATGAAAACAGAATGCTGATATATTTAATAGTTTAGAAGTTATTTCTGTGTAACATGTTATAATGTCTTTTTAGGTTGAATTTATTGAGTTTGTTCAAGGTTTTATGACAAATTACACATTTTGCCAACCCTTGAGCTTACATAAGCCGGCCGCGTGCTGTAAGGCTAGCGTGTCTGCCTCTCATCCGGAGGCCCCGAGTTAGATTCCCGGCCATGTCGGAGATTTTTCCCTGGATCTGGGCATTGGTTCGAGATCCAATCAGCCTACGTGATTAGAATTTAAGACCTATCTGATGGTGAGATACCGACCCCGGTCAAGAAGGTCAAGAGTAACGGCCGAGAGGAATCGTCGCGCTGACCACACGACACGTCGTAATCTGTAGGTCGCTTTATAGGCCAAGACCCTACAAGGGCTGTAGTGCCATGGGGTTAGTTCGTTTTTGAGCTTACATTAATAAGTACAATACTTCCCACTCTTGTCAAAACGACGACGAAGTCGGGAGTCCCCGCTTTGAACCTTCCACAGTAAACTCCATTTTGTTAACTGAGACTAACTATGAATGCAGCCTACAGTCCACAGTGCATGACAGCACAGTGGAGTGCGACGTCATACCTCTGTGCCAATGCAAAGTGCCCGCTGCCAGTATCCCAGCATCTGCACATCACTGCGTTAGATAAATAGAAACAGAAAAGTATTTCCGAGATAAATATTATACATGAAAAAGTTTATATCCATCACTGTAAGGAAATGTATTCTAGGAACAAGTCAACTTTCCTTGAAACGCTTGTTCTCGTTTTGAGAGCGACAAAAGAGACAACCGCATTCTGTAGTGAGTATGAGTAAACAATTGCACGGAGAGAGGTGAATTCCCTGCGTACCATACGAATGTACACTTCTTCTTACGTCAGAGAGAGACAAAGGAACGGCGAGGTGCGCACTTCCAAGAGGTGGCTGGTTGAATGAACAAAGGCAAAGCTCCCTCTAGTCAACGTACAAGCTCTACGTCCGTTAAATTAGCGGTCGTGGCTTGCATAAAGCCACAGGTGAAGTCCACAAGCACAAAACTTCGCCTACTTCCCGAAGTAAATTATTAATTTTCCTCTTGTGATGATATATTTCTCGCGACCTGCGAGAGTAATTCTACCTTACCTACAGGTGAGAATCAAAGGAGATGGAAATGAGATTCAGTCCCTTGGCTACCTACTGATTGAAGTACAGGTAGTAACATTATTTTACGTCCCAATAACCATACTTTTCTGTCTGATGTCATTTCTTGATGGATACAGTACTTTTGCATCCATCTCTTGGCACAGGCCAGAGTAAAATGTAACTTCCACTGAAGTCCCAGTCAACATACATGGCTATGACAATATGGAAGTTGCTGGGGTATGGGTAGTACTGAGTAATGACATTCAGAGCATGACTAGTGCATCTGAGTGTTATGAAAGGTGCTGCTCATAGGATCAGTCGTGCTGCAATAGTACTTTCTGACCCAGTGAGGAAAGCAATGGCAAACTACCTCACTCCTCATCTTGCTTAGTACGCCTCATTTTGGTGCAGCCATTGGTTTTTTGGGTTTTCCTTATAACCACATAACCTTTGGTGGTGCTATTTGAGGGTCCAGCCTGCCTCTGGGCTGATGACCTAACAGACAGAACTACGTTTACTGTTTACGGAGATGTTGAGATGTGAGAATTCTGTTTTATTGAATAACTAACAACACTGGCATACTCTCGTTTACATAAATTATATCCTATTCTAAATGCTCATCATTTTTGTACAGAGCATTTCTCCGACCAGTTTGGCGAGGAGCTTAAAGGTCGATTCACACATCTCCGGGACGTATCCGTCCTTTCCGACATGAATATTTCACGTCTGTTCTCACACTTCAGTTCCGCGCAGTTATGAGTCGGCAATTAAGTGTTAGATGATGAGGTTTTTTTAAGTGATGATTAACTGTTAATGATAGCTATAATTTTGGATGAAGAGGAGAAAGGAAGAAACAGTGGGTTCATTTTATATGGAAACGCAGTGGTTAGGAAGGAGAGTTTTCTGCTCTATATAAGTGCTTGAAAGACGACGAAGTAAAATTTCATAGATATACTACATTTGCTTTTAATTACTTGAAAAATTAAATAAATGAAATCGTTGATTAATTTTAATACCCGTGACTTTGTAGGTTGGGGGCAGAAAGTGCCTTGCCGCGCCAAAATCGTTGCCTTTGTACAGACAGACTGATTTCCTTGATCTTAAAAGCAATAAGTGTTAGTTAAGAACCTTCAGCTTCCATTTTCTCGCCAATTTCTTCCTATATAGGCTTCTTCAAACCACTATCCATATATTTCGAATCAGCTAAATTATATAGAAAAGAGTGTACCTTCCCCTTTAAAGAATCATCATCATCATCATCATCATCACTAATTCAATCAGCAGTTCGTCCTTCATTTTAGGAGGTAAAGAACAGTTCAAACGTACAGAGATAACCTCAGTACTCGAAGAAAGCAGAGAAGCAGGAAGGCGGGAAGAGAGAAATCACGTCCGTGAAAACAAGAAAATATCGGTGTCCAGCGAATACGTATTGCCGGCACGGATCACGGGGAAGCACTGAAAGTCATGGCGAATGACGTCAACGGAAGTGTAAGAACTCATCCCTTCGTTTACATGGCCACGATATTTTATTTTCACGGAAGATGCCGTCACGTCACGGAAAGCACCGCCACGTCCCGGAGATGTGTGAATCGACCTTAAAACAATCAACTCAACAAACTAAAAATTTTATACAATATAGTGTGCACCGCATGTTCAGTAGGGTATCACGCAACACGCAACTCCACAACGAAATGGGGATTCTACCTCTCTGAAAATTTATAAAGAGAATAGCCAAAACCTTCTTCAGCCGAAGTGATGCAGTCGCAGGCGTTGTGCACTGTCAAGTCACGTCGTCCAACGAGGATTACCACAAGATACTTCTCAATAACTCATCCGTCACTGACTTACTTGACTTATTTCCTGTTAAGTGGAGCATAGGGCGTCAATGAACTTCCGCCACCAGGCTCTGTTTTATCCATCCGGCTTCTATTCATTGATGTTTCTGTAATAGGTTAATCTCGGGCGTGTAGGTTATTGGCCTTCAGCGCCCAAAGCCTGGTGAAGGGGCTGCCTTCAAAGTAGCCAGGCCTACTGATTTTATGTCAGGGTTTCTTCCCTTAGCCTTTGAAGTTCCCACTTCTAACTACAAGGCAGCAGTTCCTGTTCTATTTTCCCCCGAATAGGAGGGTTGCCTCTTCCGTCAGTTCCACCGTTCCGAAGTCCCTCTTCTCCGCCTTCACTGCCATTGTGGTCTTCACCGTAACCCTGGCAACGTGATGACTACCAGCCGCGTCAGCTGGACCAAGGTGTTACTCCTCTATCACTCGCCCTTTGTCCAGACTTGTGACAGGCAGAGCCTGGCTTCCCAAATATTGGGCCCAGGTTGATGGGTGTTTTCAAACACAGAGGATTCAAATTAAACCTATCAACACATTATTCAAATTGTGAACTAGTAACTCGATCCTGTGTGAACCGATTTCTTCTCAGTGTTCAATGAGTTAGAGGAGCCAACACGGCGAACCTCAGACCTACAGAATAATTATTCTCGAGTGCTTGTCACTGCCAATTACTTCTGTTCTTTCTTTCCTTTTTAATGCGTGTGTTTATTATGTGTGTGAGATTATTAAGTATTCTTTACATTCTGATCTGTATAGCAAAAATGCTGATCGATCAATAAATAAATGTTTAAGAAAAGATAATTTTGCCACACATATTTTTTTTTACAAGCCAGTGGTTCTTTTTCTTCTTTCTTATATCGGAAACAGTTTTTTCTTCAGTTTCGATGGTGATGATGATGCTTGTTATTTAATGAGGCCTAACATCTAGATCATCGGCCCCTAATGGTACGAAATGAGACGAAATGTAATGACAATTTAAAAGTCCAAAATCATCCACTAACCAGAATTCAAAACGTGATGATGAAGAATGAATGGGTGAATATGAATTTAAAACAGTCATTGAATCTGACCTATCCAAAAAAAAAGTATTACTGACCAAGGGACTGCTTCCAAATAATAATCCTGAATCGATAATGCTTCTTATCTAAAGGGGTCCAATATCCAGGGCAACGGTCCTTCATAATACTACTTCTCACTAGGAAAGTAGAACCATGGTATTTGTCATGTTGCGGTAATGAACAAGGAATATTGGAATTTTTACTAAAAAGGCCAAGATTAAAACCAAATAAAACATAACATTAAAAACTTTTACATTTTTTAACAAGCTTAAATCCAAATTACCATAAATTCTATACACATTAAATAATCCTACTACCAAGGGTAATGAAGCTAATAGAGTATAAAACAATAAGGGTAAGGTAAGTGTGTATTCTGCCCGAAGGCAGGTCCGAACCTCCGCAGAAGTGTTCCTGAGCCGGAGTTTACGTGCGGTAGGGTGGCCAGTTCATTTCCGTTCCTCCATTCCCTTACCCCCACCAACAGCGCGTGGCAACCCATCCAACTCCTGACCACGCCCAATGTTGCTTAACTTCGGAGATCTCGCGGGATCCGGTGTTTCAACACGGCTATGGCCGTTGGCAGTATAAAACAATAAATACACTCAAAAAGTAGTGTAGACTCACGGTGTTCCACACATTATGGTACTACTCACAAGTAGCGTACGTCGCACAGGTAACGCAAACCCTGGTGTCCCTCACGTTACGGTGCCACGCATAGGCAACGCAAACCCATGGTGTTCCCCACATAGTGGGTACTAATCACGGGCAACGCTGACCCATGGTGTCGCTCATACAGTGGTACTAATCACAAACCTATTTTATACTTAACAGTGGTACTACTCGCAAGTAAAGGCGATCCAAGGTGTTCCCGCGTGATGGTACTAATCAAAAGTAGTTTCATGGTTCTAATACAATCACCCCTTGGTCTCCTCTTTCAGTCGCCTCTTACGACCAGGCAGAGTATACTGCGAGTGTATTGTTCGTCTGCGTCCCCCTCCCACGCGGGCTTCCTTCAGTTTCGACATAATTATGGTATAACTAGCTTCTGGCCTTATACCAATGACAAAGCAATTCACCACCTCGCACTCTTTGCTGGACAAGTTAAGAGGGATGACGTACTACTGGATCATTTCTTTTAACTACGGCCCAGATGCTTATGACATGTACTCATTTTCTTGATATTCTTTCCATGGAAAATAGAAGTTAAGCATGATTTTGTCTATGGTGACTAAAATTACGCATTTTTCACGGGTGATATAAAGTCTTATTTTGGCTTTTGAACGTTTATAGTCATTTTTCAGTAACTTTTCATATTTTGGTCATATTTCCCCGTAAATTTTCGTAGTTTTTCATACTTTTATTTTGTGTACCATTTTCTGTTACCTGCTTACAGTCGTCTCAGAGACTGAATTTTATCTATTTTAATTGTTGTCTGTATTTTTTTTAACCATTATCTTTCTTAATAATAATAATAATAATGTTATTTGTTTAACGTCCCACTAACTACTCTTTTGCGGTTTTCCTAGACGCCGAGGTACCGGAATTTAGTCCCGCAGGAGTTCTTTTACGTGCCAGTAAATCTACCGACACGAGCCTGACGTATTTGAGCACCTTCAAATACCACCGTACTGAACCAGGATCGAACCTGCCAAGTTGGGGTCAGAAGGCCAGCGCCTTAACCGCCTGAACCACTCAGCCCGGCATTATCTTTCTTAGAAATGTATATGTATGGGAATTAGGAGGGTAATGCTGTATACACAGAGACAGATGCGTAAAAACCGACAGAAAGATGAGCCTCAATTCACCTCTCATGATTTGACGTATTTTTCAAATATGCTCCTGTAACATCCTGCATACTTGAGCGGTCTTTTCCACGTTACAAGTCAATGTTGCGAGAAAATAGTTGTTCCTAATTGAAAACTTTAAAATTTATGTTATTTGCTATTGTAGTTCATTCCCATCGCCCATACAAATGTGACATTTATTTCATTCTGTGCAGAGTCGAGAGTTACCTCTGGATTGAGTAATTAAATAAATTCAAAATACAGTATAATTATAAAAACAATATTATTACTAATTTTTAATTATTATTTATTGTGCTAGATTTTAAAATAATATTTTGAAAATAATGTTAATTTAAACAGCGGCAAGATTCTGAAGATTTCGAAAATGTTCTCAGAAAGTTTAATACATTTTAGGTCATAAATGCTTACATACTTCTAGCATTTTATGTCATAAACATCCGGCCCCTAGTTAAACGTTCAAGTATTATAGGGTAAGAACAGAATTTAAATACAACCTGTGAAAATAAAGTTCGGTGAATGAAGTCAGAATGGTCGATCCGGCAACACTGGCGACACACAACGCTGCACCTGCGTAGCAGCAAGTTTTGACCACCTGCTCCCAACGTTGTTCAGTTGAGCATCGTGTGTGTGCCGTGTAAGACCTGTTTGACACAATGCGTGTTTAGTGCGTTTGTTCTGAACTGCGAACAGGGACATGAACGACCAAGAGATCAGTGTGCAGTTTTGTTTTAAGCTTGGCAAGACACGAAAAGAAACGCATGCGATGCTGGTACGTGTTTTTGAAGATCAAGCACTGTCCTTGAAGTGTGTGTACGAGTGGTTCGCCCGTTTTCCAGGAGGCCGGGAAGCCGACAAGCCGAAGACCGGCGAAAACATTGAGAAGGTGAGGACATTAATCACGAACGATCGGCATTTAACTGTGCACATGATAGCGGATGAACTGCAGATTAAACGTGAATCCGTGCGACAAATCGTTACCCAGAAGTTAGGGAAGAGGAAAACGTGTTCTCGTCTTGTGCCACATCACTTGACTGACTATCAGAAGCAGGCACGTTTAGAGGCTTCACAGGATTTTTTCAAAACGGCGGATGCGACACCAAATTTCTTGAAATGTATTGTCACTGAGGATGAAACCTTGTGTCTCAGGTACGATTCTGAAACGAAACGGCAAAGCATGGAATGGCGTTCTCCGGGAGCCCCTCGTCGGAAAAATGTCAGAGCCGAAATGTCACGCATCAAACTCGCTTTGAAAGGAAAGAGATTTTACGATATTCCTGACATCCAACGAAACGTGACGAGGCTTTTGAACACCATCCCAAAGGAAACCTTATTGCAAAGTTTCCAGGATGTGTATCGCCGATCTCAGCAGTGCATAGTTATGGGAGGGAACTATTTCGAAGGACAGTAAGGTCACTGTCGTGCATTGTTCATCTATGTTGATAGTACAGGTCTATTCACCGATCTTTATTGTCACAAGTTGTAGAAATGTTTTTACACTTGTTAAAAAAGTTATCAATTCATAATACAGGGTGGTCGAAAACAACGTGAACAGAGTTTGGTCACTCTAATAAATAGTTTGAAAAAAATTACTACGATATCTCGAGCCATTGCCGTCTTATAATCTGTTTAATTTCGCCAATCAGATCGCTTCGCGAGATAATTCAAATGGGCTCTGCGAAGTGATGTTGCTAAATCCACACGTGAATTAAGACCGGCTTAAGGGGGTCTAGAAGATTTAAGATCTAGAAAAGTCATTTGATAATGTTGATTGGACAAAGCTATTTAAGATTATGAAAGTGATTGGGATCAGATACCGAGAACGAAGAATTATCTACAATCTGTATAAAATTCAGACTGCAGTCATAAGGATCTAGGGCTTTGAAAAAGCAGCAATCCAGAAAGGACTGAGGCAAGGCTACAGTTTATCCCCCTCCTTTTCAATGTTTACATAGAACAGGCAGTACAGGAAATCAAAAAGGAATTTGGAAAGGGAATCACAATTCAAGGAGAGGAAATCAAGACCTTCATATTTGCCGATGATATTGTTATTTTATCTGAGACTGCAGAAGATCTCGAGAAGCTGTTGAATGGTATGGACGAAGTCTAGTGTAAGGAGTACAATATGAAAATAAATAAGTCCAAAACAAAAGTAATGGAGTGCAGTCCAACCAAGGCAGGTGATGCAGGAAATATTAGATTAGGAAATGTAGTCTTAAAGGAAGTAGATGAATATTGTTACTGGGGTAGTAAAATAATTAACGATGGCAGAAGTAAGGAGGACATAAAATGCAGACTAGCACAAGCAAAGAAGACCTTTCTTAAGAAAAGAAATTTGCTCATTTCGAACATTGATATACGAATTAGAAAGACTTTCGTCTGGAGCGTGGCAATGTATGGAAGTGAAACCTGGACGATAACTAGCCCAGAAAGAAAAAGAATAGAAGCTTTCGAAATGTGGTGTTACAGAGAAATTCTAAAAGTGAGATGGATAGATGGATTCATGAATGAAGATATACCGATTGGAATTGGTGAGAGGAGATCCATTTGGCCAAGTTTGACGAGAAGAAGATATAGAATGATAGGACACATCTTAAGACACCCAGGACTTGTGCAGTTGGTTTTCGAAGGAAGTGTAGGCGGTAAGAACGAAAGGGGTAGACCAGGATATGAATATGACAAGCAGATTAGAGCAGATGTAGGATGCAATAGTTACGTAGAAATGAAAAGCTTAGCAAAGGACAGGGTGACAATAAGGGCTGCATCAAACTAGTCTATGGTTGACGACTCAAACAACAACAACAACAACAACAAAAACAGCAATAGAAACTTGAATTTCCCTTTCAGGTGATATAATTTAATTATTTCATAATTTTATATTTTGCAATATTTATTCTATTATTGCTCTGTAATCTCAGTTATTTATTCTATAGAAGTGTATTCTTTAGATTTATAAGGAGAAATAGCGATGGAACACATTTTTGTAATTCTGGGACACAAAATATATATGGAATAGGTCTAATCAGTACAGCTTAAAGTAAGTTCATATCATGCATATTAGAGACCATGAAGACATGAAATATACTAGGAAACCACTACAAATTCTGTAACAGTTCTTATGGTTGCCAAAGGGTTAAGTGAAGTGTTCAAAGTGTCGTCCTTGCCCCCGCATGCAGGCCTGTACTAGTCGCCAGATTGAGTTTCGAATTCTTTCAGACACACCTGGATCATTTAAAATTATTGTCAAGCATTTACAAGTCATTGTTCCAATTTATTAATCGTGTTGACCGGAGTGTCCTACACTCCACCTTCAAGGTGACCCTTAACGCAAAAATCCAGAAGGTTAATTAAAAACAACTATACTTTCAACAAAGTATCTCATAACTTTTCTTAATGTTGTATTGGTACCTTTTCCTAACTAGGATGACAGCTCTTACGCGGACCAATGTTTACTAAGACTCTTTTGTATCAAGTATCGTGTACTTAGAGCTGTTAATTATGATACGCCATATATTTGTCTCTTATTTTCCTTATGTTTATTGGACTCTATATTTACCTTTCGCTTCCCGCATGAAGACTGAACATCCGCCAAAATGACCTCAAAGTAGGCCGATGTCTGCACCCTCGATGAAACAGCTGCGAGAAAAGAAGCAACTCGTTGACTTCTGAGATGAAAAGAGTATAGAAAAGCTGGGATTATTAAGGAGAAATAGTCCATCGATTTCAAGACGGCAGAGAGATTATCCTTCTTACTTCATATTTGAAACACCATTTGTTGCCAACAGTTCACGAACACAACATTTCATTTGCATACCCGAGATTGTTAGTTAGGAATTTTGCGTTTGGAATTCAACAGGCTGGTTCGTTGACCGGATATAGGAGGATGTTCCAATTTTATTACCTGCAACTACTGTGATTTTCCCAGCCGACCTCTCCCTTTCCAAACAAACTAAATTAAACGACTGACATTTAAAAAACAAAACAAAGCAAGCCCTTCAAGCAAGCATCTCAATGTTAAAAACATTGTAGGGATATGAGCCACCAATTTTAGGAAAATAAGATAAAATACAGTATGAGAATATACTCTTTATTAATTTCTAAAAATTACAATCCTTCTTCTGATCCTTATCTGATCGATTGGATTAGCAGTTTTCCTTTTTATATCACTACGATTGATAATGAGAATCATAGCACAGTTTCACTTAAGCTTTTATACCTACATTCCGTGTGGAAATGTTCAAAAATCAAAAACTCCTGAGTTTATTGAACCAAGAAGCACATTACAGAACGAATGATATGAATGAGTTAATTTGGATAGGATTTGAATCAAAAGGAAAACGAATAAAGAAACAAGCGATAATATATACAAGAAAAAGGAATGGCCCGATTACCGAACCTTGGGCTACTCCTGTTGTTACTTAGTTTGCATTCTAACCTATTACTGCCTGGACATCCGGGGTCTAATTATGTGTCATGATTAAGCTAGCTTGGGTAGAATTGAATAGTCGACTAGAAAAATCCTGTTACTTAATCACGGCCCAGCATTCACGTGGAGTAAGGGGACAGTTTGGAGATAAACAGATCATTTTTACCTGCTACAGACACAACAAAAATCTGTATGTAAAAAAATATTCCGGAACTGCATTTAGGGCGGAAGTGATTTTCGAAATTTGTTTCTTTAGAATCACAATGTGAAACCTTTCCGGGCCCTTTAGCTCTTCGAGTTTCGGCACAATTGAGGAAATTGCTTAATTTTACGTGTTTCGTAGTATGGGGACCACTACTTTGTCTGCTAGGACAATTTTCATTCACAAACTAAATAGAGGAGGGTGGGGCATGTGAAGTCTGCTCCATAATCATTACTACATCATCACGTAAGTTTCTAACATCACCTGAATATCAACGATGGCACTCACAAAATTTAGTGAAAATCGGAGAGTGCTTAATGCTTGCTTAACTGTAAGAGAACTTCATTTTTCATCTCATGGGTTTCGTTTGTTCCAGAATATTTTAACCTCCAAATATGCGTGAACTAAGATGATTTTGCGTAATGTCCCAGGGGGAATTTTTTAAGATCATCCTGATATACTTAACGGCTGGAATTAATTTTGTGTCGGGAGCAAGTTCTTGCACATTGCCTTATGAATATTCAATACCTGCGGTAGAAGCGAGACCCCCCCCCCCAAGTTTCTTAGTGAACTTCGGTGGTTTGAGACGATCAAACACAGCTGTGACCTTTTAGAAGGCAGGCACGTGCTGAAGATATTGCTTGCAGGCAATCGTCAAAACTGAGTGTACTCTTCAGTACATATAACTGTATTTTCAATTGTGAAAAGATACGATAGTAAAACATTTCCTCAAGGACACTGAATGCCATAAAAAGAATAATATATTCACAAAAGATTACAAAATATCTAGAAGAATTTATAAATAAAAATTAATGCTTTGAAGGAAACTTAAACAGCATAATTTCGTCACTATTTTACATGAACAATGATCTGTTTATGAAATTGTTTAGGTTATTTATTTATTTATCCGTGTCCGAAATCACTACAATATATTTAAAACTTCTCTATTTACACTTTGTTTTTCCAGTATTCAACTGTCGAGAAGGCACATTCATTGGCTTCCACCAAATCCATCATACTACATGGTTTAGGCAGATTTCTACAGATGAGAAGGTGTCTATGATCTTGCTTTTCACCACACTCACACAAATCTTGATCACCATAACCCCTCCTTTTCAGGTTGGTTTGAAAAAGTGTCAGTCCAGATCTTAATCTGTTAAGTGTCTTCCAATGTCCATACTGAAGATGATATCCTGCAGCTGGCTTCTCTTTCACGTCCCATAATCCTACAGGCGACTTCCTTCTCCAGAGTTCCTTTCTCCGAGATTCGGCTGATGATGGGATTGACGTTGTTGTTTGTAGGAAGCTCTTCCTCGATTTCAATCTTGATGGGTGGGCGTGAAGTCCAAACATTGGATGTCTTGGATCTATTGCTTTAGGTGGAAGTAAAGAAGAGAAATATTAATGTATTGGCCCTACAGAAGAAAAGAATACGTATAGGAAGTGATGTAATTTGGACCTGCGTGTGATTTGGACCGATAATATTTTTGGTATTTGAATGTTTTGTCACTCCCTGTCTGAGGCAAGGTCAGCAAAATAACCGAGGGTTGCTTTCTCCCTGGAAGTTCTTTTGCTGATGGATTTGCGGTTGAAGTGGGAAGAGAAAAAACGCGTTAACACTCACATTTCTTGTAAGCTTATGCGGCGACAAGTCCTAAGTGTACTGTGAAATAGGTATTGCAGCCAAGAGGGTGTTTAGCTGTTACAAGTACTAACGAAATATCTGGGTAAGTTGTAATACAGTTTCATTCATATATTTTAAATACTTCGAATATTATTTAGTTGTTCATTAAATCTTTGGATGTCGTGTAATTTGGACCGTTGGAAACAATTGTAATAATTACGTTTCTTCCTGGTTTTACTGGTGATTATAAAATAAATATAATATGAGACCGGTTTCGCGGTGTAGGGGTAGCATATATTCCACATAACAGGACACCCCTGACTTGTTTCCCGACCAGGACAGGAATTTTTACCTGGATCTGAGGGATGTTTCGAGGTCCACTCAGCCTATGTGATTACAATTGAGCAGTTACCTGATGACATTTTATGTGACAAGTATTATGATTACGATTGGATTCAGTGCAATTATTGCAGAAAGTGGGCCAAAATTCAGGATGAATTATTTTGTCATTGTCCTGCATACCAAACTAATGACTACAATTCATAGTGTTGTATTTTACTGCTTAGTATTTCATAGTAAATTCATTAAATAACTTGTAAGTGTTTATATTTTCCTGTCCAAATTATGCAATCACAAATTTTCGAATAAAAAGTAATTTTAAACAAATTCTGAAGATAATATTACAATTTATTTCCACCAAATCATTTGACACATTGTACTAATTCTTCTTCTTGAGTATTCAATCCATGAATTGGTCTGACGCAGTTCTACAGTCGTCTCTACTCATAGCTTTCCTCTTCATCTCTTCACAGCTTCTGAATCCTACGTCAGATATGATTTTCTGTACATATTGTAAGGGTGGTCTTCGACGATATGATTTGCCTTCAACCATTCCCTCCAGTACCGTCTTCAACAGGCTATTGTGTCTCAAAGTATGTCCTATCAGTCTAGTCCTACTTCTCTTTATACTTTTCCATAAGGTATAATTTTCCTCCACATTCTTAAATACTTCAGCATACTTTACTTTTTCTGTCCAGCTAATCTTTATCATTCTGCTATAACACAACTGTTCACAAGAATTTAATTTCATTTGTTCCTTCTTTTCCAACTGACCATGTTTCGCAAGCATAGGGGGAAATGCTCCAAAGATACGCTTTCAATAATAATTTTCTTGTTTTAAGATTAATTGAATTTTTAGTGAATAAACGTTCCTGTTTGTGAAATGCTAATTTGGCTTGTAAAATTCTACTTTTTATTTCCTTCTTGGTTCTTCTATCTTTGGTGATTTTAGTTCCGAGATATTTAAATTCTTTAATATTTTCCAGTGTTTTGTTGCGCACCATTATTTCCAAACTTCGGTCTGCTTATCTATCGCAGACCATAACATTCTTCCTTGTCTTACTTATTGTCATTCTGTGTTCATTACCTATGATTTACTCCATTTTTACTATTATGTGTTTGAAATGTTGTTCACTCTCTGCAGCTATGGCAATGCCATCTGCAAATCTAATCATATTTATTTGTTCACAGAGTATTCTTATTCCTGTATTCAAATCCTCTCGAACCTTATTCAAAGCATCCTGGATGTAGGCATTAAAAAGCATGCAATACAAAGCACAACCTTGTCTAACTCATTTCCTTATTTTTGCTTCCTCTTGTTCATTTCCAATTTTTATTACTGCAATTTAATTTGTGTACAAATTTCAAAAAAACTATTCATTTATCTCGATATGGGACTCATATGATTCGAAGAATTTCAAAACTTTTGTACTAATTATCGTGTAGAAATAATAATTAATAATAGTAATAAAGATCAACAGAATTATGGTCATTTAAAGTTAAGTGGTCCAAATTACATGGGCATCTCCTATTATATTTGGTTTTCATACAGTATAGTATAGGAACTTTATCCAGATATTCGGAATAATAATTCTCGCATTTTTTACAGACTGCGAGAGAAATGGCAGTTAAGAATAGAAATGCTGTAAAAGAATGTAATGTCCGTTCTGATAAAACTGGACCTACATATAGCATATCGTCAGTGGACCTAGGAAAACCGCAATGTGATAATGTTTCAGCTTAGAACTCTGATCAGAAAGGTTCTGTCATCTAAGGTTCAGTATAGCATGAACTGCATCAACGACTTTTCGTTTAAGTGATTCATGTGCTGCGGGTAAGTATCTCTCCCCTTAAAATGGCTACAAATAGGTCATTCGAGGTCCAATGATGTATATATTAATTGTTACACAGGAGTTTAATATTTAAATATTACTACCGAAATATGAACAACATTTCTCTAGCTTCAAATTAAAATTAAAGAGCGAAAATGTAGTATATTCCATAAATTAATTTGCAGAATGTTATAAACAGGATAAATACTGTATAAACAATATTCATAAAATCTGTGTAGAATAATGGAATAATCATAAAATTATAATATTAGTTTTTTTAAAATAATTTTTGTTGGGAATTGCGGTCTTTAATAATTTTATTTCTTACAATATTCTTTGATTGATCGGATATGAGATTCTATAATTTAGTAAGAAATTAAAATGGTATTTATATCGACGATTCACATTTGAGAAAACTGACAGACATAATAGTTAGGGCGTCGAATTTTGTAGAGCAATAGGTTCTAATCTTATTTCACTTATCGAGGGAAAATACCAGATAAGTCATTTTTAAAAAATGTTTGCAGTAACTACTAAGGTCAATGCTCTATATTTTGACACTAAAAATATAATAATATCGTCATATTATTAAAGGAATACCCACATTTTATTTCCAGCCTATTCAAGAATAGACCTGTAAGAACGAAATAACTTGAGTTATCTTGTTAGTATTCTGAATATTATTAATAAAAGTGTCTTCAACCAGATATGTCAGTTTGTCTTTGTCTTCTGTGTAGTATACTTTCTGTTGGTATTGTGAGGGTGGATATTATTGTCTTATCAATGAGTTATTGGCAGTGAATTTAAACAGTTGCCTTTGTTAACGAGAGCTATTAAATCTTACAAGCTAACAGTACATAAATCTGACTTACACCACTTTGGTTTTGGCTGGTACACATCAGAAATAAAAGACTGATCAATACAGGACAAGTCTCTTTCATTGAAGATCCAAAACAGATACTCCATTAAAATTTCGATTTAAACAAAATTAAACCATAATGATGATTTAGAAAGATGTTTCAAATAACGCACAATGATTTGACAACATTTTGTGAATTCACTTATTTTATTTTTGTTAAGAAAAAGGCTTCCGCTTGGCTATTCCCTGGGACGAGTGATTTACCATATGGTTACATTTCTCCAGCTCGCTTCACTTTTCTGTAAAGAGATTAACAAATATTAGGAGTGCCGTATTTAGAAATAAAACCGTAAAATTATTTAAATTTCCTTACACAGCCATAGCCGGGGGGACAAAATATGTCTTTCGGATCTAACACAACCTTCCATAAAAATTCAAGGCTTAATAATATCTAGGATGATGTTACGTGTTGAGCGATGAAAAATCCAGAGTTATTTTTTTAAATGCCACCATCAATGGGTGCTTCGGAGTTGACAACAACGTCCAGCAAATCCTTACATCGTAGAGATATAAAATTATTTTTTCTTAGTCTTGGAATATCATATCTTGTTCACTGGTAGGGTTTTAAATGGCACTGTTTGAACTGTCTAGAAGTTGGTATTACTAATCCTTTACACGCTAAGGAAGTTAGGCCCCTGTATCTTACTCATCAATTTCTCAAAATTGTAATACACAACGCAATATGCAAACCCGTGTTACGCACAATCTCGGGTTATGCAAACCCGCAGCACATGTCGGACGTAGGTGTCGTGTTATGCAATCCCGCAGCACATGTTTGTGTCACGTGTACACTGTTTTCAATAGCACTTAGGTAATACAATTTATATTATTAAATACCCATCATTCAGTTTCATTCCGGAGGACATCGTGATGTGTTCGACACAGTAAACTTACCAGCACTGGCCCAACCAAACGGTATCGGGTGTTAATCTCAAAAATGTTGGACAGATTAGTTTTGAACTGGAATACTGCTTGGTTGCATGTACGAACTTATTCATCCATAGCCAGGAGTGAAACAGAACCTGAAGATTTAATGACCTCGGAATAGTAGGAAGAATATGGAGGATACAAATGTTCGGGTGGTGCTACTAAAGTATATCAAGATTTATTTGCATTTACTACATCAATTTTGGTGGAAAATGATAACCTGGGAATCGTTAACTATTGAAAATGACTTACTAACGTATGTTCTTCACAATGTGGCGAGTCCTACTATTCTATTTTCAGTTATTGGGGGCGTCTACACAAATGGTTTAAAGTAGTTTTATTAAATGATTTATTATCATCGTCTTACATTCATCTCTTTGTCCTTCTGTGGGTTCGGGGTTGCGGGTGCAAATTGTGTCGCGCATGTGGATTTGACCTTGTTTTACGGCCGGATGTCCTTCCTAACGCAAACCTATTTGGAGGGATGTGATCACTATTGGGTGTTTCTGTGGTGATCGGTAGTGTGTTATGCTGTCTGTGTATGAAGAGGAGAGTGTTGGGACGGAGACAAAAATCCAAGCATCCGAGCCAGAAAATGTAATCAGACGATATCACCGACCCGGCCGGGAATCCAACTCGGGTCACCCTGAACCAAAAAGCTTAACGCTGACTATTCAGCCAAGGAGTCTGGCAGTTTTATCAAATGCTATCAAATAATGAATGGTTTCGAAGCGTTTAATTATTATTAGTACTATTATTATCCTGGTTCGTTGTGGCCAATCAAGGACTGCGTTTGAACTGATTAGCACTTTTTTGGTTTTTCTTCTTCTCTTCCCAATATCTCTTCATCCTCTCGCTGTGTTCCTTTTTACGTTGTTCAGTCCAACCTGTATTTAGTCGGGTGGGAATTACAAAAAAAAATTGTGTTAATGAATTATTATTCTGAATTTTATTCTAACTCGAATGGTTTCTTCATTAAGATCTTCCCTGATTTCTTTTAGCCAATTATTGTGATCGCTCATTGATAAGGCTAAGTTTAAAATTTTCTTTACCGGGCGAGTTGGCCGTGCGCGTAGAGGCGCGCGGCTGTGAGCTTGCATCCGGGAGATAGTAGGTTCGAATCCCACTATCGGCAGCCCTGAAGATGGTTTTCCGTGGTTTCCCATTTTCACACCAGGCAAATGCTGGGGCTGTACCTTAATTAAGGCCACGGCCGCTTCCTTCCAACTCCTAGGCCTTTCCCATCCCATCGTCGCCATAAGACCTATCTGTGTCGGTGCGACGTAAAGCCCCTAGCAAAAAAAAATAAAAAAAAATAAAAAAATTCTTTGTGAGCCTGTTATAATCCATTCCAAAAAAATGTAATCGTCTTTTCCTGATCGCATCTGTGATTTTTCTGTAACTTGATAGATTTAATGTGATTTCTATATCTTCCAAACTCCATTTTCTCACTTTGGTCCTAGGATTTTCCTGAGAATTTTTCTTTCTTGTTTTTCGAACATCTTTACTCGATATATGATGTCAATTATAATAGTTTCAGATGCATAAAGTACTTCTCTTTTAACTACTGTGTTATAACGATGTAATTTTGCCTTTTTTGATACAGTTATTTTATCTAATCCAAGTAATTTTGTATGCTCTTTGGCCTTTTTCAATGCTTTCCTTGTTAGCTTTCTGATTTAACCCTGTTGGTTCAATAATTTCACCTAGATGGTTAAATTTGTCTACTCGAGCGATATTTCCATATTTGGGGATTAATGGTTGATTGTTGAAACCTGATTTAGTACCTTCCATATGCTTTGTCTTTTCATAAGAAATTTGGAGTGCAGCTTTGGCTGCTATTTCATCGAGTTTTCTACTGACTGGACTGCTTCCTGTCTGTTATTAGATAGGACAGCAATGTCATCAGCAAATACTAGACAAGTAAGGTGAATTTTATTTTGGATACCTCTACTAATATTTATATCCTTAGTTTCAATTTTTCCTTATCCTAATCACTTTTTCCAAAACTGCTACTATTATTACAATTATTATGGGAAATTTTCCTCGAGGAAATTCTTGTACTTGACCGTAAACCTACTGAAACAACACAGCACCTTCAGTTACCACCAGACTAGGCAGAGTTGAACTCGCAAACTAGGGTAAATCCCGACAATCAGTAATAATTTATAAACAGTTTACAGTTTGTAATGTACATCGTCGTTGCTCCTGGACAAACCCCTATGTGATAATGTCGTGGCACAAATACTGACCCGCAGTACGTACGGGAGTTATAAGTAAAGTAGTAGCAATATTGACAGAACGCAATTAGTGATGAACTAACAAGTACGACTGTATTACATTCCTGCAATATAGTCACCTGCAGAGTCTAAATTCTGTAAGCCATTGCGGACGTTCGCAAGGCATTCTCAGTCGAAGACAGCGACGGGGCGCCCTACAGCATTGGAGTACAGATGCCACGTCCGGAAATTGGTGGTCTGCGAGATTTTCCTTCAACTTCGGAAGCCGGTCGAAGTCTTAAGGATTCTTATTTGGTGAGTACGAAGAGTGTTCCAAGACCTGCCAATGCCAACGTTGCTTGACACTGCTTTGCGGCATGATAACGTGCGTTGTCATGCAACAAGATAGGGCGATCGTCTCGCAATAAATGTGAATATGGGGATATCGCTGCAGAAATCGGCAATGATAGTCGCTGTTGACAGGTTGTCTCTCAGGCGTAAGAATATCACCCTGTTAGTCGTATGCTACAATCATCATAAGTTTCAGCGATCTGGGTTTCTCTCGTAATTCCAGTGGATGTGGCGAACCTGGGTGACGCAATCCATTCGATAAGCTTTAATTCAGGCTCGTGGCCACATCTCATCAATGACAACAATACGCTGCAGAAATGAGTCTCCTTCGTTGCTGCATCTGTCCAGCTGGATGCCAGCCCGTGCATATCGGTGCCATTTCTGTACGGCGGTGATTTAATGTGGAACCCAACGGGGGGCAATCAATGATGTACAGAAACGAGACCACTCACGATGTCAATCTAATCTTGAGGAATGGCAAGCAGACATGTGCTCTGCAAATCCGCAGCCTCATTCCGACCCACATGAAACGCTTTGGCACATCGTGACACCGCCCTATACCGTAATTCATTCTCGCTACAGGTTTCACGTAATCCTCTATGACATTCTGATGCATTTTTGCCACGGGTAAACTCGATTTTAGTCATCGAACGCTGATCACCTGTTAATAACGTGCTTTAGAGCGGTGAAATCGACACTCTTCACTTCAACGCCACACAGCAAAAACACTCCCAGCTGGATGCCCGTCAAATGCACACAATACATTGACAACAGCGCCATCTGACGGCTCCCATATCCTATTAGCGCACGCCCGATCTCCTGCGAGTGTCTGGACTTTATTTACAGCCCTCGTATTTACAATGTGCTAGACTCTAGAGGCAAATGAAACCAGTATATTTGCAATAAAATATTATTCGAAACGCCATGGGAAAGGGAAGTATACATTTTACGAGTCGTTTAGTGCCCTTTAAGAATATGAAAACAGACGTCGATATCTTTAATGAGTCTACACATAATTGTGTTGGACTTCATAATTGATTTTCTAATACCTTGGCGTTAATGGAAGTAACAGACGACATAAAAAAGGACAGATTCCCAACACTTCTCCAAAAAGAATATCACTGAATACACACAAGTCAATCAATAGAGACACAGCAGAATATCAACTTCCACATTTGAACGCGGTTCACAGTTGTTGATAACTACGAAGTTCCCACAGTGACCGTAACATGAGATACGGTTGGTTAAAATGTCATATAATGTCAAGTAAACCAATATCACTCTATGTTGTTAGGGTTGGGGAGAAATGTACACCTGTTTTGTTGTATGGAGTCGTCTCTACCAGTGGATTGAGTGGTATGTGTGCTACATAGCGGACAATTTATTCTGTCAAACAGTCCATTATAACTAGTTTCTGTAACAACAGGATAGTATCAGCAAGTGACGGGTAATTAACTTGTGAAGAAAGAGCTTTCAGAAGGATGTATCGATGGAGAACGTGGCTTAAATGGCTGACGTCCAGTTCCGTTTCAGGACGCGAAAGAAAGAAGTAAGTACATTTATTTATTTATTTATTTATTTATTTATTTAGAAACACCCGATGGAGGACAATTTTATACTAATAATATAACAAATTAAATAAGTATAATAAGATAACAATCGATATAAACAACAATATTGTGTATCAACAGTAAATTAATAACAATAAACTGTAACAATAATAATAATGTTATATGCATTAAGTCCCACTAACTACATTGAAGGTTTTCGGGGACGACGAGGTGCCGAAATTTAGCCCCTCAGGAGTTCTTTTACGTGCCAGTGAACCTATCGACGCGAGGCTGATCTACTTGAGCACTCTCAAATACCACCGGACTGAGCCAGGATCAAACTTGCCAAGTTGGTGTCAGAAGGTCAGCGCCTCGGCCGTCTGAGCTACTCAGACCGGCAACAATGTAACAAGCAAGGCAACGATACCTGGCAAGGATCGGTTACAGAGTTAGCAAGAAGGAAAGACGTAGGATGGAAGGACGGAAGAAAATGGACAGCTGGAGAGGACTTCAAAGGAATCTTTTAATTTTTTGTTTCAAGGATGCGAAGGGTGTGAACATGTCAGTATCGGTTAATGAGTTACCAAGAGTAGGAAGACGAAGGAAGATAGAGCGTCGTTGTCAGGCCCCGCGGTGTAGGGAGCAACGCATCCGCCTGTCACCCAGCGGCCCCGGGTTCGATTCCCGGCCGGGTCAGAGGTTTTTAATTGTAATGATTAATATCCCTGGTCTGGGGACTGGGTATTTGTGAGGTCCTTAATGTTCTTTTCCTCACACACAACATTCCACACTATCGCCATTCTAATTACACCCAGGTTCATACAATATGGTGCCAGAAGGGGGGAAAAGATCCACATGAGACGACGACCCGAAGAAATGGTTAAAAAAAGGGTTAGGCTCGGACGGGACACATGATGATCATGCCAATTGCGTGTTGGGGGGAGGGGGGTGAAAGAACGTTTACAGGGAAGTAGACTTAAGGTAATCGCCCACTGCAGGGAATTGCGCCGCGCCGCGCCGCGCCGAGCGGAACTAGCTTGTGGAACATTCCAGGGGTCATTTTCCGAGACTTTTCGCCCATACAGCACACCTCACCGCGCCGCGTCTCTCCACTTGGAAAAGTGCAGCTCACACAGAAAGATAAGTTCCAGTTCCGAGGAGGACTTATTATTTGCAGTTGCGCTACTTGCAAATGAGGAAGAAAGAAAAGTTTGGGTCCACAACATTTATGAGAAAAGGGAAACGTACGGAGAGTTTCACCATTTATTTCCTGATCTACCAAAGGACCGAAGTAAATTTTCCTACTACTTTCGGATGTACCAAGAAAAGTTCTATGAACTATTGAACCTAGTTAATCCGTGTGTACCGAGCTCGATAGCTGCAGTCGCTTAAGTGCGACCAGTATCCAGTATTCGGGAGATAGTAGGTTCGAACCCCACTGTCGGCAGCCCTGAAAATGGTTTTCCGTAGTTTCCCATTTTCACTCCAAGCAAATGCTGGGGATGTACCTTAATTAAGGGCAAGGCCTCTTTCTTCCCACTCCGAGCCGTTTCCTGTCCCATCGTCGCCATAAGACCTATCTGTGTCGGTGCGACGTAAAGCAACTAGCAAAAAACGAACCCGTGTGTAGAGCGAGAAAATGCCACCTTTCGCCGAGAAAGACGTACAATGCACAATACCACTAATCGCGTGAAGGTACGAGCGTGCTGGCACTAGTCGAGGACTCACGAGGACTGCCGAAACGGCACGAAACCACATTCCTACCGTTATTCCTTCCCTCTAACCTCGCCCACACAAGCGCGCCGAAAGGAAAAAGTTCCGTTCCAGAAACCTGAAGACTTCTTGCGCGGAAATTCCACAAGCTTGTTCCGCGCGGCGCGGCGCGGCTCCTTGCAGTGGGCGTTAAGCCATTTCATTTCACAAGAAGCAGACCACGGAAATTTCTTCCCGGCGGCGCTGCGCGGCGCGGCGCGGTATAGTGGGTGTAGTTCCTCGCCAATAGGTACATAAAGAGAAAAAATTAAAGCGCTTTTAGTATTTGCGTAGAACGAGTATATCCCCGATAGTATTTAACTTACGATTTTGTTTAATGTCTCAATTGACAGATAAAAGAGGGGGCTACCTGTTACAAGTAACAAATTCAATATCTGAAACGCAGATTTCCTAAAATAACGCTTCAAATTAAGGAAAAATTTGTGCTAAATATGTGACGTCACACCCATACTCTGTTGTAAGATGGCGCTGTGTTGGGTCGCGCGCTCATTTGGAGGTTAGCTGTCGTTCAGAATACATTGTGCTCAATTGTATACAATAACAAATTTAATTTGACTAGGATTCGGTTAAAACGTATAAAAAAGAGATGAAACGAGAAACGTGAAGGGTGAAGGAATAAAATATATGAAACTAAAAGAGCGTAAACAGGCGTTACTATGAGGAAATGAAACAGCAAATACAGTTTACAGTAGGGATCCCTTAAATCATGTACGTATCTTACTTCTCATATTACAGACTTATACTAAACCAAGTTATTACTCATATTCAAACTGTACTACGTTCTGTTGAATGAAATGTATTATGCACATAATATTTGTCTTTTATTTCTAATAAGTAAGACTACGAAACTCTCAAAGCCCCGCTGTAGTTATAATAGTGAGATACGACCGGAATGTATAGTATTATTTTACAAATTACTTTACGTCGCACCGCTCCACATACGTTTTATGGCGAAGATGGAATATAAGAAAGAGCTAGGAGTGGGAAGGAAGCGGCCGTGGTCTTAATTAATGTACAGCCCCAGCGCCTGGCGGTGTGAAAGTGGGAAACCACGGAAAACCATCTTCAGGCCTGCCGATAGTGGGGTTCGAACCCAGTATCTCCCGAATGCAAGCTCACAACTATGTGCTCCAAACTACGGGGCCACATGCTCGTTAAGGATGGAAATTTTAAAGTACGAAAGATCATACGATGGAGATAAAATTGAAATTCAAGAGGAAAAATTGGGCAAAAAAATACTCCACTATACGAAGAGGAATTACGGACTGCAATAATGCATCAAGGTTCGGTAGAGAGTGCGTTCGAGTCCCATTGTTAGCAGCACTGAATGTGGTATTCCGCAGTTTCCTATTTTCACACCAGGCAAATGCTGGGGCTGTACCTTAATGAAGATCACGCCGCTTACTTCCTAGACACATCACTTTTTTTCTCATCGTCACCATTAAGACCCATCTGTGTCGGTGCGACGTAAAGCAAGCTGTAAAATAAATTATATTTTCATATTTACCGAAATAATTTAAGAACAGTCTACGTAAACAACAGATAGGGATTCTGTCATCTGGGCGACAGTTCCAAATGCAGATCAATAGTGATTGGTTTTAGGTGATTGACCGAACTCCTACGCGGCAAAATTTCTGCAACTTGGCGTCTCTGAAATTCGTGCAAATACTTGCGTAAAGCTAATAATTAAAGTTCGAATTTTTTGGTAGTAGTAGGTTAGAATGCAAGCTTACTGAAGTGAGTAATAAGTATAGTCTATACTACACAACGGCCGTGTAATGTGTCTTGCATAAACATAGGAGTATGGCTCTTCAGATCACCTATACAACCTATATTACTCTCGCAACATTACAGCATGCGTCCACTTCCTAACAACCAAATTATTTTGCATTCTAACCTATTTCTGCCCAAAATTCTGGGATCTACTAAATTATATATTAAAAACGTTTACTAAAACTTTCTTTGTACAGCGCGACCGGCCGTTCTACTAGACCGATTTTCTTCATTCTCTTTTTTTTTCTCTCCGGGATTGCCTGCCCCGTGAATCATCCGACTTTGATAGTTCTGTAAGTTCGGTGAACTTTGAGCAATCCTAAAATCAAATCACTAATTGGCCACTCCAATAATTGCAAGCGAAGGATTTGCCTAGCCTGCAATGCATTCTGTACTCAGCTGGTTGCTGAGCAATTAACACTTTCATTAATATCCCAATATATTATGAGATTTTCACCCTTAATAATTTGATTGGATGCGGCTATGTTTGATTACTACCTGTCAAAACAAAGAGTATACACTTCCTCTGATCATGGAAGAATACTATTCTCTGCTAGATACTCTTTGATTCTCTGAACTTCCCCAATTTCTACATGCTGCTAAGAGAAGACAGTCTACGTACGCACATATGGGAAGGAATCATGTCGACTAGCCTTCTGTATGACCATCAATAAAGCGCAGGGGTAAACTCTTGAAAAAAAAAAAATGGGTGCCTGCTTACCCGAACCAGTATTCAGTCATGTGCACTATCTAGGGCAAGATCGTTTGAAAATGTTAAGGCGATAAAAATCGGAATTTTGGTCATTTTGGTGACATACTGAAATCGAAAGGTTTGATTGATTGATTTTTCTTCTCACGAAGTTATTTCCGTGAATTAAAACAATTTCTCACTGTAAAAATGCCTTGTTTGCCAATTGTAATCTTACAACTAAATCTCATTTTTCTCCCATAATATTCTGCCAAATGTAAGATAATTAATATGGTATATATATCACAGCTGTATTAAGAAACCTGCGTATCGAATTTTTGATTGCAGATTTTTTTAAGTAGTAGCGATTTTTGCGTCCGAAATTTTAGAACGGAAAAATTGCACAAACTTTAGTACGATATTTATATAAATTATATACCGATACGCTTTTAAAAGGAGTTTTATCTACCTAATTACGAATTTACATGAACATGTTCATTACATTTCATGAAAAATGGAATTATTTTTTTTAAATATTTTGGAAAAAGTATATGAAAGAAATGTTCATGATATCCCTACTTTTTATGTAGGTGATATTCCCACAACGTTTCGTGAAAATCCATGCATTAGGTACAAATATATTTTTTATCACCAGATTTTCGCCCGAATGTTCGAAGCACAGTGAATTCCAGGGTCAGTAATATACAGATCCACATCAGTAGTACTGTAATGAAATAGCTGGATAAGAAACAGAGAGCTGTGTTTGACGGTTTATGAAGTTTCTGATTCGTGTTCCAAGAGCTCGACATCCATGACAGACGTCATAACCTCGAAATGCATTTAAGCATCAGTGTAACGCGTCGCAAACATCAAAGGGTGCAATGAAATGCGTCAAGTGTTCGTGTTTGTGAGCAATTAGAGGCTGAAATTGAACTGCGTTTGTTTGTGATGATGTTACATCCAATCTGCATATACATCACTTACAATCCAATTTTTTCTTCACGTTTACACAAGTAGTTGGAACACACACACACACACACACACACACACACACACATTCCGTATTAAGGGAGCAAACTTTCTTGAAATCATTCCTTTCTTTAACTCTTAATCCTCTCACTGTGCTCCTTTTTAAGTTGTTCAGCCCATCCTGCATTTAGTCGGGTGGGCTATACAGAAAACTTTTGTTTGTGAATTAAGGTTATTAATTTTATTATATCTTGAATGGTTTCTTCATTAATGCCAATTTAATTTATGTATTCACTGATTTGTATTAGCCAGTTATTGTGGTTTTTCATTGATAAGGCCAAGTTTAAAATCTTCTTTGTGAGCCTGTTATTATTCATTGTGTATAAGTGACCATATAATTGTAATCGTCGTTTGCTGATTGCATCTGTGATTATTTCCGTAACTTGATAGATTTCGTGATTTCTTTTTTCATCCAAATGTTATTTTCGCACTTTGGTCCTAAGATTTTCTTGAGGATTTTACTTTCTTGGTTTTCGATCTTCTTTATTCGAGATCCGTCACCAATTATAATAGTTTCAGATACAAAAAGTGTTTCTGTTTTAACTACTGTGTTATAATGACGTAGAGTTGTTTTATAGAGTTCTTTTTGTAGAGTTCTTTTATTGTATGCTCTTTGGAGTTTTTCAATTCTTTCCTTGTTAGCTTTCTGATTAACCCAGTTGGTTTTATAATTTCACCTAGATTCTTAAATTTATCTACTTGAGCGATATTTCCATATCAGGTGATTACCGGCTGATTCTTGAGGCCTGACCTAGTCCCTTCCAATACTTTGACTTCACATAAGAAATTTGGAGTCCCGCTGGGGCTGCTATTTTATCGAGTTCTTCTACGGACTGGATTCCTTCCCGTCTGTTGTTAGATAGGATAACAATATCATCAGCAAATGCTGGGCAAGGATGGTGAATTTTGTTTTGAATACATCTACCAATAACTTTAGTTTCATTCTGCCATATCCTAAAAACCTTTTTCCAGAACTAAATTAAATAGTAAGGGAGATAATCTGTCCCCTTTTGTCATTCTTGGTTTGATTTCAAATGCTTCAGAAATTTATCCTAAAAATGTACTTCAGACGGTTTAGGCGCTGGCTTTCTGACCCCAACTTGGAAGATTCGATCCGGGCTCATTCCGGTGATTTTTGAGGGTGCTCAAATACGTCAGCATCGTGTTAGTAGATTTCCTGCCACGTAAAAGAACCCCTGAGGGACTAGATTCCGGCGTCTCGGCGTCTCCGAAAACCGTAAAAGTAGTTAGTGGGACGTAAAGCAAATTATTAATATTATTATTATTATTATTATTTATTATTATTATTATTATTATATTTTTCTTATTTGCTTTACGTCGCACCGACACAGGTAGGTCTTATGGCGACGATGAGGCAGAAAGGGGCTAGGAGTGGGAAGGAAGCGGCCGTGGCCTTAATTAAGGTACAGCCCCAGGATTTTCCTGGTGGGAAAATGGGAAACCACAGAAAACCATATTCAGTGCTGCCGACAGGGGGTTCGAACCCACGATCTCCCGAATACTGGATACTGGCCGCACTTAAGCGACTGAAGCTATCGAGCTCGGAATTGTTAAAATTTACTCTCGATGTTGTGTCGGTCAATGGTTGCTTGATCAATTCTCTTATAATAATAATAATAATAATAATAATAATAATAATAATAATAATAATAATAATAATAATAATAATAATAATAATAATAATAATAATAATAATTGCTTTCCATAAATTTTGAGAAACGCTTAGAATCTCGCAGTAAGTGTGTGCCATATTCTGTCCTGCCACTGAACGTAACGGCACGGGTAGCTTCCTCGTCCAACTTGGACTACAAGGTAATTCTGAGACTGGTATTTGAGGCATGTCATGTATTCCTCTGTATTTATTTTTGCCTCCGTTTGTTATAAGCTTCCTCATGCGAAACAGTACAGTAGGCTATTTTATATATCACAACCAAACTGGTAATCAGACAGCAATCCATAGAAATGATTGTCAAGGCCATGTGAAATATTTTTTCTAATATGTTGCTTTAGAGCGTATCTCCCTATTTGCCTAGCAGTGCCGGTCTGTGGACGCCTGCAATAAGGGTATATACTGCCCCGCTAAGCTTCTTTCTCTAAGCCGGAATATTGCGCAACGAACTGCCGGGAATTGATGCCTCGATGAACGGTAAGTGTTTTGCGGATCAGAGCTGGCATTGAACTGGGGGCTGTCTGCGCTTTTAGCTCAGCGATCTTCCTAGTAAATACGATTTCTGATCGAACTCTCTCTAAAACGCTTTTCCGGGCTCGAAACAACAGGGATACAAGAAGTAAGAATAAGTTCGTATGGCAGACCCTGCGACAAGGTAGGGTGGCATATCACGTGATTATGTAGTTGCGTGTTGGAGGATAGACTGCTACAACTGAATGTACTATAGGACACGTATCTGAAATAATCGATCATTTCTTCATGTACGTCTCTGGTAAGACTCCAACTAGAGTATGGTCCTAGTGTATATGACCCTCACCAGGATTACTTGATTCAAGAACTGGAAAAATCCAAAGAAATCGATTTGTTCTGGGTGATTTCCGACAAAAGAGTAGCGTTACAAAAAAGTTGCGATGTTTGGGCTGGGAAGACTTGAGAGAAAGGAGTCGAGCTGCTCGGCTAAGTGGTATGTTCCGAGCTGTCAGTCGAGAGGTGGCGTGGAATGACATTAGTAGACGAATAATTTTGAGTGGTGTCTTTAAAAGTAGAAAAGATCACATTATGAAGATAAAGTAGGAATTCAAGACGACAAATTAGGGCAAATATTCGTTTATAGGAAGGGGAGTTTGTAATTGGAATAACTTACCAAGGGAGATGTTAAAAAAATTCCAGTTTCTTTACAATCATTTAGGGAAAAATTAGTAAAACAACAGATATGGAATCTGCCACCTGGGCGACTGCCCTAAATGCAGATCAGTAGTGATTGAATTGGGATTGATTGATTGATTGATTGATTGATTGATTGATTGATTGATTGATTGAATATCAAGTCACGGAAATGTAAGTAGCGGATATAGTGTGTAAAAGGCAATTACAATTCTGCGGACACCTGCACAGAATGGATAACAACAGGCTGACAAAGAAATTTATAAACCTAGCGCTATCCCTGATAAACAGTAACAATTCAGTTAGTGGATATGAACTAAGGTGTAGAAGAAATTGGTATTGTCGAGGAAACGATTGACGACAGAACACAATTTAGAAGCTTATTAAGCTAGCACAAATTCGCACAAAAACCTAAACGAATATAGATAGGATAGACAAAAGAACGAACAATCGCACTCAGGTTCAGGCCTTCAATTGCCTACACATAAGGTCGATATGGTGGTGAAAATTTCCCCTTTCAAAATATTTTACTAGGAAACTCTGAACGAAAATATCCCCTTCTTGGAGGAAATTCTTGTGCAAAACGAGAGTGTGGGACGATCACTATTATCATTGTCACCTGTCGTTCAGGAACCCCTATATGATAATAAAGGAGGGTCTCTGCAGCTAAGAAGAATATGATGGACCTCTTACCCCATGTACCTCCCATTCATCATCACTTCTTCAAAAATCCCCCAGATGAGATTATTACAAGGTCAATCGATATTGTAAACAACGAACAAGATCATAATGATGAATTCAACTGTGCTGTGGAAAAGTGTTAAAAAATCTCTTTGAATTAAATTATGTTACAAGAAGAGTCTTGCAATAGTAAAATTCGTCATTATTTTAACAGTGATCAATCTTTGAGCTCTTTGTGCTTCAAACACTCAAATACATAAAAAATTAAAGGAACAATTAGAGATTAAAATCATGAGAAGAATCTTAGGGCCAAGAATTAACAATGGGATACATTACCCTAAACCAAAATCGTAAATATTTTTTAACTATCTAAACTTACTGATACAATGTAGAATGCGCCGAATTAAATTTTTAAGCCATTTCGAAAGAATGAATAACAACAGAATTACCGCACACACATTTTTTTGCAAATCAAACGTACGATATCACAGTGGTATAAGCAAGTGGAGAAAGACCTCACTGAATTAAGATCAGCAAAATCTCCAGAACAGAAATGTAATAGGGAAAAATGTTCACACAAGTAGCTTTGAGGAAGACGAGAAGTAACCGATACGGCGTACTTGGTCGTAGGAAGAGAAATTACAACCATGGATGAAAATGAAGAACTGGGCAAGGAGGAAAGCTAACAAATGTGACCCATTTTCGCAGAAGAAGAAGAAGAAGAAGAAGTTACAAGAACAAATAATAGTCGGACTGTGTTGTCTATTATAAGGTAAATTGAAATCTTCATTACACTGTTTAAATTGTAACTTCTGTTTCAACAAGTAAATTAAAATTCACAACTGCAGTGAATCATGTCAATTTTTTTATCAAATGAAATTGATCACCAGGGTTTATAACTTTCTCATTTTATATGTATTCTAAAATTTTAGTTAGAAAATATCCTAGCTATAAAGCATTTCTAAAGTTAATTTAAATTTCCAGGAAATAGCTATTGTACCCTGATGAGATAGGCCCTAGTTTCATGATTTGATTTTGATATGAGAAATACAGATATAAAGGAATATTAAATGAATACAGTGTCAGTTTTGTGTGGACGGGATAATTTCAACATAGCTAGACATATCGCGACTCTCAGTCGCCACAGTAAGCTTGTCATTAAGGGGGAAAATGTTTCTTGGCCAGAAGATAAGAGGATTAAAGCTAGAGCTCACAACAACGAAGTAATGACTTCGAGGAAGTGAAAGAGTATATATTTCGGACCAAGGGCGAGCGGATGTATCACCAATACCGAGAATGTGACGTGCCAGTTTTCCCACGCCCGAGGCATTTGGTGTTGTCAACGTTACAAGGAAGAGATTTCAAACTAACCGAAGCGGTGTTGACCAATGAGAAAATTTATCACAGGCCCGCAGATAAACCAACATAAGAAAAACTCAGAGTGAACTCCAGTTAGCTTCTCCGATAACAATAATTAAATTATTCCAACCACATAATTGAATAGAGGGGATTTTTGTGATATCGTTCCCATGTTGATTAATTGTAATCGTAATAAATTAAAGTAATGAATTCGTGGAAATGACCCACGCTATCTTGCCATTGGTCGAGATGAGCACGCCATCAGGGACGCCGAGTTAGCGCGCGAAAGGTGGAGGACAGAAATTAAGTGATATTTCCATGATCACCGAACGATAGGAGTTCAGAATACGACACATGAATGTGTATCGCCAGTGTATTAAGTAGGATAAAGCAAGAGATCCAAATCCGCCTGCATATGCCGATTTAGGATAACCAACCCCCCTCTCCAGGAGTTGACCGCGGATGACCCCGGCGGGAAATCATATCGTCCATAAAAGTCCAGAAGCGGACCTCACATCACTCAGTTCTTACCAGTCACCAGTCGTGTCAGTCGTAATGAAGTAGTTGAGACTCTGACACGTTGACTCTGTAAGTCAGTACCTCGGGACGCATTCGAAGTCAGTTAAAGCTGAAAGTGCGTGAATTATTAGGAGAATGAATACGAACAGTGAAATTATCCATAGTACCGAGTGTAACTAATCAGTACAACTGTATGTTGAATTTAATCAATGTCATGTGATTAAATAATAAATAACTAACGGAACGCCGATAGTACCTTCGGAAGGCAGTGTGTGGAGCCTGAAGTAAACACCTCAAGATAGACGGTGAATAACTATCCGAGCAGGGAACCATAGGAGCTAGGCGATTATCAAGACAGCTTAGAAATAAACCAGGAAGTGCCGGTTGAAGACGCGATACGCGCCGGTTCAAATGAACGACATTTCGTCGTAATGTGCCACGACGTGTGTTTCGGGCGTATATGAAGATTATATTGTGCGAGTGTCAGGAGTCTAGGAGCACCTATAAGTGTTTTTTTGTTATTAGTATTCCTGTGTAAAATAGTGTAATAAGGTATTAATCATGGGTAGTCACCCAGAAGTGTTTTATTGTGTTAAATTTGTATTGTGCGACATGATGGACGAGTAGATCACCATGGGGCCGTAAGGCCTATATCTCATCTGCTACGAGACAATGGAATTCTACATAGGAATGAGTACACAATTTTGATATTGGGGGATGTTATCGCGACTAAACGGGGTTCAGTGTAAATTAATTATGGTTACTTAACATGGTCCGCTTCCCGAGTCCATGATTTTATTTTTTTGTTAGACGGACGAACTAATTTATATTAACGTAATAATGGGTTAGATTAATTAATTTGAGTACTTGTTTGTTGTATATAATGTAAATATGGGATATATTTCTTTCAATTAATGCATGCTGTTTGTAATACTTTGAATTAAGTTCATTTCAAGTGTTAAATTCTTTTTTTGTGCCAACCCATTTATTTGAATTTCATTCACTGCGGTGATCATTTGTATTTTAATTAGGAATAATTTCTATTAGACAGCCAGATTATGAAAGAGCCAGAGTATGTAAGATTTGTGTTGCGTACGGAAGGTCATTAAAATACTAATAATAATCATGTTTGTGTGTTGACAAAGGAAAGTAAAATATTAATAATAATAATAATATTTGTGCGTTTGCAAGTTACAGTATAATAATAATAATGACAGTGCTTCGCGAGTTAGCCAGTGCAAATATAATAATCAATGTGGAGATGACATGTAGCGTTAAAGACTTTCATTCGCGTAGTCAGTTTGATTTTACGTAAATTTTTGATTTTACGTTTTTGGACTTTAATTTAACCATTAAAATTTTGTTTAAAAGCGATATCGGCACGTGAATTAGAATGGTCACGATATGTTAAAAGCCCAGAATGATTTGAGCCCATATTTAGAGTTGGAAGTCATGAGGGACGAATATCCGGCGTGAAATAAATTGAGCCGTATTGTTTGTAATGATGAAATAGATGAGTCTCAAGGCCTAAGATGATATAAATTCATATGCCGGTGTTATTAGTGGTAGAATCCACGCACCGAGGATTATTTTATGAATTAAATGTTTGAAGAGTTCCGATGAAAGGAAATGGACTTCAAATTTGAAGGAATAGTTTAGCAATCGCCGGCATTGGAGGTATTTGCCCAGCCGCGATGTGCCATAGGTTGTGAGATGTGTCTTGGGAGGACAGGTGTCCCCATATAAAATTAACGGCAGTACGAAGTTGAAGGTACGGTCCCGAATACCGTGTTGTCCCGACCAATATAAAGCAGATCTTAGTGGTTCATAACGGGATTTAACATATGTGACTAAATTCTAAAGAGTGGAAATTAAAATATCATCTTTCCATTTTTAATAATAATAATAAAAATAATCATACTCCAAGTGAATCTTGTCTTAAATCAAGTGCTTAGTGCCAGGATAAATCGGAATTGTAAAAGGGGTTATGCGTTAAACATATTAAGAGTGGACTACCGTGTAACAGGCGAAATTAATTTTTTTAATTAATAATAATAATAAATAAAAACTAAGCTACTTTTTTGTTTTTGAAGAATTTACTTTTTTATATTTTGGACATAATAATGATGTTGGGAGTTGAAATGAAAGATTTGAGATTTTTAACTAATAATAATAATAAATAAAATATTTGAAGAAGGAGGAGAAGAATAACCAATGAAGCTACTTTTTTATTTTTATTTTTTTGATGAAAATAATAAGAGCGAGAAGTTGAAGTATTATAGCGAGGATGATTACGGGTTACGATAATCACGATTTCCAATAATAATAATAATAATAATAATAATAATAATAATAATAATAATAATAATAATAATAATGAAAAGTTGCAGGAGCAGAAGATAAAGAACTTGCAATAGTCATTTGAGAATAATAATTATGATGAAAGGAAATTAAGATATTTAATGGGCGATGATTCATTGTTACGAATATAGTAATAATAATAATAATAATAATAATATTTATGAGGAGGCTGATCATTATATTGTGCGGATAAATTAGGAGGAAGAACGACCCTTCGTTTGAAACGTCGGCAAGGGTTGGCATATAATCATCCCGGATGACAAATGATAATAATCAAATACAGGATTATAATTGAAATTAATGATAATAATAAAATTAATTGATGGTAGTCAAAGAATATGATAATGATCAGATAAAGAATGGTAATGATATTATTTAATAATCATAGGAGGATATGATAGGGACAGTCATCCTGTGTCGAACTGCTCTGAACCAGATGTTGGGTTTTCACGGGGAGATCGTTAGCAGTAGATACGTAAATAACCCACGGACGGCACATGTTTTCATGGTCAGAGCATAGTAATGAACTTTTCCGTACGTCTTGTCGTATTGACAAGTGTAAATATTAAAGTAGCTTTTGAGTTAATGAACTCTACCTGGTGTGTTTGTGAATCTGGAAATAATAGGCTAGAGTTTGTCCGTATTATAAATTCCCGTTTTTTCGAGGCGATAACATTTTCTACGGTGGGTGTCCGGCTCACCAGAATGTACATACCGGAAGTGTCTCATGTCCAAACGGAACGAGGAGACGACAGTAAAAAGTTACTGTCGTGCCTTCGTCTCCGAAAGAAGATCTCCAGCGGTGAAACGTCCAATCATACGGATGTGAATTCGATCCCCAGTAACAAATTGGGGCGAATTCACCAAATGTTTTACACTACCAGAGTAGTGAGGTAAAATCCAAGTATTATGTCATTTATTTTTCAGGATTAAAGTGTCCCAATGTAAAATTGTCATCATGTGTAGTATGCAAAATAAGTGAATAAATTGCTCTTCATTGCAATTTCAATAGGAAACAGTTTCCATATCTTTTCATTGTAGTTAGTCCAGTATGCCCATGGAATTTAAGTTGTCACTTCCCAGTCCTATTGTGGAGTCAAAAATTTGTATCCATGAATGAGTCGTCCCCCGTAACCTTAAATTTGCATGCCCCGTTCATCCCTGTGTTCATTTGATGCGCCGATATATATTTTTTGATTTTCTTTATATAAATTTTTTTAATCGTTTTCGAACTGATCACCCCTGAGATAAATGCTAGTCTGGGACTCAGGAGGTGGGCGGGTGCACTATGTACCGGAAACTTTAGGACTCAATTTCTGTAAACTTTTCCAAACGGACCTTGTTCAGTTTAGTTGTGAAGCCCCCAATTAGAAGTGATATTAATGCAGTCGTGGCGGTTCTTTTTCTGGCTGCAGAGATTAAAATACTTAGCTTTTACAACAGTATGTATACGCTAATGCAAACAAACTCCATCGGGAATCAATCCTGCCCAATTGAGCAGAAAGGGGGGGTCTAACCATTTACCCCGCATAACATGTAATTTAGAATCATCGTCACTACTGTGAGTTGCGCGACGAAGTTTGGGACTAACAATGTAAGGGAGGCTTACTTCCTTATTCACCTACGTATGATGGAGTTGTGAGGAACTTTCACCGTTCCGAGAGAAGCTTCCTTTACAGTCAAAGGGAGACAACAAATTTTCCCGGGACCCTTGTGTCACAGAAGTTTTCATAAATACACCAGCACAACAGGAGCTAATAATAGCCCATACACAAATACGGAGCGGGGAGATGAAAGGGAGAGTTCGGTATTTGATGCTGCCGCCCAGCCATCAACCCCCACGCAACCTCTCCTCACACTATAGGTAATTCTATTGAAGGAGCATTTTGGCCATGGATACTGAATACTAATATCCACAGGTTGTTCAGAACTTCCTCCACGTGTAGCCTTGAACTCCTTTGAGCTTGACTCAACTGAACTCATCACTGCTCTCTTTTAGGCAGCAATAGAACGCCCCCTTGTATCCCGTTACCCTGCAGTACTCATCTGCATGAATGGTTGCATAAATGACAGGAGTTCAAGGATGGTTTCCCATCGAGCAACTTGGCGTGCGGTTAAGTGTACGCAGCCCTTCAGCCAGTCGTCATTTCACGGGTAACTATACATTATTTCTACAGTGTTAGTATACGGTTAGAGAGTTGAGGGATTAAAATATCTCTTGAAATGAGTTTCAGTAATCAGAGTTGTCTTCGCGAGGAGCACAATTATCCTCTTCTTATAAGGAAGTATTTGCCCCAATTCGTTCACTTTAATTCGAATGTTATTTTAATATTATGATCTTTCCTATTTTTCAGACTAGATTCAAGTTTACTCGTCTAATAATGTCATTCCAGGCCATCTCACCACTGACAGCTCCGAACTTATCGCTTAGTAAAGTCCAAGGTTGACAATATTTTCGTAACACTATTCACTTGTTGGAAATCACCCAGAAAAATCCTGTTGTTTTCTTTTATATTTTTTCCTGTTCTTGTATCCAGTGATCCTGGTGAGGGTCCCATAAACTAGAACGACCTGAGGTCTTACTAGTGTCTTATACGCACTCTATTTTACAACCTTACTACAACACCTAAATATCCTCATAACCAAGTGAAGGGATCTGTAATCTTTATTTACAATCCCATTTATGTGATTACATCTTATATTAACACCTAGGTACTTACAGCTTACAGTGATCCCCATAAGGAAATTTCACCCCATCAACGCAGTAATTAAAAATGAGAGCACTTCTCCACTTTATAAAACTTACAACCTGACTTCTCATTCCATTTACCATCAAACCATTGTCTTATCTCCATATCCCAAACTTGTCGAGATCTTTCTTTGCAATAGCTCACAATTCTGTAACATACTTATTACTCCATTCAGTATAAGAACACCCAAAAAAAAAGCTCTAGCAGTGATTCCAATTGTTTCCTCATATAATTTATATGGAAATAATTATGTATATAACATAAATAATGTATCAAGTAGTTATTGTAAACGAAATGCCGTGGAGCCTCCGGAGAGGCCTGGTGCAGGTCTTTGATTTGACTCCCGTAGGCGACCTGCGCGTCGTGATGAGGATGAAAAGATGATGAAGACGGCAAATTAACCAATTATGTTTAAAATTCCTGACCCTGCCGGGAATCGAACCCGGGTCCCCTGTGACCAAAGTCCTGCATGCTAACCACTTAGCCATGGAGTCGGACACAAGTAACTGTAAAAACTATTTGTAAACAATCCGGAAATCACTAATAGTGATGGCCACTTTGAGGGGTTCACAAGGATTGTGAACGAAGTCCAGTCTTGATACATTTGAAGACAGTACATTCGTAAGTTATCTGAAACGATGGTCTAGTCACTGTCAAAGTGAAAGAAATCAGTAATTCAACCTCAGGACCAAGTTGTTGTTAAGTTTGTCAAAGATGTGTGAAGGTCATTTGCTCACAGACATAGCGACTTAGTCCATACTACATTTTCAGTTTGTAAACAAGCAATTTCTTGTAGGAGTGATTACGAACTTTTAGGCAAATTGAGGAGAATATGTTTCTGGTTCATCATTCGAATTAGAGCGGGTCAAGCGTTACCTGATCCTGTGATCATTAGGAGGGGAGTTCCTAAAATCAGTACTATTTGACCTTTGTTTTCATATATATAATATGATATGAATAAAGAGCTTGAATCAAAGATAAAGCTTTCGACCGATTATGATGTACTGAATAGAGTAATAAATAAGTTACATGACGAAAATTAGATGATTGAGAGTTAAAAGAGAAGGATAGTAGGCAATGATATGATGATAATCGGGGTTAAAAGTCGGGTTGTGAGTTTCACTAATAAGAAAAGTCCTTTCAGTTTTAATTACTGTGTTGATGGTGTGAAAGTTCATTATGGGGATCACGCTAAGTACTTAGCTGTTAATATAAGGAATGACGGGAGTATATAGGATGTAGATCTCTTACGTGGTTAGTAGGGCATTTAGGGGTTGTAGTATGGATGTAAAGGAGAGGGCGTATATGTCTCTGGTAAGACCTGAACTAGCGTATAGTTCCATTGTATGGGACCCTCACCGGTATTACTTGATTCGAGAACTGGAAAGAATCCCAAGGAATGCAGCCCGAATTTTTCTGAGTGATTTCCGACAATAGAGTATCGTAAAAAAATGTTGCGAAGACTGGGATGGGAATACTTGGGAGAAAGGAAACGAGCAAATCGACTAAGTGGTATGTTCCCAGCTGTCAATTGAGAGCTGGCGTGGAATGGCATTACTTGATAAATGAGTTCGATTAAGGCCACGGCCGCTTCCTTCCCACTCCTAGCCCTTCCCTGTCCCATCGTCGCCATATAACCTATCTGTGTCGGTGCGACGTAAAGCAACTAGCAAAAAAAAAGTTCGAGTGGTGTTTAAAATTAAGAATGATCACAATATGAAGAACAATTTGGATTTCAAGAGGACAGTCTGCGGTTACTATTCCTTTTTAGGAAGGGTAGATAGGTATTGGAACAATTTACCGAGGGGTATGTTCAATAAATTGCCAAATTCTTTGCAATTGTTTAAGAAAGGGCTATGTAAAGAACAGATAGGAAATCTAGCACCTGGGTGACTGCCCTAATAGCAAATCATGTTAAGTAATTCTGTTACTTTACTGCGTATTATAAGTGAAATAGGTATGTGTATACCTTCGGGATACATTATTTTATTTATTGTATTTATTTTCCGGTTATTGTTTTAATTTTGGATTTATGTTTATTTCGGTTAAAACAGAAGGTGGCAGAGATTCTCGTGACATTTCTAGTCTTTTCCTAAAACAACTTCAAGAGAATGTATCAAATATGAATAACATTATGCTACTGCAACTAATCAAGAACACAAGGGCAATTGACTATAAATGCATGATCTGTCAACCTTTTCTTCCAAACTCTGGAGTTATTGTAGCAGCAAGTCGCAAGAAAGAATAAATTTATGTTCCAGAGGACTGCAAATAAATTATCACAAACGCAAAGAGCGGAAGTCCTATATTTAATGTCACTGAAAGCACCTTTCAACAAGGGTCCTACCACAATCTACCACAAGTAGTAAGGAGGACACAGATAATTAGTTGGATGAATATCAGATGATTGAGAATTAAGCCATGTTATCCCTTCGAATACACATCAAAGAAACATTAATTAAAGATGATACTCCTCGAAAAATCAGTGTGGGAAAAAAGAATTACGGTCGAAAGTTTCTCTTAATATCTTCTGTAAACCAAGAGAAACTGCACTTACATCTAAAGGAGAACACAGTGACTTAACAAGAAGGATCTGACGGATCTCCTTACATAAATTCCACTGATTCAACATTGATTCCTCAAGGATCTTCCAGTAGAGACAAAAAATAAGCTCCGAAATAATATTCGAGGAGTAGGAAAAGCTGAAGAGATTTTCTACATTGATTGAAGGTAAATGGTAAATTATTTTGTCTAATTCATACAGTTTGAAGAAAAAATTAAAACTATGGTTTTGAAGTCATTAAAATTTGACTTTCTTCACTCATATTGTTTAAATTTCTTATTCAGAGTTCACTTTATATTTCCTTCCAAGTGGAGTGTTTACAACCATAATGAGCCATGTCCAATCTTGTGGGAAAGTATGTTAAATCAGACAAGAAAATTAATTTCTTATTTCTATGTGTATGTCAATCAAAGGGTAAGTAATTTAGAAATAGATTACTATTTTTGGTTCCTCATTATCACTTGAAGGTAATAATTTTATAATGCCATTTTGAGGCTTGATTTCTTCAGTTAATGTTGTTCGGTTTAGTCCAACCCCTCATCAAAACCCCTATCTCCTCACGCAGGATTTATTTTTTAACCCATGAATTCCTATCTCAAATTGTTCATTACAACATCCCCTTCTTTTCTGTTTACGTTCTACGCGATTTTACTGAAATTGTCTTTGTATACATGTCAGTCAACACAATGATGATAATAACAATAATGTTATCTTAAGCTAGTAGTAAGCTAAACCTATAGTATTGCAAGCCATAGCGTTAAGCACTGGATATAATCAAGATGTGTATGATTTTGCATATGATGATGGATTTAGAATGTTAAACTAGTAGTATTTATTGTCATATTTTCTTTCCATGGAATTGGATGTTGTTGTTGTTGTTGTTGTTGTTGTTGTTGTTGTTGTTGTGTAATTATGTTCTAACTTTACTTTATCATCAGGCTGGAGTCCGGATTTTTAGGTACTGAGAATTTAAAATGCAAATTTGCTTAAGCGAACAACAAGTATACACTATCCTGTACGGTGGATATGCTATGAGTAGAGTCCGGATTTTTATGCAGTAATAGGTTAGATTGCAAACTAATTTGTTTAGTAGGAAGTGTAGGCCACCCGCTCTTTCATAATGTAGCAACAGTAACATAAATTAAATGGGTTCTGATGACCAGTATCCCTAAATTTTATGCAAACCCCATAGCATAATTGTTGTGAAGGTAGAATACACTTGCTTCTCGTTCCAGTAAGTTTGCATTCTAACCTATTAAAGCATAAAAATCCGGGCTCTAGCTATGAGATTTGCATAGATATTTGGGTACGGCCTATATAACTCCTTGAATGTATGTAAGTATTGCTACATTATGGTACAACGGGTTGCATGGCACTTCTTTGAAACCAAATTACTTTGCATTCTAACCAATTGCCACCTAAAAATCCGAGGTCTAACCATCACATTACTGAAAGTGATCATTGCCGCCGGGGTATTTCTCAATTGCGATCTATTTGTTAATAATAATAATAATAATAATAATAATAATAATAATAATAATAATAATAATAATAATAATAATAATAATAATAATAATAATCATCATCATCATCGAAAGAATTCCGAGAAATAAATGTTCATTTCCCAACTAATCTTTCTAATAAATTATCACATTATCTTTTTGAAACTGTAGCGTGCATTAATGCATGGAGTTTGTTAGTTTGGGGTCTTACCTTATCTTGAGACACATGTCTTGGTCACGACGAAGTGAAACACCACCGCACACACTTGTCACGTTCCACCATGCTGACCGGATGTCTTACAACGACGTACTCTCGCGCATTGCTCTACAGCTACACTGACATTAGTGGGCGTCGCGTCCCGGTATATACCCGGTGCTGCGGACGGCGGCGAGCCTGCGCACTAAGTCGCTATGGAGACGAGCTACTGGACACCCTGCCTTACCACAGAGATAATTAAGGAGAAGTGGGTGGGGGGAGGAGGGTACAAGTACCCTCAAAGGAGATGAAGAAACGTTAAGTGGTCACTGATCAGTCACGATAGAGGCGTCCGCTGCTTGGACAGACGTGACAAGAGCTCCCTAGCGGCGTCCCCATGAGAGGAGAGAACAAATTGGTACGATCAGACGAGAACTTGGAGGAAGATATGGAAAACTTAGATTAAAGTATTAAAGTAGTACACGAACCAGAATACTGGCAAGAAAATTATGAAAACATCTTCTTTCTGACCTCTTTGCATTATCTTGGGTCGGCACATCAAATATTAAATCCAGATTTACTGTGGACTACCTGTCCTGACGTCAACACAATGTTCTTTCTTTCTTTCTTTCTTTCTGCGCTAGGGTCTTCTATGGACCACGTGACAATTTCAAAGCCTCATCCTTTTTAGTTCCTTCTTCTTCCTCCAATCATCCTTCATCTGATCACTATGCCTCCTTTTCCTCTTCTGGGGCCATTTTGAGCCTGTTGTCTTTCCCTCTCGATCTTGGAATCCTTCCACTTTTAACATTTTTTTCTAGAAATCTGTCTCTTCTTTTCCCCTTATGTTTTTTTTCGAATCTTTCTTGACTTCATGTATCCATGTTGTTGTTGCTGACTTCTTGTTCCAAAGTTATTTGAAGATCAGTTTGGTTAACCAGTTGTCATCCATTCTGTATAAATATCCAAAAATATATCAGTCGCCTCCTACGCATTGTATTTGTTATGTTTTTTTATGTTCTGGTGTATTTCATCATTACTTCTCGATATCGAGAGTTCTGTAGTTCTTAGCGGATCGAGTATTTTCCGAAGAATTTTCCTTTCTAGTGGTTCTAATTTATTCAGCTTGTAATTCAGTACTAGACATTCATTCGCGTGTGGGCATTCCGGTTTGACTTCTGTGTTGTAGTATTGTATTTTGAGGTTTTTAGATAAAAACTGTTTGTTGTAGATATCACTAGATATGCCGTATTCTATTTCCATTATTATTATTATTATTATTATTATTATTATTATTATTATTATTATTATTATTATTATTATTATTGTACCGGGCGGTACACCTCCACTCCGCTCATTTAAAATGTGCGCCTGTTGAAATTCCTCTGCTGGAGGAAGTCTAAACTTTATTGACAGTATTAATTTTCTACCGTCTCAGAAGATGTCACCACGTGGAAAATTTTGAGTTTTTGAACTGTGTCATTTTTGATGTGTTTTTGTTTCGCTTGAAGTAAGAAGTGTGAACTTTCTCTTCTAGAGGACACTACTGAAGATCTACAATAGTGCAACCAAGTGCGGAGTCAAAGAACTATTTTTTTTTGGAGAAAATTTAATTTCAAGAGTTTGTTCTTTGTTAAATTTCTTTCTATCATTGTTTAAGTTGGCAATATTTACCCCTTTCTTCCCCTTGTGTTGAACCTAACCAATCCCGAATTTCTTAAATTAATTTCTATCCAATCAGATGTATCTTCCCCCAACTTGAATCTGTTGCGGGGTCCTATCCAATAAAGAGTTTGTGGGAGGGTGTTTTCTTTCCCCTAACGCCTAGAAACTTCCGCGAGAGTATTTAAACTGCTGATTTTTGGGTCTCTAGGCCACTTCTATTCCATCTTTCTGTGTGTTAAGTACATAGCAGGGGGCGGGAAGCGCCTCTTTCTTCTCCAGCCGTTCAACACAAGGTAATGGCCGATTAATAACTTCTTTCTTTGCTAGCTCAGCAGTTTAACTTTCGGGGCGGGTTCTAAGCGTTCAGCCATGTAACCTTTTCCTAAAATGTAACTACTCCTTTCATATATTCTCTTTTAAAACGACATATTGGGATAGAGAGTGCTAACCCTCTCGAGCTCCCACTCACATTGTCTTGAGGTGAACTTATTTTCTCAACCTATTCTTCGTTAATGTAAAACAAATTGTTCTTTTCTTAAGTCACCTCTTTAGCATGGGATTAGCCCTTGTATTAACGGCCTAGTGCCAAGTAGGTCTTAATCAAAGTGTATTAGGAGTGCAAGTTCGCCTCCTCTCAAATTGTTATTTTAGAGGTCATTTAATTAACCTGCTTTTCTTTTAATAGACCTCAGTAGATTGGGTATTTTACCCCTGTGTTTATGTCCGTTGAGGACAACTTGAAGGTGGAGTTTGGTGTGGCCTGGGAGAGGCTTAAATTTTGAGAGCGAGTGGCTCTTTTGAAAATTCTGGGTTGTATGCCTCATGGAGGTTTTTCAGTGTAATTTGGAGCAAGGACTCCTAGGTATGAATGGGGTTTTCTCCCCCTCTGTTAAAACTTGTGTTTGAGGTAAAACTGAGCTGATTGCCCAAGCATTGTGAAGTCAGGGCGCGAAGCCCAAATTCTGTAAATATTGTAACTAACCCCTTTTGAATTGCTACTTTGTACCTGCCATGCTTGTTATTTCTTTGTTTTCGAAAAGAAAATATAACCTTGTTAACTTTTAAATTAATTTTACATTGCACTATAATTTCGTAGCTTGAAACCCATTCACACCCGCACCTTCTTTCACCTCTACCTACCACGGAAAAGTCTGTAACAATTATTATTATTAGGGCCCGGACGTTTATGCAGTAATAGGGTAGAATGCAAACTTACTGAAGCGAGAAACAAGTAGAGTCTACCTGCACGACGGCAATGTTATGAGGTTTGCATATACCTTAGGAGTTCGGCCCATTAGAACAGCCGTCAGTGACGAAAACATTGAGAAGATGAGGACATTAACCACGAACGATTAAGTGTGCGCATGATAGCGGATGAACTGCAAATTAACCGTGCGACAAATCGTTACCCAGAAGTTATGGATGAGCAAAACGTGTTCTCGTCTTGTGCCAGATCACTTGACTGACAACAAATTTCTTGAACTGTATTGTCACTGAGGATGAAACCTGGTATCTCAGGTACGACCCTGAAACGAAACGGCAAATCATTGAATGCAGTTCTCCGGGATCCCCCTCGTCGGAAAAAGGTACAGCCGAAAAGTCACGCATCAAACTCACTTTGAAAGGAAAGAGATTTGACGATATTCCTGACATCCAACGAAACGTGACGAGGCTCTTCAATACCACCCCAAAGGAAGCCTTCTTGCAAAGTTTCCAGGACATGTATCACCGATCTCAACAGCGCATAGTTATGGGAGGGGACTATTTTAAAGGACAGTAAGGTCACTGTCGTGCACTGTTCATCTATGTTGATAGTACAGGACTATTCACCAAACTTTATTGTCACAGATTGTATTTCAAAATTTTACACTGACTTTCAGTAGACTGAACGTTCCAATTACTATTGAAAATGAAAACCTACAACCTGTTTTCCAGTCATTGACCGGATCAGGGATGTAATGAATGAAGCAGGTATAGGCTGTTAGTACGATGGGGTCGCCACTCCCAAAGTGATTTATTAATGAATGATAGATGCTACGAAATGAGAATGGAGAGTGTTGCTGGAATGAAAGATGACAGGGAAAACCGGAGTACCCGGAGAAAAACCTGTCCCGCCTCCGCCTTGTCCAGCACAAATCTCACATGGAGTGACCGGGATTTGAACCACGGTATCCAGCGGTGAGAGGCCGACGCGCTGCCTTCTGAGCCACGGAGGCTCTTCCAATTACTATTATCTTAGCATTATAAATACAACACTTTCATATGCAAATTCACACATACCTCAAATAATTCAGATGCGTTGATACTACAATTTACAGTGAATTGAGCGTTGCAATGAAATATGACACTATCACAAAGAAATTCACACACAATTCACAGAAGGCTGGAGTCTATTCTTCAAGCTACTTGCATTTTTGGGAAAAGGCTCTATGTCAGCTGCGGGTAATGCAATTCAATCATCAGTTCCCAGATTTACAAACAAATATTTACCATAGTTAGTTTCTTGCGATCATCCTTTTACTTTATGGGGATAATCTGTCCTACTTATGTAACAGGGCTTTTCTAGTCGACTGTTCATCTCACCCCAAGCTGGCTTATTCGTGTAGGCATTATACATCGCACATAACCGTGTTCTTTTTCTTCTAGTTTCCAGTGCCTCCCATCATACTTGTTACACTATTTCTAGGATTGAAATCGTTAAGCATGAATCTAGCAGCCTTTCACTGTACCATCTCAAGTTCTTAATGTCTGCTGTTTGGTATGGATCCCATGCGGTTGCTCCATATTCCAAGACTGGCCAAAAGGTTGATATATTGCCCTGCGCCTTGTGGAGGGAAATATTCAGTATTGCGTGTAATACACAGTTAAACTCCTCGCCCCAATCGAGAATCGAACCCTGAACCCTGAGAGCAATGCCTACTACGACGAACATTCATCTAAGGTAACAGGCATCAAGAAATAGAAAACGGATGAGGAAAAAACAAGAAAGTAACTTGAAGGAAGAATAAGAATATAATTTAGGACGATGAAGGCGTGGAAGTGTTAGAAGTGTGAATCGAAGATGACAAACAGGAAGGAGTGAATAGAGTATGAATGAATGTGAAAGCAGGATGAAGTTGAAACACAGTGAAAGAGATAGTCGTGAAGAACGACAATAATAAGTAGTAGAAGAAGAAATATAAGAAGAATAATAAGTTGAAAGAGTGATCAATTGCTCTGGCTGTACCTTAATTAAGGCTATGGCCGGTTTCTTCCCAATGCTAGCCCTTTCCTAACCCATCGTCGCCATGAGACCTATCTGTGTCAGTGTGACGTAAAGCAACTTGTAAAATGGGGAGAATTTGAGAAAGAAGAAATTGAAGTAGTACACAATGTGACAACATGTGTGAAAAAATAGGACAAATATGAAAAGGAGCAAGATAGATGATAACTGTACACATGTGAGAGGAAAACGAAGTTGTGCCTCGCTGAATGGCTCAGGCGGTTGAGGCGCTGGCCTTCTGAATCCAACTTAGCAGGTTCGTTCCTGGCACAGTCCAGTGGTATTTGAAGGCGCTCAAATACGTCAGCCTCGTGTCGGTAGATGTACTGGCACGTTGATGAACTCCTGCGGGACTAAATCCCATCACCTCGGCATCTCCGAAAAGCATAAAAGTAGTTAGTAAAAACTCAGTACATGGAACGATCTGCTCGTTATCTAGATGGAAACCTCTAAATGTGAAATTCGGCAAAATTAATCGAGTGAATAACTTCAAATACCTACGAGAAGAAATTCAGCCATCAGGCTTGAATCGTAAAGCAAATATCGAGAAGATCTCAATATTATAGAAGACCTATAGATAGATCTGGAACATATATATCTAAAAATAACAAATATCCAGGAACACAAAATTAAGACATAACTCAATTATCAAACCTGAAGCACTACGTCTTGGAAGCCTTGAACATAGGAGACAGATTATTAAAAAAGAGAAACAGGAGAGGAAAATATTGAGGAAAATCTCTGGTCCAGTCTACTCAGAGGGAATCTGGATAAAACGGATATCTTAGGAGCTTTATCAGCATTCTGAAAAGATCACCGACACCATCAGTGAAATGTCGATTAAATTTCTACGGCTACACTCTCCGAATGAACAATGACAGGCTCACGGAAAGGATTATCAACTTTGCTCTCTCATTGAAAGTCAAGAAAAACTGGCTTTGTGAAAAAGAAAAAGAAATTCAGGAAATTAGCATCTCACAGGAAATTGTTCAAGATCGACTCCAGTTAAAAAAAGCAGTCAACAACCATCATTTTGCTGAGAAAATGAATACCAGGACCAATAAATCATAGACTGGGGAACAGAGGAAAATGTTCAGTGTCCAGATGAAGAGATTTTGGGAGAAGAAAAAAATCAAAATTACTAAACAAGATCTCTGTAAAGAGAGCGAAGTTGTAAAATGGAATTGTACAGGAAGGAGAAGGAGGAGAAGACAACGGTGAAGTAGAATATAATCAAAATGAGAGAGAAATGCAAGCGGGAACACGGCATTATGGAATAGGAAATGGTAGTATAGTAAGACAGTTTGGAATGGAAAACGAAGACGCAACAAGGCACCATATGAGGAAGAAATAGGAGATGGACATATTAAAGAAGAAGACGAGGTGAGAAGAAGTAGAAGATTATGAAGTGATGACAATCATGATGGTGATGACATAGAAGAAGCAGTTCATGATAAAGTAGGGAATTATGATATTTTAATATATTTAAAACAATTTTCTTTACGTCGCACTGACACTGATAAGTCTTACTGCGACGATGGGTTAGAAAATTGCTAGGTGTGGGAAGGAAGCAGCTGTGGCTTTAGTTAAGGTACAGTCCCAGAATTTGCCTGGTGTGATAATGGGAAACCGCGGAAAATCATCTTCAGGTCTACCGGCAGTGGCGTTTGAATCCACCATTTCCTAATAGTAAGCCAACAGCAACACGATCCATATTGTATAGTAAATTCACTCCGAACGCCAGAAGTGACACAAAAGTTGACAGGTGAAGTATAACACAGGAGGCGGGAGCTGGTGAACCGAAATTGTGAGCCCCTGTAATAAATAGAGACCGGACTTTCAGGCAATAATATATTAGAATGCAAACTTACTGACGCGAGCAGGAAGAATACGCTAGCCTGCACAATAGCTGTGCTATGAGATTTGCATGAACATTAGGGGTTCGTCTATCAGAGCCCATACGATTTATGTTACTCTCACTACATTATGGAAGAGCGGACTAGACTATACTTCCAAATAAGGAAATTAATTTCCATTCTAACCTATATTGCTTAACATCCTGGAGTCTAGTAATAAACAAACATTGAACTCAAGGGAGCTGACATTGTGTCACCGAGTTGCTCGTCCTTAATCACCGACAGATAATGTTCTCTCGGCAGTGCTGGCTTGTTACAAAGAGGACACGATAGCAGAGTCTGGCTAATTTATATCAACTAGGAGGAGATTGTCTTCATGAAGTGGGTAATAAAACAAGCGTTTAATTCGCCTCTTAAGGACAGTCTTGGCACAGCATGGGGCAATAAAACAGCTACTATCAGCATAAACTAGAAATACAGTCTAGAAGGGAGTGTTCTGAGCAAAATGTGACAGATTCTACCTATCAATAGCAATCCCTCTGGCACTTCCCTTTTGTGATTTATTCTTTTCTTAATTTTCTGGTTTGATTTCAATGTTTCTTCTTCCATGTCGTTCAATTTCTTCCTTCATTCCGTCTTTCTTTTTTCTTTATTTTCTTACTTTTCAGGTCTAATTCCTTCCTTACGTCTTTCTTATTTCTTCCTTCCGTCTTTTTTTCTTTATTTCTTTCTTCCTCTCCTCCTTTACGTTTCAGGTCTAATTCCTTCCTTCCTTCCGTCCTTCCTTCCTTCCAGTTTTGGTCTTATTTCATCTTTCCTCTTCCTAGTTTTATATCTTACTCCTTTTCTTGTTTCCTTTCTTCTACTTCTGTTACAATTTTTCTTTCTCTTTTTATGACTTCCTTCCTTTGTTTCATTATTTGCGTCCTGATTTGTTTCCCAAGATCCTTCGTTGTTGTGATCCTTTGTTCATTATTCCTTCTGAATTAATTTCTTCCTCTTTCCACTTTTCGACATCTCTCTCTCTCTCTCTCTCTCTCTCTCTCTCCTTGAATTCCTTATTTCATTTGCGATTTCACTCCGTTTTCTTATTCGCATTCTTCATGCCTACGTTATTTTTTCTGGGATTTCTTTTTTTCTACGGTCCTCTAGTCCTCTTTTCTTGTCCTCATTATTTTTATTTCCTTCCTTCGTGCCTTCCTTAACGCTTCTATAATTATTTTTTCTTCCTTCTTGCCTTTCTTTCTTTCTCTCTTTCTTTCTTTCTTTATTTTCTTCTTCCCTTGGAGTAGTAATGGATTACAGACAACCAGTGTTGTATAGGGAATTCCGTCACCATTAACATTTTTTCAATAAGAGATTACTCATAATAAGCTCCAGACGGCTTTCAGTAATTGTAACACTGGTGATGTAACTCTCTAGCCGTAGGTACGTTCTCAATTGTCTTCGAATTCCTTGTTTGTTTACAGAAAATGCAAGGAGCGATAAATATGCAATATTATAGCATATTTCCGTAGGAATCATAACACAATACAACTTGTGTAAGGTTCTGCCTCCCTCCCCCCTGTAGATCTCTGCTCAAATGTCGGGCGCTGTATTGCGATATGTAGATTCGAACCTTCTAAAAAGTTCATGAATCGTGTATTTTAAAGACCTTTTATCATAAGGATCTAGTCCAGTTTTACGGATGGATGTAATTTCTAATGCCGCGCTAGTTAGAGGGATGTACGATTATTAACTATTGGACAAGGATTTCCATGTTCGAGTTCTTTTTTATTACATTATTTGGCTAGTTAGAGACCGCTTAGAGGATAATACCATGATATAGTATCTTTCTTTTTCTTTTCTTCCCAGAAATTCTTTATGCCCCTGTCCCAGCGATAAAACGTCGAATTTGAAAAACCGAAAAATAAACAGATGTGATTTGTCACCCTGTAATTCATTACGTCGTCTGTGATCTTCAGTATTTGTAGATCCCATCGTATCTGTCCCAGCGTATCGGTGATGTTTCAATTTGGAGATGTAATGAAACATGTTCTTAATTAGCTTGTCGTTGTTCATTCTGTGAAGGTGACCATAAAATTGTAGTCTTCGTCTTTTAATTGTGTCTGTAATTTTCTCTATGTTGCGGTAGAAATCTTCATTTTTCCCTTCTTCTTCTTAATCTGTTTACCCTCCAGGGTTGGTTTTTCCCTCGGACTCGGCGAGTGACCCCATCTCTACCGCCTCAAGGGCAGTGTCCTATAGCTTCAGACTCTGGGTCGGGGATACAACTGGGGAGGATGACCAGTACCTAGCCCAGGCGGCCTCACATGCTATGCTGAACAGGGGCCTTGTGGGGGGATGGGAAGACTGGAAAGAAAAGATAAGAAAGAGAGAAGGAAGCGGACGTGGCCTCATGTTAGGTACCATCCCGACATCCCACTTCTAGGATCGTTGAGGTAGGAATCAAACCCACCTCCACTCAGTTGATCTTCGGAGGATGAGTGGACGCTGTTCCAGCCCTCGTAATACTTTTCATACATTTCGTGGCAGAGCCGTGAATCGAACCCGGGCTTCCGGGGTAGCAGATAATCACACTAACCACTACACCATATTTTTATTCTGTTGGGATACCAAAGTTTTCCTAAGTATTTTCTCCCTTTCTTTTCCATTCCTCTTGTTCATCTCTTTTATTCTGATCGATATAATACCTCTGGTTTAAAATTACAGTTGTGTAGTGCCATACTTTTTGCATGGAACGATACCGATCTTCTGTTGTAACGCTGTTGAGTGAGTTTATAAGCCATGACCATCTTTGCAGCGTGTGTTATCCAGACAACATCCACTCTTCCAGATATTTAACTTTCTCAACTATTTGAATACAGGTGCAAGTTATACTAACTATAAAATACTTACTGCAGAGCGCATATCTCTATGATATGGTATTTTGAGGATTATGTTAGCTGCAGCCTTGGTCGTGATGTTACGAATGGCTGATAACAACTGGACGTATTCTCTTAGATAAGACAGTGTCTGCTTGTATATTAATTTGCGCAGTAGACGCAATGGATGAATGGCTAAGACGCTGGGTTAGTTTAAGGCAATATAGCTCATGGAATGCAGGATTAATATGGTGGAATTTTGGTATGTTCATTATGAAGTGAACGCAAGCATTCTGAGTTCTCTGAAGTCTATTACAGAGGGCGCCATTTAGTCTGCCTTACACGACGTTACGATAGTCAGAGTAGTAAACACTGAACAAGTATGAACGTGGGCTCGTGCAGTAGTGACAGACAGACTGGTGAAAGAAAGATTCCACACTATTCTAGGTTCGCAATGTACACAAGAAATGCATGTCTGAGACAGAAGCCCTAATCCTACAATAATCCATGCTTACAATCACGACATGTGGCAGGTACAGAACGTAACTTCCTGGCCTTCTGACCCCGATTTGGCATGTTCGATCTTGACTCAGTCTGGTGGCATTTGAAGGTTCTCAGATACGTCAGCCTCGTGACGGTAGATTTACTGACATATAAAATAACTCCTGCGGGACTAAATTCAGGCACCTCGGCGTCTCAGAAAACCGTAAAAGTAATTAGCGGGAGATAAGCGAATAACATCATTATTTTTATTATTAATAGAACATAACTCCCGCATTCCGTGAGCTAAATTGGCTTAAACTAAAACAGCGTCGTAGGTATCATTTGTTACTTCTACTCCACGAAATAATCCACAACAATCAGACACCCTCTTATCTAATAGATTCTTTCTTGTTGCTCTCAACCATTCATAACATCCCTAACAGATCACGGATCCGCAATAATAATCTGCAATAATTCCTTTGTTGTCAGTACATTTTTCACATGGAATTCATTGCCCAGTGACCTAAGGGACACCCTATCTGAATCGGTATTTATAAGAAATGTTGTATCAGTACTTGCACGGATCAAGTTCGGTATAAAGACATGAATTCTGTTTTCCTGGTTTGTTATTTAATTCCGTGTGTCACTAATCTTTGTTAAATTTGTTTTTATTCATGTATTTGGACAACTTTCTTTATCCTGGGTTATTTTATATACAATTTTCGTTCCATTAAAGTGCTTTTATAACTATGTGTACAGTCTGGTACTAGAGTGTGTGTAAGTAATACGCGTAATATATTGTTAAAGTGTATGTACGTACGTCTATGGCATGGTTTGGTAGAATAACAGGCTTCATAACCTAAGTCACACCACGGAAATAAAATAATAATAATAATAATAATAATAATAATAATAATAATAATAATAATAATAATAATAATAAAATCTCTTCTGAGTACCCACGGCAAAATCTTGAAATTGGAAAGTTTCAGATACCTTGGTGAATGTACTGAATCGAACAGTGCTGAGAAGTTCGCTGTGTTAGTTTGAAACAGCCTTCCGACTCAATCAAAACATAAATAACAAAAAGTCTACATCTCGAAATGCAAAAATTAAACTGTAATTAGACCTGAAGCATTATATTTAGCAGAATGTTTTACAACTTGGAACCCACAATCTGCTTGAAAAACGGACAATTAAGGAAAGGAGAATTATCCGAAAACTTCTTGGTCCTAACCTCAAAGATGGTGTTTATAGACTTCGGAGTAACTTATTGCCAGCTGAAGGAATATGTAAACGTTCGTTATCCCAGTTCATAAGTCTCAAAACAATTCCTCCTTGGTTGGTGGGGATCGATAAGTATGGAATCAGAGAAACAAACATTCAACTCCGAGTACCACTCAAATACAAACTTAGAGAGGCTCACCAAGAAATCCCAACGCGACTGAAGCATGTCCATTCTGATGCATGGAAGAAAGCATACTCCAAAAGAATGAAAAATTGGTGGTCCCGCAAGAAGACAAACAGTTGAGATCTCGCGGTTCTTAGTGGCCCTAACGATGAAGGAGAGAGAGAATAAGAAGAGGATGAATCATGTCTGCCGTAAGATGTCATACAAAAGTTTTTTGTGAACATAGCCCTAAAGTCATGCGAGGGCGCGTTTTTATTTGATATCATGTAATCTCTACCGCACGCATTAATACTTCCAGTAGAGTCATTCTATAACGTAAATCAAATGCATTAACTAATTCAATGGTTCCCGGCATTTAAATGGAAGGATTTCATAAGCGTGTTCATCGAGGATACGGAGCTCCTTATAATTAATTTTCTCCTTCATTCAAAACACCAATTTCTTAACCGTTAATAATTCTCCATTAACTAACAAGCCAAATGTTTTTCGGCGTAAAGTACACGTTTCAATGTCTTCCAACTTTGTTGCAAGTTTTCGAACTTGGCGATCTTTCTCCGGTGGATTTTAACGCTGGCTTATTACCTATTTCAATATTCCTTCTACACTGTGCGTACACTCACACTAGAAGCTTGAACAGTCGGCTTCGGGTTTTGATAACAATGTATGTTGTCACGCATTTCCACAGAGTGTATCACAATTAACAGCGCCAATTAAAACAGTTACAGTATATGTACACGATACTTGAAGCAGAAAAGTCTTAGTAAACATGGGTCCACAAAATGAGCCACTTCCGAGATAATTTCGAATAATAATAATAATAATAATAATAATAATAATAATAATAATAATAATAATAATTTCTCAGGTACTATAATAAATGAGGAGAATGTTTTCCAGAATTCTGAACGGATTTCAGGAGATTTTCCAGCTGCATTCATGAAATATTTGGCCTATAGTATGCCTTACCACTTCCCCTTTACATAAAATCTTTGACCATTTGACGAGGTAAACAGAAATGGTGAGCGCGAAACGAAAGAGATGTTTGTTTAAAGAAAAAATACGGGACTCTATGTGATATTAGTAATTCTGCAAGTAGTGAATGATTCGAATATTTTTTAGGGTGATGACCTCGTTGGTATTTCTAGTGAACCTGAAGAAGCAACGGTGAGGTAGATGTAGAATATAAGCTTGTGTGGAAAATAGTCAGCCTTGAAATACAGGACGATCTAATATAATTCCACTTACTGGAAATCCTAGTGTAACGGTTTAATCATTACCACAGGTGAGTGTGATTGTCAGTTTTGAGATATTTTGAACGAATGATGATGTAAGTTCGGCAGTGGGCGAAACCAATTCTTATGCTAAAAAGTGCGTTTAGAAACTTGTAAATAAATCTCCGCATACAAGGCCTCAATCTTGGACAGTAACGAACTCTTGTGAAATTCAGCAGTTTATTGGGTTAGTTTTGTTCACAGGAAAAATTAAAAACAGAGATAAATACGTATTTGTTACAATACAATACTCAAAAATACCACTAAAACACCAAAGGAAATGTAGATGAAATGTAAATAAATTGTAAAGTAAGCTTGTAATAACAATTGAAGATTATACTAGTACAGTCAATAAGTTCGTGGATTGGCACCTACAGTGTAGGCAATACGGCGTACACTCATGTACAGTTAATAACTTCTTGAACTGCCACCTACAGTGTAGGCAACACACTGTACACCTATGTACATGTTCGTGGACTGGCCCGAACAGTTCAAGGATCACATAGTCTGTTGGCCTGTCTTTTTGCGTCTTTTTCCCGTCGTGGTGATCCGGACGATTTCAACTTGATCATCTCAAACGGATTTACCTAATTTTTAGCAGAACTAGAAATCTGCCGTTGCTCAAACTATGACATTCTAAAGTTCCGTCGCTGGCATTCAACTAGCCTTCACAACTCAGACCGTAGTTCTGCTTATACAGTATGTATTTAACTACCTCTTGCTGAGACTGTCACGCCAACATCCTGCGGTGCAAACTCTCCGCTGTAGTGCACCACAGCGACACTAGACGGCCAGTCCACGAACTTAATGACTCTACTGCATAAGAATGTGTCAGCGTCATTTTACCTTAATAGCTGCCATTAATTCCTTGCTTCCTAAAACTTAACCTAACCTAACCCCATGGTACTACAGACCTTGAAGAGCCTCGACCTACCAAGCGACCGCTGCTCAGCCGGAAGGCCTGCAGATTGCGAGATGACGTGTGGTCAGCACGACGAATCCTCTCGGCTATTATTCTTGGCTTTCTAGACCGGGGCCGCCATCTCACCGTCAGATAGCTCCTCAATTCTAATTACGTAGGCTGAGTGGGCCTCAAGCCAGCCCTCAGATCCAGGTAAAAATCCCTGACCTGGCCGGGAATCGAACTCGGGTCCCCCGGGGAAGAGGCAGACACGCTACCCCCACACCACGGGTCCGGCTATTCCTTGCTTCCTACAAATATATAATTTACTATTAAGAAATTATCCCTTCAATTCAAGTGCAGCTGGCACCTCCTGAACACATGGTCGTGGAATCACGAGGGGTTTCGGGCGGAGAGATTCAGAATCTTTAGAGCTGTCTTATAACATCACAAAAACAATTGAATCTGTAAATATTTCAGTGCGCGGAAAGGATAAAGATATCGAACACAGCGAGCCATCGCGTGCATTTATTTACCTAGGCAAAGAGCACGCTATTCCACTGGCTGGAGCGAGCTATCAAATTTGGCTCCTCACTCATGTTGAACCATTAGCTTTTTGGCCTTGAAATATAGCAAATTTTCCATTCCTTTAATTTGCAGTAAGAAACTAAGCTGCTGATTAACTCGGAGTTAGTTTAATTATCTGAAAAGCTGCCAAAAAAAAAGGAAATCAATTTACAGGAGAATGAAATACTGAGATTTAAAAAAATAAAATAATTGTAATAATAATAATAACAACGGTGACGTGTACTGAGGGCTACCAAGGCTATCGGTGAAGTCCAAACCTCATATGAGAACGATAGAAATCTAGAGCACATTATAATGTACGCATATTGTTCCATTTACAACACATGAAAGCAACGAGAAGAAATGTCGCACGCATTTCGGAGAGCAACGCATCGGAAACTGATTTTGCAGCCCAGTATCTGCGTCCCACTGGGCGATAGGTGCCTGACCGGGGGAAGGTGCGAGGGCGGATAGCTGTGCTACGTTTCCCTCCGTCATATCGCCATTGCCAACTAAGGACCATGCGTTCCTCATCGTATATGCTTCTTCACTTCATACTTCTCACTTAATTATATAGATAACGGAGTGCTAGCATTCACTTCTACATCATTCTACGAAGACACTGCAGGGCTACTGTTATAGGAGTAATACAGTTTTCTTTTTATAGGTAGATCTGCTGGAACGAAATGCAATCTTTCATTCTCCTTTGTTGGTTGGAATCGAGCCTGTGTTCACTGATCTCCTGAGGAAGCTTATAAAGAAGTGAACGATGGATACGACCGCTGGTAATGCTGCAGAATTGAAGTAATAATAATAATAATAATGCATGGCATCTGTATATGCTTGCTGGTGACCTAATGAGAATGCAATGAATCGCGAAGACATCATAAAAACCCAGTCCACAACCCAGAGGAATTTACAGTACCTAGGGATTTGATTCTGAGAACTGAACCTGGGTCATCGGACCAAAGGCACGCATTCTATCTACTTAGCAACAAAGCCGGACTTTAATTTGCTAAATCTCATGCTACCATCTCCACTGACCAGCTGTTGAGTATTGGCAGTAGCAGAGGCCAGGGCAGTAGCTTATGAGACAGCCCTGACAACACAGCAGGCTACTCCGTTGGCTATTGGCTGCAGCTCAGAACTTTTAAGGATTGACGTTCACTAAACCAACCATCGAAAAGGGGTAACCTCAGTTCAGTGGTAGACCATGTCAAGATCCGAGCATACGCCACTGAATAAAGAAGAGCGCAAAATTGTGAGAGGAATCTTGGGATCAAAGTACAGACATGGAATCCATCAAAAGAGATCTAATGAGGATGTTAATAGCAAAATAGAGAAAATTACCGACACAATCAGAAAAAGACGGGCACGATTTCACGGTCATCTGAAAAGAATGGACGGAAGAAAGTTAACTAAAGACATGTTTCACTTTTTTGATTCAAACCCCAAAACCACAATTCCCTGGTTTAGAAATACCAAAGAAGACCTGCAAATGCTACATATCTCAGCTGAAGGCGCCCTAAACAGAGATCGCTTTCGCAAGAAAATATTGACGAATGGGCTAAACCGAGACGAGCAACCGGAGAGAAGACACGGTGCCCCTTGGACAGAGGAGCGTAAGCAGGCCCACTCACAAAGAATGAGGGAAATTTGGGCTCTAAAGAAGGCCAAGTTCAGTGTCAAATGCAACAAGACTTAACGTGGTCCTTGCTGGCCCCAGCGAATTATATAATAATAATAATAATAATAATAATAATAATAATAATAATAATAATAATAATAATGGTGGATTATGGAAAATGAGACGAATTTTCGAACATACGATCTAAATGAAATCTTCATTCATTAATGCCTTTTGTTGTATTCATCCAGGAAGCAGATCGTTAAGTACTTTTTAAAAGACGTGATGTTGGAAGAATTCATTCACTGTTGTTTTGTATATCAGCTCGAGTAGAATCCTCCATACATGGATGTCCAGCCGTAAACTCTACTGACCAGAAATGTGCATTATTTCGTTGTTCGGTCCGAAGCTTCATTAATTAATATTGCACTGATATATTGTGCCTGTTCCTTATACTAGCCCGCTGAACATTTGCTCGCACGTAACAGTCCTGCTACACCATTTAAATGTTCACAGTGCGCTTGGACTTGACATTTCAATGAAAGCAAATAGAGCGTGGGCTGACAGACAGCACAGTTGTAGGTGAGCGTGTGACCCCGATATATTATTGACATTTTATGTAATGAATGATTACACCGATCGCGGCTGTCACATCTGTTAGAATTATCAGTATTCGGTGGTCAATATACATGAAAAATATCATCTTCTTGAGCAGCTGCAAGAATGTGCTTTCCAAGGCGCTTCGGCGAAATGCACAGCATCGAAAAGTCCCGTCCCCCTCGGAATTAGGGGAATAATGATGATAATTACGATGATGACGATTACGAAGTTCACGGGTTCCTGATGACACGAATTGAAGAGGTAATTCGCAACTTATCCATTTAATTAACGGAGAGGTCCGCTGCAGGTCATTCGAGGCGACCTGCGCATCTGTGAGAATGGGGTACTACTTATGATTAATTATAATGCTGAAGGCGACACACAAACACACCCATCCCCCGAACAATCGGAATTAGCCAATGAAGGTAAAAATTCACAGTTGTAGCCCTTCAGACACGCAATTCAATGTTGAAAACATCCTAGGGATATGAGCTATGAATTTTAGGAAAATAAAATATAATAATGTGTGAGAATATATTCTTTACTTATTCCTGTAAATTACAGTCCTTTTTCTTAATCGTAGTTACCCAGTGGATCAGATTAGCAGCTTGTCTTTTTCTACCACTACGGGCGCTAATGAGAGTCAATGCAGAGTTTCACTTAAGTCCATATAGCCACATTCGATGTGCACATTTTTCAAAAATCAAAAAACACCTCAGTGTATTGAACCAAGGAAAACATTACAGAAAGTATTATGTTAATAAGTTAATTTGGCTAGGATTTGAATAAAAAAGAAAACAAGTAAAGAGAAAAAGTGATTTTAGGCTGTTTTTCTGTAACTGCATTTAGGACGGCCGTGATTTTCATTAGTTTGATAGAGCTATCCAGGACTCAAAATTTGAAAACATTCCGGGCCTTTAAGCCATTCATCTTTTGACACAATTGAGGAAATTGTTTATTTTCACGTTTTTCCTACAATGGTGACCCATACTTTTTCTGCTAAGATATGTTTTCAACATTAAAATCCCCGACCCAGCCTGGAATCGAACTCGATACCCCTTGGGCCAAAGACAAGCACGCTAAGAATTTATCCATTTATTATTACGAATTCGTATATACATTTAAAATAATCAGTAGATCTGATCCAAAATGCATTACTTTATTTAAAATTTAACTCATATATATCGTAACAAGTTAAAAGCTAACCCCCGTCCTTGTGGGTCAGTGGAAGTGTATCGACATTCAGATTCCGCCGATATCGAGGGTTCATACTCCGCAAAAGTAGTTTGATTTTTGAAGGGCGGAAAAAATTTCACGTGACACTCAATATGGTACGATGTCGGCAAGTAAAATATCTCTCGTAACACATTTCGTGTTTACCCGACAATATTATTCATTTAATTAATTAATTAATTAATTAATTAATTTATTTGTGTCAAAAGCCTGTACAAAATGATCCCCCAATTACGATGGACATTATAAATGAATGAATGGACTACATGATTACATTGTATTCACACATTTATTAATGCATAAACAATCTTTTCGCCTATTCACGGATAGCCACCAACTGGATGGAGAGAATTCATTAATGAGTGAAGGAATGAATGAAATGAATTGAATAAATGCTCTCAGCCTACCACAGCGGAGGAGAGAACATTCCATTCTGACTGATTGAATGAATGAATGAACGTTCTCATTCAATTCACATTGACTTCTTACATATTACAGCGTAAACGTCCGACTCGTTGGCTGAACGGGCAGCGTACTGGCCTCCCGGGTTCGATTCCCGGCCTGGACGGGGATTTTAACCTTAATTGGTTAAATCCTACGGCACGGGGGCTGGGTGTATGTGTTGTATTCATCATCATTTCATCCTCATCAAGACGCGCAGGTCGCCTACAGGAGTCAAATAGAAAGACCTGCACCTGGCGAGCCGAACCCATCCTGGGATATCCCGGCACTAAAAGCCATACGACATTTCATTTACTGCGTAAACATCCCGGTTCTAGTCACCACAAACTCTGCCAGTGAATGAGTGGTGAAAACAATAAAAATACTAGGAAGGCGAATTCGATCTGTAAATGACGAACTTTAGAAGTGGCGAAATTGCTCGTTCGTTTTGGGAAGGTTTCGTGTGCTCTTCTTGCGAAGCTCTGTCGAAATATTGAAGTCCATTTCTTTCAGAATTGGTTGGAAGTTGTATCTGGTAGTTTAGCCCAGTGAAAGTCTGCACTATTCGTTTTAAGATCAAAGCGGTAAGGACGCGTTGCAAAGGCCTCCTTGTTAGAAGAAAACAGCCTTAGAATATTTTTCATTTCCACCCGCGGACATGTTTCCTAAAAGTACAGGGTCTCTCTTAAAAACACAGACCGAAGGCACGGTGTCTGTACTCTGCGCTATACCAGCTGCAGTATGGGAGGCACGCGCATAGTTCTTGACCTTGCAAGCATGAGTCGCCAGTCTGAATCTCAGCTGTTAACATGGTGAGACAGTTATCATTGCAACACCGTATTTTCGTATGTAAAAGTTCTGGTTTCATTATAAATGGTCGTGGGAACAGTCATAACACTCGCTAGGTGTGTGCAGAAATCCTAATGGTGTTTATGAAGTCCCTCAGGATGATAGGAAGATCGATGTTCGTTATACTGTTAGTACAACACGAATAATTGGGTATATGTTTTTACGAGACGACATTAAATACAGAGAGGTACAAGGATGACATTTTCACGCCGTCTTCCATGGGTTAACGGAAGAAGAAAAATCGCGTGGGTGGTTTCAACAAGTTTCAGTTCCTGCTCATACAGCAGGAGATTCCCTTCGTACAAACTCGGAAGTGTTTGTAGACAGAGTAATCAGTGCCGGTCTATTTTCTCCTCGTTCTCCAGATCTAACAGTGTGTGATTTTTTACTTGTGGGGTAAACTGAAGGAAAAAGTGTATCGAACAAATTCGCACACACTGGAAATGAAAGAAAATATAACGAATGAAATCAGAAACATTACAATATCAGAACTTACTCGCGTCATCCAGAATATGGTTACTAGTTACAATGCCTGTATAACCCAGGAAGGACGTTACTTCCATCATCTTTTATAAGGGAAGAGTTCATATAAGACTGTATACACGACTCAAGCAGGACGGCCGCGCGCGACGTAAGTTCGTGGACTGGCCGTCTAATGTCGTTGTAGTGCACTACTGCATCACACGATGTTGCCGTAACACTTCTTCGCTAGTCCTAACAAGAGAGAGTTGCGTGCACACGGTATAAGCAGAACTACGGTCTCTATTGTGAAGGGTATTTCAATGTCAGCGGCGGAGTTTGAGAATGTCGTGGTTTGAGCAATGGGCAAATTTCAAGTTCTGTCAAAAAATTAGGAAAATCCGGTACCGAAACTTTTGAGATGATGAAGCCGAAATCACCCGCATCACGGCTACGGAAAAAAGACGTGAAAAGACTACGTGATCCTCGAACATGTTGACTGTAGTACGTACACAGGTGTACAGTGTGTTGTCTACACTGTAGGCGCCAGTCACGAACATATTGCCTGTAGTATGTACATAGGTGTACAGTGTGTTGCCTACACTGTAGGCGCCAGTCACGAATATATTGACTGTAGTATGTAGCCTGTCCAAGGAGCGTGTTATTGACTAATACATGAGTGTACGCTGTGTTACCTGCACTGTAGGCTCCAATCCACGAACGTATTGGCTGTAGTAGAATAAATGTTAAGTACTCTCTAGAAAGGAAATAATTTCTCTACATTTATCTTACGGAACGTAATTGAAAGAACTCAGTGGGCCTGCTTTAACACATTTTAATATTATTAACCAACGAACACAATCCATTAGATTAGTAATATGCAAACATTGTTGCATAATTTTCTTAAGAATGATTGCAATCTATTGTCTAGTGAAGCGCTTGCTTTCTGCTACTTTCATATAATACGGAGGTCAACGCAGCTCTCTGACCTTTATATCCTCCAGCCCACAACTCACTATTTCTTGAAGTTGTTCTTTCTATTTTCCTCTCTCTAGTTTCCTGTTTCAAAAGTTGTATTGCTCTGCAGGTGCGAAGCGCAGATGAAACACGATTCCCACGATCCAATCTATGCGAAGAAGTATCATCTGTACCTGTCTTTAACGCCTTAGATCTTCTTATGCAAGTGATATATAGATTAACTTGCAAATAAAACAACTATCAGCTCAAAAAACATAAAATAATAATAATAATAATAATAATAATAATAATAATAATAATAATAATAATAATAATAATAATAATAATAATAATAATAATAATAATCAGCTAATAAACATAATGCATTTTCAATTTCATCTAAATCATATTTTCCTCATTTAGCTTGATTTATCAATTTCTCTTCTACTCTTCCTTAGGTACTCCTGCCATTCTCTACGTCTGCTTTCGCTTCTCTACCCATTTATATCTTTATACTTTGGTAATTATATTCTATTTACGCCGCCATAAGACCTATCTGTGTCAGCGTGACGTAAGGCAAATTGTAAAAGAAGTTTAAAAAATTGCCACTCGTTTCTTCCTCTCTTTCTTTATTTCTTTTTCATTTTATTCCTTTCTTTCTTCCTTCCGTGTGTACCATTTTTAGTTCTGTAACTCTCTTTCTCTGTTCGTTATTTACATTTCACCAATCCAATATTCTTCATTTTTTGTATTTATTCATATTCCACATCACTCCTATTTCTTCCAACCTTGTATACTTAATATTCTGTTTCCTAATCGTACTTTACGTTATTTAATCATTTCAATCCTTCTTTCCTTTACTCTTTCTTTCAAGGTTTTCCTTTTTGTATATATTGCATTATTTCCAAATTTATCTCCTCTTTTAATTATCATTTTTCTGTATATTCCACCTACCCTTTCTCTTCCACTTTGATTATTTCCTCCATTATGCTCTCATGTTTCTTCCTTCTGCCATCTCAATCGCCTTCCTATTTTATTTTAATGTTGAAAATATTTCTTGGGAGGCAAATTAAAGGTCCCCATACTAAGAAATACGTAAAAATAAGCAATTTCGTAAATTATCCCGACAGTTGAAGGGATAAAAGACCCTTAAGTGTTTTAAATTTTGAGTCTTAGAGAGCTCTGTCAAACTAAAATAACTAAAATCACTTCCGGCCTAACTGCAGTTCCGGAAAACAGCCTAAAATCGCTGTTTCCTTAAACGTTTTCTTTTTAAATTAAATCCTAGCCAAATTATCTAATTTACATTATTTCTTCTGAAATGTGTTCCTTGGTCCAATACCCTCAGGCGTTTTCTGGTTTTTGAAAAATGTCCACACCGAATGTAGTTATAAGTAGAGCCCGGATTTTTGTGCATAAACAGGTTAGAATGCAAACTAATTTGTTTAGTAGGAAGTGTCGACCACTCGCTCTTCCACAATGTAGCAAGAGTAACATAAATTATAGGGGTTCTGATGAGCCGTACCCCTAAATTTTATACAAACCCTACAGCATAATCATTGTGAAGGTAGACTATAATTGCTACTCGTTTTAGTAAGTTTGCATTCTGACCTATTAAGCATAAAAATCCGGGCTCTAGTTATAAGGGCTTAAGTGAAACACTGCATTGACTCACGTTAACGCTCCTAGTGGTTGAAAAGGCAAACAGCTAATCTCATCGACCGGATAACGATGATTAAGAAAAGGATTTTAATTTTGAGGAAAGAATAAAGAATATTTCTCATATTTGATTAAATTTTACTTGCCTAAAATTGGTAGCTCATATCCCAAGGATGTTTTGAACATTGATTTGCTTGCCTGAAGGGCTAAAGCTGTGGATTTTTCCTTTCATTCATTTATATTAGCTTATTATTCAAACTTCTACCTCTGCTTGCATCTTTTAATACGTTCTCTCATATGCAAATATCATCGATCCTTCCTCCATTACATTTGGCACGCCTGTCTTTCATATCTCCGTTGTGAAACTTCGTTGTCCACACAGGAACATACATCCCATGCTAGAAGCCATATTACTACACTGAATGTAAATCTGATTTATAGTAACAAGCTGGTAACTTCAAGAATGAACCATTTTTATTTAGTTACGACGGGTAACTGGAATGCAAAATGAATTTTGAATACAAATATGAAGCAGTCCAGTGAGTGGAAATTAGGACACGGTTTTGTTGGGAGACAGCAGAATGGAACAAGAGGAGAGTGGATTGGTCGTAAACTTAGAAACGCTGTTTTATTGACGACTGGACTACGGGATGACGGGGAGAGCAGCAGAGCAGATTTAAACAAAATGGCCTCAGAGGCAGAATAAAATTATAGAAATTACGAGGAAAAGAATTGTTCACATTAACGAATACGAGGGAAGATACATGTATCCGGAAGCTTAATTTCTGAGAACTAGAGTAGGCGAAGCATTATCTGATCATGTAGAACGATTAACATGAGCGTCCCCCAAGGAACTAATATAGGACCCTTATATTTCCATATGTATATGAGTAAAATACTAGGGTTAGAGTTAAGGAATTTTTCAGCCGGTGAGAACCGTGTCACTCATGGGGATTTGACCGTGTTTGCTGTGAGATGCCCTTCCTGACACCAACAATATGTGGGGGGATATAATCACTATTGCGTGTTTCTGTGGTGGTTGGTTTCTTAATATGAAGAGGGGAATCTTGGGACAAACAGAAACACCCATTCCCCTAGACAAAAGAATTAGCCACAAGCGATTAGAATCCTCGACCGGGCGAGTTGGCCATGCGGTTAGGGTCGCGCAGCTGTGAGCTTGCATCCGCGAGACATTGGGTTCGAACCCCACAGTCGGCAGCTCTGAAGATGGTTTTCCGTGGTTTCCCATTTTCACACCAAGCAAACGATGGGACTGTATCTCAATTAAGACCACGGCCACTTTCTTCCCACTCTTAGGCCTTCCCTGTCCCATCGCGCCATAAGTTGTATGTGTGTCGGTGCAACGTAAAGCAAATAGAACAAAAAATCCTCGATCCGGCCGGGAAATTAACCGGATCTCTTTGAACTTAAGACCACAATGCTGATCACTCAGCCAAGGGGTCGGACTGATGATGATACACTCTATAGAGCAGCAAATAAATTTCAAGAATTTGAGAGACTGCAAAATAAAACCTGGAGAATATTATGAAATGGACAGCAGACAACGGTATGACTGTAAATGGGATGAAAATTCAGCTTGAAAGTTTCACCTAGAGGGGAAGTCCTCCCGGTTTTACTTACTGTGTTGATGGGCGTGAATATATCTCACGCGGATGTCTCAGTACCTGGGCGTTAATGTACGGAAGGATAATTAGAGTAATCATATTTACAAAGTTGAAAATACCGTTAACAGAACTCTTCATATGGTGATGAGGGTATTTTAGAAGTTGTCGTAAACCGAGCTGAGTGGCTCAGACGGTTGAGGCGCTTGCCTTCTGACCCCAACTTGGCAGGTTCGATTCTGGCTCAGTCCGGTGGTATTCGAAGATTCTCACATACGAAATTCTCGTGTCGGTATATTTGCTGGGACATAAGAGAACTCCTGCGGGACAAAATTCCGGCACCTCTGCTTCTCCGAGTACCGCCAAAGGGGCCTAACATCTACGTCATCAGCCCGTGATGGTACGAAACGGAATGACAATTTATAAGTCCAAAACTCATCCACGGACCAGAATTCAAAGCGTGATGATGAAGAATGAATGGATGAACACGAATTTAAAATAATTAGTGGATCCAGCTCACAATATTGAAAGTTAAAAACAATTACAAAATTAATTAAAAAATAGACGATGAACAATGATCATGAACCTAAAACAATCAGTGGATTCGACCCGCAAATGGCCCACCTTCCCAGAAACTATATTAAAATAATAGTATATACTGACCACGCTCTGCTTCCAAAGCCCAATCCTAAATCGATGATGCTTGTTGTCTAAAGGGGTCCTAAATCCAGGTCAACGCCCCTCGTAATGGACTTACTGCCAGGAAAGTAAGGACCATGGTAATTCTTATGTAGCGGTACTGATCATAAGTAACGTAGACGTACGGCATTCCTCACATAGTGGGCACTAATCACAGGCAACGCAGACCCCCGGCGACGCTCATATAGTGGTAGTAATCACAGCCAACGCTCAGACCAATGGTGTTTCTCACATAATGGTACTGACCACAGGCATCGTAAGCCAGTGGTGTTACGCATATAGTGGTACTAATCACGAGTGCTGTAAAACCGATACTGACTCACCCTCTATTGCTACTAACCACAGACCTATTGTGTACCTAACATAGTGGTACTACTCACAAGTAAAATCGACCCGTGGTGTTCCCCGCGTGATGGTACTAATTACAAGTAATCTCATGGTTCTAATTCAAGAATCCCTTGGTCGCCCTTGTTAGACGCCTCTTACGACAGGCAGAGGATGCCGTGAGAGTCTTCTTCGTCTGCGTCCCCCACTTACATGGGATTGTGCGTTTGGTCAACGAGAACAATTTTATTTTGCTCAAGTCAACAGGCAAGCCGGTTAGGACTCCCCTATCCGTCACCAGGGGCGCGGCAAGTGGGAGTATCACCTCTCCCCCTGCTACGCCAGCTTAGTAAGTTCATGTACTATTTAGTGGGCGTAGGAGCAATAATACTATTCATTCATTCATTAGGTGTTGTAGTATGTATGTAAAGGAGAGGGCATATAAGTCGCTGGTAAGACCACAATTAGGTTATGTTTCAATTGTATAAGACCCACGCCAGTACTTCCTGATATGGGAACTGGTAAAGATCTAGATGAAAGCAGTACGATATATCTCGGTTAATTTCGACAGTAATAAGAATAAGAATAATATTAAGAATTAGAATAAGAATGCCTAATTTTACAGTTTTTGCAGACACAGAGTTACCGGAATCTATTCCCGCAAGAATTAGCTTACTGTGCCAGTAAATCTATTGACACGAGGCTGATGAATTTGAGCCCCTTCAAATACCACCGGACTGAGCCAGAATCAAACATGCCAAGCTGGAGTCAGATGGCCAGAGCTTGAACCATCTGAGCCACTAGCCCGGCAACTGACAAAAGAATGGTGTTACGAAAATGTTATAAATATTGGGATAGGAAGACTTAGGAGTAAAGAGATAACCTGCTCGGCTAAGCTGTATTTTCCAAGCTATCAGTGGCAGGATGGCGTGGAATGACGTAATTACTTAACTAATCTATAACTTCATTGGAAATAACTTAATTATGATCACTGTATATTTAAATTCAATGTTTTCTGATGTTGCAGTGAAATTCGTGACTATACCTCGGATTTTTAGATGGTAATAGGTTAGAATGCAAAGTAATTTGGTTTGTAGGAAGTGTCATGCAACCCGTTGTACCATAATGTAGGAAGAGTAGAATAAGTTCAAGAAGTTCTATGGGCTGTACCCCTAATATCGATGCAAATCTCATAGCATAACCGTTGTACAGTGTAAGGTATACTTGTTACTTGCTTAAGTAAGTTTGGATTCTAACCTATCAGTACCTAATAATGCGGACTCTATTCACGACTTTCAGATGGAGGTATTTATAGTTTCAGTACCACAAAGTACCAAATCCATATTTTGTCTTGCAAATATTTCTTAAACTGCAAATATTTTAACAGAAATACTTTGTACAATAATGCATTAGCTCGATCTGAACATAATAATGAGGGGCGTCCAGCTAGGGGCTATTATTGGATCTTTATATTTCCTTATATATAATTTAATTGACATTTTATATTCTAAACGGTTTTCCTCTGTCCAGTATAATTTTTCTTTTGGAATTAGCACAATTTGATAAAATAAGCTTCTTAAACATGAAAATGTTTGTGAGATAGGATAAATTCAATTCAACAGTTTTAAGAATATTACCTGGCCTGATTGCTTTCCTTCATCTGTAACGTGTTAGTCAATCATTCCTACTACAATTCACGAGAACAAAATTCAATTCCTTCAGTGATTACTCTCTCAGTGTTTTGTATTCCCAAGTTTCACGCATTTTCCTTTCATGTATAATAGCAAGAACAAAGATACCTCTGGGGTAATCTGTAATTGTTTCTCACCTCTGTGCTTTGTGGAGATGTTAGCGATTCTCAGAGCAAGAACAACATTTGCAATGTAGACGAGCGAGTTCCCGAGATTAGTTCAACCTAGAAAATGAGGCCAAACCACGACAGATTAAGGCGCAAAGCTTCTTTTCCTTTCTTTTATTGTATGTCTTATATGACCTCCTATCTAGAAGAGAAGGGGAGCAAAGGCTGGACTTCCGTTTAAAGACGTACAGTATCTGTGTTTTAAATGGTTGTCCTAGATGTGCAGTGTGTGTCAGGCTATAAAAGACAGAAGAAAGGGACTTTGTTGTCTTCTTCAGACACGAGGAGCTTTACCGAACGAGATGCCACATCAGTTCCTTTCATCTTTCTTCAACAATATTGCATGTCACTATTTCCTTTTCTCCTTTTCTTCGAGTCCAGTGGCATATCCCGTGGGACCAGTCCACCGCTCCAAGCCCCCTACTGTGATAAAACACGCACGGTTGCCAAGGCGATCTTTGGAAGAAAGAGAACTATCCAGGCCATCTGTATTACACAAACGCTCGTCTTGCAAACTGCGTCTTCTGATGATAAGGGAGCATATACACGGTCCCAAAGATGCACTTTGGAGAATACCAGAATGAGATTCAAGAAGATGACAAGTACAAAATGTTGTTGTTGTTTGAGTCATCAGTCCATAGACTGGTTTGATGCAGCTCTCCATGCCACCCTATCCTGTGCTAACCTTTTCATTTCTACGTAGCTATTGCATCCTACATCTGCTCTAATCTGTTTGTCATATTCATACCTTGGTCTACCCCTACCGTTCTTGCCACCTACACTTCCTTCAAAAACCAACTGAACAAGTCCTGGGTGTCTTAAGATGTGTCCTATCATTCTATCTCTTCTTCTCGTCAAATTTAGCCAAATCGATCTCCTCTCACCAATTCGATTCAGTATCTCTTCATTCGTGATTCGATCTATCCATCTCACCTTCAGCATTCTTCTGTAACACCACATTTCAAAAGCTTCTATTCTCTTTCTTTCTGAGCTAGTTATCGTCCATGTTTCACTTCCATACAATGCCACGCTCCACACAAAAGTCTTCAAAAACATTTTTCTAATTCCGATATCAATGTTTGAAGTGAGCAAATTTCTTTTCTTAAGAAAGCTCTTCCTTGCTTGTGCTAGTCTGCATTTTATGTCCTCCTTACTTCTGCCATCGTTGGTTATTTTACTACCCAAATAACAATATTCATCTACTTCCTTTAAGACTTCGTTTCCTAATCTAATATTCCCTACATCACCTGCCTTCGTTCGACTGCACTCCATTACTTTTGTTTTGGACTTATTTATTTTCATCTTGTACTCCTTACAAAATATTCCTCTCGTATCTAGAGAAGATTCATAACAATATTAAGGAACTACATCGTCTACCAAGTACACATAAAATATGTAGGACATGTTATTGAAGTTTTATATTCACGTTCTAAACTTGGAAAGCAACTTACGTAAAAGAAGGAAATAAGAAAAGAAGCGAATGCACATACACATATTTTAAAAGTGGAGAGCTTTTAAAAGACCGAGCAGTGTAAACATGGGTCATCGATAAATCCTTAATATCATCTACACTACTTGAACAATTTTTGTGAGATTCTGAAGTATTGTTTCAATTAATTGTGGGTATATATACATCTGTTCAATTAAGTAGGGATTGATTGATCCAGTGAGCCGTGAAGGAAGTTTACAATAAAGGAAACACCGTCATTTAGTGTACGCTTTTCTTGAGATCTACATGACACAGACTCAAATACTGGCACACAAAATTAAATACACGTTCTCAATACTCCGTAGGTGATTTTTAGTTATTGCATTTATGGCGGATTTTATTTTAAAATAATTAATCGAGCAAATCTGTTGAGCCTATTAAAACAATTTTTCGTTCGTATATAATGCTTATACCTCGGATTTGTAGATGGTAATAGGTTAGAATGCAAAGTAATTTGGTATGAAAGAAGTGTTATGCAACCCGTTCAACCAAAATGTAGGAAGAGTAGCATAAATAAATTCTAGAAGTTCTATAGGCTGTACCCCTAATATCTATGCAAATCTCATAGCATAACCGTTGTACAGTGTAGGCTATACTTGTTACTGGCTTAAGTATGTTTGCATTGTAACCTATCAGCACCTAATAATCCGGACTCTAATAATGATTATCTCAATAATAATCATTACTATTATTGCTAATGATATCAAGGCCATTCTGCTACAGTGTATTTGCTGGTATTTGTTCAGTAATTGAGATTTTTCGCTTATACACTTTGTAGTTCCCGAGGAAAAGGTGTAGAACTGAAGCAAAAAAATGGTATTTTGAGAAAAATGAGGTTGAAGTTCGAGTAATAACTTGCGCGCGATTTTAAAACATTCCAGGCCAATAATCATCTTCCTCCTCTTCATTGCTCTTCTTTTATTATCTGTTTATTATTCTGAATTCCATAGTTCAATATTAAGCTTCACTGTCGGCATAATATTTGTTTTCTCGGTCGATTTCTCTTTCTCTGTTTTTACCGTTCCTAACCTTCGGACGCAGGCGGAGTTGTACAGTATCTTACTCAGTAATTCCATCAGAATTAGTTTCCTCACATGCATATTTCTTCCGAGATGGTGCATGCTGGATTCCACGAAATTTCCGTTTGGAAAACACATTTTACACTTAGAAAATAAATCACAAGCAGAACACACATTACTGAATGCAATCAAAATGAAAACCAAAGAGGATACGATATTTAATCATAAACATTAAGAAGGCGGGAGAACAATTGAAGATCGTTAAAGCAGATTAAGACTAGCCAATGTGACTAACAGAATAATCCCCGGAGACAACAAACTTTAACCCTCTCATTAACACGAAGTAGAACATGAATATTGTTGGGAAAAAATAATAAACGGCGTGGCATTACAAGATCGAGACGTATCCATGGTTACATTAAAATATTTATAATGACCTCAAAAATACTCCCCTAAAGCCTGGAGTTTTATGCAGTAACAGGTTAGATTGCAAACTAATTTAGTTTGTAGGAAGTGTCGGCCACCCGCTCTTCCATAATGTAGCAAGAGTAACATAAATTATAGGGGTTCTGATTGGCCGCACCCCTCGTGTTTATGCAAACCCCATAGCATAATCGTTGTGAAGGTAGACTATACTTGCTACTCGCTACAGTAAATTTGCATTCTAACCTATTAATGCATAAAAATACAGGCTCTGCTAATAATAATAATAATAATAATAATAATAATAATAATAATAATAATAATAATATGTAATTGCAGTAATCGTGGGAAAAATAGATATTTTGGTCATTTCACACTAACCGGTTCCCTTAAATTTACACATCTCAAGAGCAGTTTGAATTAACTGACGTCTGAAATTGCACAGGTACAAGCTTGTGAAGTACATACCCATTATTAATTATACAGGATGGTCAGGAACATCGTGAACCCGGTATATGAGCCTTAGAGTGTTGGTAATACCGATAAGTAATTTGAAAACACTACTTCAGTATTTCACGCCATTGTATTTTTTATGGGCTGCTGAAGTGAGTCAATCTGATCGCTTCGCGGGCGAATTCAAATCGGCTTTGGGATACGGTGTTCCCAAATCTGCACGTATCGCGCGAGTTAGCCGTGCGGTTAGGGTCGCGCAGCTGCGAGCTTGCACTACGGACATAATGGGTTCGAACCCCACTGTCGGCAGCCCTGAAGATGGTTTACTTAGTTTCCCATTTTCACAGAAAGCAAATTCTCGGGCTTATTTATTTAAGGCCTCGGCCGTTTCTTTTCCATTCCTATCCCTTTACTGTCCTATTGTCGCCATAAGACCTATCTGTGTCGGGGCGACGTAAAACAAATTGTAAAAATATATACGAGGTGTACCATAATTACTAGCGCAAATTGAAACAGCTGTGTGTGTTGTTGTTTGAGTCGTCAGTCCATAGACGGGTATGATGCAGCTCTGCATGCCACCATATCATGTGCTAACCTTTCCATTATTGCATCGTACACTTGCTCTAATCTGCTTATCATATTCACACCTTCGTCTGCCCCTAACTTTCTTCCCTTAAGATGTGCCGTGTCATTCTCTCTCTTCTCTTCGTCAAATTTAGCCAAATCGATCTCCTCTCACCAATTCGTGATTCGATCCATCCATCTCACCTTCAGCATCCTTCTGTAACACCACATTTAGAAGGCTTCTATTTTCTTTCTTTCTAAGCTAGTTATCGTCCATGTTTCACTTCCATACAATGCCACGCTCCAGAAGAAAGTCTTCAGGAACATCTTCCTAATTCCTATATCAATGATAGAAGTGAGCAAATTTCTTTTCTTAAGAAAGCTCTTCCTTGCTTGTGCTAGTCTGCATTTTATGTCCTCCTTACTTCTGCCATCGTTAGTTATTTTACTACCCAAGTAACAATGTTCATCTACTTCTTTTAAGTCTTCATTTCCTAATCTAATATTTCCTGCATCACCTGCCTTCGTTCGACTGCATTACATTACTTTCATTTCGGACTTATTTATTTTCATCTTGCACTCCCTACCCAAGACTTCGTCCATACCATTCAACAGCTGTAAGTACACGATATTAGAAGCTAAAAACTCTTAGTAAACCTAGGCGCGCAAACCAACCGAATTTGTGGTTACCGGTCACCAGTGACTTGACTGTGTGTAAACATCCCAGTTAGGAAAATATACTAATACAATATTAAGGTAAGTTATTAGCAGAGCCCTGAATTTTATGCATTAATAGGTTAGAATGCAAAGTTTCTGAAGCGAGTAGCAAGCATAGTCTACCTTCACAACGATTATGCTATGGGGTATGCATAAACATGAGGGGTGCGGCCCATCAGAACCCCTATAATTTATGTTACTCTTGCTACATTATGGAAGAGCGGGTGGCCGTCACTTCCTACTAACCAAATTAGTTTGCAATCTAACCTGTTACCGCATAAAAATCAGGGCTTTAGTTATTAGATACATTGGTAGAAATTCAGTTGTTTTAATGAAAAGGAAAACAGTATTATTTAATATGTTATAGTTAGAACTGATCAGGTGAAACAATTCTGTTATCTGGGTAGTATGATAACAGAGGATAATCGACGCTTCCTGGAAGTAAAGAGAAGAATGGCATTGGCAAAACAGGCATTTATGACTAAGAAAATATTTTTACCAGCACACACATGAATATAGATGTCAGATAATTATTTCCAAAGTCATTTGTATCCAGTACACTTCAGTATGAAAGTGAGAGTTGGACTCTGGGTAAAATAGAAAGGAAACTACTTGAAGCTGCTGAAATGTGGATATGGTGGAAAATGATCAGAACGAGCTGGAGAGAAAGAAAAACCAACCTGAAAGACTCAAGGGAGGTGAGAGAAGAGAGAAGATTATTAAAGGAAATAGAAAACAGGAAATTAGAATTTATTGGACATGCCATCAGACCACAACACTTTCATCACTAACATTCTTGAGGGCAAAGTGGTGGGAATAGAAGGAAGAGGAGGACTTAGGATGAAGTATTTGGACGACATCATGAAGAAGTTAGGTTGTGAAAATTACATGGAACTGAAACGAACAGCCAATGAAAGAAGAGAGTGGTTGCATCGACAAGGCGTTAGACTTTAAATATTGGTTGACACGTTACAATGTCTGTACCGTGCACTTAATCGTTGTTAAAAGAAATGTTCTACGACCGTATTCTTTTACACTAAAAACAAGCGCACTTCTACCGATGTATCTAATAACTATTCTTAATGTTGTATTGGTACCATTCTCTTAACTAGGATTACGTTTTCACACAATCAAGTCAGTGGTGGCTGGTAACCACAAATTCTAAATTATCTCGCAAACGGCTCGTTTGAGGTCCCATGTTTACTAAGACTTCTTTGCTTCTAGTATCGTGTACTTAAGGCTGTTTCAATTTGCGCTATTAATTATGATACACTCTGTATTCTCTGTATCTAAAATGTGTCCCAAAAAACCGTTAACATTTGACAAGGCAATACTTCACGGAATGCTAAAGGTAGAGTGGTCATAATGGACACACACATGACTGCATGACATGGTTTTTTGACACCAAATTACAGTAAAAAGTATGACCAACAAATGGCGCTTCACACTGTACACAAGCAATAATTAGCATAACAATCGATGTTATCAAATAAGATGGATGTTCTTTATAACACACGCTCAGCATGCCAACCGTCATTTATCAATCAACAATGCCTGTAGTCGACGGACAATGTTGTGAACAGCACTGTACAGCTTATCCGTAGGTATGGTGAGAAACTGCCGTCGGATATTGTATTTTAGCCTCCCTAATGAGGTTGGACGCTCGCGGTAGACTTCCGACTTCAGGTCACCCCACAACCAATAATCACTCGGATGAAGTCGGAGGACAGTGGAGGCCAAGCACGACATTGCAGGCGCATCTGACGCCCTCTCTCATGAGAGCTCCTTTTATACCGTACATGGGTCTTATGCGGCATCGTGTTTCTGTCCAACACCATCTGTTGGCTTGCTTGTGTACTCGTTGGTGTCAATAAAACCCCATGTCACGGCAAATATCTGTGGCCATTTGGACCTGACGTGTTGCTGTCCATCGCCATTTATTGGCTATTTTGTGTATTTTATTTTGGTGTCAATTAAACCGTATGTCAAGTCAATCATGTGTGTCAATTATTACCTTTCTGCCTCCAAGATTCCGTGAAGTATTGCCTCGTCAAATGCTAACGAACTTTTGGGACATTCTGTACATCCGCTTAAGACCAGCTTCAGAGCCATGGCGAGAAATCAGCATCAAACACACACGTAGTCTGTGGGTTTCAGCCGGTGTCACTATCGCGCGATCCTGTCAGCTCGGAGCTCCGTGTTCAAATCCATTCCTGGCGAATATTTTTCTGCGATTGTTACACTCAAGCCGGTTTTAAGCCACGTGTAGATTTAGCAACACCGCATTGCAAAGTCCGTTTGAATTCGCCAACTAACTTCAGCAGCTGATAAAATAAGAACGGCACGAGATATTGAATTATTTCCTTCAAATTATTTATCACAATGAGCAATCTTACAACGCTCAAATACACGGTTTACGTTGTTTCCGATCAGTCTCGAGACTGTTCTATCTTTCAGTATACAGTCTGCAAGCCTCTGTTAATAAATTAAGTCCACAAATTTTATCTTTAAAGCATTTAAAACTGGGCATAAACATCGTCACCTTTATCTCCATTTTCTTGGGTAACATACCCTCCTCCATTCCCTGGCATGACGAACCTCGTTTTACAGGTACAACTACTTTCAGGAAGTTTGTTCCTGATCTTGTAATGATTAAGAGGTAAGGGTGTCCCTCAAGGCGCTGTCATCGGACCCTTATAATTCCTTGTATATATAACTGATATGAGTAATAAGCGGGAACCAATCATAAGGTTATATGCAGATGATGTTACACTGTATAGAGTAGTAAATAAGTTACAGGAGTCTGAGCGACTAGAAAAAGACCTCGACAACAATTGTGAGATGAATAGCAGACAATTATACAATGGTAAACGGGATCAAAATGTCAGTTTGTAAGTTTCACCGAGAGTAAAATCTTCGGATCTTTTGATGGGATGACAGTAGTTCATGGTTATCACTATAAGTACTTAGATGTTAATATAAGGAATGATTTTCATTGGGGTAAACACATTAACGGGATTTAAGAGAGATTACAGATCTGTTCACATCGTTGCAAGGGTATTTAGGGATTGCATTAAGGTTGTAAAGGTGATGGTGTACAAGTCTCTGGCAAGACACCAATTGCAGTATGGTTCGAGTGTATGGGACCCTCACCAGGACTACCTGATACGAAAAGTGGTAATGATCCATAATAAAGCAGCTGCAGTCGTTCTGGGTGATTTCCGACAAGAAGAGTAGTGTTACTAAAATGTTGCAAACTTAGGGCTGGGCAGACTTGGGAGTAAGGATATAAGCTGCTCGACTAAGCGGTATGTTCCGAGCTATCAGTGAACAGATGGCGTGGAATGACATTAGTAGGCGAAGAATCTTGAGCGGAGCTTTTAAAAATAGGAGATATCATAATATGATGATAATGTTTGAACAGCCAACTCACTCGGTGCGTATTATTATTATTATTTTATTTTTATTATTATTATCATTATTATTATTATTATTATTATTATTTTAGCGTCGCTCTAATTCCCCAAATGTTTTCGACTACACAAGGATGAGAAAGAGCTACGATTGGGAAGGTAGCGGCTATGGCCTTAATTAAGATGCAACCCAGAATTTCGTTCGTGTGAAAATGGGAAACCATGGAAAATCACCTTAGGGCTGCCAACGGCGGGATTTGAAACCACAATCGCTGACTGAATGTTCAAAGCTATGTGACTAACCGAATGGCCTATTATTATTATTATTATTATTATATTATTATTATTATTATTATTATATTGTTATTTTTATTCCAATATCTAACCTAAGCAATACCATCAACGACCTAGTAGTAGTTCCCCCTTTAAGGATCACTGTGCATCAATATTTCTCTTCAAAGATCAGTAGATTATAATTTCTTTTAAAACTGCAGTACTAAATTTGCATTATCCATTTCTTTATTACACAAAAGGCAATAACTGGAGTTCTCATTATTTTTATGCCCCAGGGCACCTTCAGTCCCGAGCAATTCGCGTGTTTAAATAGCTCTCGAGTTCCTATGCTGTATTCCGCCCACATTATTATGATTAAACCATATCTTTATTGCATTTTATATCAGCACATTTATTGCAGAAATATTAAATTAAAGGGGAAATATCCTTCGTTCTAATTCGGAAACATAAACATTACCTTACTTCCTTGAATATAAAATTTATAATTTTCACCTACAAGGTGTATAATCTAAAATAATAATAATAATAATAATAATAATAATAATAATAATAATAATAATAATAATAATAATAATAATAATAATAATAATAATAATAAAAATCTGCTCTTTTCGTAGCCCTTTCTTAAATGATTGCAAGGAAATTGGAAATCTATTGAATATCTCCCTTCGTAAGTTATTCCAATTACTAACTCTCCTTCCTATAAACGAATATTTTCCCCAATTTGTCGTCTTGAATTCCAACTTCATCTTCATTTGTGATCTCTCCTACTTTTAAAGACACCACTCAAACTTATTCGTCTAATGATGTCATTCCACGCCATCTCTCCACTGACAGCTCGGAGCATACTACTTAGTCGAGCAGCTCGTCTCCTTTCTCCTAAGTCTTCCCAGCCCAAACTTTGCAACATTTTTTAACGCTACTCTTTTGTCGGAAATCACCCAGAACAAATCGAGCTGCTTTTCTTTGGAATTTTTTCAGTTCTCCAATCAAATAATCCTGGCGAGGGTCAGATACACTTGAACCATACTCTAGTTGGTGTCTTACCAAGGACGTATATGCCCTCTCCTTTACATCCTTACTACAATCCCTAAACTCTCTCATAACGATGTACCATTTATTTACAATCATATTTATGTGATTACCCCAATGAAGATCTTTTCTTATAATAATAGATACTTACAGTGATCCCCAAAGGGAACTTTCACCCCATCAACGCAGTAATTAAATCTGAGAGGAACTTTCCTATTTGTTATACTCACAACCTGACTTTTAACCCCGTTTATCAACATACCACTGCCTGCTGTCCATCTCACAATATTTTCGAGGTCATTTTGCAGTTGAAGTTGCTCACAATCTTTTAACTTATGTATTACTCTGTACAGAATAACATCATCTGCCTTATCTCTGATTCCACTTCTCTACACATATAATTGAAGTATATAAGAAAACAAAGGTCCAATAATACTGCTTTGAGCTATTCCCTTCTTAATTTTATTACAGGGACAGATAAAGCTTCGCCTACTCTAATTCTCTGATTCTGGAGCAAAAGAAAGGAGGTTGATTGACGATGATTGATGTTTCTTGTTTAAAGGGGCCTAACATCGAAGTCATTGACCCCTAATGATACGAAATGAGACGAAATTAAATGACAAATCAAAAGTCCAAAATCCTCCACTGACCAGAATTCCAAGCGTGAGGACGAAAAATGAATAGATGGATTGCTATGAAGTTAAAACGATCAGTGGATCCGACCCACATTGCCTCATATGCACAGAAAATGGCACAAAACAATATTAATACGGACCAAGGGACTGCTTTTATAGCATGATGCTGAATCGATTAGAATATGGTCCTTCTCGAAACGGGTCCAAAATCTAGGTCATCGGCCCTCATAATCGTATTTATCGCTAGAAAAGTAGAACCATGGTATTGTCAATGTTGCGGTACTAATCAAGAATAGCGAAGACTCGCGGTATTCCATACATTATGGAACGCCTCACAGGTAATGAAATTCGCACATGTAACACAGACCTAATGTATTTCGCAAACATTGCGGCGCCCTTGACAGGCAACCCAAACCTATGGTGTTCATCACCTAAGTACTGTATTAACCACAGGGACTCGTAGTATCTCGTGGTGCTCCTCATATAGTGGGTACTAATCATAGGCAAGCCAGAACTATAAGGTCCTTCATGCCATGGTGTCGCTCATATAGTGATATTAATCACTGGTACTGTAAAAGTCAGGGGCTGCCTGGCCAAGGCGGTAAAGGCGTGCTCGGTTCGCCCGGAACGACGTGGGTTCGAATCCCCGTCAGGAAGTCGTAAAATTTAAGAAACGATATTTTCCACTTCCGGATGTGCATATGGCCTGAGGTTCACTCAGCCTACATCAAAAATGAGTACCACGTTAAATTCCTGGAGGCAAAGGCGGCCGGGCGTAGAGCTAACCACTCTACCCCATCACGTGCCGAGGTTAACAATGGTGGAAGCCTTTACCTTCCACTCCTCCAAGGGCCTTCATGGCCTGTACGGAAGTGACTTTGCTTTGCTGTGCTTTGCTGTAAAAGCCGTCGTACCCACGTTTGCTACTAATCACAAACCTACTTGGTACCCAGCATAGTGGTACTACGCGCAAGTAACGGCGACCCATGGTGTTCCCCGCGTGGTGGTTCTAATCACAAATAGTTTCAGGGTTCTAATTTGATCATCCCTTGGCCGCACCTTTTAGTCGCCTCTTACGGCAGGCAGAGGATACTGTGGGTGTACTCTTCGTCTGCGTCCCCCACCCACAGGGGGTAGATAAAGAGAAAAAAGAAAAAAGTAGTGATCCGTCACTTCGAAAAATGAAGTAACGGACGAAGAAAGGCAAGGGCCACGAAGGGCGTGAAAATGAAAGACTCCCTAGGCCTCGAATAATCTAATACCGTCGGGGTCGGAAATGTTGACCAAGGGAGGTCGGACAGGATAGATGAAAGTGAAATGTCTGGCACAAATAAGTGGTAGCAATACCAGGACTCGGCTAAGGGCCCCGTGGTCGCCAACCCACACTCCCAAGTTGAGAGCTCCTTGGGCCCCTTTTAGTCGCCTCTTACGACAGGCAGGAGTTACCGTGGGTGTATTCTTCATCTGCGTCCCCCACCCACAGAGGGTAAAGAAAAGAGGCTGAAAATGGTCAGAGAAGAAGTCATAGTGAGCAGAGGAAGGAGTATTGAAGGAACAACAAAGGATGCAGCATTGAAATTTTTACGTGGTCCTTAGAAGACAACAACGGAGAAAGAGACATAATAAGAATGAACCTAATAAGTTTCAAAGAAAGTGTCATGTAGCAGTAAGCTTTAATTCTGGAGATTATGAGTTCGTATCTCACCGTCAGCAGAATTAACGATCGATTTATTTGCAGCTCTCTCACTTTCGTGCCTTAACAAATTAAGGCGGCGACCGTCTTCTTAAAATATAATATGTTGCAAGATTTTCGACCTATTTATTACATGTATAAAACATTAAAATATGTCATTATGCGGCGTGCCACAAGTCATTCCCCTGTGGGTGGGGACGATAGGATAACACTCATGGTATCCCCTGGCTGCCGTAAGAGGCAAATACAAGTGGCCCCAAGGGCTCTGAACTTTGGAGCGTGGGTTGGCGACCATGGGGCCCTCAGCTGTGTCCTGGCATTGCTCCCATTTACTTGTGCTCAGCACCTCACTTTCAACCATCCTATCCGACCTCCCTTGGTCAACTCTTGTTCTTTTTCGACCCCGACGCTATTAGGTATGCGAGGGATAGGGAGTCTTTGATTTTCATGACCTTCATGGGCATCGTCTTTCTTTGGCCGATACCTTCATATTTCGAAGTGTCGGATCTCTTCCATTTCTTCTCTTTGATTAGTGTTATATAGAGGATGGTTGCCTAGTTGTACTTCCTCTTAAAACAATAATCACCACCATCGCCACCACCACAAAAGTCATAGGTTGGCCATGCCTTGCCTAGATTTCCATGGGTTCATTTTCAACCCTCAAGACTGTTTCCTGCAAATCTTCGCTGAGGTTTAATGTTCTTGAATACTCTTATCAAGCACCAAAAAGTACACTTAACAAGTCTATCCTTTGAATAAATCGTTTGCGTACGGGCTTGTATAAATGTAAAAACGATCAAAAATTTACCCTGCCATTCCTTTGGTCGAATATTGATCGTGAGCTTGACATGGTTCCGTTAATGGTATACACAGCTGAAATCACCCATATAATGAGACAGGCCCCGGTATTCTGTAACGAAGTCCGCCCGGACGCCATTAGTGACGTCAGCACGCTATGGATATAGATTGCTGCGAGATTGGGTTTCAAAAGATCGTTTTCTATATATATGACATCGTATTTGTGTCTGCAGCAATATAACTTGGGATAGTTTATTACAGAATTGTCAGGAATATCCGATACATTGGCTCTGGAAAACCTCAGGTGTGGACATACCCAGCCATTTCTTCAAATTATCGGGTCACCGGGCGAGTTGGCCGTGCGCGTAGAGGCGCGCGGCTGTGAGCTTGCATCCGGGAGATAGTAGGATCGAATCCCACTATCGGCAGCCCTGAAGATGGTTTTCCGTGGTTTCCCCATTTTCACACCAGGCAAATGCTGGGGCTGTACCTTAATTAAGGCCACGGCCGCTTCCTTCCAACTCCTAGGCCTTTCCTATCCCATCGTCGCCATAAGACCTATCTGTGTCGGTGCGACGTAAAGCCCCTAGCAAAAAAACAATATCGGGTCACGACGTGCGTCTTCTGTCAGGTGCTCTTCTGCCTTCATTCTCCCCTTGCAGCAGACGTTACTTTTTATGGTTTTTGATAACGTGATATATACGAGGGGGATCAAATACAAACGGGATTTTATTTTTTATTTAAAATCATTTATTGAAAAGCTCAAGGTAATTGCGATTTATTTTTCCACATAGTTTTCTGCTTTGGAAATGCATTTCTTCAGCGTATGAGCAGCTTTTTGATGCCCTCATCGTAAAAAAAACCAGGGTCGTGTCACCAGCCAGTTGCGCACAAAGTCTTTCACACTCTCGTCACCTTCAAGTCGTTGCCCTCCTAGAGCTTCTTTAAGCGGTCCGAACAAATGGAAATCGCAGGGTGATAAGTCCGGGCTGTAAGGAGGATGATCAAGAGTAGTCCAGTGCATTTCCTGTAGCTTGGAGACAATTAGAGCTGCAGTAAGGGGCCGCGCATTGTCGCATTGTGATGATTGCTTGACAGCTCCCATAACTGATTCCGACTTGTTATGCAATTTATGATACTCTCGCCCGTCGATCGTCGGCAATAATGGCTTTAGCCACACGAATGTTTTAGTCTGTTAGGACGGCGATCGTGTTGCTGATTTTCCACATGTTCTCGTCCTTCCTTGAACTTTTTATTCCAGGCAAACACACGCGTCCTTGACAAACTATGCAGTCAATCTTTGGCAAGTTTCCGTCGCTGTAACTGTTTCATGAGCAAGAAATGTTATAATTATGCGTTTCGCAGTGGATGGGTGCACCTGTTGCTCCGACATCGTGAGCATTACTGACGAAACGGCGGGAAAGATCTAACAGCACGCTTTCTACACTCCTAAGGGTCCCGCCTAAGCATAGCAGAAGTGCGGAGACAGTCCTGCCAACTGTTGATGTTCAGGAATAAAAATCCCGTTTATATTTGATGGACCTTCGTACTTGGTTGCTCGCCATCGCCGTACTTTCTACTTGTAAGTGTCCCGCGTGCACGAGCGATGAATGGGAGGTCTAATAACTGATTTTTCACGGGAATTTTTCACGTCATAATACGAAGAGAATACAACCGGACGGCCACTCGCTTCCTGTTCCTTAGTGATACCCGTCATGTGCGCCCCCTTGCGTTAGTAAGCCTCTTTTGAAAACGCATAGAGACTGACTTGACTTAATTCCTTAAACTCCTGCTGAGGAGCATAGGGCCGAGACAAGGTTTCGCCATCTGGTTCTGTGATGTGGCGTGTGTTTCAACTTTCCCCAGGTATACCCAGCTGCTCAACCTCTATTAGTACGTTTACATGCAGGATTCAGATCGATCTGAGTACACTTCCCGTATTGAAAACGCCATGTAAACGGGGACTCAGTTCGGATTGAGTCTCAAGGTCGATACGGTGAAATCTAGGATCGTATCATACTCGGTTCGAATTGAGTTCCATGTGAACGCGGATCGTATTGAGATCGTATTGAAAACTACTGCGCACATACTCCATGTTTGTTCTGACTAAATCATCATCATCAAAGTTCTGTCGAAATAACAAATATAATAAGCCAGTAAATATATTTACTTGTATAAATGATCAGCAACTGCAATCATATTGTAAGAAGACCAGCCCTTGCGATTAACAAAATCACCATAACCTTCTATTGGGGGGTAAAATTGGAATTGTGCGATCCACCTACTGCACCAATTATATTTGGAATACCACACATACTTTCAAAACTGAAAGTTATCTCCTGGGCTTCTACTGCATTTGGCGTTTTTAAATTCTAAGAGGTGATATCGATTTTACTACGATTCTACATTGTTCATATACGTCGATGTTGCCTGGCGGATTTAATACGGTAAGTGTACTCAAATCGATCTTAATCCCCATGCACAAGTACTATATCTCTACTGATTTCCTCCATGTCACCATAGGCCTTCCTTTCCTCTTCAGCCCCTGGAGATTCCACTCGAGAGCTTGTTATGCAATGCTGTCATCAGCTCTACGCAGTGTACGGCCAATCCACTGCCACTTTATTTTCTTAATCTGCTGTTCAATCGGTAATTGGTGCGTTTTCTTCCACAGCTCCTCATTTGACACCACTTCTGGCCAGTATATCCCTAAGATGTTTCGAAGACATTTGTTCATAAATGTCTGCATCTTCCGTGTCAAATATTTGGTCACTTTCCAGGTTGAACATGAATAAAGCAGCACAGACTTAACATTGCTATTGAATATCCGCAGTTTTGTTCTTATACTGATTTCTTTAGACCTCCATATAGGACGGAGTGTTGCGAACGCACCCTTAGCTTTGTTCAAAAGGCTGGTCACATCTTCATCTGCCGCTCTGTTCACCGTTACAATGCTTCCTAGTTAGCAAAAGCGATTCACTCTCTCTATAACATGCCCATCCATTTGCAAAGGAGTGTTATTTCGGTTTTTCAATCGCATTTCCTAAACGCATAGTCCTAGGCTGGTATTGGTACAGCAGCACTATAGTTGCTGTCGCCATGTCGACAATGGCTGGTGTTACAAATTATAATCATATTCCGTCTATATTGTCGACCTTGGCTGTCTATGTCAACTGGTGATGGAGTTCTTGGGGATCCAAACTTCCTCTGGGTTTAACAAACACAATATCTATATACACAGCATATCAAATTAGATGTATGTGTGCTATATGTCTTTTCACGAGAGTTTAATCCTGATGTAAACATGGTATGTCCACGCCTCCACCTAAGAGAGTTGTGATTCGCTGAGCGTGTAGTACCGACCTCCACCCAGTCAACGTCTCGTGTTCGGACGTACAGGGCTGTGCATCGCATACGACAACAGTGCGAAGATCTGAACTTCTGAATAAATGACTCAAACTGGATTCTGTTCACTTACTTTATTGAACACATTCACAATGCACTGTCTATGGTCATTTATGAGCGCGTTTCCTCTTTTGTGCTTCACTACACGCGATGGTGCTACCTCTTGCTCCATTTCTCTCACTATCAATAGCGACTCACTGAGTGCTGCCGCAAGATGCAACACCTTATCTCCACGCTGTACAGTTTGGGACTTTCCCCCACTACGAGAACACTACCTGTATTACACCACGCCTTGTGCCTTCATTTCTTGTTATTTAATCACTATTTTATATTTTTTAAACATATATATTACCGGTATATACTGTATGACATAGCGAGACTTCCTCTCGCCTGGAGGCCCAGGGTTCGATTCTCGGCCAGGTCAGGGATTTTTATCTCGACCTGAGGGCTGGTTCGAGGTCCACTTAGCCTACATGATTAGAATTGAGGAGCTATCTGACGGTGAGATGGCGGCCCCTGTCTCGAAAGCTCAGAATAACGGTCGAGAGGATGCGTCTGCTGACCACACGACCCCTCGTAATCTGCAGGCCTTCGGGCTGAGCAGCGGTCGCTGGGCAGGCCAAGGCACTTTCAAGGGCGTTAAGTGCCATGGGGCTTGCTTTATCTTTGGTTTGGTTTTATATATGACAACCATGTTTTAATTTGATTACATAGTCTTCCAAACTCTCTAAATGTAATAAACTAAAATAAAATAAAATTAATGCGACGTACTACTTTCTTTCGAGCTCGCATACAGTCGAGTGAGTGCGACGGTTGCTTCTCCAATCAACTAGTTCTATATCCACGTGCAAAGGCGAGGTGCTCCGCCTATTTGTTTCATCAGGATTAAACTCTCGTGAAAAGACGTATAGTACGTTCTGACATAGCTCTCGAACGCACGAAGAAATCAACCCCTAGCACCCCTAATGGTAGGGTTTGGACAGGGAGCAACATTTAGAAATAATCGAAAATGAGCGATTATAGTGTCAAATCCGCAGCTTTCTGGGTCGCTGAAATGAGTTGAGACGTTCGAAAAACTATTAAAGTCGAAGTTCATCCCCTATAGGCGTGGAAGATGGAAAGGGTTGAAAAATAAACTGTCCAAAATGAACGAGTTTATGGATGTTTTCAGCAGAGCTCTCAGTCAGACTTGGTACTCAGGACTTACCAAGGAAAACATACAATGGGGCTAAGATAGTGTCGAATCCATTGTCTTCTGAGTCAGTGAGTTGTTGTGACATTCTGGACGCCATCTAAGTCCAAGTTCAGCCCTCATCGCGACTTAGAAAAGGTGAGGAAAATGACCGGGATGAGCTTTGAATTCATAGTTTTCTGGGCCTGTAGGCTAGCTTGCGCCATGTACCCCATACTTATACCGCGACGTGTAAGTGCATTCAGTTGACACTTCTTTTTTATTACGTATTTCATTTCGATTAAAATCTGGGCCGCACACAAGAACAAAGTTTAACGTGAAACAAAAATGTAAAATTAAACACACAAAAATAACTCTAACACTACAAAATCGTTCGAAATATATAAAGCAATGTCATAATAAAGAAATCTACCAAAAAATAACCTCACACGTAAATAACAGGTAATACAAATCCCAAGAATAAATGTTCAAAAAATACCCGGGCAGCACCGCGTATTACGACTAGTATAATATACAAGCTGTTTAATTCCGAAAATGACAGAGAAATTAACATTGCTAGTTCTAAGCTATTCCATTTTGTTTGCTAGTGGCTTTACGTCGCACTGACACAGATAGGTTTTATGGCGACGTTGGGATAGGGAAAGGCTTAATTAAGGTACAGCCCCACCATTTGCCTGGTGTGAAAACGGGAAACCACGGAAAACCATCTTCAGGGCAGCCGAGAGTGGGATCCGAACCCACTATCTCCCGGATGCAAGCTCACAGTTGCGTGCCCGGAACCGCACGGCCAACTCGCCCGCTCCAAGCTATTTCAGATCCTGAAGATGATCGAGATCAGCTACCGAGGATTCTCTACAGTATGTACAAAAATCAGTCTGCGGTGATAAGAATCGAGAGCTGCGAAAATGTGCCAGCAATCCAGAAAGGAGTGAAGAAAGGCTGCTTTTGATCCCCTCTCCTTTCATCTATTTTATTTATTTATTTATTTATTTATTTATTTATTTATTTATTTATTTATTTATTTATTTATTTATTTATTTATTTATTTATTTATTTATTTATTTATTTATTGTCTTGTTTTATATGGCGGGACTCAGGTCATGAAGCCTGCTATTCTGTCCGACCATAAATACACCTACATGAAGAGTTAAATATACACTCAATATGTTATCTACAATTTAATATCTTAAGGTAGCAATTAAATGTTTTAATCCTACTAAGTTATGAATAATAATTATTATTTATTAACCAGGTTTGACAGAGTCTCTTGAAGCGGAGGTGGTTTAACACGCTCCTAATTTCAGCAGGTAGGGAAATCCAAATTCGACTGGCGGCGACTACAAATGATCTGCTGTAGCCAGTTGAGCGGTGAATGGGAATGCTTAGTACTGAGGTGGATGATGATCTGGTAGGAATACTAGAAGGTGATGCTAAGTAATGGAATTGTGTGGCCAGGTATTCAGGAGTGTTATGGTTCAGTATACGATGCAAAAGAGTAACAATGTGTAAATTTCGTCGCTCTCTTAAGCGTACCCATGGAAGTCTAGGCATTACAGGAGAAAAACAAGAGGAATTTGGAAAGGGAACCACAAACCAAGTACAGGAAATAAAAACTATGAGATTTGCTGATGATATTGTTATTTTATCTGAGACTGCAGAAGATATGGAGAAGTAGCTGAATGGTATTGACAGAGTCTTGGGAAAGGAATACAAGATCAAAATAAATACGTCCAAAACACAAGTAAGGGAATTCAGTCGAACGTAGTCAGGCGAAACAGGAAATATAAGATTAGGAAATAAAGTCTTAAAGGAAGAAGACGAATATTGTTACTTGAGTAGTTAAATAACTAATGATGGCAGAAGTAAAGAGGACATAAAATGCAAACTAGCATTAGCAAGGAAAGTCTTTCTTAAGAAAAGGAATTTCCCCACTTCGAACATTGATATAGGAATTACAAAGACGTTTTTGAAGACTCTCGCCTGAAGCGTGGCATTGTACGGAAGTGAAACATGGACAATTACTAGCTCAGAAAGAAAGGAAGAAAATACCGTATTTACGCGAATAAGCCCCGCATATTAAAAAAAATTGAGGCACGAAATTGGGGTGCGAGTTTTATTTGCGTCAATGTTGGAATTTTTTTCAAAATGAGCCTTCCTAAAGTAAGGGTGCGGGGATTATTCGGTGGCGGGGATTATTCGCGTAAATACGATAGTTTGAAATGCGGTGTTACAAAAGACTGCTGAGAGTGAGATGGGCATAGCGAATCATGAATGAAGAGATACCGAATCGAATTCGTTAGACGAGATCGATTTAGCGAAATTTGACTAGAAAAAGAGATAGAATAATAGAACACATCTTATGACGTCCAGGACTTGTTCAGTTGTATTTTGAGAAACGTGCAGCGCAGGATAGGGCGGCATTGAGAACATCAGACTAGTCTATGGACAATGACAACAGTTCCAAATTTACGAGCCACTCTAAATCATCAATTATTTCGGAAATGAGAGGGCAACACCAGAATTATTCATCTATTACAGATTCAGCACGAATCACCACATGACATTTCCAGTGAGCGCAGCTCCCAATATTTCAGAATCCCTATCATCCGCTGCAATGCTGGTGGTTTGCCAGGAGTCAATTCCGAACGCACATTTCAACGGGAATGGGCCAATTATCACTTGAGGTCACCAAACACATAATTTCCGCAGCTATTCCAGAGGGTAATTAATAATTCATAATTTCAGAAAGCAATCACGCACGTAATGTTAGGTGAAACTAGAATACTATTCTCCAATTGATTTGCAGGTGAAAAAGCAAAATGAAATTGATTAGCATGATTAGATGTTACGACTGAGGGCATGTAAAATGTCCACGGTATCTCCTTTCCTGCCGTAAAAAGGAGACGATAGTCGAGTCTGGAATAAATTAAATTTTCATTTACTTTTGGTCAAGACTCGCTCTCTTTCCACTCCAAAGTTTTGCAAGATAGAGCGGGTCTAAGTTTCACGCCCTTTTTTTGCCGATCCCTTCATTCTTCAAAGTGTCGGACGAGTGTCCATCAAAAAATCTTATAATAAGGCACTACACTGCAGTGGTGAAACCGGAATTCCAATATGCAAGAGAATGCCTGGTATTAAACTGTAGATTACAGTAGCTAAACTTAAGGTTCTAGAAAGGAGAATCATTAGAAAAATCTTAGGACCTGTGAAAAGAACAGAAGTATGGAAATTAAGATCTAATGATGAAATATACAGGAACATAGAAAACCTAATAGAAACCATAAGGAAAAGGATATTGCAACTTTTTGGACATATTTACAGAATGGATGATTCCAGATCAACAAAAGGAATTTTCAAGTACCTTTGGGACAAAAAGGCAACAACAGGCTGGATTCAAGAAGTAAAGATAGACTTAGAAAGAAATAATATAAGATGATGATGATGATGATGATGTTTGTTGTTTAAAGGGGCCTAACATCTAGGTCATCGGTCCCTAATGGCACGAAATGAGATGAAATGGAATGCAAAATTAAAAGTAAAAAATCCTCCACCGACCAGAATTCAAAACGTAAGGACGAAGAATGAATAGGTGGATGGATATTAATTTAAAACAATCAGTGGATCCGACCCGCAATGTCTCGCATTCACAGAAACTGACGTGAAAAAACAGTATTACTGATAAAGGGACTGCGTCTACAGCATAATACTGAATCGATGATGCTTTTAGTCTAAAGGGGTCCAAAATCCAAGTCATCGGCCCCTCATAATGGTACTTATCGCTAGGAGAGTACAACCATGGCATTTGGCATGGTGCGGTACTAATCAAAAGTAGCGTAGGCTCGCGGCATTCTACACAGTATGGTACTACTCACAGGTAATGAAATTCGCATATGTAACACAGACCTATGGGGTTTCGCATACTGCGGCGCCATTTACAGGCAACGCAAACCTATGGTGTTCATCACATACGTGTACTAACCACAGGGACGCGCAATATCCCGTGGTATTCCTCATATAGTGGGTACTAATCATAGGCAAGCCAGAAACATGGTGTCGCTCCTAAAGTGGTACTAATCACAAACCTATTTGGTACCTGACATAGTACTACGCGCAAGTAAACCCGACCCATGGTGTTCCCTGCGTGGTGGTACTTATCACAAGTAGTTTCATGGTTCTAAAGAAATCATCCCTTGGTCGCCCCTTTCAGTCGCCTCTTACGACAGGCAGGGGACACCGTGGGTGTATTCTTCGTCTGCGTCCCCCACCCACATGGGGTTGTGTGTTTGGTCCGCGAGAGGTATTTTATATCCCTCAAGTCCGCCGGCCAGCCGGTTAGGACCCCCTTATCCGCCACCTGGGATACGCCACGAGGGAGTATCACCTCTTCCCCTGCTACGCCAGCGTAGTAGGTTCGTGGTTCCCAGGAATTAACCTGGTACTCATATTTGGTGTAGGCTGAGTGAACCTTAGGGCCATGTGCACCTCCTGAAGTGGAAATCTCGTTTCTTAAATTTGTAGACTTCCTGAAGCGGAATCGAACCCACGTCATTCCGGCTGAATCGAGCACGCCTTTACTATCTGGGCCAGGGAGCCCACGATAATATATTGACAGGGCTGAGAATTTTTTAAAAAAATGCTATTTGTTCGGGGCGTCGACCTAGAGAGATCTTTTGCCCCTACTTGCACCATATGAATATGAACCTGCGTGTAATTGCAGTGTTGAATGTGAGGAAAGGAACGTTAAGGACGACACAAACACACAGTCCCCAGACCAGAGATATTCATCATTTACAATTAAAAATCCCTGACCCGGCGGGGAATCGAACCCGGGGTCGGCGGGTGACAGGCGGGCGGGGCCTGACTAACGAAACTATACCCGAAGTAGATGCATATTGTTTTCTAATGGGTTAAGGCAAGGCAAGGGAATAATGAATATACAAAGATACTGCACGTGATCGATGAAGCCTGGAGAATTTACAGACGTCCAGCGCACAGAACAAGGGAAGAAAAACGGTTAAGTAATGAAACAAGAAAGTGAGCGGGACTGACTGGGATAGAGAGACAAGACCTCGTCCAGTCAAAGCAATCTGGATAACGTTAAATCTTAACGAAGTTTGCGGTTCTCTAATCGTGTTGCTTGTTCACTAAACTTGTCAGTGAGTAGAATGAAATCTTTGCTGGTACAATTTAAATTCCTCTCCACAGCACTCACATCGGGGTTGCCAAACTAGGGTGGAACGAGGGCATGCGTGGGCATGGGCCAGATCTAAGAGCACTGTGGTTTTACTCTGTCCACTGTGTAGCTAACATTGCACAGTGACCTGCTGTCCCCCACGATCTGATTCATCCATTTCAACTATCGGACCCCTTTCGACGTATGAACAGATTTTATAATGTGGTGTATCTGGTTATTATTAGCGTATGGTGTCCGGCTCCATGGCTAAATGGTTAGCGTGCTGGCCTTTGGTCACAGGGGTCCCCGGGTTCGATTCCCGGCAGGGTCGGGAATTTTAACCTTAATTGGTTAATTTCGCTGGCACGGGGGCTGGGTGTCTGTGTCGTCTTCATCGTCATTTCATCCTCATCACAACGCGCAGGTCACCTACGGGTGTCAAATCAAAAGACCTGCATCTGGCGAGCCGAACATGTCCTCGGACACTCCCGGCACTAAAAGCCATACGCCATTTCATTAGCGTATGGTACAGTACACGTCCACCTCTGTGGTGTAGTGGTTCGTGCGATTACCTGCCACCCCCGGAGGCCCAGGTTCGATTCCAGGCTATGCCACGAAATTTGAAAAGTGGTACGAGTACTGGAACGGGGTCCACTCAGCCTCGAGAGGTCAACTGAGTAGAGGTGGGTTAGATTCCCACCTCAGCCATCCTGGAAGTGGTTTTCCGTGGTTACCCAGTTCTCCTCCAGGCAAATGCCGGGATGGTACCTAACTTAAGGCCACGGCCGCTGACTTCCCTCTGCCATGTCTATCCCGTCCAAACTTCCCATCCCCCCACAAGGCCCCTGTTCAGCATAGCAGGCGAGGCCGCCTGGGCGAGGCATTGGTCATCCTCCCCAGTTGTATCCCCCGACCGAGAGTCTGCAGCTCAAGGACACTGCACTTGAGGCGGTAGAGGCGGGATCCCTCGCTGAGTCCGAGAGAAAAACAGACCCTGCAGGGTAAACGGATAAAGAAGAAGACGATACATTACACAAAACAACACAAATAAACAGCAGGCCCACTAACATACATTCCTTACTTACTTACTTACTTACTTACTTACTTACTTACTTACTTACTTACTTACTTACTAGGTTGGCCACACAAACCGTAGTTGGTTTTTGGTCTCGGCAATTAGCCTCCTCCACCTTTTTCGATCAGTGTATTGTTCTTCGGTTAGTCCCATTCTGTTCATATCCTCTCTGACCCCATCTATCCATCCCAATAGCGGTCTTCCCTTTGCTCTTTTGCATCTGATGTTTTTTTCCACCACCTGCCTGGTTATCTGACCATTTCGACGCATTAAGTGTCCATACCACTTCATCGTCCTCTCTTTAATCACCGCCACAATGTCTAAACATTTGTACAATTCCTGAAGATCTAGGTTTCTTTCTTTTCCTCCATTCCCCTCTGTCCTTCACTGGTCCAAAAATCTGTCTCAGCACAGCATTCTCAAATGTTATGAGTTTTCTTTCTGTCTTTTGGGTCAGAGTCCAGGTCTCTGCTCCGTATAGGACCACAGGTTGTATTACAGGCAGGTTGATCCTTATCTTCGTTTGTCTGAATGGAAGCCGGGACTTGAGCAGCTTTCCGACTGCAAACCTTGACCTGTTTACTGCTTGAATTCTAGCCATTATTTCTTGGTCTATCTCATTCCTCTCACTGAGTAATGCCCCAAGATATTTAAATGCTCTTACTCTTTCAAAGAATTCTCCATCCACATCTAAGAGTTTGTTATTGTTTTCTCTGCTCACTACAAGGTATTTGGTCTTTTACTAACATACATTATAAGTACAAAATATAGACATTATAACAGCTGAAAGAATCATGGAATAAAAGGGTGTTCAAAGATTTAGATATAAATTTTCTATGGCCTCAGTAGAAGCCATTACGTACTTCTGTGTTGATGCAACGAATGCCGTGGCAACACATTCGGTGACAATATGGTTGACTGTCTGCCTACCTGCATCACAGTCAGAGGGTGGGAAAGAACTCTTACCCTACTTAAGCATCATTGACCGGGCGAGTTGGTCGTGCGGTTAGGGGCGCGCAGCTGTGAGCTTGCGTCCGGGAGATAGTGGGTTCGAATCCCACTGTCGGCAGCCCTGAAGATGGTTTTCCGTGATTTCCCATTTTCACACCAGGCAAATGCTAGGACTGTACCTTAATTAAGGCCACGGTCGCTTCCTTCCCACTGCTAGCCCTTTCCTATCCTATCGTCGCCATAAGACCTATCAGTGTCGGTGTGACGTAAAGCAACTAGCAAAAGACATCACTGATCGACGTCTCTCATGGTTAGTACGGACTCTGTTGAGGGTTACCCATATCTTGCGCCGTAAATCAAAGCCAGCTGAAGATTCTTCAAGTTAAACAACATCTGGCATTGAGTCGTAGCTACACGGATCCACTCTTGATGATGACAATTTACAAGTTCAAAACCATCCACTGACCAGAATTTAAAAAAAGTGATGAAGAATGAATGAATGGATGGATATGAATTTAAAACAATCAGTGAATCCGACCCAGAAACTGCCATAACCCTTTCAGACCTGAAAGAAAACTGGAGGTGTGAATTTTTGTTTGTACGTCAAGAACTGACTAAAATGCTCCTCAATACACATATTAATAGTTTATTTTACAAAATAAAAACTAACATCCGAAAAACAGGACCCACACAATTGTGCGTATCAAAATTCAAAACCTCGTTGTATCACGTACGATGGTGTAGCTTCAAAATTTACGTTCACTAACCAATGTACACACTTCATTGAATATATTCCGGTATTCAGTAAAGCTTGTAGATTAATATAAACGCAGTAAATAAATACTTACTTTCGGCACTACTGCTTCCTGCCATCTCGCCGATCAACTGTGCTTTTTAAACTCTTCTTCCTTCGCCCTGGCAGTCAAGCGCATACTAAAATCAATTGAAATACACGCCACGTGTCCTGCACAATCACTGCAGTCCGGTGTAGCGCCGAAAAAACATCAAATACGGTCAGGGATAACTAAAATACGAACCCGCACAATTGTGCGTACTCGGTCTGAAAGCGGTAAACAATATTATTACTGACCAAGGGACTGCTTCTGAAGCACAATCCTGAGTCGAGGATGCTTGTTTTCTAAAGGGGTCCAAAATCCCGGTCAACGGCCCTTCATAATGGTAGGCCTACTTATCGCTAGTAAAGTAGAACCATGGTATTTGTAATGTTGCGGTACTAATCACAGGCGCCGGTATTCCCGTGGTGTTTTTCACAATTGTATTAATCACGGGTACAGGAAACCCAGAGTGAACCACTCTCTGCTGCTACTAATCACAAGCCTATTGTGTACCTAAGACAGTGGTACTACTCGTAAGTAAAGGCGACCCATGGTGTTACGCATGTGATGGTACTAATCGCAGGTAGTTTCATGGTTCTAATAAAATCATCGCTTGGTCGCTCCTTTTAGTCGTCTCTTACGACAGGCACGGGATGCCGTGGTTGTATTCTTCATCTGCGTCCCCCACCCACAGGGAGTGTTTCCAATCTTGTTGCCATTCGGTTTTCGGATTATAATCCCTCCTAACAAGATCCTGTGCACTTTGAATACGAGGATATATTGATTCCAGGCGTCTAAATCTGATGTTAATATCTTCATGGCTCGGGAGATCAGGTTTGGCAATATATTTTTGTATTCTTTAACCAAGGTACTCAGTTTTCTAATTCTAGGTGCGTCTATGTGGCTGAGAACAGGCAACCAGAAAAATGGAGTATATTTTACTGTTCCACTAACAACACGCATTGTTTCATTCAGGACTGTACCTGTTTAACATGAGAGCTGTTTACGCGATTTGGGTGCAAGGACAATTTTTATGTGGTTTGTTTGGTTTTATTGACAGCTCTTATGCTGACGCTGTGACAGGAAAGGGCCAGGACTGGGAAGGAAGCGATGAGACTTTGCCTGGTGTGAAAATGAGTAAAACTTCTTCAAAACTGAGGACAATATGGTTCGAGTCCACTATCTCCTGATGCAAGCAAACAGCTTACGTGGTACTAGGAAAAAATGTATGACCACTGCATATTGTTGAGAAATCAATGGGCCAAAAATGTGTTTGTCGTCTCAAATTTGGGGTAGTGATTGATTTCCTGATGGAGAATGCATTTTTAAAAGATGGAGCACTGTGCTATAAGGCCAGTTCATCAAGATATCATTGACCTTCCACCTCTCTGCAGACACAGGAAAGGCGCGTCACTTCTGGGCTACCCCTGTTTCAATTTGACACGTCATATTGGTTTTTAAAAACTCACCATTTCATGCCTAACTGCGAGCTTTCAAAGAGACCGTCCCTAACTCAGAGAATAGACGCTGTCTCCAATTACAATCGAACAGAATATACACAAATTCACGTAGCAAAGGAACAATGAGCACTTAACTTTGCAGGTACATCGAAACTGATTGTAGTACTTTCCATGTCCACCCCAGTGATGATCACATTGTCAGGACAAATGAACTAGAAGAAGTTATCCTACAGAGCTCAAGGTGCTATGACAGATATCCAACACAATACTTCTGATCCAGCAACAATCAGCTGATGCTCCTCTCCATTAGTGCGAGGGGTAACAGAGAATTGCGGCACAAAACAACGGCCACCCTTACAAGTTCATAGTTTCACGATAGCCCTGATCACAAAGATGATAATTCCCAACATTAGAAACATTAGAAACATGTATGTCACAAATACATATACACTGACTGACAGAGCAAATGCAACACCAAGAAGGAGTGGTCAGAACTTTATGCCCATTGCAGGGTAGACTGACGTCACTGAGGTATGCTCATGATGTGAAATGCGCCGCTGTGCTGCGCACGTAGCGAACGATAAATGGGACACGGCGTTGGCGAATGGCCCACTTCGTACCGTGATTTCTCAGCCGACAGTCATTGTAGAACGTGTTGTCGTGTGCCACAGGACACGTGTATACCTAAGAATGCCAGGCCGCCGTCAACGGAGGCATTTCCAGCAGACAGACGACTTTACGAGGGGTATGGTGATCGGGCTGAGAAGGGCAGGTTGGTCGCTTCGTCAAATCGCAGCCGATACCCATAGGGATGTGTCCACGGTGCAGCGCCTGTGGCGAAGATGGTTGGCGCAGGGACATGTTGACAGAGAATGGAGAACCATCCCTCAGGACACCATCCGCACTCTTATTGACTCTGTACCTCGACGTGTTTCTGCGTGCATCGCCGCTCGCGGTGGTCCTACATCCTACTGAGTCGATGCCGTGCGCATTGTGTAACCTGCATATCGGTTTGAAATAAACATCAATTATTCTTCCGTGCCGTCTCTGTTTTTTCCCCAACTTTCATCCCTTTCGAACCACTCCTTCTTGGTGTTGCATTTGCTCTGTCAGTCAGTGTATTATCTTTTGTCAGGGATTTCTAGTATCCTCGAAGATGTCGGTCGCACTTTGTGGCGAAACCTCAGTAATCATTAAAAAGTTTAAAAGCTCGGTCTAAAGAATAATTTATATAGTTTTCTTTGCTTTTGGTATACTAATGAATTAGGGTCAGGTTGTTAGTTTATATCGCTATCGTAATGAAAGCCTCAAGATCTTCAATTTTCTGTCGAATTCGATCCTCAGGGACGTGACTTTTCATTTTTCTATCTCATCCAATGGCTGGTATATGAATCATGCGGCGCGATGCTAGTGACGAAGTTACTCCGTTATCACGTCCCACTTTTCTCTTTCTTCCTCTTAACTCCAGTGAGCTTTTTTCTCCCTCTTAGCCTAGTATTCTTTCATTCTAGCGCTATGGATGTCTTTTCTTTCTTGAGTCCACTTCACTCCTACTCCTGGACGCAGTGATTTGGCTGTTAGTGACTAGAGAGAGTCAGATGTCTTGATTAACTTCCTGAATTTTTTCTGGATTGTATATGTCAATGTTATCAATGTTTATGTACTGTAGGTCTTTCCGAACTAAATTCGTCCACTTGGCATTTGTTGCTTTCCCTCTAGATACAGTGTTGAAGAACATTGAAGTGAGTCTCTGGCTGTCCATCCTGACGATGTGACCATAGAACATTAGTCTTCTCTTCCTCATAACTGTTGTAATGCTATCTATTTTACTGTATAGGTCCTTTAATAGGGCCCATACTTTATCTAAGGATCTTTCGCTCTTTCATTTCCAGTTTTCTGAGTCGTTCTTTCCGGGTCATGTTTAGGCGTCAGTACAGATGGTCTTACTACGTTATTGTAGTGTCTAAGTTTAAGATTCAAGAAAAGGGATTTAGTCTTGTATATGTTCTTACAAAGATGATAAGCTCTTTCTAATTTAGTTCATCTACTCTTCATTGCAAGGTCCTCATTAATATTTGGGGTTATCCATTCTCGAAGATATTTCAATGAGTTGGCCTTTCGTATTATTTTGTCCCCCAAAGAAATGAAGTTGGGTGCTTCTCTGATGTTGGTCAGAAAATCTGTTTTGTTGACTTTAGGTGCTATGCTATTCCTATGATTATTATTAGGCGTGATCAAACAGTTCCGGTTTGAGGGCGTTGCTGCAGCGTGACTCCGATATGGGTATATAAGTACAGACATGTTGGCAAAGGAATTAGTGTGGTAGTCGTGTCGTGCCGGTGCGTGCGTAAATTATGGAGACGTTATTCCCAAATGCGTCCAAACAGGACCAACGTGCAGTTATTCTGTTCAAAAGCAAGTTACTTCTTATAGCTTCTGCAACAATGATGCTAGTTTTAGAAATGCTGAAAGCGCAAAGCAGTCCTATAACGACCACACCTAATGAAGCGAGGATAAGACTTAGTTCCACATTTTTCTTTCAACGCAAAAATAACTTTGCTCAAAGGATACTGGCAGGATGTAAAAGCTGCCAGACGAACAAGACACATACACTGAAAATGGGATTGGTTGTTAACACGCAGTTCGTAGAGGATCTTTTTGAAAAACCAAAACGAAACAAAATATTTGCTTATGTTGGTTACCAATATACAAACAACCACTAGTCCTGTACAACGACTATAAGCGGATATCCGCGTGGCCTCAAATCAACTGTTGGACAGAGTAGGCTATGGAGTAGTGGCCTGCGTAGCCGGCCGTGCTAATTCAAGCATAGGAACTTCAAAGCGTTCTGTAGGTCGCGCGAGTTAATTTCCGAAAGAAGTATTTTAGCCATTGTGTTATTCTTGGCTCATTTATCGTGTTTGAAAAATTTACGTAAGATCGTTGATTCCCCGATACGCGCCCTTCCCTTGTAAGTCTTCAATTTGTTAAATAAGAAAAAAGAGAGTTTCTCAAAATCAAGGAGAAAACTTAAGGGAAAAGATTTCTGGGGAGACGGAGAAATCCCTGACTTAACCATTTTGATAATAATTTCGTGTGGCTATTTCTAGCCGAGTGCAGCCATTCTAAGGCAGACCCTCCGATGAGGGTGGGCGGCATTTGCCATGTATAGGTAACTGCATGTTATTGTGGTGGAGGAAAGTGTTGTGTGTGGTGTGTGAGTTGCAGGGGTGTTGGGGACAGCACAAACACCTAGCCCCCGACCCAAGGGAATTAACCATTTAAGGTTAAAATCCCCGACTCGGCCGGGAATCGAAGCCGGGACCCTCTGGACCAAAGGCCAGCACGTTAACCATTTAGCCATGGATCCGGACAACCCTTTTGATGCCTGGATGTAATGTAGTGGTTGTGCTAAAAATGCCAAGACAGTTTTAACGAAAAGGTACACACTAAGGAAACATATTTTCCTACTTACAATTTTGGAAGTAAAACCCTGTTCTCTTTTTCCATAGCACAGAGGTGTGTAGAGAACATATGAATGTGACCGTAATTGGATTAGAGTTTCATCTTCTTAATTTAGAATTGTCCGAAATTTTTATACATTTTTGAAAAACGTTAATTTTAAATTTCACCTTATTTTGCCGTTTATAGTATATTTTCTCCATGGGTATGATTCCTTTGTGAGAATATTCAGCTAATTTTGAATAAAAAGGTAATTTTTTACGCATTTCATGATAGTATTTTTGAGATTTTTTTTTTTTCAAAATTATGCACGCGCAGGTTAAATACACAATAACGTCTTCTTTACTTCTAACATTTCTCAGTCGATGAATTATACATTGCCTATTTTAATCATCATTCATTAACAGTAGAACCCCGTTTTCTCGGATGACACATGGTAAATATTTTGGGAAGTTAAATGTCGAGATAAAACTTCACAAACTCTGTTAAGCAAAGGTGCATACTGTATATTAACATTAAAATGTTTACATAATGTCACTCATTGTATAAAATCAGTGATTTTCTTCTGAATTTACTTCGTGCAGCGTTGTTGCGCCACCGTTTAATTAAAAAGAAATCAGCTGGTGTGGATTTATTGCTTTGTTCAACAAAGCGCAAAGCAAACTGAAATAATTAAACAATTTTTTGTTACTACTGAACTGAATACAACATTCAGTAATTTTATTACAGTACTGTAATTAAAGCGCGTGGTGTTGTATTTTAATAACAATTCGAAATCAATCTTACCTCCACTGCATTAAATCCATCATCTATTCTAATGTAACTCGATTCTCAGAACTGCTATTGTCAAGGTCGGAGTCGTCTACATAATCTTCATGACGAATAATACAGTAATGACCCTAACCCCATGGCACTACAGCACTGAAGGGCCTTGGCCTACCAAGTGACCGCTGCTCAGCCCGAAGGCCTGCAGATTACGAGGTGTCATGTGGTCATCACGACAAATCCTCTCTGTCGTTATTGCTGTCTTTCTAGACGGCGAATACAATAATACTAACAATAACAATTATAATAAAGTAATAATAATTCCTGCTTGCTCAAGAAAAAATGTATGATGGAACAAACCAGAGGGTAAGAAACTGTTTTGTTTTATGCTACACGCGCATTCTGGCACAAGTCATAATATAAAAATTGGGTTTGGCTAGTAGCTCTCAGCACATATAGCAAGAGAATTACTAATATCGACGGCTAAGAACGAGAGGGTAAAAACAAAATATTAAAATACAGTTTTGCCAGAACATTTCGGTTAAGCGGGGTTCTACTGTATACTTATCCATCCTTACACTGATGAAAATAAATAAACAAATGTACAAAACAAACGAGATAAACCAGTGACACCAAGCGGCATAGTGCAGGGCTACCATCGTGAAACATACAATGCATCTAGAAAAAGCTTTTATGAAACTTTACTGATAGCGAAATCGCATGTTATCGATATTTTCAGAGAATAAAAGCTTCAATCTTTCCGGCAGTATTACTTATGCTGCCATCGTGCAGCAGGAATTTAAGATACAGGCGAAAGTAAAACATGGCCGACAGATCGGCGCGCGGCACTTTTAGCAGCAGCTCCAGGGCTGATAGATCGGTCGTCTGGCACTATAAGATATATATACCTCCGCCGCTGGTATTGACAAACTTCCATTGAAATCTTTCGAGCCGCTATTTCATGAGTTATCATTAGAGTCCGGATTATTAGGTACTGATAGGTTAGACTGAAAACTTACTTAAGCCAGTAACAAGTATACCCTACACTGTACAACGGTTATGCTATGAGATTTGCATAGATATTAGGGGTAAAGCCTATAGAACTCCTTGAATTTATGCTACTCTTCCTACATTGTAGTACAACGGGTTGCATCACACTTTCTACAAACCAAATTACTTTGCATTCTAACCTATTACCACCTAAAAATCCGAGGTATAGTTATCATAATCAATAAGATCGCAAACCTACATAGGGAGACGTCGTCCTAGGAAGAACTAACATCCGTGGATTAAGCTGAAATTGACGGGAGCTGAATTACAGTTAAAGCAATATATTACGACTGGAACAGGCAGAAACTAAGCTAATATTTTAACTAGAATTCATTTAGAGCGTCTTGGCAAATATCATTGAAAGCTCTCTCTACAGCTAATGACTTCTTTTGTGAAATGTAATCCTCTAGAAGAGATGTCAAGTCAGCGCAATAAAACCGTTCCTCCTCCTTTGTCGAGCACTTGTTCTTAATGTGTGTGACTTGGGCGGGCTGTGTTGTGGGAGGCGTGCTTGAGCGGTGGTGGCCTTGGACCTCACGGCCTGCTGAAGAGCTGTCCTCGAGTGTGCTCTCCAAGAGTACTGTACACCGGGGACTCTAGAAGCGGGGGAGGATAAGAGAGTCGCGAAAAACGCCGAGGTTTATTTTGTAGCGCGCCTTTACCGGAAGTACGTATTGCGAGTGAAGACAGCTGGTCAAAAGGCTTACGGAATATTTCACATGCAAGTTGAGATCCGTCAAGCATCTGCTTGGTAGGTGCTGCTTTTCAGCATTTGTCCGTCCGTACGTTCGGGAGGATTTTAAATTTCTGTTTAACTGTCTGATATTAAATAGTAGGCTAAAATAAATTTTGTCGTGCGAGTTGGCCGTGCGGTTAGGGGCATGCGGCTGTGAGCTTGCATCCGGGAAATTGTGGGTTCTAATCCCACTGTTGACAGCCCTGGAGATGGTTTTCCCTGGTTTCCCATTTTCACACCTGGCAAATGTTGGGGCTGTACCTTAGTTAAGGCTACGGCCGCTTCCTTCCAACTCCTCGGCCTTTCCTATCCCATCGTCGCCATAAGACCTATCTGTGTCGGTGCGACGTAAAGCCACAAGCAATAAACGTTAATGTTGACAACTTTTCATAGCAGAGAAAGTAGGGTCGCCATACTACGAAAAAAGGAAAATTAGTCAATTTCCTCAATTGTGTCGAAGGTGAGCCCTTGATACCTATATCAAACTATATATAAAACACAAATTTCGAAAATCACTTTCGGCCTACATAGAATTTCTGAAAACTGCCTAAAATCGCTTGTTTCATTAGCTAGTTTTCTTTTTTATTCAAATCCTAGCCAAATTAATGTATTTACATAATTCCTTCTGTAATGTGTTCCTTAGCGTTTTATTGATTTTATTACAATGTCCCCACCGAATGTAGTTATAAACGCTTAAGTGAAACAATGCATTGATTCACAGCGCTCGTAGTGGTAGAAAAAGGCAAACTGCTAATCTAATCACGGCCGACTTAATGAGTCGCTCTGCGCAGCTACATTCATAACAATGTAAGACATTCTTAGCACTCTTAAAATTCATAAGAAAGAAAGAGTAAGAGGTCAGTCGAGGAGTAAATAAAAACAATATTATACCAAAGAGAGACAGCCACATTCAATATCATTTCGAATGTAACCCAGATAGTTCGCTTTCGGACATCATAGTTTCACAGTTTCTTGCACAGTTCTTAGAAAATAATAACAACAACAATTAAAAAACACGTCAGGGAAAATTATGGTAGCGTATTAAGTAGATCCTCTATTTAAAAACTGACAGAATGGGGAATGTGTAACAAATTTCTAATAAGATATGTGAAAATAAACATGACAGTTTGCCGCTCGCAAAGGCGAATCGCATGGATGTCGAAGCGAAGCCTTTCAAGGAAAGAATTTCCTTCTTTTTTAGAATTTGCTTTACGTTGCACCGACACAAATATGTCTTACGGCGATGATGTGTCAGGAAAGAACTAGGAGTGGGAACGAAGCGGCCATTGCCTCAATTAAGGTACAGTCGCAGCATTTTCCTGGTGTGATAAAGGGAAACCAGGGAAAATCGGCTGCCGGCAGTGGGGTTCGAACTCACTATCTCCCGGATGCAAGCTCACAGATACGCGCCCCTAACCGCACAGCCAACTCGCCCGTTGATCCTCTATTTACAAATGGATAGAATGTGTAATGCTTAACAAATTTTTAATAAGATATATGAAAATAAACATAACTGTTTGCCACTCGGAAAGGAGAATCGCATGGACGACGGAGCAAAGCTGTTCACGGAAAGACTAACCTTGTAGTTCTTGATACTGTCTTGTTAATGTACAGATTAAGAATCGTGTTCAATTGAGACCCCAAGGGGAAGTCTCTAATTAACGAGTAGTATAATAGGACAGTTCGGGCGATGCCTCCGCCGCCGAGCTCCCAGTGGCCCCCTCCGCCTCCGCCTCACGGGTGGCCCTCCCAGTGGCCCCCTCCGCCTCCGCCTCACGGGTGGCCCTCCCAGTGGCCCCCTCCGCCTCCGCCTCACGGGTGGCCCTCCCAGAGGCCTCCTCCGCCTCCCGCGGGAAATTTGAATTGGTAAATAAAGCCACGTGCTTTTTGACAGCTGTCATCCGCCATCTTTGAGCGCTGTGCTGCTCTCTTTCGTCACCTGTCATCGGCAGTGCTGCCATCTTGACGGGCCTAAACCTTAGTGCTACCAACTTAACCTCACTAGCGTGAGATAAACAAAGTCACGTGCTTTTTTGACAGCTGTCATCCGCCATCTTTAAAGTACAGAGCACCGTGCTGCCCTCTTTTTCGCAGTAGCTGTAAATTCGTCACCTGTCCTCCGCAGTGCTGCCATCTTGGCGGGCCTAAACCTTAGTGCTACCAACTTAATCTCACTAGCGCGAGATTTGAATCGGTAAACAAACCCATGTGCTTTTCTGACAGCTGTCATCCACCATCTTTAATCAACAGAACACCATGCTGCCCTCTATATCTTTGAAATGTGGTGGCGGATAATTTGAAAAATGCTTTTTGATAGCGGCCATCTTTGAGCACCGTGCTGCACTCTATGTAGTAGCGGCAATTTGAAAACTTCTAAGTGCCCCTGTTTGATCTATAGAGCACAGCGCTGTCCTCTTTAGCTACTTACCTTTGAAATGTGGTGGCGGATAATTTGAAAAATGCTTTTTGACAGCAGCCATCTTTGAACACCGTGCTGCCCTCTTTAGCTAGATACCTGCGGTGGCAGGCAATTCCACATGACAGCAGCCATCTTTAATCAAGAGAGCACCGTGCTGCCCTCTATGTGGTGGCGGCAATTTGAAAAATTCTACATGCTCTTGTTTGGAAACAAACCCACGCGCTTTTTTGACAGCCGTCATCCGCCATCTTTAATCAACAGAGCACAGTGCTGCCCTCTTTAGCTAGATACCTTTGAAATGTGGTGGCGGCAAATTCCACGTGCTCTTGTTTGGAAACAAAGCCACGTGCTTTTTGACAGCTGTCATCCACCATCTTTAATCAATAGAGCACTGTGCTGCCCTCTTTAGCTAGATACCATTGAAATGTGGTGGCGGCAAATTCCACGTGCTCTTGTTTGGAAACAAAGCCACGTGCTTTTTGACAGCTGTCATCCACCATCTTTAATCAATAGAGCACTGTGCTGCGGGCAATTTCGTCAGCTGTCATCCGCCATCTTTAATCCACAGAGCACAGTGCTGCTCTCTGTAGTAGCGGGTAATTTGAAAAGTTCTGTTAGCTGTCATCCCCCATCTTTGAGCACCGTGCTGCCATCTTTAGCTAGATACCTTTGAGGCGGAAAATTCCTACGTGCTCTTGTTTGGAAACAAACTCGCGTGCTTTTTGACAGCTGTCACCCGCCATCTTACATCGCAAACCTCAGTGCTACACTCTTTAGTTGAAATATGGTGGCGGATAATTTAAAAAGAAAAATTCTACAGCAGCCATCTCTCGACGCTAATTGCACAAGATGGTGGCTATACATGACTCCTTAAAGGTGCTTATGCAAGATGGCCGCTATACATAGGTTCTTATGAGACTCCCTTGGGATGCTTGCGTAAGATGGCGGTTATACAAGGCTCCTTATGAGACACCCTAGGGATGCTTGTGCAAGATGGCGGTTGCTCTTATGAGGTGGCTTAAGGGTCCTTGCACAAGATGACTAGAGACGCCCTAAGGATGCTTGCGCAAAATGGCGGACGCAAGATGGCGGCTATACACGACTCCTTATGAGACGCCTTAAGGGTGCTTGCGCAAGATGGCTGCTGCTCTTAGCTTAGAGGCTAACGTGTCACGCTTGTTCGATTCATTAAATTTGGGGCTTAAATGCAAAATGTTAAATATCTCGAAAACGGTACATCGTAGAGCAAAACGGACAAAAATTTTCTGCCCAATACCTCGGTTCGCAGTACGAGGAACATGATAGCATAAGTCTAATGATGAGATCGACGGTTCGGTTCCTACTTAGGCCCTTTGGCATTCACTCTGTTTTAGCTTGTATTGAAGCAAGTCTTCGTAACATGATCAGGTCTAGCTATGGTAGAGAGTATAACGTGCCGTGCAGGTTCGATTAATTAAATTTAGGGCTTAAATGCAAAATGTTAAATATCTCGAAAACGGTGCATCGTGGAGCAAAACGGATAAAATGTTTCCACCTGATACCTAGGTTTTCAGTATCAGGAACAAGAAAAAACATAGTCTAATGATGAGATTGACGGTTCGATCCCTACTTAGGCCCTTTGGCATTGGCAGCTATCTAATTCTACAAGATGGCGGCTATACATAGCTTCTTATGAGACAGCTTAAGAGCGCTTGCACAAGATGGCTGCTGCTCTTATGAGACTCCCTAGGGGTGCTTGCGCAAGGTAGCAGCGACAAGACGGTGACTATACACAGCTGCTTATGATACGGCCTAGAGGTGCTCACACAAGATGGTGGCTGCTCTGATGAAGTAAGCTAGCTTTGCATCATGCAGGTATCTTTACAGCACTAAACCTCATATCTTTGAAATGTGGTGGCGGGTAATTTGAAAAATTCGACGTGCTTTTTCATAAGCTGTTAAGGCCTCCTCTTATGTCAAGGCATAGCTCCATCGAACAAGTTTAAACCTGCATCGGGATAGCTAGAGTAAGCGCGTGCTGCAGTGATGACGTCATTATGCATGTTTAGACTTGCAAATCACAGAAGAAACGTAACACGGCTGGAATCGAAGGCTGCACTCTATGCTGTTAACTTTATCATGTGATCGAAACATTGATTGAAGTATTTAGAACACGCAATAAGTAGAACCAAACACTGTACTCGATACAACATGTCAGGGGATATCTTTGTTCTAAGAAGATTAGTTTACCGCACATTCCTTGGCTAAAGGGCTAATAGGCTAAAGGGCTAATGGGCTAAAGGGCTAATGGGCTAAAGGGCTAAAGGGCTAATGGGCTAAAGGGCTAAAGGGCTAAAGGTGCAACAACCTCATCGATCGCTATCAGGAAGAACGCTTGTACTTTGTTAAATGTAGAAAATTAATCTTTATTTGTAAATGGTTTCATGTTCAGAACAAGGAA